>NC_084527.1:22067500-23267500 GCF_024500275.1 Phycodurus eques
GTGAAAATGTCCTATGATTGATGCAAAGGTTCCTTCTTGCCAGTTATTCATGATAACTGCCACATTACACAAGGGAAATACACAGAGCAACTACAAAAAAACAAAACAAAACAAAATTTAAATAAGCAGAGGTGACACTTGAGACGGTCTTCACATTCGACAACAAGCTGACACAAGAGCAATAAAGGCAGATTGCGGCGGATAGCTGCAGACACGACCAGACACGTCCAAACATCTAACTCTCTCTCTCTCTCACACACACACACACACACACACACACACACACACAAACGAGTAACGCTAACCTTAACCCTGATTTGAATCTTTGACCCGGGATGAAGCCTTACTTAAAAAACCTTAACCCCGTCCAAGACCCTAATTTGAAACACTAACCCAAACTTGAAACGCTACTTTGAAACCCATCCATCCATCCATCCATTTTCTACCGCTTATCCGGGTCGGGTTGCGGGGGCAGTAGCTTTAGCAGGGACGCCCAGACTTCCCTCTCCCCAGCCACTTCATCCAGCTCTTCCAGGGGGATCCCGAGGCGTTCCCAGGCCAGCCGAAGGACGTAGTCTCTCCAGCGTGTCCTGGGTCGTCCCCGGGGTCTCCTCCCGGTGGGACGTGCCCGGCACACCTCACCGGGGAGGCGTCCGGGAGGCATCCTAATCAGATGCCCCAGCCACCTCATCTGGCTCCTCTCAATGCGGAGGAGCAGCGGCTCTACTCTGAGATCCTCCCGGATGACCGAGCTTCTCACCTTCTCTCTAAGGGAGAGCCCGGACACCCTGCGGAGGAAACTCATTTCGGCCACTTGTATCCGGGATCTTGTTCTTTCGGTCACAACCCACAGCTCGTGACCATAGGTGAGGGTAGGAACGAAGATCGACCGGTAAATCGAGAGCTTCGCCTTTCGGCTTAGCTCCTTCTTTATCACAACGGACCGCTACAAAGTCCGCATCACTGCAGACGCTGCACCGATCCGCCTGTCGATCTCCCGTTCCATTCTTCCCTCATTCGTGAACAAGACCCCAAGATACTTGAACTCCTCCACTTGGGGGAAGATCTCATCCCCGACCCGGAGAGGGCACGCCACCCTTTTCCGACTGAGGACCATGGTCTCAGATTTGGAGGTGCTGATTCTCATCCCAGCCGCTTCACACTCGGCTGCGAACTGCTCCAGTGAGAGTTGGAGCTCACGGCTTGATGAAGCCAACAGAACCACATCAGCAGCAAAAAGCAGAGATGCAATACTGAGGCCACCAAACCGGACCCCCTCTACGCCTTGGCTGCGCCTAGAAAGTCTGTCCATAAAAGTTATGAACAGAATCGGCGACAAAGGGCAGCCTTGGCGGAGTCCAATCCTCACCGGGAACGAGTTCGACTTACTGCCGGATATGCGGACCAAACTCTGACTCCGGTCGTACAGGGACCGAACAGCCCGTATTGGGGGGTTCGGTACCCCATACTCCCGACGCACCCACCACAGGACTCCCCGAGGGAAACGGTCGAACGCCTTCTCCAAGTCCACAAAACACATGTAGACTGGGTGGGCGAACTCCCATGCACCCTCGAGGACCCTGCCGAGGGTGTAGAGCTGGTCCACTGTTCCACGGCCAGGACGAAAACCACACTGCTCCTCCTGAATCTGAGATTCGACTTCCCGACGGACCCTCCTCTCCAGGACCCTTGAATAGACCTTACCAGGGAGGCTGAGCAGTGTGATCCCCCTGTAGTTGGAACACACCCTCCGGTCCCCCTTCTTAAAAAGGGGGACCACCACCCCAGTCTGCCAATCCAGAGGCACTGTCCCCGATGTCCACGTGATGTTGCAGAGGCGTGTCAACCAGGACAGCCCCACAACATCCAGAGCCTTTAGGAACTCCGGGCGAATCTCATCCACCCCCGGGGCCCTGCCACCGAGGAGCTTTTTAACTACCTCGGTGACCTCAAACCCAGAGATAGGAGAGCCCGCCTCAGAGAACCCACACTCTGCTTCCTCATGGGAAGGCGTGTCGGTGGAATTGAGGAGGTCTTCGAAGGATTCTCCCCACCGACTCACAACGTCCCGAGTCGAGGTCAGCAGCGCCCCATCCCCACTATACACAGTGTTGGTGGTGCACTGCTATTCCTCTCCTGAGACGTCGGATGGTGGACCAGAATTTCCTCGAAGCCGTCCGGAAGTCTTTCTCCATGGCCTCACCGAACTCCTAACCCTTGCTTCCAACCTTAACCTTAAAACTTACGATCTAAGGTTAAGGTTGAAGCAGGCTTGTTTGGAGCCCCAATTTGAAACCTAAATATTGACTTCAGGTGAAACCCTAACACATTTGAAAACCCTAACATGAAACCCTAACCCTTGTTTAAAAACCCAATTTGAAACCCAAATTCTGATTTGTAACCTTAACGTGAACACACATACAGCGGATGAAATAAGTATTTAACACGTCACCATTTTTCTCACTAAATATATTTCCAAAGGTGCTATTAGGTTTTCAAATAAACTTTGAAGTCATGGTTTCAAACAAGGATTAGAGTTCCAAATTAGGGTTTGTACGCAGAATGAGGGTTTCAAGACAGGATTAGGATTTTAAATTCAGGCTTCACACTTTATTTAGGGGTTCAAGCCATTGTTAATACAGCGGCTGAAATAAATATTAAACACGTAATTTTCCAAAGGTGCTGTTGACATGAAATTGTCACCAGATGTTGGGAACAACCCAAGAAATCCATGCATACAAAGAAAGAAGAACACATAAACTCAGAAATTAAGTTATGTGTAATAATGTGAAATGACACAGGGAAAAAGTATTGAACACGCCACCTGGTATTTATTTAATATTTTATACAAAAGCCTTTGTTTGCAATGACAGCTTCAAGATGCCTCCGGTACAGAGAAACTAGTCGCATGCATTGCGCTGGTGTGATTTTGGCCCATTCCTCCACACAAGCAGTCTTCAAATCTGGAAGGTTCCGTGGGCTTCTTTTATGGACCTTGAGTTTCAATTCTTTCCATAGATTTTCAATTGGCTTTAAGTCAGGTGATTGGCTGGGCCAGTCTATCAGCTTTATTTTTTTTCTTTTAAACCAATTGAGAGTTTTCTTGGCAGTATGTTTTGGATCATTATCCTGCTGAAATGTTTACCAGTACCATTTGCTGAACAGCAGCCCCACACCATGATGTTCCCACCTCCGAACTTCACTGTTGGTATGGTGTTTTTAGGGTCATGTGCAGTGCCATCTCTCCTCCAAACGTGGTGTTCATTATGGCATCCAAAGAGTTCATTTTCAATCTCTCATCACACCAGACTATATTCTCCCATTATTGAACTGGTTTGTCCATATGTTAAATGAGCTTTAACATGCTTTTTTTTTTTCCAGCAGCGGGGTCTTGCGTGGTGAGCGTGCAATTCAGGCCATGGCGGTGGAGTGCATTACTCACGGTTTTCCTTGTGACAACAGTACCTGCTAATTCCAGGTCTTTTTGAAGCTCTCCACAGGTGGTCCTTGGCTCTAGGACAACTCTTTTGATTATTCTTTGCACTCCTCTGTCAGAAATATTGCGAGGAGCACCTAATCGAGGCAAATTTATGGTGGCATGATTGGCTTTTCACTTACGAATTGTGGCCCCAACCGTGCTCACTGGAATATTCAGAAGCGTGGATATGCGCCTGTAACCGATACCATCGTTATGTTTTGCAACAATTAGTTTGCGATGGTCTTGAGACAGCTCTCTGATCTTACCCATCATGAGATGTGTCTTGACTCACTCTTTGGCAATGAGACCTTTTTGTAGGTCACCAATTAGGACTGAACCATCTGATATTTATTTGCACTGACAAGGGGCTGGATTGCTGTTTGATTATTGATAGATTTTGCGTGTTGTCTTGGCTTTCCATGCCTTTTTACACCTCCCTTTCTTCATGTGTTCAATACTTTTTCCCGTGTCATTTCACTTTATTACACACAACTTCATGTCTGATCTTATTTGTTCTACTTTCTTGGTACGTATGGATTACTTGGGTTGTTCCGAACATCTGGTGAAAATTTCACGTCAATAGCACCTTTGGAAAATTACGTGTTAAATACTTATTTCAGCTGCTGTATTAACAATGGCTTGAACCCCTAAATAAAGTTTGAAGCCTGAATTTAAAATCCTAATCCTGTCTTGAAACCCTCATTCTGGGTACAAACCCTAATTTGGAACTTTAATCCTTGTTTGAAACCATGACTTGAAATCTTATTTGAAAACCTAACCAGGACTTTAATTGTCAAATGTAATGTTAACTGAAATTAATTGTAAATGTTATGATTATGTATTAATGTTATGATTATGTAACCATATTTAAAACCCTAACCCTATATTAAACACCCCTGGAAATAACACAAAAAACATCACGTTCAAACCAAAATGCCTACCCGTGCGTTTTATGGGTGACAATTTCCATGCATGCTGTCATAATGAACAAACTTGTATGACAGTTTGGTGTAACACATGCACAGTCCATACATACAAACATAGTGGCGGTGGCGCCCTCACCAGGTGGTCCATGAGGTATATGGGCAGGTGTAACGTGCCCATCATGGTGGCGGGCTGCTGTGCCAAGGCTCGCGACACGTTGAAGCTCTTCTCCATGTTGTTGTTGTATCAACCCCACCCTAGTCCTAGTCCGCTAGTCCCAGTGTACTAGTCCTGTAGTCCACTAGTCCCAGTCTGTACGTTCAATCATCTCCCACTCCTCGGCCGTCACTCATCCACACGTTGCCTCCATGCGGCGGTGTCTGAGTCCATCACTGATGGATTGTGGGTGTCCTGAAGGGAGGGGTGCAGGGGAGGGTGCCTCTGCAGCGCTCTCGCTCTCTCCCTCCCCCATCCCCCTTTCTCCCTCTCACCTTTTTGTCTCCTCCCTTCTCTCTCTCACCCTCTCCTTTTTCAGTCTCTCTCCCTCATCTCTTTTCTTCCTCACTCCATCCCTCTCTACTTCATTATTCCTCTTCAGTGACCCTTCATTTCTCCGGCTCTCTCTGTCTCCTCATCGCCCTTTCCCTCTCTCTAGTCTCCCTCTCCCTAGCACTCCCTTGATCCCTTCCTCTCTTCCTCCCTCTCTCTCACCCTTTTCCCTCTCTCTTCTTTTTCTGTCCTTACTTCATCCCTCTTCCTCCTGCTCTGTTCCTTCTTCCCTCTGTCCCTCTTTTTCACTCATTCCCTCTCCCTTTATTACTCACTCCCCCCTCTTTATCACTTTTCTCCCCTTCCCTCCCTCTCTTTATTTCACCTTCTTTCCACTCCCTCCTCCTCTGTATAGTCTCCTTTCTCTCTCTTTCATTCCCTCAATCTTTTCCTTTCCTCCCTTCTCCCTTTTTTCACTCTCTCCTTTCTTTCCTTCCTTACTACATATCCCTCTCTTCCCCTTTGTCCACCCCTCTCACCCAACTTTCTTTACCTCCTCTCCCTCCCTCAATCCCTTCCTCCCCCTCTTTATTTCCCTCCCTCTCCTCCCTTCCTCTTTTTCTCCCCGTTCACCCTCTCCCTCCCTCTATGTCCCTTCATCGTTCTCTCCCTCTTTTGCTCTCAATAACTCCCTTGATCGCTTTCTCATTCTCCCACCATCCCCCTCTTTCCCTGTGTCTCAGTCTCTCCACTCCCTCCCTTTCTTTCCTCAATCCCTTGCTCTTCTCTCTCTACCCTATTCCCCATTCTCTCTCTTGATCACAGCCACCTGCTGGAATGTTACGCTCTCCTAAAAGTGTCTCCTCTGTTGCCATGGCGCCTCACCGCCAGTCAATCAAACGCGGTGGTGATGTGGTCTGCTTCCTGTTTACACAAAGCCTCATGCAGGTAATAGACGTAACCTAATGTGTAGTTTAATCAAAAAAACAAACATCCTGACTTTATTTTTTTTTTTACTTGATTGAGTGTCATACAACTGTAAAAAAAAAAAAAGTTAAGCATCGATTGTGGCGAACATGTTGATGAAATTTGCCATTTTTCCCGCATTGCTGCAGTGTAGGAAGTAAGAGTGAAAGCTGGGCTTTGTGTGGCCAAGCAGTCAAGCTGATTTACACCCAGTGTTACACTTTCGTTACTTCACTGCTGCCTTGCTGTATGCAGCACTCCACATGCACTCTAATGCTTTCAAAGTAGGGTTTCAAGCCAGGGATAGGGTTACAAGTTAAGGTTTCAAAGTAGGGTTTCAAGTCTGAGTCAGGGATTTCAAAGAAGGGTTAAAGTTTCAAAGTACGGCTCAAGCAGGTTTTATGGTTTTAAGCCAGTGTTATGGTTTTAAGTCAGGGTTTCAAGATAGGGTTAGGGTTATAAAATTAGGGTTTCAAGCCTGGGTGTTAAGCCATTATTTGAGTTTAAAATTTGGTTTCCAACTCTCAGATAGGGTTTCAAGTCACAGTTAAAGTTTCAAAGTAGGTTTACAACACAGGGTTAGGGTTTCAAGCCAGTGTTAGGGGTTCAAACAAGGGTTAAAATTTCAAGTTGAGGTTTCTAAGTAGCATTTCTAAAAAGATTTAAGGTTTCACATTAGGGTTTCAAGTCAGGTTTATGACTTTTAAAGTAGGGTTTCCTGTCAGCGTTTTAGATTAGGATTGTAAAACAGGGTTAGGGTTTCAAGGTAGGATTTCAAAGTAGGGTTAGGGTTATGCCTTGGTTATGGACTTCAAAGAAAGGTTAGGGTTTCAAGATACGGTTTCAAAGTAGGGTTTGAAGCCAGTGTTAGCGTTTTAAATTAGGGTTTCAAGATAAGGTTATGGTTTCAAGCCTGTGTAAGGGTCTCAAGGCTGGGCTTTAAAGTAGGGTTTCAAGCCAGATTTATAGGCCAGTGATAGGGTTTCAAGCGAACGTTTCAGGATAAGGTAATGGTTTAAGCCTGGGGTAGGTTTTAAATCAGTATTAAAGTTTCAAATTAGGGTTTCAAGACAGGATTTGGGTTTTAAATAATGATGGGGATTTGAAGTTAGAGACACTGATGGTGTAGTGGTACACTCGCCTGACTTTGGTGCAGGCAGCGAGGGTTCAGTTCCTACTCAGCGACGGTGTGAATGTGAGTGCGAACGGTTGTCTGTGTCTATATGTGCGCTGCGACTGACTGGCGACCAGTTCCGGGTGTAGTCTGCCTTTCGCCCGAAGTCAGCTGGGATAGGCTGCAGCGCCCTGCAACCCTAACCAGGATAAGCGGTGTTAAAAATGGATGGATTTGAAGTTAGGGTTAGGGTTAACGCCTGCAAACGCTTGTCTCTGTGGTAACGTGCGCTCCGTTGTGTATTTTTAACATGAGTGCTTTGCTGACTGGTCTGATCGGTCGCCGCCTCGCCCGCCCTTTGCTTGACTTGGCACCGGACACTTGCAGTGGGCGGCCATTTTTGACGCCTGTGCGTGGGAACAAAGCGGCCATTGCGCGAGCATTCATGTGCTAATGACGCTAGCACATAGCGGAGGATGTCCTACTCATGAACACTGTTGTCATGGCAACAAGGAGGCGGACTCACTGACAAGCCAATGCCAACAGTGCGAATATCAGATCTTTTACGCCAATCCAGCCAATCACAAATGCCTAATTTAATGCAAGTGAAGTCTGCCTAGCAACAAGTGACTTGCTTTAAATTAAGGGATTTTTTTATTATTTTTTTTACTTCTTTGTTTTTGTTTTCTTCATCATTTAATATCCTGGGCTTTAGAATTAAATCTGATACAGTAAAATATGTGAAATGTGTGGAAATAAATGTGTTTGTTTTATGTCATTTTATTACAAAAACAACCCAAAAGAAGGGTTGAAACAAACAATATTTAAGAAATATACAGATTTTTTTAGGCTATAGAAAAAAATACTGACATTTAACAGTAATGGTAGGCTGCAGTACTAGGGTTTTAAGCCTGGGTTAGTGTTTTAATTCAGGGTTATGGTTTCAAATTAGAGCTCACGCCAGGGTTCAGGTTATAAACAAGCGTTCAGGTTTCAAACAACGGTAAGGGCTGCAATTAAATTGTTGTTCATATATTTGTCATAGAATAACAGCTTCAAATGGAGACTGAGGGCTGGGTGATATGGCCTAAAATGTCTATCATGGTACGAATGGAATCTTTACACAGTACGGTATATATTGCGATAAAAACTTCAGTGTAAAAAGCATAATAGAAGTGTTTCTTAAAGGGGTTATATAAATGTGAAATGTAAAACAGGGTAGCGTGTATTAGATTTAGTCCTATTTCTGCTTCTTTTAAAATGTTACGTTTTCATGTAAAATGTCTCAAATAAACAAATATAATCACTCGGTGATATAGACTAGTGCAAACGAACACAAATACAATGTCTTATATTAAAAGATATTTAATATATTTTTGACTTTATAATCTCCTCATCCTGGCTGACGTACGCGGTAATCAATTCATTTCTGGTTTACGTGCATGTGCGTCCTGCGTAACTGTTCCATTATCATCTTTCCACACCTTAATTTACCTGCTAATTTGCTGTTCTTAGTTAGTTGCTTTCCAACCAGACTTCTGCGAGAAGTGAACTGTACACCTGAGCAGTGAGCACGTTTCACTACTCAACATTTCACGTTAGTCCTTAAACTACTCCTCGTCCACCTTCAGTGAAAACGTTACATGTTAGAAGCGTAACATCTTCACCGCCATGGAGGTGAGGATAAGTTACTTAGAGAGGAGTCGCTATATTTTAAACAAGGCTTAGGATTTCAAAAGGAGGGTTTCAAGCCAGGGTTTAGTTTTTAAAGTAAGGTTTCAAGATTGGGTTAGGGTTTTAAACAAGGTTTAGTGTTTTAAATTAGGGTTTCAAATCTTGGGTTGGACTTTCAATTCGGATTTTAAAGAGGGTTAGGTTTTCAAAGTAGTGTTTCAGATCAAAGTTTGATTTTTAAAGTCAGGTTTCAAGATTGGGTTATGGTTTTAAACAAGGGCTAGAGTTTGAAATTAGCGCTACGGGATTAAACAAGGATTAGGGTTTCAAAAATGGTTTCTAACCACAGGTTACGGTTTTAAATTTGGGTTTCAAGCCTGAGTTAGGGTTTCTAGCTAGGTTTAGGATTTCAAATCTGTGTTAGGGCTGTAAATGAGGGTTAGCGTTTCAAAGTTGGGTTTCAAGACAGGGAAAATGCTTTTAAAAAGCATTGGGGATTCAAGTAGGGTTTCAAGCCACGGTTAGGGTTTCATGTTTGAGCTTCAAATGACAAAACTATTGATGTTTAAAAATTCTGTAATTGCAATTTACAGGCCCAGCATTTGCTTGTGACAACTATCACAAGCACACACACACACACACACACACACACACACACACACAAAAGTTTCACTTTTCTTCTTCTTCTGTTGCCGAGTGTTAAATTTAACACAACTGCTTCCGACTCAGCATTTACCATCGGGCTGTCTGAATTCTGCCTAGCAACAAGTGACCAGGCAAACGTGTTCCGTGACCAGGGGGGAAAAAATAAAAATAAAATCCTCTTTCACACTGTCCACCAAAGCCGGGATTGTCATTTGTCACCATTTTATACAAAAGGTACCAACCAAGAATGGGGTGTCGACCGGTGGATCTGAGGTAGTACTAGAGGCGGGACGGTGGCCGTGTGAAATCTTTCATAATAAAAGCAGGGACCAGGGTGTGAAGTCTAACACCAGACTCTCCCTTCTCCCTCCCTGTTGTGTTGAAAGCAGTTGTTGCAGTTACTCACAGTTGCGACAATATCCCATCTGCCTTCACTGGGTTTTGTGTGAAAGGGACAGGCTGACAAATGCCGGCTTACTTCTCTGATGCGCTAATTTTGTGGAAACTATGCGTGAAATGCAGGATCTCCGTTTTTAAAAAATGCTTTTTATTAGGTACCACCATGTGTCATAGTAAACAATCGCTGGGTTGTGTGTAAAAGGCAAAGGCGGAGAAATTATGCATCTACTGTTAGGTGCCACCGCTATTTTGTGGGATCTCTGTATGAAAGTTATTTATGACCAGTACCATCATTTGTTGTCGTAAATGATCGCAGAGTTTTGTGTGAAAAACAACACTAACAAATTCCAGATCTACTGTCACAGCTATTTTGCAGGATCTCTGTGTGAAAGGGGTTCATCACTGATAACACCATAGATCATAGTAAAAATATACATTAAAAATTATTAATCTACTGTTTGATGATGCCGCTATTTTGCAGGATCTCTGTCTCAGAGATAAAGATCTTTGAGATCTTTATAACTCATACCAACATGTTCCGTTGTACTGTCGACAATTGCTGGGTTCCGTGTGACAAACAAAAGAAAGAAATTCTGGATCCACTGTTGTGGCTATTTTGCAGGATCTCCATGTGAAAGATTTATGACAAGTAACCCCATGTTTCGTCATAGACAATTGCTAGGTCCTGAAAAAACAAAAGACCAACAAATTCCAGATCTACTGTAACGGCTATTTTGCGGAATCACTGTAAGATGTTTATTTTTCTAGCATTAGCATTGCAAACAAGCAGACCTTTGCCACGGCTGCTACATTGGTAGCGTGACTCATTCGTGAAACTGTTACTATAACACTACATTTATCTGTATTAAAGTTTAAATTTTCAATCAATCAATCAAAAATCAAAAAGAGGTGACTGTTAATTCCACATCGCTTCTGAATCCTCTTAGCAACCTGAGGTGCCCTCGTTCTCTGCTTCTATTTGCAAATGAGGGATGGGCTTTTTTGTTTTACTTACAGGAGGTGGATATTCGAAAATAGTTTAAACAAAGCCCTGAAGTAAGTCAGTGCGAGGCTGCGGGGGTATGCCCCAGAGTGCGGAGCAAATGAATGACACCTTGTCAGTTTTGCCTTCTGTCTCTGATTGTAACAACGTGACAAGATTACCCAAAAATTATAGTCTAAATCTGGCTGGAAGTCACTTCAACCTGAATACAACGCACCAAGAATTTCAAAAATTGGATGATGCTCTTCGGAGAAAATTGACAGAGAAAAAAATGCCTTTTTAGAGAGTGATTTTGCCTATAGAAAATCTGGTCAAAACGCCTTCAAATTGGAGGAAAACAGGATAACTTCATTATTTCTTAGCAGATCTCCTCAACCCTCTCATTGTGTCTGCTACTCAGGGAACCCCTTCACCGATTGGCTGACAAGTTAAAAAAAAATTCAGAGGGGTTCTCCAAGTCAATGTGTCAAAATTACCATGATTTCACCAGGTGTCACTTGGCCTAAAAACTCAATTTAAATATTGCAAATGGAACATTATTCATTAGAAGAGCAGTGCGGCCAGTCGAGTAGGTAACGTACTTTGGTCATCAATTGAATTTGTGATGGAGGATTTTGGGCATTTGAAATCCTAATTCCATTTTTCTTTTTTTTTATTCCACAAATATGTCGGCCACTTGTCAACTTGCTACTGATAGGTTGCTCTTCCCCGGGCATAATAGATTCTTAAAAAATAAAAAAATGAAAAAATAAAATGCAATAACCTACCATCAGTGTTTTCGATGATGCAACACACTGATTACAGTGACAAGTGATGAACAAAATTCTGATTTAGCTGCAGATAATGTAATTCAAAAAAGCTCCAAAAGTAGCAGTAAGTGGCCTCTCAGGTCACAGGTGATGCTAATTATCCCAATTAGCCGCATGCAAATGAGCCCTATGGTCAGGTATGCGTTTGGTGGCAAAAATGTCCCATCTTTTCACAACTTACCTGTTTTTCCAGCATGATCATTCTCTCGCCGTCATGACCTTCATGAGCGTGTTGAGGCGCACCTTCACTCGGCCAGTCAGTCGCTCCCCTCAGTTAGCATCCTCATCGACAGAAAGAAGGGGAGGGGGGGAAAAAAACCCAACTACTAACTAACTAGCTTAGCTGTGAGGCTAATCGACAGCTACGGTGTTTAAATGTCCTCTTCGCCGCCAGCATGTCTCCGCATGGCGGCGTGTGTGTGTGGGGGGGAGAAAAGTACCGACAGGGGGGAAACAGCCAGCGGTTGAGCTAAAGGGATAGCTTAGCGTTAGCCGGCTAAAGAGCGAGCGATGCGGTTTATTTGTCTCCTCCCGCTGTCATCCGAAAACAACACGGCGGCGGTGGGCAGAAGAAGATGTCCTCCAGCGTCGGTTCTTCACCACACCAACCCTGCATCATCATCATCATCATCATCATCGTCGTCATCGTCGTCGTTGTCATCATCCCCGCTGACGAGCAGTCGCCCGGGATGGATGCGGCGATGCCACCGCGACCGTGGATGCTTTAATGTATGCTGGGAAGGCGGAGCCGAATCTCTGCTTTCCTGACCAGTAGCCTAGCGTTTACGATGCCCATGAACGCCGCACACGTAGCACGAAAGCGTACAATGAGGAAGGCGCTGGAAAATCCGCACGGGCGATGAACGCACCGCCGTTAGCCTGGCTAGTGTATTTATTTGTGTGTATTTACTCAACTACAGAAAGTTCCAGGTTACTGTAGTTCCTCGTATTGCAGCCATGGCCTTTTAGTTACTCAACTATAGAAGGTTGTAGGCTACACGTATTTATGTATGTTTTTCTTATAGTGTGCAGGGGTGTTTATTTACACAACTACAGACGGTACCAGGCTACTGTTTTTCCTCATTCAGTGGCAACACTCAACTACAGAGGGTAACTGACTATTGTATTTTTTGTGTAGTGGCTAAGGCATTTATTTACTCAACTACAGAAAGTACCAGGCTGCTGTATTTTCTCGTTTCATAGCCACACTCAAATACAGAGAGTACCAGGCCCGTGTTGGATATCCTCACATTTATGGCCACATTCAACAACAGAAATTATCAGGCGACTGTATTTCCTCATATCGCAGCCGTGGCCTTTTATTGACCCAACTACAGAGGGAATCAAACTACTATAGTTGTATTGTGCATGGGTGTTTATTTACTGGAGTACAGAGAGTTCCAGGCTCCTGTATTTCCTTGTTTTGTTACAAACAACAATTACAAAGAGCACCGGGCTGTTGTATTTCTTCATTTATTGAACTTGGGTGTTTATTTACTCAATTATAGTGGGTACCAGGCTACTGCATTTCCTCATACAGCAGCTATGGGCATCTACACTGTGCAGAATTATTAGGCAAGTAAGTATTTTGACCATATCGTGACTTTTAGGCATATTTCCTAGCTCCCAGCTGGATAAAAATGAATGCTTTATGGATTTAAGCATAGCAGGTGCCGTGTAATGAGTGTGAGTGTGGGCTAAGAAGCTCAACACCCTATAAAAAGGTGTGCATATTTATTAGGCAGCTTCTTTTCTTTGGCAAAATGGGCCTAAAAATAGATTTATCTGACTCTGAAAAGTAAAAAAAATATATCAAAAGTCTCTCAAAGATATAGAGCACTCTTTAAATATCTAACATTTTGGGGCGTGATCACAGAACCATCAAACATTTCGTTGCGATCAGAAATGTGTTGAGAGAAAAAGACGCAAATTAACTGCCAAGCATTTAAGAAGAACCAAACGTGAAGCTACCAGGGACCCATTTTCTTCAAGTTCTGTCGTATTTCAGAACTGCAACCTACTTGGAATATTTTGAAGTACAAGATGTTCAGTGTTCAGAGACATGACCAAGGTAAGAAAAGCTGAAAAAAGACCACCACTGAACAAGACACATAAGTTGAAGTGTCTAGACTGGGCCAAGAAATATCTGAAGACAGATTTCTCTATTTAAAAAAATTATCAAAAATAAGACTTGCCTAATAAATCAGCACACAGTGTATTTACTCAACTGCAGAGTACGACACTACTGCATGTGCTTGTATAGTACCCACGGGCATATTCAACTACAGAATATTGCCAAATACAGTATTGCCTCGCATTACCGTCATGGGTGTTTTTATAGTACAGGGAGTACTAGCGGCAGGTGTTTATTAGAGGGAAACCTTGATCTGTACACATCTATTGTATTATTACATTGTGAAATATAATATTTAGTAATTTAAGTGGTACTTTTTTAAGTATTCAATTTGGTTTTTATTAAATTTGTAGAATTTTTTTAAAATTCAATAACATTTCTTATTGAATTGAATTTGTAATCATTTGCATTTTCAATTGTTAATTGGTTATTAAATAAATACTGAAATAGATTAAATATAAAGTATTTCACAATTTCAATTTAAAATGTGTTTATGTGTAATTTAATTCTGTAATTCTTAATGCTTTAATTTGAGTGAAAACAAAACATCGTAAATATATATGACGTCACATAAGGCCGGTGCTGATAGCCTGGCAGATGGTACTCGTGGGGAAAGTGTACCCACGCTAGCTAATCTCGCGCGATGCATTATGGGACTTTATGTAAAGCCAACATGGCGGCCGCCTGCGCCAGATCGCTGGGTAAGGTCGGTTGGACGATTGTGCAAAGTCCTGTTCTCCGCCGACCCGGCAACGGCGCCCTCCTGCCGGGGAACACCGGCTCTCGAGTGTCCCGGAGGTCCTACTTCGGCGGCGGCAAGACTGGAGCCCGCTCTGGACTGCTGTGGTCTTTGCGGGGAGGCGGAAGCCGTGCGCTGAGCTGCGCCTTCCTGGTCGGCGGCGGTGTTGGGCTCTATCATACCGTTAAATTCTACTGGGACCAGCAGCGACACCTGGCCCAGGAGCAAGCCCAGGTGAGAGGCCTCATGTCCGGGGAGAGGAAGGGGAACCCTGCCTTCCATAGAAGACCAGAGTTGACCTTGTAAACGGGAATTCTTTGTCAAAAAGAAGAATATAAACCGTCAGGTTCTCTGATTTTGCTATGTAATATACACTGAACAAAAATATAAAGGCAACACTTTTGTTTTTGCTCCCATTTTTTTGTTAGCTGGACTCCAAGATCGAAAACTTTTTCTACATACACAAAAGGCCATTTCCCTCAAATATTGTCCAAAAGTCTGTCTAAATCTGTGTTAGTGAGCATTTCTCCTTTGCCGAGATAATCCATCCCACCTCACAGGTGTGGCATATCAAGATGCTGATTAGACAGCATGATTATTGCACAGCTGTGCCTTAGGCTTGCCACAATAAAAGGCCACTCTGAAAGGTGCAGTTTTGCTTTAGTGTGGGATCTGGGGGGGGTCAGAAACCCAGTCAGTATCTGGTGTGACCACCATTTGCCTCACGCAGTGCAACACCTCTCCTTCCCATAGAGTTGATCAGGTTGTTGATAGTGGCCTGTGGAATTTTGGTCCACTCCTCTTCAATGGCTGTACGAAGTTACTGGATATTGACAGAAACTGGAACACTGTGTCGTATACGCCGGTCCAGAGCATCCCAAACATGCTCAGTGTGACATGTCCGGGGAGTATGCTGGCCATGCAAGAACTGGGATGTTTTCAGCTTCCAGGAATTGTGTACAGATCCTTGCAACATGGGGCCGTGCATTATCATGCTGCAAGATGAGGTGATGGTCATGGATGAATGGCCTCAGGATCTCGTCACGGTATCTCTGTGCATTCAAAATGCCATCAATAAAATGCATCGGTGTTCGTTGCCCATAACAACATACACCTGCCCATACCATAACCCCACCGCCACCATGGACCACTCGATCCACAACGTTGACATCAGCAAACCACTCACCCACAGGACGCCACACACGCTGTCCGCCATCTGGCCTGACCAGTGAAAACCGGGATTCGCCCCTGAAGAGAACACCTCTCCAACGTGCCAGACGCCATCGAATGTGAGCATTCGCCCACTCAAGTCGGTTACGACGACGAACTGCAGTCGGGTTGAGAAATTCTTTGGTTATGCAAACCGATTGTTGCAGCAGCTGTCCAGGTGGCTGGTCTCAGACGATCTTGGAGGTGAACATGCTGGATGTGGAGGTCCTGGGCTGGTGTGGTTACACGTGGTCTGTGGTTATGACGCTGGTTGGATGTACTGCCAAATTGTCTGAAACACCTTTGGAGAGGCCTTATGGTAGAAAAATGAACATTCAATTCACAGCCAACAGCTCTGGTGGACATTCCTGCAGTCAGCATGCCAATTGCCCGCGCCCTCAGTACATCTGTGGCATTGTGCTGTGTGATAAAACGGCACATTTCAGAGTGGCCTTTTATTGTGGCCAGCCTATGGCACACCTGTGCAATAATCATGCTGTCTAATCAGCATCTTGATATGTCATAGAGATATAGAGATGATATATTGAGCAACAACAAGTGTTGCGTTTATATTTTTGTTCAGTGTATGAATTAAATGAATATTTGTTTTATTCTAGAAACTACAGACAATATAATGTCAAAGTTGAACTTTACAAAAGTAATTTAGAGCAGCTTTTGCAGCAAACTAAAAAGACCCCAAAAAGTGTAAGTCATATACTGTGATTATGCAACAAGCATTGCATTATAAGAAAATCACCACAGTTGTGCCAAATAGAGTGGAAAAACGCTCTCGTTTTTATTTGATTTGTTTATTAATATATCTCTGCTGTACATTGCTGTACCAGGTTTTTTTGGGGTCACAATTTTATTTTCGACATGCTGTTTTCAAAGCTGAGTTCCCCATATAGCTAGCCATTTTAGAGCATTTTCACTGATCTTTAAAGACTCACAAAATATTTTGTTTAGTGGCACCGGATGTACAACCGCAATTCCAATGAAATTGGGACGTTGTAACACATGAATAAAAACAGAATACGGTGATTTGGAAATCATGTTCAACCAATATTTAATTGAATACACTACAAAGACAAGATATTTAGTGTTCAAACTGATAACTTTGTTTTTAGCAAATAATCATTAACTTAGAATTTTATGGCTGCAACAAGTTGATCAGTTTGAAATTTAATATTCAATTAAATATAGGTTGAACATGATTTGCAAATAAACAAAAAAACAGAATACAATGGTATTCTGTTTTTTGTACTAAAAGAAAGTGTACACTCGTATTTCACCAGAAAAAGTTTGTTTCTAGCTTTTTCCATGCTTTAGTAATAAGCAGTAGAACATGGGTTGGCTTGACTAAAAAGTGGAGAGAATAATCTTTTACTGAAAAGGAACAGTAACTTTGACGTTTATTTTTGTTTTGCTTTCGTGACAACACAAATGAGGGAATGGGTTAATGTGATGGCTCCATTTGCCAGTTAGTGTTGACAAACTCCACCTTCCCCAATAGAAATGAAGTGTGCTTGCTCGTGTGTCTCAGGCGGCCCCTGCAGGAGGTCCTTCGCTGTCGGCTTCTCCATCCCTGACGCTGTACCAGTACCAAACGTGTCCGTTCTGCAGCAAAGTGCGAGCCTTCATGGACTACCACGGCCTGGCCTACCGCGTGGTGGAGGTGAACCCCGTCATGCGACGGGAGATCAAGTGGTCGACCTACAGGAAGGTTCCCATCCTCATGGTGGACGAGCACCTGGTACCATGCTACGCTAATGCTAACCGGCAAACGTCATCATTCATTATCAATTGTTAATGTGATGTCAACCTTTTTGTTTTTTTAAATTGCAGCAACTGAACGACTCGTCTGTCATCATCAGCTCACTCAAGACCTACTTAGTCAGCAAGTAAGCATCGCGATGTGAACAACTATCTTGACAACCTTAACAACTACCTTCAGAAATAAATTGACAACTTCAACCTTGACAAAAACATTGGCAACTACTTTAACCGTTATCTTGACGACTATCTTGACAACCACCTTGACAGCTATCTTTACTACCTTGATAACCACCTTAAATATCACCTTGACAACTACGTTGACTACTACCTTAATGAATACCTTTATAACTATATAAATAACTACCCTGACAACTTCATTGACAACTACCATAATGGTTACTTTCACAAATATCTTGACAACTACCTTGATAACCACCCAAATACCACCTTTACAATTATCTTTACAACTACATTGTCTACTACCTTAACAACTATATCAACAACTACTGTGAAAACTACGCTGACAACTACCGTAATAACTATATCAATAACTATCTTGACACATTAACAACCTTGATAACTTTCTTAGCAGAAATCCTGACAACTATCCTGTCACTTACCTTGACGACCAATTTAACAAAAATCTTGATAACTACCTGGACAACTACCTTGACAACCACTTTAACGAATACGTCGAAGATTATCCTGACAATAATCTGGACCTCAAGTCAACTACATGACATAACCTTCCAATGTTAGCTCATCAAACAATTGAGAATTAAAAAAAAAAAAAATTGTTTTTTAGGGGTTCTAGCATGTCAGACATTTTGCGCTGTTACCCCGAGCTGAAATCTGTGAACGACAGCGGCAAGGAGGTGACAGAGTACAGCAACAAGTATTGGCTCATGCTCAGCGAGGACGAGACGGCCGCCGTCTACCCCGACAAAGGCATGCAGAAGTAAGCTAAGTGTCGCTGGGCTATGTAGCAATGCTAAGCTAACTTTTTTTTTATTTAGGTAAAGTGACTTCTTGATGTCTGCCACTTACTGAACTGTTTAAAAAGTGTTAAATGTTTATCAATAAATTATGACGACTTGTATGAGAAGGCTGTATTTAGTAGTCGATTTTAAGTGCTTTTAAGATAATTTTTAAAATACAAAATAATTTTAAACCCTCTTCACCCAACATTGTTAGTTTATTCTTTATTATATATTGTGTATAATTATTTTATATTCTTTCTAACCCCATTTTTAAAGTTTTAATTGGATATTTTTTAAAGTATTTAATGTAGGTTTTTTATTCAATTATATTATTTTTTTCAACCCTTAATTAACGTGGCTATCTTCATTTAGTTTTTTTTAATTTATTTATAAAAAAAAATTTCACGTTTTTCCTCACACACACAGATTAAGATGCACGCACACACACAAGTGAACACAGACAAACACACAAACATTGACAAACATACACAAATTGACATGTACACGCACGCACGCAGTAATAAACACACACCAGGGTTTCCCACAGGACCAGAATGTGGTGGTGGGTATCTGGCAGCTGGCCCGGGGTTTTGGAGGGTGAAGCGGGGGTTAAAGTTAAACAAACACTGGCTGAATAATTTATAGTAAAATAAAATATTTCAATTAAAAAAAAAAAATACAATCACATGAAAAAAATACATATATAGGATAATAAATAAATAAAAAAATAATACAAAATGAAAACATCAAACACTTACAGGGCTCGACAATAACTTTTCCATTGATAGCACTGAACCGTCCATGATGTAGTGTAGTCTTATGTAATTGGCATACCGTAGCTTTGTGTATGATAATGATTGACAGTGACTCAAGTTATATCTGCAAATAATTTTACTGTGAATATGAAGTTTGTCTGCAACAAGCAGTGTCTCACGAAATAGGTCAAATATTTATTTTATCTAATTTTCAAAGACATAATGGAAACGTGCAAAGCAAAACAACAGGCATGCATGTATTCTGTTTTTGTTTTTCCATAATTTCATATTCCTTTTGTAAATGCTGTACTTAAATTAACATACCGTGGGTACGGAAAGTATTCAGACCCCCTTAAAGTTTTCACTCTTTGCTATAGTGTAGCCCTTTGCTAAAATCATTTAACTTCATTTTTTTCCTCATTAATGTACACACAGCGCCCCAAAATGACAGCAAACAAAGGAATTTTTGAAGTTTTTGCAGATTTATTAAAAAAGAAAAACTGAAATATCACACAGCCACAAGTATTCAGACCCTTTGCACAGTATTTAGTAGAAGCACCTTTTTGAGCTAATACAGTCATGAGTCTTTTTGGGAATTATGCAAAAAGTTTTTCACACCTGGATTTTGGGATTCCTCCTTGTAGATCCTCTCCGATTCTGTCAGGTTGGATGGTGAATGTTGGTGGACAGCTATTTTCAGGTCTCTCCAGAGATGCTCAATTGGGTTTAAGTCAGGGATCTGGCTGGGCCATTCAAGAACAGTCACTGAGTTGTTCTGAAGCCACTCCTTCATTATTATAGCTGTGTGCTTCAGGTCATTGTCAGGTGAACCTTCGGCCCAGTCTGAGGTTCCGGACACTCTGGAGAAGGTTTTCGTCCAGGATATCCCTGTACTTGGCCGCATTAATCTTTCCTGCGATTGCAACCAGTCGTCCAGTCCCTGCAGCTGAAAAACACGCCCACAGCATGATGCTGCCACCACCATGTTTCACTGTTTGGACTTTATTGGACAGGTGATGAGCAGTGCCTGGTTTTCTCCACACATACCGCTTAGAATTAAGGCCAAAAAGTTCTATATTGGTCTCATCAGACAATAGAATCGTATTTCTCACCATTTTGGAGTCCTTCAGATGTTTTTTTTAGCAAACTCCATGCGGGCTTTCGTGCGTCTTGCACTGAGGAGAGTTTTCCGTCGGGCCACTCTGCCATAAAGCCCCGACTGGTGGAGGGCTGCAGTGATGGTTGACTTTCTCGAGCTTTCTCCCATCTCCCGACTGCATCTCTGGCGCTCGGCCGAAGTGATCTTTGGGTCCTTCTTTACCTCTCTCACCAAGGCCCTTCTCCCCCGAGTCCTCAGTTTGGCCGGACGGTCAGCTCTAGGAAGGATTCTGATCGTCCCAAACGTCTTCCATTTCAGGATTATGGAGGCCGCTGTGCACTGAGGAAACTTAAGTGCAGCAGAATTTTTTTTTGTAACCTTGGCCAGTTCTGTGGGTTGCCACAATTCTGTCTCTGAGCTCTTCAGGCAGTTCCTCTGACCTCATGATTCTCATCTGACATGCACTGTGAGCTGTAAGGTCTTTTATATAGACAGGTGTGGCTTTCCTAATCAAGTCCAATCAGTATAATCAAACACAGCTGGACTCCAATGAAGGCGTAGAACCATCTTCAGGATGATCAGAAGAAATGGACAGCACCCAAGTTAAATATGAGTGTCACAGCAAAGGGTCTGAATGCTTATGGCTCTGTGATATTTCAGTTTTTATTTTTTAATAAATTGCAAAAAAAAATCAACAATTCATTTTTTTTCTGTCAATATGGGGTGCTATGTGTACATTGAGGGGGGAAAAATTGTTTATGATTATCGCAAATGGCTGCAATATGACAGAGTGAAAAATGTAAGGGGGTCTGAATACCCTGAAAGGGGGGGGGGGTTGGATTAAGGGGGAAATACAAGAAATATATATATATATATATATATATATATATATAAAATACCTGAATATAACATGTTATTTCTTAGCAAATGAGCAGAATGTGTTTTTGTATTTTTTTTTGTAACAATGTAGTTCTTTTCAAGACATGCAGCACAGTATTGTTCATAAAATTACAACTCAATACTTTTGTTGAAAGTTTTTAAAAATGATTTTAATGAAAAACTTGTGGGTTTATAGCATGAGTCCCGTGGCGGTATGAAGTGAAGTGGGACGCTGACATTGTCTTAGTGGTGATCGATCGAATTAGTGGTTGACATGAGACTCAACAAATGCATAAAGACAGTCCTCTCCAAAAGTATTGGCACGGCAAGGTCAATTCCTTTGTTGTATACTTAAGACATTTGGGTTTCAGATCAAAAGATGATTATGAGACAAAAGTTCAGAATTTTTTCAGCTTTTATTTCATGGTATTTACATTAGACCTTACACCGATCTGATCGGTATCGGTCGATAATTAGCATTTTATGCTGATCGGCTTTGTCATAATTAGCCGATCCGATCAATTATGTCATTGATCGGCTCCGCACAAGACATTTGGGTGTTTCTAGTTGCTCAGGTGTTGCCTTTTAGATTGATTCCTTAAACATTAAATAGTGCTTGTTTTTGGCTTTGAGTTTCACCTGTGAAAACTCCATTTGCTGTTAAACAAACATGAAGACCAGAGAGCTGTCTATGGGAGAAAAGCAAACTATTTTGAAGCTGACAGAAGAGGGAAAATCAATCAGAGCTATTGCACAAACATTGGGCATAGCCAATACAACAATTTGGAATGTCCTGAAAAAGAAAGAAACGACTGGTGTACTGAGCAGCAGACGTTGACCGGATTGGCCAAGGGTATCAACATCAGTTGATGACAGAAACATTGTGAAAGCTGTGAAGCAACACCCAAAGACAAGTCGGTGACATCACTGCCAACCTCAGGGCAGGGGTGAAGGTATCACAATCCACTGTTCGAAGAAGACTTCGAGAGAAGCAAATACAGGCCATACCACAAGATGCAAACCACTCATCAGCAAAAAGAATCGGAAGGATTGGATTTTGCAAAGAAGTACAGATTTCCATTATACGCCGGGTGAAGCAGCGTCACTGGTGTGTGGAAATATCGATAATGTCTCAAAATTCGATGCCGCTGATACCAAAAGATCGATTGTCAAAATTAAATATTTATACTATTGATACCAAAGTCATTTGAGGCACTGTTTTTTCAATATTGTATCAGAAAGGAAATCGGTATTGTGGATCAGCAGCATCGAAGGCAAAATCTATTTGCGGCGGCCAAAATTTAATTGTAGTGGCCCGCCACAAATGTATATGTGGAAAATGCACGCAGACAAATGCACACACACTAACACATATACGTACACACACACACACAAATCCTCGCACACGGACATACACATGCGTGCACACAGAGTAACAGACACATATTCACACACTCACACAGACACACACACAGTCACATGCACACACACAGATACACACATAAACAAAGCAACGTACGCATTTTATAGCTTTTGATTTTGCTGTGAACATGTCTGTAGCATGGTGGTGTTTTTGTGGATTTCTGTTCCAGGGAAGAGATGAAGTGGCGTCAGTGGGCCGACGACTGGCTGGTGCACCTGATCTCGCCTAACGTGTACCGCAGCACCAGCGAGGCCCTGGCCTCCTTCGACTACATCGTGCGAGAGGGCAAGTTTGGCGCTCTGGAGGGAGTCTTCGCTAAGTACATTGGCGCCGCCGCCATGTTTGTCATCGCCAAGCGCCTCAAGAGCCGGTGAGTGAGTCACTTGGGATTGCGGATCATTTCTGACTTTTTGGACTTGATTATATCCAGTGGTCGTATTCATTTCTATTGTACACAGCAGTTTTCATCATGAATAACATGCAAGTAAATGTAATTGCAGACACAATCTTCAGGACGATGTGCGTCAGGACCTGTACAAGGCCGTCAACGACTGGGTGGCGGCTGTCGGCAAGAAGAGGAAGTTCATGGGCGGAGAGCGGCCCAACTTGGCCGACCTGGTGAGGAAACATGGCAATGCCGCCGCATCCTCACCTGACAATCTACGTCAAACCCGTTTACGGCGGGGATACGTTCCAGACAGTGAAAATTCACGATGTAGAGAGACCATGTAAAAAATAAATTTTTAAATAGTTTTACCGCTACCACACACATTTAAACTTATTAAAAAACACTTCTGAAGTGTTCTTTCGCACTTGTTCTCATTCTCTAGCTGTCACAAAATGGGAGTATCTCCTATAACATCACTTTGAGGAGAAGAAATAAAGACTTTCTTGCTCACACAGTTCTTCAAATAAGAGGGCAACCATGCTGGGTCACTCCCAGTTGAAGTTTACTGTATAACTGACACAAAAAAACTAAATAGAATTAACCCTCCTGTTACCTTCAAGTTTCCAAAGGTTTTTTATTTTATTTTAATTTTTTTTAAATAAAATCCTTGAATGGAGTGACATATTTTGGGGGGCTTGTTTATGTTTAATGGCTTGACCTTAGACAACTGGAAAAAGTAAAATAATAAATTAACATGTTGCCATATTTCAGTCTGTGCCGTCCTGGGCACATTGTTGTTATACACATTGATGTTCTTCTGGGTCGGTTTGACCTGAGCAATTTAAAGTTCCAGGAAATCATTTTGAACATAGTTTTTTTCAACGCTGTCAGTCACTTTATTTGGTTAGTGTTAAATAGATTTCTGATTTGTTTTAGACAATTAATACAGCCTGGGGTCAAATTGAACCAAAAACACACCCATGCCCTTGCGTGTGTGTGTGTGTTTCCTCAGAGTGATGTGATACGATAGTCTCTCATTTCATGACAAAGAAAGTGACAACAGTTGCTAGGAAATACTTTAAAAAGTGTGTTTCAATATGTTTTAAATGCGTGGGACGGGTAAAACGTTCATTCAGTCAGTCATTCATCTTCCGTAATGCTTATCCTCCGTAGGGTCGCGGGTGTGCTGGAGCCTATCCCAGGTATCTTTGGGCGAGAGGCGGGGTACACCCTGAACTGGTCCCCAGCCAATCGCAGGGCACATATAAACAAACAACCAGTCGCAGTCACATTCACACCTACAGGAAATTTAGTCTTCAATTAACCTACCCTGCATGTTTTAGGATATGGGAGGAAACCGGAGTGCCCAGAGAAAACCCACCCAGGCACGGGGAGAACATGCAAACTCCACACAGTCGGGGCCGGTGTTTGAACCCTGGAATCTGAAAGTTGGCAAAAATGTTGATCATCCTTTTCCAACGTTAAAGCAACGTAAAAGCAGATGTTTGCAAATGTCTTATTTGAATTAAATACAAAGATAATCAGTCTGCTTTCATGGAGGACTACAGAAATCTTAGGATATTTAGAGGCTGAATTTCAGAGAATTTGGGCAATTTTTAAGTTAAACGATGTCTCTGAACAGATTTATCAATTATCAAAGTAGTTGACAATTAATTTGATAATCGATTAGTTGTCGATTAATTATTGCACATCTATCCATCCATTGATTCATTCTCTGAAAACACGTAGGGCACATGCAATATAAATGAACAACCAGTTGCACTCCCATTCACATATGGTCTCTTTTTTGCAGATTTTGTGCATCTGGAACGTAGCCCTTGTGATAAATGGGGTTCACTATATACTGTAAGAACCCCATAATGAACGTTTGTTTAAAAAAATAAAAAAATCTCACTAGTTTTGCCGCCTGCTCGTCCCTGGCAGGCGGTGTTTGGCGTCCTGCGTGTGATGGAGGGCCTGGAGGCCTTCGACGACATGATGGCCAACACCAAGGTGAAGCCATGGTACCGGCGCATGGAGGCGGCCACGCGCAACCATAATGACCGCTCATAGTCATCACGGTAACCGCGTTGTTCACAAAAAGAAACTGAAACTGCTTTGCAGAGGACATGGGGACTTATCGATGCTCATATGATCGTATTGTTTTTCTTTGGAATATTGCAGTCATGCTCAATATTCAATGCAATATAAGGTGGAGTTTTATGGTTGTCAGTGGCTGAGCTCCTCTGTTGTAAAGTTTCATTTGGGTTCCTTAAAGTCCCCCAAAAAAAGAGAGAGGTGGAAAGAAAAAGTGTTAACTTATTCTTGTGTTGAGCATTCCGTGATGCAGGATGCTGATGCTGCCATAAGAAGGCGCTCTCGAGTTGTTCATCTGACATAAAAACCTTTAATAAAAATTTTTAACTTATTAAAATGTACTTGAACTGCAGAAGGATTCATGTACATGTACAAAGCGTCAATAAATACAAGAATGTGGTTTGCTGTTTTTATTCAACATATGTAAACTTTTTGATAAAATTTGATTTCAAATATTTTATGCAACACGCTGCACTGCAGTTAACTGATTATTTTAAGCGAGTAAGAAAGTTTTTAAAAATACAATAAATGTCTTTTCTTCAAACTGTACAGCTAACAGGTTGTTGTTTTTTTCTAGCCCTAACATAGCTATCTTTTTTATTTGACTTTTACTAATCCTGTCTAGCTACAACATAACCAGAATAATCTTTATTTTGCCAAGTATGTCCAAAAAACAAGGAATTTGTCTCCGGTAGTTTGTGCCACTCTAGTGAGACAACAGACAGCCAATTGACAGAGAACACTTTTGAGACATAAAGACATTGAGAAAAACAGTCACTGAGCAATAAAGGGTTGCTAGTTATCTGGTAATGTTGGTTAAAAATTTTTTTATTGACAATTGTGCAAAAAGATGCAGCGTCCTCAGACAATTAGAGCAGTTTGAATGACTAATATAGCAATAGTCCGGCGCAATGACCATTGTGCAAAGGGCGCATAGACTTCAAGGAATGTATGCAGTTTAAAGTGACTACTACCGTGATAATCTGGGACAATGTTGATTGTGCAAATATTGCAGATACTCCTCAGTCAGCCTGCAAGTGGTGCAGATGGTACTCTAGCATAAGTGGCCACTATTGGTCAACAACAGATATGCAAATAGTGCAGCTTGGCGAAACTACTACAGTGAGTGCACGAGTATGTATAATTGGCCTGAAAGAAATGTGACAACAAACTCAAGACAAAGAGACAAAAAATTGGCAGCATGTTGCAATGGAATTGTAGGTTAGGTGTTTAAGAAGTCGATTGCAAGAGGGAAGAAGCTGTTGGAATGTCTGCTTGTTCTAGTTTGCGTTCTTCAGTATCGCCTACCTGAGGGAAGGAGCCGGAAGAGCCGGTGACCAGGATGTGGAGGGTCCAAGAGGATTTTGCACGCTCTTGTCTTAGTTCTGGCAGCGTGCAAGTCCTCAAGGGTGGGTAGGGGGGTACTGACAATCTTTTCAGCAGTTTTGATTTTCCGTTGATTGCAGTTGGAGTTTGTCCTTTTTTGTAGCATGCACCAAACCAGGACTGTGATGGAAGAGCACAGGACTGATTCGATGACCACTGTGTAGAACTGCCTCAGTAGCTCCTGTGGCAGGCCGTGCTTCCTCGGAAGCCGCAGGTAGTACATCTTCTGCTGGGCCTTTTTGAGGATGGAGTTGATGTTGATCACCCACTTCAGGTCCTGAGAGACTGTAATTCCCAGTAACTTGAAGATCTCGACGGTTGACACAAGGCAGCTGGACAGCGTGAGGGGCAGCTGTGGCGAAGGATGCCTCCTGAAGTCCACGATCATCTCTACAGTCTTGAGCGTGTTCAGCTCCAGGTTGTGTTGGCCTTACCACAGCTCCAGCCGCTCCGCTTCCTGTCGATATGCAGACTCGTCACCGTCCTTCATGAGGCCGATGACGGTGTCATCTCCAAATTTCAGGAGTTTGACAGCCGTGTGCATTGAGGTGCAGTCGTTTGTGTAGAGAGAGAAGAGCAGCGGAGAGAGGACACAACCTTGGGGCGCCCCAGTGCTGATGCTGTGTGTGGATGAGATGGCCTCTCCCAGCCTCACCTGCTGTTTCCTGCCCGTCAGAAAGCTGAAAATCCACTGGCAGATGGCAGGCGAGACGCTGAGTTGGAGAAGCTTGGAGGAAAGGAGTTCAGGGATGATGGTGTTGAACGCTGAGCTGAAGTCCAGCATCTTCGCTTAGGTCCCCGCACTGTCGAGGTGTTCTATGATGAAGTGCAGTCCCATGTTGACTGCATCATCCGCAGACCTGTTTGCTCGGTAGGCAAACTGCAGGAGTGTCACAGCAGGGGGCCTGTGACACTCTTGAGGTGGTCCAGCACGAGGCGTTCAAAGGACTTCATGACCACAGCTGTCAAGGCGACAGGCCTGTAGTCATTTAGACCCGAGATTGCAGGTTTCTTGGGGACTGGAATGATGGTGGAGCGTTTGAAACACGATGGTACTTCGCACAGTTCCAGAGATCTATTGAGGATCTGAGTGAAGACTGGCGCGAGCTGGTCCGCGCAGACTTTGAGGCAGGATGGGGACACATGGTCTGGGCCTGCCGCTTTGTTAATCTTTTGTTGTTTGAAGATGCGTCTCACATCCTGTTCGTGGATGGTTAACGTCAGAGGTGTGATTGTGGTCGGTGGTGTGGGTGGGTGGGTGTGGGGTGTGAAAGTGCTCTTTTCAAATCTGCAGTAGTAGTAGTTTGGCAGTGAACCACGGCTTGTTGTTATTGAATGTGCGAAATGACTTTGTTGGTACACACACATCTTCACAGAAACTAATATAGGATGTGACAGTGTCCGTATATTCATCCAGGCTGCCAGCTGAATTTTCAAAGACAATCCAGTCTGTGCAGTCTAAACAGCTTTGAAGTTCTGTCTTTGCTTTACCTAAAGTATGGTAATTTATTTTTAATTATTGTTTAAATAAAACAAATATTCTAACCCAGTTAGTTTTTTTCATCAACTTGTCCAGTCAACGTTGCCATCTTATTATTTTTATTTGTTTTGCATTTTCTTTTCTTGCCTGGTCTAGCTAACATTTTTTAAAAGAATTATTTGATATTCTTTCTAACCATAGTAAAGCTTTTTAAGTTATTTAAAAATGATTTTCAAATATATTAATAATTTTCTAACTATAGCTATTTTTTATTACTTACATTTTTAATATGGCCACATACCAGCTGTTTTTAAATAATTTTTTTTGTAAAAGAAATTCTGTCCAGCTAAAATCTCTGACTTTTTTCTAACATTTATTTTTAACATTTGATCTGATATCAGCAATAATCATCCATACTTTACTTATTTTGAAGTATGGAATGTTAGAAAAGCCTTGATCGAGTGATATTACTCAAACAGAGAGCAATAATCAGCAACAGTAGGTGTGAGAAGAACTGACCCATTTATTATTAACCAATGGGTCACATAAAGTATCTTTAAAAGTAAGAATATACTGCAATTGAATAAAATACCAATTATATTGAGAAATCCAGAAAAATAACTTCAATAAAACCAATAACAAAAATATATTTCAATTGCAACCACCATTTAAGCGTAAGCATATTCTACATATGAATAGATTAAAATAAAAAAAACATGAAAAATAATCTCAATAAATAATCGATACAAATTCTACTTTTAAAGTGGAAAATAAAGTTAAATTCTGCTAGTTTTCTTTCACTGTCAGTATATGGTGGGAACATAGTTTGATTTCTCCACATGTGCGGCAATACACTTTTCCTGCTGTGCACGTCTTGGCCTCTGAGGGGCAGTGTGATACACACAATGAGATGCACACTTACAGTAAAGAAGGTAAAGTCACGATCGAGTATTATTATAACTCCTTTTTCACAGTTTGAAGAATATATGCCAGAGAGTATTGTTATATTGCTTGTTTATATGTAGTTATATAGCGTTTGTGTACCAATATTGATTATTTTGAGACATACGAGTGCCGCGAGTTCAATGGTAATTTTCGTTAGGTGTTTTTCATTCATTCTGTGTTAGCTTTGAGCTCTGGATTTTTTGGGGTCAAAAACGAAGAAAAAAAGAAAGCTGTGATGTATTTGAACATTCAGTAAGTGTAATTCTTTTGTTATGTCAGTTTAGTTTTACAGTGAACTTCAACTGGAGTGTCAATAAACGACTTTAAGCAAGCAACATTCATTCTCCTTGCTACTATGTTAGCACCTAAGGAACCTGTTGTTGTGATCATGGGCTCTGTATGGCTGTCTGGGTGCTGCTGGACTAGAAGTGCTGGAGCAGAGTATGAAATGGACTGCTTGTATAAGAGTGGTAAAATCTGGGATTTGAGATCCAGTCCGATAAGATCCGATACTTCTTGTTTTGCTGACATCGGACCGATTTCCGATCTCAATGATCGGTTCGGGACACCCCTACTATTTGGCAAGGCACATCAGCTCTCTGGTCACAGATGCAAAAAAAATGGAGCATACCAAGAAAAGAACACTGTCCCTACTGTGAAACACGGAGGAGGCTCTGTTTTGTTCTGGGGCTGCTTGCTGCATCAGGCACAGAGTGTGTTGAATCATGCAGGATACAATATAATCTCGAGACTATCAAGGTATTCTAGAGAGAAATAGGGATCTGACTAAAAACACCCAAGAATGGCTAACAGCAAAACATTGGACTATTCTGAAGTGGCCTTGTATGAGCCCTGATCTAAATCCTATTGAACATCTATGGAAAGATCTGAAACATGCTCTCTGGAGAAAGCACCCTTCACACCTGAGACAACTGGAGTAGTTTGCTCACAAAGGATGGGCCAAAATACCTGCTGAGAGGTGCAGAAGTCTCACTCAAGGTTACAAAAATTGTTTGATTGCCTCAAAAGGTTGTGCAGCAAATAATTTTTGTCGAGGTCTGTTTCATTAGTTTGTTTTTTTTAGTCATGTTCAACCATAATTCAAAAGCAATGTCTGATTTTCATTGGTTAATTTTCATATTTTTTTAAATTACTTTTGTCAGATTCAAGTTATTTCTGTGCCAACTGTTGTTGTTTTTTAATTCATTAACAGGGGTACCAACAATTTTATCCATGTGTATAATTTATATCAAGTTAAGTTTGCTTAACTTTAAATGGCGAGCGAGAGAGCAAGACGGTGCATTTAAAGGTACAGGCATGCAAACTGTACTGAAACCTGTGTGTGTGACTTTTGGCTTGATTACACTTCATTCAACCAGTTTATATCTTTACATTCTCATCTATTATGTTTTTATGACTATAGTTTACAATATACTGCTACTTGTCTTTTTGAAAAACAAAAAAAAATGGTGGTGTTTTTGTTTGGACTGGAACGGATTAATTGCATTTTGCATTCATTTTAATGGAGAAATATGTTTTGAGAGATGAGTGTTTTGAGATAGGAGGATGGTCACGGAACAAATTAAACCTGTATCTCAAGGCACCACTGTACTTGATTGCTCAGTTCCTGTGTATTAACTGAAAATGAGAGGAAATAACAAAAATAAATCAAGTGGAACATGGACACGTTTATTTGTGATTAAAAACAAAAACTAAATTGAAATGTAGCTTTTGAACGTCAGCTGGGGACGAACGGCTCGCCAAAGACGTTCCCGTAGGAGGTCTTGAGGAAACGGACATAGTTCTGCAGGCTTCGGTTGGTCTGGTCCGACTGATCCAGACGCTCCTTCAGGTTCTTCAGCTGGTTCTGGAAGCGACGCTCCATCTGTGGAAAAGGGAACAAGTCACGGCGTGAGGCAGAAGGTTGGGGTGCGTCGCTACCCTCCTAACACTTACGTGACTTGGCTTCCACAACTACCTGACCAAACTACCTTGACAACAACCTTGTCAGCTACCTCGACAACTACATTAACTACCTTTACAAAGACCATAACTACCTTGACAACTACTTTAACAATTATCTTGACCGTAATAACTAACTCTTCAACCACCTTCACAACTACCTTAAGGACTATCTTGACGACTAACTGGACAACTACCTTAACAAGTACCTTGACAAGTATTTTAACTACCTGGACAGCTATCTAGAACGGAATCTTCAAAACCGCCTTGCCAACAACCTTGAGAACTAAGGAAGTCAGTCAAAAGTCACGTAGTGAGGCGGGAGGCTGCGGTGTGCGGTTACCTCCTCCTTGCTCCGATGCAGTTGACTGAGCTGGGCCTCAGCCCGGCTCAGCTGTTCCTGGAGGTCCAGGGCTTTGGACTGTGACCTGCGCTCCTTGTCCAGGACTCTCTCCACGCTTTGCCGGGCCTGCTGCTGGGCGTCCTCCAGTGCTTGCTGCACCTGTTGGGTAAGGACGGCGTTCTCGCGACTTTTCTGGTCCAGCTGCTGTTCTACGCTCAGTACGCTGACCTGCTTCAGGCTAAGTGCCTCACACATTTCCTGGTTCTCCACACGCATGGACTCCAACTTCCTGCAGGGGCACACACACACACGTTAATCCATCCATCAATTTTCCATACCACTTTTCCTCACTAGGGTTGTAGGGGTGCTGGAGCTTACCCCAGCCAACGCTGGGCGAGGCAGGGTACACCCTGAACTGGTCGCCAGCCAATCACGGCACATAGAAACAACCATCTGCACTCACATTCACATCTATGGGCAATTTAGTGTCAATTAACCTACGATGCATGTTTTTGCGATGTGGGAGGAAACCGGAGTACCCGGCGAAAACCGGGGAGAACATGCAAACGCCACACAGGCGGGGCCGGATTTGAACCCGGGTCTTCAGAACTATAAGGCAGATTTGCTGGCCAGTCTGCCACCCTTGTCAAAAACACCTGGCTAATTTCTTCATTTATAACTAATATGACAACAAGTCACGTCTCAGAAAGGACCCAGACAGGTAACGGTAGTATGACAGTTACAAGACCTAAAACGTGTCAGACAGTGTTAGGAAGTGGCAGTAGCAAGTTGTGACCTTTCCAGGTTGAGTATCTTCTCTTTGAGGACATTGTTCTCCTCCTGCAACAGCATGTTCCTACACTGGAACGCCTCCAGCTGAGACCCTTGTTGTTCCATCTGAACACCAACATGGATGCATGAAAAAAAGTATACAGCATCAAAAAATCTATATTCAAACACCCAAAGAAAGATCAAAACTTTCCAAAGAATGATCTAACACATCCAAATATCTAAAACTTCCAAATACTGACAACATCCAAAGTTCTTGAACAGCAAATGATTAAGTACATCCGTCCCCCACAAAAAAATAAAACATCCGAGTGAATCCCTTGAACAGTCAAAGAAATACTTCAGAAATCCAAAGAAGGATCTAGAATATACAGAGATTTTGCACATCCAAGGAAAAATCTAGAAAATCCAAAGGAAGACCTAGGACACACAGAAAGAACTACAACAGCAACAGGAAGATCAAAGACATCCACAGAACGGTTTAGAACATGCAGAGATCTAGAAGATCCTTCTGGTACCTTGTGTCTGACTTCTGCGAGGCTGGCGTTGTGCTCCAGGTTCCTCCTCTGGTGGTCATCGGCCTCTTGCTGCACCTGCGCCAGTTGCTGTTCGCTCCTGCGCAGGCGCTCGGGGAGCGTCTCCAACTGGCGCAGGCGGAGTAGCTCCTTCCTTAGCTGCTCCTGCTCCCGTTCCTGCACCACCATAGCCTCCCGAGCCTCCAGCTGAGCTTCATTCACCTTCAGTCGCTGCTCCTCGCACTGCAGGTCCGCCTGCTGAGCCTGACCAACATAGTATCAAGTTAGGTCCATCTGGTATGCTCTCGTCCCTTCTAGGATGGTCTCATCTACTTTGACATGGGCTAGTATTTTCTACTCTGCCATGGTTGAGTCCAGGTTAAGATAGTCAAGTTAAGCCTAGGCATGGATGGGATAGTGTAGTCTACTCTAACATAGACACGTCTATTCTAGTCCTAGACGGTCTAGTATAGCATGGTCTAATCTAGTTAAGCCTAGTTTAGTCTAGTTTATTGTCTGTAGTCCGATCTAGGACGGGTTAGGTTATCATAGGGTGGTCCTAGTTAAGGAAGGGAATTAATAAAAATTTTCCGATTCTGATTCCATTTTCGATACTGCTTCGCGATTCGATTCTTGATCGATTCTCTTATCAATTCTCAAATTTGTAGTTTGGGTGAGAAAAACATCCAGGGGACATTAAATAGATTTTAAAAAAAATAATTAAATGACTAAAATAAAATACGCCCGCTAGATATTATATCCAGGACTCTCACAATCATAAAAATGTTATTATAAAAGAAAAACGATCAATGTGCCACGGTGCAGGTTGTGTATGCAAGTTTCTGCGTTTTAAACGCACCCTGAACTCATTTTGTGTGTCTTGCAGCAAGCGTGTGACGAAAGTTCTTCTGCCTTCCCTGAGCATGCTTTCAGCCGTTTAATGATACCGCATTTGGAATTTTTACTGTAAAACTAAACGCACAACAAAAAGAATTACACACATTGTATATTTAAATACAAGACATCATTTTAGCGATCTCCAGCTTAATAGTAACAGTCACTAGAAAACCCTATTGAAAGTCTAGCTAAAATTAGCATTAGAAAAAACTAACATTCACACACAGAACACCGCAGACAGGTAAAATAACTCTCAGCTATATATTCTTCCTAATCTGTGAAAAATGAATTTATTAAAGTTCTATTGTGACTTTCTTCTTTTACGAATATTTTAGCTTACAGAAATGTGTACTCTATGCATGCATCGCACCACACTGCCCCTAAGAGGCCAAGGGAAACTTCCAGTCGCAGTTTCTGGCAGGGCGGATTTTGTGTAACACCAGGAAAATCTTCCTGCACTATTGCCTGGAATGCATTGTTATAGTTATTATATATAAATTACTTTATCACATTTTGACGCCATTAAAATGAATCTTTAATGTGTTATTTTGTACAGACAGAGTTTGATAGTTAAAGTGGTGTCGTTTTAGTAGAGTATAGTTAAATTTGTAGTTGTTAAATTACTGTTGCTTTTGGTGGTAATCCGCCATTCTTACTCAGAATGGTTAGAATGATGTAACCTATTAACACCACCTGCAGGCCCTTTGGGATCTATGAATGTAAAATAGTCCACATGTTGCGTGCATTGTATAACATGCGCAATAACGCCATTATTCCAAATAGGATCGATAAGAGAGTCGACTAAAAATTCGGCAAATGATTCCGTGAAATTGTTAACTTTGGATTTTTGAAAAGAGTGACTGTATATTCACAAGCCTAAGTAATTTGTCTGGTCTTATTTCTGAAGGTTTAACATCTTTTGTTTGCCATATAATGAGCGTAATATAGAGTATAAGAGAATATAAGATAGCTATCGCCCCTTTGTTTAGGCAGACATGGTTGCACCTCTCGTGAAACTATCTGTCCAATGCGTTGTTACTTTTTGCAAATAAACGACAGACAACTGTCCATTTGGTCTCCTGGAACTTCATTGGCTTTTCCTCAAATAAAAGAACTCACAATTGGTTGGCGTCGGCACCGTGGACGACTGGTTAGAGTGTCTGCCTCACAGTTCTGAGGACCGGGGTTCAATCCCCGGCCCCGCCAGTGTGGCGTTTGCATGTTCTCCCCGTGCCTGCGTGGTTTTTCTCCGGGCACTCCGGTTTCCTCCCACATCCCAAAAACATGCATGCTAGGTTGATGGAAGACTCTAAATTGCCCCTAGGTGTGAACGTGAGTGCGAATGGTTGTTTGTTTCTATGTGCCCTGCGATTGGCTGGCAACCAGTTCAGGGTATAGCCCGCCTCCTGCCTGAAGATAGCTGGGATAGGCTACAGCACGCCTGCGACCGTCGTGAGGATAAGCGGCTTGGAAAATGGATGGATGGACAATTGGTTGGCATAAATACTTTAGGCTAATATTTTTTACCCAACTTTAACAACAGTCTAGTATTGTATTAGCATAGTCCGACATAGTCTAGGACAGTACAACAGTTTAGGATAGTCTAGAATAGGATGGGATAGTCTAGTCTACTCAAGTATATTCTAGTCAAGTCTATTCCTGTTTTGTATCGTCTGGCATAGTTTAGTTTAGCATACTTTACTCTAGGACAGGATAGTGGAGTTGAGTCGAGAATGGGATAGCGTAAAATAGCATAGTCTCGCACAGGGGTGTCAAACTCATTGTAGTTCAGGGGCCACATACAGTATATAGTAATATAGTATTGCACTTTACAATGAAATCAACTTCTGAAGACCTAGGAATTATTACCACTCCATTGTCTACATGAGCATAGTCATTCTCAAACTGATCCTTAGTCCCCAGCACTCCATTGTTTTATATATTTTATCACTTTCAAATTCATCCTGTTTTGGACCACAGGCTGTATGTTCGACACCACAGGTCTAGCAACTTACAGTATGATAGTCAAGCCTGACAGGTTAGAATGGTCTAGTCAAGTCGAGGCAAGGATGGGGTATTCTAGTCTTGTCCTATACAGTCCACCCTATTCTAGTTCAAGTTAGTCTAGCACAGTATAGTATTCTCTAAAATAATCTCATCTGTCACAGTCTAGTCTGTGATGGTCCAGTTTATCATCTGGTACAGGACTGTCTAGTCCAGTCTAGAAATGACTCGTGTAGTTGGGTATAGTCTGGTTTGTCTTGGTTTGTACAGGGCAGCCTAGTCCAATCCAGTCGAGGCTCAGACAGGAAATCACTGGGAACTCTAGTCTGTCATAAAATAGTTTGCCATATAATATTTTTTTAATCTGGTATAGCACAGTCTGGGATAGGCTGTAACAGGATAGTCTAGTCTGCATAGTCTAGTTTATCATCTAAATAGGACGGTCCAGTCGGGCCGAGGATGGTCTAGTCTGTCATAGTCAATTTTGTCACCTGGTGCAGGACAACCTTGTCCAGGCAAGGATGGTTTAGTGTAGTCTGTCATAATTTTATTTATCATCTGGTGTAGAACAGTCTAGGATGGGATAGCCTATGATAGGATAGTCGAGTCTGTCATAGTCGAGTAAAACCTAGTCTTTCATGGTTTAGTCAGGGTTAGTATAGTCTAATCCATTCTAGAAAGGCGCAGGATGTCACAGGGTAGTCTAGTCTGTCATAGTGTAATTTGTTATCTGGTAGCGCAAAATCTAGTGCAGTCTAGGACTGGTTAGGATATCACAGAACTGTCTAGTCTGTCATCGTGTAATTTTTCATGGTTGTTAGGGTAGTCTAGTCCAGTCTACATATCAGATAATACAGTACAGCGGTTCACGGTTCGGCAGTCGCAAATTCACCATTATTTTTTTCGGAACCGATCTCTCAGAACTGCAGAAAACTATGCATACTAGTGTTTTTCTTTGATGTGTCAAGAAGCCCTACGCTCGCATGTTAACATACTTGTGTGTTCTAGAGCTACAGATCTCCAGAGCATACCTTCCTCTTGTACTTGTCCAACACTGCTTCGAGTTTCTTGTACGATGTCATGACCTGTCGCGTTTCCTCCTGAGCGACTCGCATCTTTTCCTCGCCGGACGTCACTTGAGCCTGAACGATAACTCCAACCCTTAATGCTCACCTGAGGAAGCTTGCTACAATATGCCTTGATGATCCGTACCTTCAAGGACTGTTTGTCTAGCGCCATGGCGGTCTTCTCAGCACTTAGACGGTGGAGCTGGTCTCGAAGCTCCTCCCTCTCGCCGCGACTTCGCTCATCTGCCATGTGATGCTGAGCGTTCCACTCGCTCACCTGCCTGGGAGAAGGCAAATGACAGTCTAATCTAGCATAGTCTAGTTTTTCATATTTTAATGTCTGACAGCATTGGAGAGTGAAATCCGATATAGTCAAGCATAGCCTAGTCTACCGTAGTCTTGTATAGTAATAGTCTAGTCTCGCATAATATAGTAGTAGTATAGTCTATTCTAGTACTGTGTAGTATAGCATCGTCTAATATAGCAATAGTTTAGTCTGGCAAAGTCTAGTCTAGTCCAGGAATTGACACTTATCAGTGTGGATGGCTCCCACAGGTTTGTTTTTCCCGACCTGGGTCCTCAGTACCTTGCCAGGTATTATACTATTACTCAATACTTTATGTGCAAGGGGTGGAACGATTCACAAAATCCACGGTTCGGTTCGCATCTCAGTTTTGTAGTGACGGTTTTCGGTTCGGTGCTACTAACTAAAAGTTTGGCAAAGGTGGAGGAATTGATTGAAATAAAGAAATTTGGGCAATATACTGTACTCATTTTTATCAAATTAATACGACCAATTATTGATACAGGTAGCGTTATCCAGCGATCATGGGTTCTATTTACATGATAAATTAAAGGATCATAATTTGCAGGGACAATTATTTTAATTAAAGGTGTTATATTTATGTTTTAGCCCCGCCCATAAAATCAGGAAAAATTCAAACGGTGAAAAAGATGCTTAAGGTATATCTCAACAATTCAGCACTATATTGTTATGTATTTGCATATGTTTTCAGCACTACAAACATATTTAATGTATTTATGTGTGATGTGATGTGGGCAGCCGCCCAGGGCGCCATTTGGTCCAGGACGGGCTCTGCCCATGCAATATGATTGGCTGTTGCATCGCTCGAAGGCATAACGTGGATGACGTGTCGGCGCCGCCATCTTGGCTAACTTGCTACTGTGCTGTGGCGTGACAGTCGCCTCGTTGGTAAATGAGGAAAAAAAAGAAGAGTCGTACATGGTATGAACCGAACGGAACATATCGGAACCGAAACAGTTGAACCGAACCGTACTGACGGTTTTCAAAAACCGTTCCATCCTTAGTATGTGCTGTGTACGTGCGGGTGTGCTTGTTGAAGCGGGTGAGTTTTGTGTTTATATGTGGGGCTGGGTCCTGTATACAGTATTTGTTGCCATTTTAATTGTCAGTTTTAATTTCTGTAAAGCACTTTGTGTTGTATTTTACTGTATGAAAAGTGCTATATAAATAAATTAGATTTGACTAGTATAGCATAGTCTATTACGTCATAGAATAGGATACTGTAGTCTAGGAGTCTATCATAATCTTTTTATCGTTTTGTAGTCTTGCATTATGCAATCTGTCATAGTCTAGTCCAACGTAGTGTAGTGTCTCATATTTTAATGTCAGACAGAATAGGATAGTCTGGTCTACATACTCTAGCTAGCATAATCTAGTCTAATGCATAGTCAAGTCTATAATGGTCTAATTAATATGGGCCAGGAAACAATAATGTAGCCCTGTATAGTCTAGCATAGTGAAAGCTAGTCTAATAATAGTCTAGGATAGGCTAGTTTTACATAATAAAACATAGCCTATTCCAGTCCAGCCTCGTCAAGTCTAGCCTAGCGCAGTCTAATATAGTATTAGTCTAGACTAGCACAATCTAGTTTGACATAATTTACGGAATAAGACAGCCTAATCTTGTTGAGTCTTACTTGGAATTTTCTACCATCATAGCATATCCTATTCTAGTCCATTACAGTCTTGCATAGTGTAGTGTAGTCTAGTCTCCTAGTCAATATAATATACTGCATTACACATTTCTCACAGTTCAATCAGCAGGATAGGATAGTTGTCAACTTGTCTCATCCTATGTTGCGTAATGTACCACGACAGCATGGCCAGGTATGGCATAACACTGTGTGTACTCACAATTTGAGTGCTGTGATGTTGTCTTCCAGCTGACTTCTGGCCGTGGCCTCCTTGGCGATGCGCAGACGCAGCTCACTACACGTGGACAACGCCTGGGCCAGCTGGGACTCCTTCAAAAACAACAGGCAGGTGTTGCCTTCAGGGACTGTCAGTAATCTTCACCATTATTTACGTACCGTCTCCTGCAGCCTCTAGTTGAGCATAATCTAGTATGGCTATAAATTGGTCTAGCATAGTCTAGTCATAGTGTTGTCTTGAATAGTCTAGTAATACTGTCATCTCGCACAGGGTACAACACTTGTTTGGGGACGAATAAAGTCGGTTATGTTTATGCCCACCTGCGCAAAACAGCCCCTTTTGTTAAATACGCCGGCTGCGTGCGCCTGGAAGATTACGACAACCTGGTCTAACCCGCCCGTCGCAGAGTTACGCCACCACGCCCCATGCCGGATTTGCGCTGGTCACGAAAATAGAGCCCTGTATCGCAACAATTCTGTACTAAATTGTTTTCAGCAGTCTTTGCACGGTGGCACATTGACCGACTGGTTAGAGCGTCTGCCTCACAGTTCTGAGGACCGGGGTTCAATCCATGAGCCATGAGTCTTTTGGGGAATGATTCAACAAGTTTTTCACACCTGGATTTGGGGATCATCTGCCATTCCTCCTTGCAGATCCTCTCCAGTTCTATCAAGTTGGATGGTGAACATTGGTGGGCAGCCATTTTCAGGTCTTTCCAGGTATGCTCAATTGGGTGTAAGTCAGGAATCTGGCTGGGCCATTAAAAATCAGTCAGAAGTCAATTCTGTCTCTGAGCTCTTCCGGCAGTTCCTTTGACCTCATGATTCTCATTTGCTCTGACATGCACTGTGAGCTGTAAGGTCTTATATAGACAGGTGTGTGGCTTTCCTAATCAAGTCCAATCAGTATAATCAAACACAGCTGGACTCCAATGAAGGTGTAGAACCATCTTCAGGATGATCAGAAGAAATGGACAGCACAGTTAAATATGAGTTTCACAGCCTGGGGGTCTGAATGCTTATGGCTCTGTGATATTTCAGTTTTTATTTTTTTAATAAATTGCAAAAATATCAATAATGATTTTTTTTTTCTGTCAATGTGGGGTGCTGTGTGTACATTGCGGAAAAAAAATAGTTTATGCTTTTAGCAAATGGCTGCAATATAACAAAGTGAAAAATGTAAGGGGGTCTGAAAACATTCCGTACCCACTGTATCTTCAAACATATTGAATGTATTGAGTAAAAAAAGATAATGATTTTCCTAGAGCTTTAGTTTTTTGTGCCTAAAAATACAATCACTGTGATCAGATATTATATACACGTAACTGAAATCTGATGTTTTGTAAAATGACATCAAAAAAGTCATTAAATGTAAAGATTTCCCTAATGTAATTGTTTTGTAATAAAACAAATTGTAATTCATGATTATATTAAGTATGGTATGATTTTAGTGGTCCGGCCCCTTTGACATCATATTAGGCTGTATGTGGCCTCTGAACTACGATGATGACACCCCTGGTCTAATCTACTATAGTCTAATAATAGTTTATCAATAGTCAAGTTCAGTCATAGCATAGTCTAGAATAGTAATAGTCTAGTGTGGCATAGTCTAGTCTAGTACAGTCTACTCTTGTAATAGTCTAGTCAAGAATAATCCAGTTTAACAATAGTCTATCATATTCAAGTCTAGTAATAGTCTATACTAGCATAGCAATAATATAGTATAGTTCTAATCTTGTTCAGTATAGTCTTAAACAGTAATGGTCTGGTCTAGTAATAGTGTAGTCTATTAATAGTCAAGTACAGTAACAGTCTATCTATCATGGTCTAGAATAGAAATAGTTAAATCTAGTGAAGCACAGTCTGGTCATAGTCTATCATAGAAATAGTCTAATCTAGAAAAGTCTAGTTTATCATAGTTTAATATGTGACATGATAGCATATGATGTGTCTATTCTGACATACTCTAGTATAGTCTAGTCAATCCTAGTCTAGTCTAGATTAGGATAGTTCTTCTTTGCGTACTTTCTCCTGCAGCCTGGCTCCCATCTGCCTGGACGCCTGCTCGGCATGCTGGGTAAGCAACGCAAGGGCCGCCTCATCGTCGTTTTCCCGCCGTTGCTCATAGGCTTGCTGCAGGCACAAGTTTAGACATGGGGACGGTTTAGTATATGATTAGTCTAATATAGTATAGTCACGCATGTCATAGACTAGGCCAGGTTAGGATAGTCATGTGGGAAAAGTCATGTCGTGTATAATCGTATCTATTACAATCTAGCATTGTGTGGTCTAACATAGTCTAGTATGTCAATTTTATCTAGCCAAGCATAGTCTACTCGAGTAATAGTCGATCATAGTCTCGTCTAGTACTGGTCGAGCATGGTCGAGTCAAGTACGAGTACAGTGTAGCACAGTAATAATCTAGTATACTACTAGTCTAGTATATCATCGTCTAGGACAGTGATGCTCAACTGGTGGGTTGGTACCCAAAAGTGGATAGCGGCGCCATTTTTGGTGGGTCGCGGACAGCAAGTAAAATGTACAGGGGGTCCTCAGTTTACGACGTTACTGACATGCAGTACAACATTTCGAAGTTGGATAGCGTAAGAATACATTTTCATGTGGTACAAGAAAATATCCTCAGTTAGGAAGGTTTTTACAGATTTTCAATGGATTGTTTTATTTTTATGGCCTATAATTGTTTTTCATACAAGTACAGGTACATCTCAATAAATTACAATATGATAGGTAAACCCATTTATTTTACTACTCATACGTTATATAGCTTGATTAAACACTTAATAATTAATTAGGCAAATTCCTGCCTAATTTCAATATTAAAAATAATGTTTCTTGATTGTTTGTTATGTAATATTGTAGGTTGTAGAGATGGTGAATTTGGGGTTTTTGTTTGCTGTAAACTATAATCATTGAAATTATACATATACCTCTCTATTGAAAAAATCATGAACTATTTCACTCTGTGTAGTGCATCTCTATGATTTTCACTTTTTGACTTGAGCTGCCGAAATAAATTAAGCTTTTGCTACTATTCTAATTTATTGAGATGTACCTGTATTTACTGTAATCATGACTTTTATACTGTGTTAGTGCAGGTTAGTGATAGGCTATATGGTGCATTTCAACTTGCTTACAAATTTGGGTTAAGTCACCACCAAAGGATCAGTGAAATATTTAATGTACATACCAAACTAACTTTGTTGGAAAATAACATTTTGAGAGGCATGCATCAGAAATGTTATGACTCGGTGTGTAAAGACAACTTCCGGCAGCATTTAAACAGCCTCTCACATAAAAAACGTCATGGTGTTTCTATAGCATAATAATCTAGACTGTTAAAACTGTTACGGTTGCTTTGGTCTGCATCCATTTCCTAATAATATAAAAAAAAAAAATTAGATGTTAAACTTTCCTTAAAAGAAGAGATCAGTGCCAAGATATTCATTATTGTACATGTTGTTCATCATCAGTTTCTTAATAAGGTGCTCTGATAGGCACTTTCATCATGCATGTGTAGTTAAAATATGATTTAAAACATTTTCAATGGCTGTTTTTGAACAAAACGGTTTCTTTATTGTTCTTAACGTCTTTTAAAGTGGGTCGCAACTTAGTAACAACAGGAAAATGCGGAACCCGGTACAACAACAGTTGAGAACCAATCGTCTGGAATAGTTGTAGTGTAATCTTAATAGTGTTGTCTGTAAATAGTGTAGTGTAGAGTAGTCAAGAATACTCTAGTCTAGTACTAATCTAGTACCAGTGTTGTCTATCATAGTGTAGACTATTATAGTGTCAGACAGTAATAGTCTAGTATAATACTAGTCTAGTTTAGGATAGTCTAGAGTCGTAATAGTATAGTATAGTGTAGAATAGTAATTGTGTAGAGTATCTTAGTCTAGTCCAGCATTGTCTCATAAAGTAATAGTCTATTAACAGTACAGCATACAGTACACTAGTCTCGGAATAGTCTCATATAGTAAAAGCTTTGCATATCATGGTTTATAGTCTATCATTTCATAGCATAGCCTATTCTAGTCGACTCCATTCCAGGTTTATACAGTTGAGCAAAATCTACCCTAATCTGTCACAATTCAATCTATTTTAATCTACAGCATTGGTTAGTCGAGGGTGGGAATGACCAAGGGCGGACTGGCACAAAAAAATAAATAAATAAAAATCGGCCCCGGCATTTTTTCACTTATACATGTTTGTTTTAAAACTAACTCGGCTACTGCATAGAGGGTTTCCTATTAATTCAAACGACTATGCAGCCTTTCAACACACTTTTAACCTAAACATAAAATGTTATGATGTAGCCTAAAATGGACACTTCTTGTTCATCCAACATTTTCTCAGTCTTGAACATTTGCTATTACCTCAAAGTCCCTTATTGAGCAAATGTTAAAACCTGCTTACAGGCAGGTCTACTTTGCGGCTCATTTTGTCCCACAGTTCCTCCACCTGCCCCTGCTGATTTCTTTCTTCACGTGTTCAACCTGCTATTGTCCCAGCCAGGGTTGGAAGCTACAGCAGCCCCTGCAACGAACATATCTGAGATTTTGGCACATTTTCCATCATCTGAGATGAGATTCATTTTCTTTGCACTCTTTTTATGTTTTTGTTTCTCCGTCTTGCTTTCACTATGTCGTCGCTTACACAACTAGGAAACTAGGAGCGGGAGTGATATGGGACAGATTTCATACTATACCGGGAACTACTTCGCATCGGCCCCCAGAGGCCCGTTGGCCGATGGCCAGCCCACCCCTAGAAATGTCTAATTTTGTCGAGTCTTGTGTTGCATACTTAGGTATATCATGGCCTAGCCTTTTCTTGTCTAGTCTATTCCAATCTCATATCGTCTCGTACTGGCTGGTTTAATATCGTCTAATCTGTCACAGTTCATTCTAGTTATATCTGATGGGTCGGATAGCCTGGGATGGGGTACAGGAGTCCTGTGTTGTACAGTCTGGTACATCACATCATAGCCTATATTCCAGTTGTATACCATCTTGCACTTTAATTAGAATGTGGACCTGCAGCTGAGCGGCCATTGTGACTTTTTCAGCTTGTACTCGACTGAGCTGAGACTCCAAATGGTCTCGAGTGGACGCCAAGATCCTGGACAGCTCCTCCGTTGTCTTGGCGTGCTCCTGACATGGAAGACAGCGAGATGAACATGTGAGCTTCGACACTTATTACATGTTTATAACGTGTGTTTAAAATGTTGAGTACTAATCTAGCCTAGTATAATCTTGTTTGTCCTTGTCTAATCTACAACAGGGTAAAGTAGTCTAGTTGAGTTTAGAAAAGGATGGGATAGTCAACTCATAAATGGCTGAGTCTATAACACCCTATTCAAGTTCTATATGGACTAGCATAGTGTATTAATGTCTAGTCTAGTATAGTAAGACAAAGACTAGTCTAGTAATGGTCTAATCAATCTTAGTCTAGTCTAGTATAGGGATAGCATAGTCCAGCCTTGCATATTTATAGTGTAGTCTAGTATAGTAATAATCTAGTCTAGCGTAGTCTAGTAATATTTTAGCATGGAGTAATCAAGTATAGTAATTCTAAAGTCTATTCCAGTCCTATATAGTCTAGCATAGTCTGGTCTATCATATTTTAGTAAATTCATAATTAGTATGACATAATATAGTCTAGTAATAGTATAATCTGGCATTGTCCATTTATATTCTACCATAGTTTAGTCAAGTACAGTATTAGTCTGGTATAGTTAGAGTCTAATCTATCATCGTAATAGACTAGTCCGGTGATTCTTTACTGGTGGGTTGAGACCCAAAAGTGGGTCGCAGATTCATTCTGGGTGGGTCGCGCACAAGTAGTAAAAAAGAAAGAGGGTGCTTGTTTCATGACGGTACCGACATACGACTTACTGTTTCTCATTTGATTGTCACATTCATGTTATTTTTAATACAAATACCGTAATTATTACTTCAATACTCCGTTAGTGTACGTTAGTGATAGATTTAACACCTTCCGACTCATGTACAAATTTGTCATAAACCGAGTACAGTGAATTATTTATACACATCCCATGTCAGACTTGCCTTTTGTTTGGAAAATAACAGTATTTTAACAGGCATGTGTCAGAAAACTAATGAAACGTATCGTACATGGAAGATAATAAGTAAAGGACTTTCCCTGAAAGAAATCAGGCAAAGATACAAGAGACATTTTGTGACAGTAGTTTGTGCAAGTCCATCCACGCATTTTCTGCACCGCTTATCCTCACTAGGGTCGCGGGTATGCTGGAGCCTAACCCAGCTATCATCGGGCGAGAGGAGGGCTACACCCTGAACTAGTTGCCAGCCAATCGCAGGGTACATATAAACAAACAACCGTTCGCACTAACATTTACACCCATGGGCAATTTAGTGTCTTCAATTAACCTACCATGCATGTTTTTGGGACGTGGGAGGAAACCAGAGTACCCGGAGAAAACCCACGCAGGCACGGGGAGAACATGCAAACTCCACACATGTGAGGCTGGATTTTAACCCGGGTCCCCAGAACTGTGAGGCAGATGTGCTCACCAGTCCCCCACCGTGACGCCATTTGTGCAAGAGTGATATCTAATTTGACTTCATTAATTTACATACATGCAGTTTTCATGTTAATCTTCAGTTTCTTAATATGGTCTGCTAAAAGGAATTTTCAACATATAAGAACAGTGTAGCTATGTTAAAAATATTGTTTTTTTTTCCTAGGTTATTTTTGAACAATAAAACAGTGGTTCTTATTAACGCCTATAAAAGTGAGTATCGATCTAGCGACAATAGGAAAATGTGGGTCCCGGAGTGACAACAGTTGTGAACCACTGGCCTCGTCTAGTAATATTCGAGCATAGACAAGCCAAGTTTAGTAACAGTTAAGTCTATTCAAGTCCGACAAACAAGTCTAACGTAGTCTGGTCCAGCAAACTGTAGTGTATAATACTGTAGTCTACTTTGACATTGTCTCGTCTAGTAATATTGTAGTTTTACATAAAATAGTATAGCAATAATCTGGCATTGTAAAACATAGGATTAAAATAGTTTGGCACAATCCAGTTTAGTACAGTAATAGTCTAGTATAGTCTAGTCTTGCATAGTCTAGTAATACTGTCGTCTAACAAAGTATGAGTGTGGTCTAGCATAGTAAAAGTCAAGCCTAACAATAGTGTAGTCTATCAATTTCTAATCTAGCATGGTCTGATCTAGGAATAGTCTACTCTAGTGTACTATAATATGGTAGGTCGAGCCTAGTAATAGTCTAGTTTAATAATCACTTATTCTACTCTAGCAATAGTCTAGTCTATATAATCTACTATAGTAATAGTCTAGAAAAGTTACAGTATAGTTTTGCATAGTCTATTGTCTAGTAATATAGTCTAGAATACTTAAATCTCGCATAGCCTACTCATGAATAATAATGCACACTGCTTATATAGCACTTTTCAAGGCACTCAAACATGCTTATCAATTCCACACATTAGTCATTGACAACTACAAACTACTTGTGTAGCCACAGCTGCCCTGGGGCAGTCTGACAAAAGCGTGGCTGCCGTTCTGTGGCCACAGCCCCTCCTACCACCAACAACCATCCAACCAAAATTATACATTCGTACAAGTCTAGTCTAGCATAGTAGTAGTCTAGTTTTGCAGAGTCTAGAGTCTAGTGATACTACATTCTAATCTAGCGTATTCTACTTTGTCAGTCTTGCTTAGGACAGTCTTTTTGTCAAGACAAATCCTTCACTGTAACATGTTAAATACTGTTTACATGTTAGTGAGGTGTTTTAAAAGATTATGTTATGGTAGACCTTCTCAAAATTCAAAGACTCTGTGAGCTGGGAGGCTTCTTTCTCCTTGCTGGACAGTTTGGACACAAGTCTCTGGAGGACACAGAAACATCAGGATATTTTCTATTAACACGTTCCACACAACAAGGTGTTGGTTCTGGTTCTGTGATGGTGATGACTATTGTTATGTTCATGGTGGTGGTGACGGTTACTGTTACAGTGGTGGTTATGACAATGGTTATTCTAATAGCGCTGGTGGTGGTAGAAATTGTTATGTTGATGGTTATAGTTATGGTTATGTTGATGATTATGGCTGTGTTTATGATTATATTATGCTGGTTATGGTCCTCACAATATTCTCAGCCTCAACATCAGCCAGTCTGCTCTTGAAGGCTTCGTTCTCCTCAGAGTGTCTCTCTGCTTCCCTCTGCTGAAAGGAGAAAGAACAACTACTGTAGTAATGTACTAGTACTTGTCTAGCAGTCTAATCTATCATAGTCCATTTTAGCACAGTAATAGTCTATTGTACATGCCCAATTCCAATGAAGTTGGGAAGTTGTGTTAAACATAAATAAAAACAGAACACAATGATTTGCAAATCATGTTCAACAACCCATCCATTTTCTTTACCGCTTATCCTCACTAGGGTCGCGGGCTGCTGGAGCCTATCCCAGCTATCTTCGGGCGGGAGGTGGGGTACACCCTGAACCGATCGCCAGCCAATCGCAGCACACATAGAAAACAAACAACCATTCGCACCCACATTCACACCGACGGGCAATTTAGAGTACCAATCAACCCACCACGCATGTTTTTGGGATGTGGGAGGAAACCGGAGTGCCTGGAGAAAACCCACACAGTCAGGGCCGGGATTTGAACCCCGGTTCCCAGAACTGTGAGGCAGATGTGCTGACCAGTCTCCACCGTGCCGGTGAATACACTACAAAGACAAGATATTTAATGTTCAAACTGATCAACTTTATTGTTTTTAGCAAATAATCATTAACTTAGAATTTTATGGCTGCGACACGTTCCAAAAAAGCTGGGACAGGTGGCAAAAAAGACTGAGAAAGTTGAGGAATGCTCATCAAACACCTGTTTGGAACATCCCACAGGTGAACAGGCTAATTGGGAACAGGCGGGTGCCATGATTGGGTATAAAAGGAGCTTCCCTGAATTGCTCAGTCATTCACAAGCATAGATGGGGCGAGGTTCACCTCTTTGTGAACAAGTGCATGAGAAAATAGTCGAACAGTTTAAGGACAATGGACAATTGCAAGGAATTTAGGGATTTCATCATCTACGGTCCATAATATCGTCAAAAGATTCAGAGAATCAACAATTTCTCAACAACACCCAGAAACGCCGCCGGCTTCTCTGGGGCCGAGCTCATCTAAGATGGACTGATGAAAGTGGAAAAGTATTCTGTGGTCCGACGAGTCCACATTTCAAATTGTTTTGGGACATTTTGGACGTCGTCTCCTCCGGGCCAAAGAGGAAAAGAATCATCCGGACTGCTATGGACGTAAAGTTCAAAAGCAAGCATCTGTGATGGTATGGGGCTGTGTTAGTGCCAATAGCATGGGTAACTGACACATCTGTGAAGGCACCATTAATGCTGAAAGGTACATACAGGTTTTGGAGAAACATATGCTGCCATCCAAGCAACGCCCCTGCTTACTTCAGCAAGACAATGCAAAACCACATTCTGCACGTGTTACAACAGCGTGGCTTCGTAGTAAAAGAGTGCGAGAACTAGACTGGCCTGCCTGCAGTCCAGACCTGTCTCCCATTGAAAATGTGTGGCGCATTATGAAGCGTAAAATACGATAACGGAGACCCCGGACTGTTGAACAGCTGAAGCTATAACACAGTGGTAAACATGACCCTGTCCCAGCTTTTTTGGACCGTGTTGCATAAAATTCTAAGTTAATGATTATTTGCTAAAAACAATAAAGTTGATCAGTTTGAACATTAAATATCTTGTCTTTGTAGTGTATTCAATTAAATATAGGTTGAACATGATTTGCAAATCATTGTATTCTGTTGTTATTTATGTTTAACACTACGTCCCAACTTCATTGGAATTGGGGTTGTAGTATAGTAATCTATACTAGTCACCTGTAGCATAGTCTAGTCGAGTAATGGTCTAATGTCGTATAGTATGCTGAGCATTGTTAAGACGCTCACATTAGATTCGAACTTGCTTCTTTAGGTTGCAAATCGAACGTTGAAATTCGATTCGATTCAATACTAACTAAAATGTTCCAATATCGCTTCAGTAATAAGTAGAAATACACAAATAATTAAGAGTAAAATTTGACAATTTTTAAATATAAATTTTTGGTGCCATGTAAAAATATATTTCGTACGTCATGTCACATTTTTTAAGCAATAAAACTTCTAAAACTAAAAATGTGCACATAGGTTATTTGTGCATATGGAGTACAAAATAAATATGACAGTTGTGTACAAACACTGGAAAGGTAAAGTGCATGTAAACTTCGTCTTTATTTCCTTTTGGAAATGGCAATTAAAAATGATTAAAAATAATTAATATAGTATAAGTAAGTTTAAGTATATAAGTAAGTATAAGTATAGTACAAGTATATAAATAAGTAACTTATTTGTGCATAAGAAGTATAAAAGTAAAAACATGATGGTGACAGCTCTATATTGAAAAAGTAAAGTGCATGTATGCTTAAACAATATTTCTTTACTTATTAGGGTTGGGGTTACAATTATTATTTGCATGGTTTTTAAGTAATACCTAAATAAGTAGCATGTTTGCAGCACTATGACAATTGCCAGTACTTGCTTTGTCAACGCCCATTCCTTTATTGCATCTGTCAACAAGTTTGCTTTATTGCTCTTTGTGTGGCTTCCGTTGCAAGGCTCTCGTCTGCAGAACATTTGACACTAATTCCTACTCGTTAGAAATGAAATGAAAAGTCATGGTTACGTACGTAGGGGTCAGTAGTCGCTCTGGAAGGCCAACCATCACATGTCAGTGCCACCATCCTTTCTGCAGACTTCAACGACTCCAAAACTGCTGTCTTAACTCAGCGTAACTCTGCTTCGGGACAGCGACTTCTGACGTGTTTTCATGTTGGTATTGCATATCATGAGTTGCTCAATTTACGCTGCTGCTGCCGCAGCTGCTTGCTTCAGTCGCCATTTTGTTGTTTGGTCGAATGCGGCTTCCGTCCATACAACGCAAATCACACATAAAGCGTCTCACTGGCCACGAGGTGAATCGATTGAGAGGATTTGCTGAATATTGAATTGCAATGCGTTGATAAATTGACATTTTTACCCACACCCCTCAAGGCTACTACTCCAGTAGACTAATTGTCGGGTCAAACATTGGCCAATACAGTAATATTCCACTCTACCAGTCTAGTGCAGTAATACTCTTGTCTCGCATATGCCAGTATCGTAAGAGTTTCGTCTAGTACAGGGTAGTGCCGTAACAGTCTATTGTAGTACGTAAAGCAGTAGTCTAGTCTAGTACAGTAATAGTCTAATGTAGTACGTATAGTAATAGTCTAATGTAGCGTAGTCCAGTAATAGTCTGATCTAGCATAGTCTGGCCTCGTCATAGACTATTCTAGCATGGGCTAGCACCATACACCTAGAAAACTTTGTTTGTACCTGGTGGTGACTCCAGTCTCTGAGGAGGTCCCTGAGGCTGTGGTTGGTATTGTCAAAGATCTCCATCTTCTCCGTGAGAAGCTGACGCCGCCGTGTGAGCGTGGATGTCTGAAGCTTGGAAGGACGCTTGTCCTACGGAGTCCACTATCTTGTTAGTGTCCGCCGCCATTGACCATATATAGAACTTTTCATACTTTTTGTAAACAATAGGCCCCAGGGTACTTCCAGGTGGCAGAAAGTGAGTGACAACTTGTTGAAATGTAAATGGCTGGCGCTACAAGTTGCTTCCAGGCAGTTTCCCTCACATAACATCTTATATTTGACTGACACGTCCCACACAGCTGAAGAGAAGAAGCGAAAATCATCATTCAAGGCATTTCCCCTGTTTTCTCAATCGCTTTGCCTTGGTGAAATGACATAGAAGGGTCTGTTTACAAGTGGTGCAATCAGAGTTTTTGTTACCTGGAAATACGTGTGATGTCACAGTGAAAAGGTCGACACCCAAGGACAAGATGGATGACGAGTTACCTTAGCCAAGCTGTCCAGGGTTTCTTTGAAGGAGGTCAGTTGGTTGGCCACCGCCACACCATCCACCTCGGCCTCCACCAGGGCCCGCAGCAGGACCTCCGTCTCCGACGACTGGACCTGCCCTCTGACATGCAGACCAAACTCGTTCAGAGCTAAAAGACCTCTCATATAGACTAGTTTAGTCAAGTCCAGCAACAGTCTGGCACAATGTCAACACTCGTACAGAAATAGTCTCTAGTATAATATTGGTCTGTCATATTCGAGTATAGTCTACTAGTCTGTCATATTCTGGTAAAGTACTTTAATAGTCAGGCATAGCTAAGTCGAGTATAGACTGATTAGTCTATACTAGACTAATCAGTCTATACTAGATACTACCGATCACTGATTAGCAAATTTAAATAATCCAATCACCAATCCAATCACAAGATGGAGCAATATATCGATTTAAATAATTTGTTTATATACTGTGTACAGTGGAACCCTGGGTTGCGAACTGAATTAGTTCCGTGACCCTGATTGTAACCCAAAACGATTGTAAACCGAGGTAATGTTTCTTATTGAAATGAATGGAAATACAATCTATCCGTTCCATCCCAAAATAAGTTATACTTACATTTTTATCAGAGTGTGGTTAAAAATAAATATAGTGCAATACAGAAATAAATGAAAACACACTATTATAAAGAAATAATATACAAAATAAACATAACTGTTTGTTGCTCATTAACAAGAAGGGAAAAGGGGAGGAGGACTACAGCTCCTCATTGAAGATGTTTTATAACATGGGGAAATTCTGATTCAGGTGTTGTTGTTTTTTTTTCTTCTTTTGTCTTTGTATTTTCTAATTCATTGGTTGATATTGGCACAACAAAACCAATCCAATTGGCTGTGCGTCCGTCATCCCCCACCCCCCAACAAATGCTTGGCGGTCAGTCATCGCAAACGGACCGCCCCCTCCATCCAAATGTTTTGCGCGCCGACATCGCTTCTACTTCCATATTAATACATAAGCAACATTGCGGCTGCTCGCACCTGTGATTGGGTGGATGTGAATAGGCGGAATTTACCATCTAGCGACATAACATTAACCATTCATTTTCTTAATTAAAGAGACAAGAGCTACAATTCAATAAATAAATACTGTAGATGGTATTTTTTTTGACGCAAATAAAAATTTAAATACAATTTTTTTTACCAGGTCAATCACAAATCTAAAACGAATGCTATTAGATTTGTGATTTGGATGGATGGAGATGCAGAGGCGGAGGCGGAACTTCTGCTTACATGCAGCTTTTTTTGCTCACAAGACACACGACAGGGCTAAAAATAAACTATAGCTTTTGGATTCAAACATGCACAACAGAAGCGCGGAACATCCTCGGAGTAAACAAGACTGTACCGGCTGTAATGTCGTAATTCACAGATCCGATCAATCAGATACATGAATTAAGACATTAAAGGCGATCACAAAATAAATGCATAAAATTTAAAATATTGGCTGATCCAATATAGCCAAACAGATCAGTGGCAAGTCTAGTCAATTTTAGTCCAGGAATCGTCTAGTCTAGTAATAGTCTAGTGCTGCATAGTCTACTATAATACTGTGATAGTCTAGTCATCTAGTAATAGTCTGGCTTAGTCTAGTTTAGAAATAGTCTTGTTCAATATATTCTTGTATAGTAATAATCTACTCCAGGAGTGTCAAACAAATCTACAGTTGCCCAAAATGTAAAATTGGGACAAAGTCGCGGGCCAAATGCAATATTTATTGGAAATTGTTTGCGATTGCGCTTGTTAATTTGCCGGAGGAGACTGGTAGCATGGTTGCTAATGACTGCGGCAGAAATGGAGGGGGCGCTTGCCGGTCTCCACTGACGTGCCAACACACGAGCAAAGAATTCTAGGATTTGTAGTATTAGCGGTCCAGTCGCTATATACCGGGAGGCCAGCTCGAATACACATTTGATATGGTCTCGCAGGCTAAATATATTTACATCGTGAGCCAAATTTGGCCCGTGAGCCTGAGTGTGACATACTGTATATGGTCTAGTCTAACAATCTAGTCTGGTAATAGTTTAGTGACAAGTGTAGCATGGTCTACTCAATTACAGTGACAGTTTAGCATAGTCTACTAGGAATAGCCTAGGATTGTAATAGTCTTGTATAGCACAGTCTACTCTATAGTCTCGATACGCTATAGTCTACTCTAGTATTTTATATTTTAGCGCTCTGGTCTGAGTCTAGTAGAGTAATGGTCAATTCTAGCACAGTCTAGTCGAGTATAGTAACAGTCATACAGTGTTAGTCCTGTTTAGTGAATTAATAGTCTCGGATAATCTAGTGTGGTAGAGCTATAGTCTATTAATACCCGAGCCTAGACTAGTCTAATGTCATAATTGTCTAGTCTAGTATAGTCCAGTTTCGTAAAGTAATTGTCTAGGTTAGTCTAGTTTAGGATAATAATCGTCTATCATAGTTTGGTGTAGCATAGTAATAGTCTATTTTCGCATTGTCGAGTCTAGTAATGGTCTAATCTAGCATCGTCTAGTATAGTATATTAATAGTACAGTGTATTATCATAATTTTCAAGTCTACATTAGTGCAGTAATAGTCTAAGACAGTCTGATTTCATAATATTGTATTCTAGCATAGTTTAGCATGTGTATTGTTTATTGAGTGTTACTTGTTTGTACGCTGGCTGTTTTGTTGCTCTTTGAGCAGCAGGCTGAGGTTCTTCCTCAATATCGTTGTGTCATCGTCCTGCTCGTCACTTTCCCGCCACACGTTCTCTGACTGCGCTCGGCTTCTCTGAATGCAAAACATAAACACAAGACAAATAAGACCAGTGATGCCGGTAATGCGTTACTTTGTAACTCCAAAATTCTGCTATTTTGAGCAATGAGCAAAGTAATGCATTACTTTCCCCAGGAGAGTAATCAGACTACAGCTAATTTTTCTAACCAGCAATATCTGCACTAAGATGCTGATTTAATGTGGCTTCAATTACACTAATATTTAAGTTATTGGTTCATGTTGCTATAACTGTAACTTTTGTGTGGCGTACATTACCAAGTAATGGGTACAGTTAAGCTAATGTTTTTTTTTGTACTGTGGATAAGTGAAATTCCTGCCACTTGGCAGCTGCTGAAAGTAACTAAAAAGTTACTTTTTTCTAACTCAGTTACGTTTGAAATCAAGTAATCAGTAAAGTAACTCAGTTACTTTTTCAAGGTAACTGTGGCAACACTGAATAAGACATAAATCATACAATATACTGATGTTTAAACAACATGAAAACATGAAACCTGATCTCGTCTGCAGGACGAGATTCCAGGAGGGATCCAAGGGGCTCGACTTGTTGCTCTCCCACGATCGGCTCTCGCCTGAACATCTCTACTCCTTTCCTACACAACAACAAATGCAATCATAGTTTAGGACAGCAATTCTGGAGTCTGGGATAGTCCGGTACAGTAATATTCACATCTAGTACAGTAATAGTTGAGTCTAGTACAGTAAAGGTCAAATCCAGCATAGTCTCGCCCAGTAATAGTAATCTAGTCTAGTACAATAACAGTACAAACCCAAATTCCAATCAAGTTGGTACGTTGTGTAAAACATAAATAAAACAGAATACAAGGATTTCCAAATGCTTTTTTAATCTATATTCAATTGAGTACAGAAAAAAGACAATATATTGAATGTTCAAACTGATGACAGTTGGGTTTTTTTCTCTCATTTTGAATTTCATGCCTGCAATGTGTTTCAAAAAAAGCTGAAACAGGGTGTCAGGGTCAGGTTTTTGTGGTGTAAAAAAATAATAATTAAAAAAAATTTTAAAAAAAAAAATATATATATATATATATATATAATATATTTTGATGGCATGGGACCTTTAATATAATAATTAAAATGTTTGGCAATTCAAAATCAATAAATAAACATCTATTCCCTTTGGAATTAATATGTAACAACAAAACTCACTGAACTTAACATGAACAAAAGGTGCTGCTTCCAAACAAAATGAATCTTTGTCCCTGAAAATGGAAACAAAATCCTGCATACAGTATATGTCACTCCAGATACATGCAAGGTAAATTGTCTGGTTTTAATAAACATTTTTGGGCAAAGAGGCTGCTAGGTAAGCCGATTAGGGAGGGGAACATCTATTTTTTGAAAAATAATCGATTTGACCAAAAAAAAAAAAAAAAAAACATCAATTAAATCAATTAGTTGGTCAGCCCTAGTATAGCACAGTAATAGTGTAGTTTAGCATAGTGTTATAGTATAGTATAATAATATTCTACTCTGGCATCATCTAGTGAACCACAGTAATAGTTAATCATATTTAGTCTATTATGGTAATAGTCTAGTGATTTAATAGTATAGTCTATGGAAATAGTCTATAGTCTATTACTATAGACTACACTATTAAACTTTAATAGACTATTAGACTAGACTCAAGTCTAATATAGTAAAGTAATAAAGTAATAGTCTGGTCAAGGCAGATGTGATATAGTAATAGTCTCGTCTACCATTGTCTAGTTCAGCAAGAGTTTAGCAATCTAGTCCAGCATAGTCTAATATTCCATACTCTCATACAATAATAGTCTATTTTATCATAGTCTAGTCCAGCATAGTCTAGTATAGTAGTAGTCTAGTAAAAGTCTGGCATAGTATAGTAATAATGCGGTCTAGCCTAATTCTGATTATCACTACAGTATGAAATAAATGATGTCGAACTGCATGATCTCTGGGCTTTCTTGCGCATGAACAAACTATACTTTAATTCAATGGTTCAAGCGGGCAGACAGTTACTTCTTTAGATAATAAATACAACTAATAATATATTTTGTATTCACCGTCTGCGGGGTCCTGCTGGGGCTCCTTCTCATATGAACGTGAACCGGTGTGCTCTCCACTACGTGGACGTGCACGGGAGGAGGAGAATGTCTTGTTCTCATTCTTTCCCGACGTCAAACTCAACATTACGAATTTTACCAAAATGAAAAGCCTCCCGGATCCGTTTTTAAATGAAAAAAAAAAAAACATCACTATTCAACTAGTTAAGTTTTTTTTTTTTTTCTTCAAACGTAATAGTGACAACTACGGACAAACTCTTCCATCGAGCAGACTAGTGTGCGGAAAGACAAACCAACGCCTCCTGATTGGTGGTGAGGAATAACATACGCGCACTCTGATTAGTCAATTTCAAGAATCGGGCTCTGTGATTGGCGGTGACGCGTTGCCCGTAGTTACTCCTACACTCAGCGACGGATTAGGTTTTAAAACGCAGCCAGTAGGACATTTGCAGACAAAAAACAAATGCAGTTATTTCCATATTCATCAAATATTTTATTGCTGGTTTAGGTTAAAAAGCGGTTCAAATAAAGCAAGCATGCTTTTCTGGAAGTTGCAATATCAAATCATGACGTCATGTTTATCAACTACGCAGTTTCGGAGAGGGAAAAGTCACACCTCCGGTATGACCTGGCATAAAAAGAGTAGTAAAGAAGATTGCTAAAAATCCGATAAATTCCATCGCTAATCGGTGGAGGTGTTTTTGTAAACCTGTGCATAACGTCCCCCGTTTGAAACCCCCGTCTAAATTAGGGGAGAGGGGGGGGATTTTGGGGGTGGTTAATTGCTTCGGAATTGTGGTTGTCGATGCTAAAAACAAAAGGTGCTAACGCCCGCGCTAGCTGCTTGGCGACGGGTGTATCCATGCGCGACTGTGCCGCACTGAGGCCTCCGCGTTTCGAGATTAACGTAAAATGGAAATAATTTCGTGTGTTTCTCTACTCGTGGCCGCCGTGCACAGGCCCGCCCCGGCGTGTGCTGCCACCAAGGCGGGGAAGACAACCAGCGCCGACACGCTCATCCCGTGCCGAGCGTGCGGACATGGAACTGGCCTCCAGCGCGGACACCATCGCTACAATGCACAGCCGCATGACGTTGTCCGGCCGCAACGATACACTGCCGGGGGGCCGGCGGGTGGACGTCCAGATGTTCGAACACCCGCACGGCCTCCAGTTTGAGGTGGTCACCTTCCGCAGGGCGGACGTGGACAAACGGTGGCCGGCGGAGCTTTCCTAGTTCCCCGGGTTCCCGTGGACAACCGGTGGCCCCATACCCGCGGTGTAGAACGCACTTAAGTGGGTCGTGACCATTACAACATCCGCTGCCCATACTGGGAAGAAAATAGACAAAACGTTTCCAACAAAACCTATTTTCGAATGCTTAACATTTTTTAAAAAAAATTTAACACACCAAAATCATTAAACCTACCCCAAAGTACAATTGTTTCATATTTTTCCAAACTCTAAATTATTTGCTTTCTATATACATATTCAGCCATTATGAAAATTGATTTTAAAAATTTTTAAAAATTATAACGTAATTCACTTTTAAATGTTTTAATTAAAAATATTTTGACAAATCAAACTTGGGAAAATGTTTCCCATAACCCCAAGCCGTTTACAATAAAATCTTTGAAAAAAAAAAAAAAAAAAAACTGATTTAAAATTTCTGCACATTTATTTTTTAATTAAAGTTAACAGCACCAAACAGCATTTCTTTCTTTTTAAGTTCTTGAGAAATTCTTGTCGTTCAAGGTTGGGCCTTCCAACCGAGCTCAGGGCTTGCCACCATTACGCCGTCCTCGTTCGGGTCTTCAGACCAGACCTTCCTTGGCTCTCATCGGAGACCGCCTGCTGAGAAAAGACTATGCCTCCAGCCTGCTCGTCACCCCCAAATCCTTCATCAGCTGACCTACCGTGTTTGAACACTCCCACAGACACGTGTATATACACATTAACATTTTATTATTGAAACAAAAAGTTTACACCTCAAACAGTTTTCCCCACCGCCTAGCGGAATAAGGAAAGTTAAGCCAGGATGTTGTTGTTTTTTTTTTTTTTTTTATATCCGTGAAGTGAGCATGGGGGGAGGGGCAAAATTTACAAGCTTTTTTTTTTCCCATTTTGTTCTTTATTAAAAATGTCATTTCAAATGGATATCTGTAAAACAATACAATGAAAACAAACAAAAAAAAAAGTCCCATAGAAATGGTTTCAAAATAACCACTCTCTTGCCCCCCCAGTCCACTTAACTCCCCTCCCTCCCATACTAGTAACCAACATGCCTCCCCCCTCCCTCTTAACATGAAAGGAATGAGCTGTTGGGGTAAAACAAAACAAAAAAAAGCCTTCAAAAATGCAAAATAAAAAACAAGATGAGGTCTGCTAGTGCTAAGGTGACTACACCATGGCTTCTTCTCACCACACCTGGAAACAGGAGTACATCTGTGGGAAGTGTCTTCAAATTCTACACAATTCTATTTTTATTTGACTTTTTAATTATTTATTATGTAATATCTTCAACAAGAGAGATGAACCCAGGGGGTTGTGTACGTACGTATACTCACAATTGGGGTGGGAAAAAGTGCCGTCGGCCTTTTTCTTAAAGAGAAACGGAAACCGCGGGTGAAGGAGAAGAGGGAGGCTTCAGGATGTCAAAAATGAAGCACACGCATGGACTTAAAACAACAAAAACAAAAAAATTAACAGCAAAAATAAACCTTTGCTCCCGAGCATGACTTGATAAAGCAAATGGGGAATTAGAAAGGTGAGGAGGGCGCGGCCGGTCTTCTCAGTCATCTTCTCCCTCGTCGTCCTGCATAGAAAATCAAATTAGCTTTCAGAAGCAACAAAAATGCTAAATAAATGACAGATTCTTACCTCTCCATCTTCTCCATCGTCATCGTCATCATCTTCTCCATCCTCGTCACCCTCCTCGTCGATGTCCTCCAGGCCTTCCTCGTCCTCTTCATCCTCCTCGCCTTCACCTTCCTCGTCGTCCATGTCTGGGACCTACCAACAACACTGTTTAACACCCATTCCTTTTTCTTTTTTTAAGCACTTTTAAAAAAAATGTTGGCTGGTTTGCACATACCAGGTAGTACTGCAGCGGGTTTGGCCAGATGTCATCCTTGATGACTTCACCCAGCTCGTCGGCACCGGCATCGCCGTGGTCAGCGAACCAGGTGAAGAAGCTCTCTGGCTCTTCATGTTGCCTCTTGCGGCCCGCTTTGTTCTGTGTCTGGCTGGAGCGCTTGGTCAGGTCCTGGGGGGGGGGTGTAAACACAGGCCATTTGTTCCTAAAAGTGATTTACTGGTGTATTATTGTTTATTATTATTATTATTATGACAGTGAAATCTAATGACATTTCTGACAAAACTGGGTATCGACTTTTTGGTACTTACCTTTCCCGATTTCCATTTGATTTCTGTCGACTTTGAAGACGGGTCGCCGCTCTCGTTCAGGTGGAATTCTTTGGAAAGGACTTTGTTTTCAAAGTACGGGTTTTCGTCAAAATACTGCAAGAAAAGAGAGCGGCGTTAATAGCGCCTCCATTTTGTGTGAAGTAAGAATACGTGTTCCAATGTACTCACAAAATCTATTCTGTAACCTGACTTTATGTCTTCAAACTCTGTCACCTCCACTCGGCTCAGGTAGTGAAGCGCCTCTTCATCCTCCTCCCCCAACAGGGCAGATACTTTCGGAGACAAAATGAAGATGGAGTGAATAAACATTACGGTCGCAGCAGGAGGCTGCCTGGTCACGTGACTCGGGTCAAAACCTTGTGGATGGTTGACAAATGTGGTGACCCAAAAGTTGGGGATTTTGGCGATCAATTCCGATCTCTTCTGAAAGAACGGCTGGCGGAGTTTGTTGTATTTCTGTTCTACTTTCAGGATCTCTTCACTGGCCTGCTCGTTCAACCTGCTCAAAAGAACATTAAAATTATCAATTAAAAAAACAATTCAATACTTGACAAATTATTCCACTTTCTAAAAAAAATTTCTGTGATTTACCTCACGTGCTTGAAATTTTATTTTTTTTTCAACACTGAATGTTCGAAAAATTACATTATATTTCACTGATGAAATTCTAATTTTAGCTTTTCTAACAAATGTCAGTTAACTTTCTATCAATTTCCCAGTCATGATTTGACTCACCCGAGTCAGGGGGTGTTCTCTTTTGAAAAGTACACTTATTTCTTGTCGAATGTAAAAATAGGTCTTCGCTTCGACTTTAGTGATAACTAATATGTTGGTTAGAATAATCATTTGCTTTCTTACCAAACCTTACTCGTGACTATTTAGTACGATATACATATACCATAACTTTTAAATTCCAAGCTTGAAGTTGGCAAATGATTGAACTCATTCCCTGCCATTGACAGCATTTGAAGTCAAATATCCATGTTAACTGGGAGAGCTTGCAGCGAATGATTAAAAGTACACTTTATAACAGTTCATTCATCAGTAATGATTAAATTCAAATGTGCTTTAACACTTCTCTATGACTCAACTCTAAAATGAAGTTTTGGCTAGATGTTTTTGTTTTCTCGCTTTTACAAAAGTAAAAAATTAAGAAATTTGGTAGAAAAATACAACAAATAACGACATTAAATCTTTGAAAGTTATAATTCAAGCTGTTCCCCTATGAAATGTACACACTATTAATTTTTGGTGTGGCGAGTAGATTGTCATTTGCTTGAATTCTTAATTTCATTTTTTAAAACTTAGTTTTGTGTACATACCCAGAGAGCAATTTTGTGTGTGTAATACAGCAATACAAAATCTGGGTTGAAATTAAAGCGTTTCCAATAAACCCTGCATATACTAATTTCTGCTGATCGAGAACAAAATGACGGGGAAATTGTATCAGTGCGAGACAAAGTCTGCTCAATGATGAAATTACCTGTCAATTTCATTTTGAACTTCATCAATGTGTTCAATAGCTTCTTGCTGCTCTTTCTCTGTTGGATGGGGAAAATACAATGTTAGAAAAATTCTATATTTTGCCAAAGAAGTAAAAATTGATAAAAGGCAGGGGGTCTTTGAAGAGCTATTATATTCATTTGGTATAGTTAAACAAGGTTGGAATCAACTGTAAATAAAGATTAAACGTCTATCGCAGTGATGGCACATGGGAGTCTAGGGTTGCGTTCACGGCCAATCACGCGATTTGTGGCTCGTTGTTTCCTGCCGGCTGCTGGCCGCCTCAGAGGCCGCGTGGTTTAAATGTGGGACACACGACTAGACTATTCTAGTGCGTGCTAGCCAGCAGCCCCCCCCAAAAAAAACAAAATTAAAGTTTAAGCACCCATTTTGCTAAGCGGTAACACAACGCGATTTGCGTATTTTTCCAAATTGCCTTTAAACGCAACAAAAACGTCGTCGGAATAGCGTTAGGTAACCGCTACAACAACAACACGCTAGCACACGCGCAAAATATGAAAGAGATGACTTATTCTTGCGCTTGCTGAACGTCACAATGGGCTAAAAATGCGATTCACATGAAAGTTAACGCGCGCAATCACAACTCGTGAGGCTACAATGCGAGCTAGAGGTGCTAATAAATGGAGGAGCGGAGGGGGGAAGCTAAGTAACATGGCTTCCCCCGTGCCCGACAACAGCACGCTAAGCTAACAAAACGAGCTACAATGTGAACGAGCGGACGCGAAAAGGTCGAACGAGAAACAAACCGCAAGGCAATGAGACTAAATGTCGAGCCGTGCGAATAAAAGCGGAACGAGGCCACGCGTCGAAAATGCGTTGAGGGGAAGAAAGTGAGGGGGAAAATGGCGGTGAAACAAGGAGGCCGCCATGGCGCTTACTTACCGGAGGTCTCGTCCGCTCCATCGTGGTTCGAGTTGAGCTCCTTTTTACTCACTTTCGCCGCCGAGGCCGACATGTTTGGTCGCGAGTGGCGCAAAGAAGAACAAGAATGGGGTTTTTGTTCTCAACAGAGACAAGAGAGCGCGACTCAATGGGCGTAAAGTTGAGGCGAGATGAGGGGGGGGGGAAGCCACCAACGTGCTGCTGGCGTGCGCGCACACACAATGTGAGTGAGCGAGCCCGCACAAAGTAAGCTAGGAGGCGATGGTGGGCGGATCGAGCCAAAACGTCGATAGCAACGTTGCTGTTGATATTGACGGGGACCAGTGTGAGTATCGACCCCCCAAAAAAGGAATTATGTTTTCATGTATTGATCGTCATTAATGACATTATATTATTAAAGTGTTTCATTTTCTACTTTTATTTATGTACAGCAATCCTCTTCAGCTGTGGTTGTTCTCTCAAAAGGAAGTTGAATAAGATGCTTTTGAATATGAATATATTTTTTTACATTTTTTCTGGTGTGTCTGTATGTTTGCACCGTGTTGTTTCATATTGTGTATCTTGTCTTCGATGCCTGGACTTCGAATAGGATTGGTAGGAAATACTTTTGAGAATAGAGTAATCGGGAACAAATATTTAGCATTCAAGTTTATTGCAAAATATTTTTTCAGATTGCCATTTATCGACCAATTATTGTTGATTATTTGGCATTGTTTAATGACTAAATAAAAGCAAATAAACAATAATGAAGCAATATCACACTAGCGGGAGTGATGCACTTACCAACCTTTTGGAAACAGAGCTATGTAGGTACTGATCAATGCCAAGGGCTACTACACTGAAAAAGAAATTTTTTTTGGTTGCACATGATTAAGATGTGATCAAATTATGTTGTTTTTTTTTTTTAATTAATGGTAAAATATTTTTTAAAATTAACGATAAAATATTTTTTAACTGGCAAAGTTTCCTTCACATTGATCTGATTGTATATTTAATTGAAATTTTTTTACTGAAAAGGTTAATATAAATTACCTTGAACACCAGAAAAATACTATTTGTTGCCTGTCCCTGCTTCCTAAAATGATCGAATTTATTGAGATACTATACTAGAAAGAACAAGGTACAAATATACAGATACACCAAGATAATCATAAAAAATACATCGTAGGAGACTCAGTTCTTAGAACAGATTTAAAAAACACCACAGCTGAAACAAAGTGATTAACATAAATCAAATAAAAAAGCTAAAACACAATAATGATAATAATGACATTAAATACGTGAAAAAGGTCTGCTACCGTCGATAACCTCAGATAATACAACCCCAATTCCAATGAAGTTGGGACGTTGTGTTAAACGTAAATAAAAACTGAATACAATGACTTGCTAATCATGTTCAACCTATATTTAATTGAATACACTACAAAGACAAGACATTTAATGTTCAAACTGAGCAACTTGATTGTTTTTAGCAAATCATCCTCTTAGAATTTTATGGCTGCAATGCATTCCAAAAAAGTTGGGACAGGTGGCAAAACAGACTGAGAAAGTTGAGCAATGCTCATCAAACACCTGTTTGGAAAATCCCACAGGCGAACAGGCTAATTGGGAACAGGTGGGTGCCGTGATTGGGTATAAAAGGAGCTTCCCTGAATTGCTCAGTCATTCACAAGCAAATGATGTGGCGAGGTTCACCTCTTTGTGAACAAGTGCGTGAGAAAATAGTCAAACAGTTTAAGGACAATGTTCCTCAACGTACAATTGCAAGGAATTTAGGGATTTCATCATCTATGGTCCATAATATCGTCAAAAGGTTCAGAGAATCTGGAGAAATCACTGCATGTAAGCGGCGAGGCCAAAAACCAACATAGAATGCCCGTGACCTTCGATCCCTCAGACGGCACTGCATCAAAAACCGACATCAATGTGTAAAGGTTATCACCCCACAGGCTCAGGAACACTTCAGAAAACCAATGTCAGTAAATACAGTTTGGCGCTACATCCGTAAGTGCAACTTGAAACTCGACTATGCAAAGCATCCATCTATCCGTTTTCTGAGCCGCTTCTCCTCACAAGGGTCGCGGGAGTGCTGGAGCCTATCCCAGCTATCATCGGGCAGGAGGCGAGGTACACCCTGAACTGGTTGCCAGCCAATCGCAGCTATGCAAAGCAAAAGCCATTTATCAACAACACCCAGAAACGCCGCCGGCTTCTCTGGGCCCGAGTTCATCTAAGATGGACTGATGCAAAGTAGAAAAGTGTTCTGTGGTCCAACAAGTTCACATTTCAAATTGCTTTTGGAAATTGTGGACATCATGTCCTCCGGACTGTTATAGATGCAAAGTTAAAAAGCCAGCATCTGTGATGGTATGGGGCTGTGTTAGTGCCAATGGCATGGGTAACTTACACATCTGTGAAGGCACCATTAATGCTGAAAGGTACATACAGGTTTTGGAGAAACATGCTGCCATCCAAGTAACGTCTTTTTCATGGACGCTCCTCCTTATTGCAGCAAGACAATGCCAAACCACATTCTGCACGTGTTACAACTATGTGACTTCGTAGTAAAAGAGTGCGGGTACTAGACTGGCCTGCCTGCAGTCCAGACCTGTCTCCCATTGAAAACGTGTGGCGCATTATGAAGCGTAAAATACGACAATGGAGACCCCGAACTGTTGAACAGCTGAAGCAAGAATGGGAAAGAATTCCACCTACAAAGCTTCAACAATTGGTGTCCTCAGTTCCCAAACGTTTATTGAATGTTGTTAAAAGAAAAGGTGATGTAACACAGTGGTAAACATGACCCTGTCCCAACTTTTTTGAAACGTGTTGCAGCCATAAAAAAAAAGTTAATGATTATTTTCTAAAAACAATAAAGTTTATCATCTTGAGCATTAAATATCTTGTCTTTGTAGTGTATTCAATTAAATATAGGCTGAACAGGATTTGCAAATACACAAATAAACAGAATACAATGGTATTCTGTTTTTATTTATGTTTAACACAACGTCCCAACTTCCTTGGAATTGGGGTTGTACATCTTGGACAGAAAAAAAGGAGTAAATTTGGGACAAATACAATAAAGGAGAAAGAACCAAAGAAATAAAAGAGAAAGTTTGTCTAGAGACAGCGGTACCAGTGTCTCCAGATGGGACTGGTATCGTGTAGCACTAAACCTTGTTTTACAAGTACAGAGTGGTCGCATTGTTTGAGTCACTTATCCGGCAGATAATTTTGTGCATTAGATTTCTTAGTTCACCCTGCAAAGTATTGACTCTTGCACTTACAAACCTGTTGCTCGCACTAGTCCATCCAGGTCCTCATGAGTAAAATCTCAAGAGCATTGTTAGAGGCTATTTTTATTTTCAGTAGGGTAGTTTTACTATAACTGTAAATGTGCCCTATAGAGTGGAGTGTAGTATGCCCTGAGCAAAGACAACTCGTCTGTCTTAACATAATTTTCTTGTCTTTCTTTGGAAAAGTTTGTATCATATACGATGGTCTTCGCTTAGTTTGTTCCAATCTTTTATGGATTTATATATGAGAATACTGATTGTCTGAAGGCAGTTTTATATATAGTGGGATACTACACTGCAATCTAGAGGCTGTCCTTGTTCTGTTTATCTGTTCAGAGTTCAAATGCACCTGTAAGGATTTAAGGGGTAGAGGTGTGGTAGTGTAATTTTCAGGACCAGGCCTGTTGTACATATGCGAACCCAATCATATTTGAAAAATGTAGCATCTCATAACTGTGAAGTATATAACAATGGTGATACTGCTGTTTGTTCCTATCTAAGATTTTCAGAGCGATAATGATTCAAGAGATTTTAAGATTGTCTTGTTTGCATGAAGAGATACTTTCAGTTAGTTTCTTGTATGCTCTGCTGCGGTTTCATCAAATATAGATCAATATTTCTTTAAACTCAATTGTACTTACACTTTGATTGTATTTTGTATTGTTTTATAATTTTTAGTTAATCATTAACGGAAAACTGAAGGAAATAAAATGACTTTTTTTGTATGGTATTTATTATAGTGTAGTATATTTATTAGGAAAATTAAATGTGCTATTTACCCAAAAACTTAGTACAAAAAAAGGTTTTACAATTCATTCTATGATCATTTTGATGGTGAAGTGTTTGAAAAAAATCCAGAAAATAAAATGCAGAAATTTTATTTTAAAAATAAATTGTAAAAATAATGTCTTAATTTTGTCTCAAGTGATAATTTTATACAATACAATACAATAATGACAATGTATAGGAAGAATTGTTCTGCTCTATTGTTTCTGCACACATTTCTTTTAATATGAATAAAGTATTTTCAATTTAGCAATAAACTTTGCACAAAATCTGTCCACAATTTTAAAAGTCATAATCACCTGAATAATCATGTAAAATGAATACATGCATTAACAAAGTAAGAATTCAAAATAGCAATCCCCCAGAACACTTTCAGAATGAGAGATCACTATTGATATCGGCGATACGGGCCCTAGATTACTTAGTGTGTGATCGATAGCACATCTTGCAGTATCTCGCACTTGCTACCAGGAGTCCCTGGAGCTCGCCTCCAGTAGGCGGCCTCCCCGCTCCGTACTGCTGCCTGCCCACTAGCCAGGAAGTCCGCCGTCGAGCTCCGCCTCTCAAAATAGGGCTCCCGTCAGCGCAGCATCCCCGGACCCCCATATATCGTCGCACCCACACGCCGACGGGTAACAAATAACAAATAAAAAAAAAACAGCGGTAATTTTTTTTTTTTATTCATTTGAATGGCGGACGCTTTATTCCCCACGTAAACTCAACGTTTGTGGGTCAAATGTGTCTTATCGATTGATCCTCGCCACCGTTTCAAGCCTCTTTAATGGCGCGGGCTGCATTCAAAGACTAATTGCGACGAGTTTTTTCGCGTTTAAGTGGCCACGTTAATTACATACGTCAGTCAATTTACATGTAAAGGCAACACGTTCCTTAGAGTTTTTGGACTTAATTTCTATACAGCTCGTTAGCTACATAAAATGTGGCAAAAAAATCTACCATATTACAGTTCAGATTCATCGAAAGCTATGGTTTCAGGCTGTCATTGAAGGCAACATGATCAGCCATTTTAAAAGAGACTGCGAAGACAAGGGATTGACTTCAGAACATGTCCCACTTCCTACGTTGACTTTTCGAACTTCATTAGGTATACCAAATCATGTTAAAATATGCCATATTAATGTTTAGATTAATTTGATCGATAGTTTTGGTTTCAGGCTGTCTTCCCTAAAGGTAACACCAGACCAGCTAGCTAAAATGATGCTTGCAGACATAAGTAGACAGCCTGTCAATCACTTCATACATAAAAACAACACGTCCTGCTTTCTCTTTCAAGTTTATATATAAATACTTCAATATCTACATCAAAATATGCTATACTAATGCTTAGATAAGATTCATAGTTATGGCTTCAGGCTGTCCTTGAAGGCTGAAAAGATGCTTTAAAGCCGTGGTTCTTAAATATAGGAAAATAAAATGATCCGCTTCTCCTCACTAGGGTCGCGTGCGTGCTGGAGCCTATCCCAGCTATCTTCGGGCAGGAGGCGGGGTACACCCTGAACTAGTTGCCAGCCAATCGCAAGGCACATACAAACAAACAACCATTCACAGTCACATTCACACCTACGGGCAATTTAGAGTCTCCAATTCATGCATGTTTTTGGGATGTGGGAGGAAACCGGAGTGCCCGGAGAAAACCCACGCAGGCACAGGGAGAACATGCAAACTCCACACAGGCGATTGAACCCCGGTCCTCAGAACTGTGAGGCAGAAACACAACTGAACTGCAGTTAATAAATGCAATGGATTGTGTTAAAAATTGTTTAAACAAAGCAAATGTTTGCTTTGTTTAAATGCTTATATGGTGGGGGAGGGCGTCATGCGAGAAATGCACCAGCCGCTGACGTTGGGGTTACTTTTTAGCCCCCCCCCCCTCAAAAAAAAAGTCCAGCCAAGAGAGACAATTCAGTACTATTTTGTTTTCAGTCTTTGCACGTTTTCAGCACTTCAACCATATTTATTGTATTTAGAAACAAAACAAGGATGTGAGTTTGGTTGCACTGTAACAACATCAAGATTTTGCCATATTAATGCAAGAAATGATCGGTTGGTTTGTATTCATTTCAGGCTGTCCCTGAAGGCAATATCTGACCAGCCATCTTAAAAGAGGCTTTGAAGACTCTAGTTTTATTTTTTTCATTTCTCCCCCAGATGGCGCCACTTTCCAACCATTCAACGCATGCAGCAACATTCCCCCTTTTTTACTTTCTCTTGCCAGAGTGCATTCGTACTGGTTTGATCAGCAAACTAATGCAATCAATTATGGACTACAGGCGTTCTAGTTTTAATGTTTCCACCAGATGACACCACTTCCCTCCATTCAAAGACCTCACTGAGCTATTAACTTTCAATAATAAAGGATTAAAATGACATCCATCCATTTTCTGGAGGAAAAATTTTTCTTTCTATATTATTAGGATTGCAAAATGTGGTGAATTTTTTTGTTTTGTTTTGCGAGCAAACATTTCTTCGTAAGGTGAAAACATTTGAGAAATTAAGGTAATGTAATATCTTTGTATGTGGGAAAGGAAAGTTATTTATTTTGCAAAAATGTCTACTTATGACGAAACTATTTTTAAAAATCGATCTTGAATTTGATAACTTTACATTAAGTTACCCTTAATTCCCAGTTCATTCTCATAAATTCCCTTTGGAAGTTTCCGATTTAGAATATTTCCAAAATTTCCGATCTTAAATGCCAATTTAAATTTCCCCCCAAACTCCAGAAATTTACATGAAAGTTTCCATCCATTTGCAACCCTTTATATTAAGAAATAATATTTGTAAATACAACTTCGGGGGAAAAAAAAGAGTTTCTCAGAATTACGTCTTTTTATACATACAGTGAGTGGTACCTCAATTTAGAAGTGATCAGACAAGTTTTTCGAAATACAAACTCATTTGGACGTATTTTATGCCTTGTGTTATAAGCAAAGATTTTAGTTACGAGCGCTAGCTAAGTGGCAGTGAACTTCACAACACATTGCAGTTTTGCAGATAGTCAACAATTCTATTAAAAAAGAGTCTTCAAGCTGTTTATTGCCACTCCCAGTTGAGGTTTACTGTCAAACTAAACATACAACTAAGAGAATTACATATTGTGCATTTTGACCAAACCACATTAACCTTGTTTTATGAAAGTCAGCTATCTTAATGCTGACACATAATGCAAAACACCATAGAGGGGGCTAACGAAACTAGCAATGACGTTGCAGTAATTTTGAAACCTTTAAACAATTTATATTTTAACACATTCTGTAACAACACATTTTCTGTAGTGCTTGTCCTCTGTCGGGTCTGCTGGCACCTATCCAAGCTGACTTTGGACAAGAGGCTGGGTACACCATGAACTGCTCGTCACCCAATTGCAGGGCAGATATACCTGTAGACAAACAACCACACATATTCCCACCTACAGGTAATTGAGTCTTCAATTAATGTAAGAAATACAGACATATATTCTTTATCTTCTGTGAAAAATAACCAGTAATATTGCAGCTTAGTAGCGAAAGTCTTCTGTTTCATCATCAAATCTACGTGCAGGATAGCTGTATGTATTATACTGCCCCCTGACAGCCAAGGCGTGCACAGCAGGAGGAGCAGCACAATCCCATGGAATTATCATGTTGCACAGAACTGTTTAATTCCTTACTTTCCATTGATTATGTTATTAGTAGGGCTGCAACAGTTGCAGCCCTACTAATAACATAATCAATAGACAGATTACCAATGATTATTTTGATAATCTATTGATTTTTTTCCCAATTATTCACTGAATCGGATAAAAAAAATCTATTTCAAACCCTCTATTTAAAAACACGGCATTATTTCAAATTCATAGTGCAGAAAATAGACAAACAAAAACTGATTGTGATTCAGTTACTGGTTTGGTCTGTAAGAAAAGCAAAAAAATGGGCAAAAATATTGATGATTGTTTTCCAAAGCAAAATCAACTGTTTGGAACTGTCTTATTTTGATTAAAAACAAAGATTATCAGCGTGCTTTCATGGAGGACTACAGAAATCTGACACTATTTACTGTTGAGAGGCTGAAATTCAGAGGCTTTAGACAATTTTAAGTTACAAAAAGGCCCCTAAACAATTAATTATTTATTAAAATAGCAGTTTGATACTAGCTTAGTTGTCGATTAATTGTTGCACCTGTAGTTATTAGTGTCTGATTTTTAATTTTAATTTTTTTTTTTACAAAGTACAGTACTGTACAATGCTATTTTTTCTTAATAAAAAACATTGAAAAAAAATGCTGGTGTATTTTGTTGCACTTGATCAGATAAATGGCATCTCCAATCGTTGCAATGGAGAAAGACGATTTGAGATCAGAGTGTTTAGACTCAAAACACGTAATTTGTACTACAAATATTGTCATTTTGAGCATTTATTTGCAGAAAATGAAAACATTTAATAAATACTTTTTTGGGGTGGCGGTATTTATTTTTTCATGACGCTATATGTATATTGAAGGTTGGTCAAAATCCAAAGTTATCATTACATTCTTTTAAAAAGTATTATTTGTACTGGTCTGCCATAGAGGGTGTCCCTAATAACGTGTCCCGAGTTTGTCTGGCCTCTCTGCACGTGAACATGCGGCCCAAGCCGAGCCCAAAGCTACTGATCGTTGCTGGCACCCTACAGAAGTCCCACCCCAACCTCCTCTTCCTCATCCCCAAGGAGAGCACATTAGCTTTGGCAGTGTTGTCGGATGCAGCAGGAAGCGGATGCGGCGGGATGAGAGGACGCAGACGGGATGGAGGAGGAGGAGGAGGAGGAGGAGGAGGAGGCTTTCAAGGAGAGTGAAGGTGGAGAAGGCAGGACTGCTCTCTCGGTGGGCGATGACACATTCTTAGTCCTTGTGGAGGAATAACATCACTAAGAGGTACGGCATCTACACTCACATTCTTCATATTTTTACACTTTGCATCCATGTCATTGTTGTCCATTTAAGGGCATTCGAGTTGTCGCATGGAGAAAAACAGGATTTCAGATAGTCCCTGAAGATGACACAAGACCTGATTGAGAGATGAAATTAAACCATTATTGGGTGAGGAAAGTTGAGATGTCAGACTGTCCCTGAAGGAAACAACGGACTTGGGAGATGGGTAAAATGGAACCAAACAACTATGCTGTGAGGACAACTCTGATTTGGGACTGTCTCTAAAGGCAACACAAGACTTGATAGAGGGATGAAAATCTAACCAAAAAAAAAAAGAATAGTTTATTTTTCTGAGGGAAGCTATGATTTCACACTGTCCTTGAACACGATAGATAGATAGATAGATAGATAGATAGGTAGATAGATAGGTAGGTAAATAAGGCAGACTGACTGACTGACTTTTGATAAAGGCAACACCAGAATATATATATATATATATATGAGACATTTATTGTGTAAGGAAAGTTTTGATTGTGGTCCATTTAAGGACATTCTAGTTGTCGCATGGAGAAAAACAGGATTTCAGATAGTCCCTAAAAGCAACACTAGACCTGTATGGATTGATGGATAGATGGATAGATAGATAGATAGATAGATAGACTGATCGATTGATCGATTGAATGATTAACAGATGTGATAAGGACTAACTACAAAAATGAAAAACACTGAAGAAAACTATTATTTCAGAGAGTGCCCGAAGGCAACACTTGACGTGACTGATGAATAGAAACTATAACTAAACAAGGACATTTTTGCGATCGGTCATGTCCTGTCCTGGCTGGTCCACAGGATTGCCCTCATGTTGTCCACGGCTCAGCAGATGCTGCAGGACAGCCGCTCCAAGATGAAGCTTCTCCGGCTGCACATCATCAAAGTGGCGCAGGCCGGAAGCGACCAAGACAATCAAGACGCAAACATCACAATGCACCAAGGTCCGCTTCAAAATATTTAAAACGTCTCGAGTGTGATATTTACATACAATACTCCTAAAACATTTAGGGATATTGTGTGAAATTTCAGTATGAACCTAAAATGAAAAACCGTTCACAGACGAACTTACTAGAGTTCTCATAGGGAAGTCGCCACGGTGTGTAGAGTGTCACTTTGTGTCATCAGCAATGTTGCAACAGAGAGACTGAAAGAGACAGTAGACATACAAAGAGACAGTAGACATACAAGGAAATGAAAGACATACAAGGAAATGTATGTGTGATTTGTAAAATTTGCCGGTCAGCTCCTTGTTACAGAACAGCAAGTTCTGTAACAAGCAGCTCAAAAAGTACTGAAACATTGAACCGTTGAACATTCAAAAGTTTCCAGATGGACAAATTAAGTTCACCAAGAAAGGTCATAGTGCATTATAGGTTCATCCTGAAATTTTACCTGAAAGCACAATATCCCAAACTTTTTGTGAGTAGCGTATTTAAATATGATGTACTGTATGTGTGATATTTTGGTGGAAACCTTGATAAAAAAAAATGCAGATATAAGAATTTACTGTATTTTTCTTAGTTGTATGCCATACCCCACGAACCAGGAATTAGCATGCTAGCTAGCATAAGGACAATTTTATTAGCCTGCTAGCTAACGTGCAGATGAACAACAACAAAAAAAAATACAGCATTCTACAAATATAGGGGGAAATTTCCTCCCCAGATTGGAAATGATTGAGTCCGTCTGTCTATTCTAAACATTTGTATGCCATTCTACAAGTACCAGGAGGTAGAATGGTAGCTAACATAAGGACAAACAAAAATATGTCTCACCACAAATTTGAAAAAAAAAAAAATGGAGGAATGCAAACATAACAGCAAATTTAAGTTAAAAGTCTACCATACAAAGCGCAAGCCATATATCAACAACACCCAGAAACGCTGCTGTCTTCTCTGGGCCTGAGCTCATCTGAGATGGACAGACAAAGTGAAAAAGTGTGCTGTGGTCTGATGAGTCCACATTTCTAATAGTTTTTGGAAATAATGGATGTCATGTCCTCCGGGCCAAAGAGGAAAAGGACCATCCAGAATGTTATTAGCTAAAAGTTCAAAAGCAAGCATCTGTGATAGTATGAGGATGTGTTAGTGTAACTTTATACGTGAAGGCACCATTAATGCTGAAAGGTACATACAGGTTTGGGAGAAACATATGCTGCCATCCAAGCAATGTCTTTTTCAGGGACGTCCCTGCTTATTTCAGCAAGACAATGCCAAGCCAATTTTCATCATAGGAATGTACCGGTATATACAGTATTTATTGACTTCTCCTGCCTTGTTCGTGTATATAATAATACAGTATGAGTAAAGTCGCTGGTTTCCTCTGCTCGTATTTCACTTAACCTTCTCTGAACTTATTCACGTCCTCTACTTTGATTCTTCATCATGATGTGCAGGCAAGCTGTTAGCATGCTAAAACAGGCTCATTAGTGGGATACTGTATGTTTAGGGAGGTTGTAAACCCGTAAGAAACTTGACTGTAATTGAGGTACCAAACCAAGCCATCCTATACTTTGCTATTCATTCTATGCTAGAATAAGTCTTGACCACAAGTGTAAAATCCAAGGCCCGGGAGCCAGATCCGGCCCGCCATATCATTTTATGTGGTCCATCAAAGCAAGTCATGTGCATCAATTTTCATTATTCTTGCTAAAATCTGTACCAGAATTCCAAATTATCATATGTAATAAATAATGTTAAAAGTATTTTTTGTTACCAATCCCTTTTTTTTTTAAACTTCTGATTTTAAAATTGTTTATCCAACAATTTGTTGTGTGTATGTAATAATATGAGCCGATTAACCATGAATGTGGTTAATCCTTCTGAGGGAAACTGTAACTACAACGTAGACCGCGACAAAACTGAATTCGACAACCCTGGTCTAGACTAGACTGTCATATATAAAACTATATATATATATTGCTAACATACTACTGTATTAGCATGCTAGCCTGTTAGCATACTACTCTGTTTGCATACTAGTATGTTAGCATACTGGCATAATAGCATATAGACGACCCAGTGTATAACGTGATATGTTTTAACGCTGTTGTTATCCCTAACAGGACTTAAATTGTTGTGGCGATGTGTTCAAGTGCAATATGTCTTTGTGGTTCGTTCTTCTTCAGGGACATCTAAGGCAGATGCCCGACTGGCCAAACTGCGTCACTACACGCAGCGCGAGCACGATGCCCTGCGACTGGCCGAGGATGTGCTGACGCAAATGGACGCCGTCTCCTCGCTGGATCATGAGGCTCGCACGGAGGTATGGTTCAGGTCCTCAGATGCTACGAAGAACTTTTGGCCATGCCGGGACATCATGATGTGTCTTTTGATGTCAGGCTGAGACACGGCGCGACCATTCGTCCCAGCGTTTGCGTCTCCTGCGGGCGTCCGTGGAGGCATGTCTTAGGGACGGCAGGAGGGCCACCACGCCCGAGAGGACTGACACCCACTCAGATCCGGGTCCGTGCCCGGCGACCATCTCCAGTCAGCTGTCCAGCAGACCTGCCTCGCTGACAGGTGAGAAATTATTATATCTAATTATTCTCTAACTTAAAATTGGATATCGACATACATTTAAGTATCAAAAATGAAAAATAGTAAAAACATGATTTCAAAGGATAAAATTTACAACAAATAAATGAAACAATGTAAAAATATGAAATAATAATAAAAACATAACAATACAAATGATAAAGGAATGACAAAATAATAAAAACGTTATATTTAAATGTTACAAGATTTTTTTTATTGTAAAACAATAACAACTGATACTATAAACATATGAAATAAGAAAATAATATAAATAAAGTTTAAAAAAAAGTATAAAATATAAAAAGTAAAATATTGGAAAAAATAGTAAGTAAAAAAATGTAATTATACAATGATAAAAGCATAGCAATAAAAAATATAAAAAATATAAAATAAAATGTAAAACAGTAACAACATAATCAAAAAATCTGAATAACACAAACATGATATAAGACTCCAAATACTATAAAATAAAGAATACAAATAAAATTTTGGAATTTTAACTATAAAGGCCTTGTATAAAGAATATAACATCCATCCATCCATTTTCTGAGCCGCTTCTCCTCACAAGGGTTGCGGGCATGCTGGAGCCTATCCCAGCTATCATCGGGCAGGAGGCGGGGTACACCCTGAACTGGTTGCCAGCCAATCGCACGGCCAATCGCAGGGTGATTTAAACAAACAACCATTCGCACTCACAGTCACACCGACAGGCAATTTAGAGTCTTCAATTAATGCATGTTTTTGGGATGTGGGAGGAAACAGGAGTGCCCGGAGAATACCCACACAGGCACGGGGAGAACATACAAACTCCACACAGGTGGGGCCGGGGATTGAACCCAAGTCCTCAGAACTGTGAGGCAGACACTCCAACCAGTCGGTCCACCGTGCCACCAAGAATATGACATTTAAAGAATAATATTACGAAAAAAAATAATGAAAACACATTTTTAAACAATTGAATTCACTTAAAAGATACATAAATATGATTTGGGGGAAATATAATAAGTAATATATATATATTTGTATTAATTTTGGGAGGACCTTTCTGTGCTTTTTTTCCTCTTGTGGCAAAATGTTTTTCAATTTTCCCCACAGATTATATTTTATAAGGTTTGCATTAATGTTGATATAGCTGGGATAGGCTCCAGCAGCCCGCGACCCTAGTGAGGATAAGTAGTAAAGAAAATGGATGGATGGATGAATGGATGGATTTTACAGTTTCTCCAGTATATCCGCTGTGAAGCGAAGATGCTGGTGTATGTATATATGAGTAAACTTAGTGTACTTGTGTAATCTGTTTGTTTGACCAATCAGACACCAGCTGATGATGATGTAACAAGGAGACAAATCCTCATTTCTGGCATCCCATTATGAGCACAGCGGGTATTAGCATCTCTGCGTTTATGACGATGATCAAAGCTTTTACTTTGAAATATGTCAATATCCTGTTATCAAATCTGATTAAATTTGGTCCTAATTTTCAATTTTTCGTTTGTTTTTCCAGGGAAGATGGAGGTCAGATTGCTTGGATGTGAAGATTTGTTTTCACCCATTGTTGACCTAACATCTGGTGAGACGACTCATAAATATTAGATAGTTAAATATGTATTTCCTAGAATGTATGACTGTGTTTTAGGGCCGCAATGAAAAGAAAAAAAAAAAATGTTGAAATACGAGCCACATAATATTTTGACTTTGTATCTGGAGAAAATAAGAATTTATATCACAAATATTTTTCCTCACAAAAAAAATTACTCTTTAACAACAACAACAACAACAAAAAGAATGTGTTCTTGTTACATGCCTTTAAAAAAAACTAAAATAAATACAACTTTTTAACTTACAAAAACAAAAGACTTTACTCTTGTAGTATAATGACATTTGTCCTGAAAAATATAAAAATACTTTTTTTTCACAATGCATGTTTAATCAACAAAAATAAAACTTAATAAAAAAATTGTTAGATTACAACAGGGTATAATATTTCATCTAACAAAAGCCCGTTAGCTTAATGCTAACATACAATGTGAAACACCATAGATGGGCTAACAAAGATTAGCAGAGATGTTACGGTCATTCTTAGCCTTCAAGGTAACTGCTACTTTAACTAAAATGAAGCAGCAACACATACAAACAGCATGCAACAATTATATATATATATATCATATAGATAAAAATAGGACGTTCTTCTTGCAGAGACGAGCGCCACCTTGAGGCTGGATGGGAGAGTGGTGGGGAGGACGCGCTGGGCAGCAGCAGGCAGGCTGAACTGGGATCAACCCTTCTTCCTCACGCTGGAGCGAGTGAGTCCACGTCAGTTCAGTCTTGGCAGTCTGTTTAGATTTTGTAAAAAAATTAAAACTAGGCTTAAAAAAATTTACTAAACTTTTCCAAATATATGTCACACATACATGCTGCAAATATCTATTCTATGTCTGATGCCAAGGTAAGTATCTGAAATGAAGGCATCTTAGCATGCATGAAGTAGTATTAGGGCCTGTGGTGAAAGGAAAAACAATAAAAGGAAATGAGATTTCTTTTGCGTTACATTTTGAAGTTTGGTCTAGTAATAATACGACTTTATATCTGAAGATAATAAGAATTTATTCTTGCAATAATACAACTTTCTTTCTAAAAAATAAAAAACAACTATCTTAAGGAAGAATGAATTCTAAGTATTAATTAATTCTATTTTTTCCCCTTAAAAATACTACTCTTTAGCCAAATAAAATAAGATTTTATTCTTTTAATATTATGACTTTTTCTAAAAAACAAAACAAAAACTTTTAATCTAAAAACAAATCTGGCTTTTTAACTTCAAAAATTTGTTTCTTTTTAAAAAAAGCTTTATATCTAAAAAAAACAAAAACAAAAACTTTATGGTTCAAATCATCCAACTTGTTCCCCTAAAGAATACAACTTTTTTTTTTTTTATTACTTCATTCTTGCTATTTATTCTTCAACATTATTTTCCCTGAAAATACTGCTTATCTTAACAAAATAAGACGTTTTCTCGCAATATAATTTCTCCCTAAAAAAATAAGTTTATCTAAAAAACTAAAAGCATTATATTATATTACATGTCCCCCCTAAAAAAATAAAACTATTCATCTAAAAAAATAAGACTACTCTGTTTTTCCTAAAAAATAATAACAACTTTTTCATGTACAAAATACTTTATTCTTGTTATATCTTGGTATGTATCTGAAATTAACTAGGTGTCATTTTTAAAATTAAAAACAAGTAGCAGGTGGCAGAGTAGAAAAATGGTTGGCAGATCTGCCTCACAGGTCCTGGGTTCAAATCCTCGCCTGTGTGGAGTTTGCATGTTCTCCCCGTGGCTGCGTGGGTTTTCTCCGGGCACTGCCGGTTTCCTCCCACATCCCCAATACATGCACGGTAGGTTAATTGAAGACCCTAAATTGCCCGTAGGTATGAATGTGAGTGCAAACAGTTGTTTGTTTATATGTGCCCTGCAATTGGCTGGCGACCAGTTCAGGGTGAAGCCTGAAGATAGCTGGGATAGGCTCCCGCGTGAGGATAAGTGGTACAGAAAATGGATGGATGGAACAAGGAGCAATTCTTACTAATGCTATGTGATAAGTGCTGTACTAATAAAACTGTACCAGCAGCAGTCCCTATTATGACAGGCAGGTGGCGCTGTTACACAGATATTGTCTCAAAATGTTTCATAACCTATTACATTAGGCTTAATACCTATCTATGCATACGTTTACTGTATTGATAGTGGATATAAAAAGTCGTCACCCCCCTACTATACTGGAACAGCTGAACTTTGGGGTGAATCAAAAGCACTTTAAATGTTTGCAGGTGTGTGCTGACTCCCATTTAACATGAGTTTGAATGTGATTGGTTAATTCTGAACACAGACAAATCCCGAGTTTGTAACTAAGAAGGTAACTGTAACTAAGTAACTGTAACTCTAACTACACTATGAAACTGTAACTGTTAAGAAGAAAGTTTAACTGTGACTAAGTAACTGTAAATGTATAACTGATTAACTAATTAACTAAAGCAAAGTAAAAGTGAGCAAAAAACAAAAAAATTACTAGAACATCTGAACTTTCTGCGATTGGCTAGCGACCAGTCCAGGGTGTACACCGCCTCTCGCCCGAAGATAGCTGGGATGGGCTCCAGCACGCCCGCGACCCTTGTGAGGATAAGCGGTACAGAAAACGGATGGATGGATGAATCTGAACTTCATTTGGGGTTAACCAGAGGCACTTTCGTTTTTTGCAGATTTGTGTTGACTCCCATTTAATATAAGTTTTGAATGTCATTGGATAAATTCTGAACAGACACATCCCCAGTTTGGAGCTAAGTAGGTAAATGTAACTAAGTAACTGTAGCTAAGAAATAACAGTACTGCAAAGTAAAAATAAATAATAATAAAAAAAAGCTTAGGAAAAGCCTAGTAGAACAGTTTAACTTTATTTGGAGTCCATCAGAGGCACTTTAAATAGTGGCAGTTATGTGCTGACTCTCATTTAACGTGTTTGAATGTGATTGGTTAATTCCAAACATTAATGGTGGAAAAAGTTGAGGTTTAATTTTTTGTTTTATACCACAAAAACCTGTATTTATGAATATATATTCATTCATTCATTCATCCATCTTCCGTTCCGCTTATCCTCACTAGACCCTAGTGAGTAACTGAGTACGGCCCGTGGGCGTCCTGGAGCTAACTCCCAGCTAACTTTGGGCAAGAGGCGGGGTACACCCTGAACTGTTCGCCAGCCAATCGCAGGGCACGTATAAACAAACAACCATTTGCACTTATATTCACACCTACGGGCAATTTAGAGTCTTCAATTAACCTACCATGCATGTTTTTGGGATGTGTGAGGAAACCCACACAGGCACGGGGAGAACATACAAACTCCACACAGGCGAGGCCAGATTTGAACCCGAGTCCTCAGAACTGTGAGGCAGATCTGTCAACCATTCACTACTGTGCCATCTGCTACTTGTTTTTAAATAAAAAAATGACAGCCAGTTCATTTCAGATACTTAGCTAAATATTACAAGAATAAAGTCTATTTTTAGGAAAACCAGAATAGTAATTTTTTTTGATGAATAGTTTTTTGGGGATGGTCGAGGGGGGCATGTAATATTATAATATAAAGTTTTTTTTCAAATGTTTTTTTTAGATAAGCTTAATTTTTTTAGGGACAAATTATATTTCGAGAAAAATGTCTTATTTTGTTTAGATAACCAGCACTATTTTCAGGGAGAATAATTTAAACAATTTAGAGTCTTCAGTCAACTTACCACGCATGTTTTTAGGATGTGGGAGGAAACCGGAGCGCCCCGAGCAAACCCACACAGGTACGGGGAGAACATACAAAGTCCCCACAGGCGAGGCCGGATTTGAAATCAGAACTGTGAGGCAGACGTGCTAACCAGACGTCCACTGTGCTGCCTGAATATAAATGAATTGTTATTTATTTAACGTTTGAACGCCCCGGCAGTGTCGTGAGTTGGAGGTTGACGTGTTTTGGCGGGACGCCAGCAACATGTGTGCACTCGGGTTCCTGCGCCTGGACCAGCTCCTGGACCAGCAGAACCAAAACCAGGAAGACCAAGACAACGGCCATGTCTCCTCACATGTGTGGCCTCTGGAGCCCAGAGGCCTCCTCCATGCTCAGGTAAAGTACCCCCGGAACTGGGAACTGTTGGAGGTTCCAGCTGCATTTCTCAGGTTCAGTTCCAGGAACTTTTCATTTTTGATTCAGGGGTCAATCGTCCCTGAATCAAAAATGGGCCATAGGGCCAATCGCAATTCTACCCCTTCGTCTTAGCCCTTGGTTTTACGCGTGCACGAGAACGAAGGGGTAAGACGAAGGGGTGTATCGCCCTTGCAGCCAAGCGTGGTCGGGGAGCTCACCTGAAAGCGGGCGGTATGGGACTCCGCCCCCGCTGACAGGCTAATAGCTTGCTTACAAGACGGCGGAACGGACAAGGAAGTACATAAATGTAAGTGAGCGGAATTATTGGTATTAATACTAATAACAGTCATGTTTTTATCAATGTAAATATAAGCCCTGTTTTGAATTGTTGGTTAAACGGCTTGTTATGACGAGTTTGCATATCGCTAGTCACATTCACAGCAAAAGACTACAATCTATTGCATTTTATGAACGATTAGAAAGAAGTATTAGACACCTAAGACACATTTAAAAGCTACGTAGCTAATGTAGCATCACTAATAATGTCGCTTCTAAGTATACCGTGACATTCGCTTTCCAAATAGTTAAAATGTGGCCTCATCGCTCATGTAATGCAGTATTTCTTCAGCATGATGCCGTTAGCTGGGATTCCCCGTCAATATCCTCATCCGACATTTACTAAAGACACACGAGGCCAGCAAAATAAATAACCAGACACCTTTTCCTCCACAGGGACGCAAGGCAACCGTCTTTTACAACAGCACATGACACTCCAGAATGACAAGGCCACTGGCAAAATGCCAACGGGCACAAAATCCAATTCTAAAGTTCCTTTCAGAGGACTTTGAACTAAACCGACATGAGACTGAAGCAACAATACATAGTTTTTAACCTAACTGATAATCATTGTTCCTGTGACAGTGACAGTGAAGTTCTTTTCTATTCTATTCTGTTTTAGATATTTCCTGTGTGTTTACAAATGTTTGGTTATGTGTTTTGTGATGCTTGTTGATGGTGTTATTTATTGGCTGACAGCTAGGCCATAAAGTTAGTTTGTCAAAATATGTTCCTTCTATAAAAATGTGTTTTTAGAGTAGACAAAGACGAAATACAGAAATGTATGCAACCTGTCACATGGTAGGAAACATTGATTATAAACAATTTTAAAATACAGAAACATTTGATAAATAAAAAAAAAACTTTTTGTCCTGGGTTAAGGGCTAAAAGTTTGGTGAAGTGCTTACTTCAATCTGTTAATTGTCACTACCAGTTGAAATTAACTATAAAACTAAACATGAAGCAAAGAGAATCACACGTTTAAGCAATTCACATTGTATTAGGAAAGCTCGCTAGCTTAATGCTAACACAGAATGTAAATCACCATAAACTAGGTAACAAAACTAGCATCGTTGTTGCAGTGTTATAACCCTTCAAGCGTTGGATATTGGATCACAAATGTGTAACAACAGATTTTAGTGACACTTACTAAGCAGTTACGACTATCTTCTTGGCGTTTATATGTATGCATGTATTATACTGCCCGCTGGTGGCCAAGGCGCACACACCGGAAAGAGCTATAGAATAAATGCGTGAAATCATGATGCACTAACGCTTTAATTCTTTACCTTCTCTTCAATTATGTTGTTACTATATGTTTTTATAAAGTACAATACCATGCTATTTTTCTGACAAAAAAAAAGTGCTACCAAAATATTTGTTGGTATTTTATGGGGGGCTGGAACAGATTAAGGGCATTTCAATTCATTCCTATGAGGGAAATGTTTTGAGATATGAGTACGGTAACAGGACAAATAAAACGTGTATGTCAAGGAACCACCGTATAGTTGAAGTTATATGAGGTAGCAGTAATGATTCTTAAGGCCCTGGCCAGATTAGAGTGACATGGCAAGACATTAAGGTTGAAAGTTTTTTTTTTAAATGTCTTTTATTAAACAAATTTTATTTCATTTTAGTTTTGGTTGACTCCTAATGTAGTTTTACTTTGCTAAGCCGGGTACTGTACACACATTACAATTTCTAACATTTTAATCAATTTTTAAAATGTGAGCGACCCCACATATATTTACCTTTAATTTAGTTCACTTTTACTAGTTTATTTGGGATATTTAATGTATATAATACAAAATATATTACGAAAGCCATAAACAGTTAAAATGTTACTGCTATTTTAACACGTACAGTATTCATGTATTTTTTATATTTTAAAGCCACAAATGTGCATGAAAGTTGCTTATGATTAAGATTTTTTCATTTATGATTATTTGTGCTTAAAGTTTGACTTCCTGGACATGGTGGTTGAGCGACAGCACAAACTACGACGCCAGCAGTGCATCTTCACCAAAGAAAGAGGTACACATCGTCCTTTAACTGTTCGCCTATTTTCTCACGCACTTGTTGACAAAGAGGTGAGCCTCGCCCCATCTTTGCTTGTGAATGACTGAGCAATTCAGGGAAGCTCCTTTTATACCCAATCATGGCACCCACCTGTTCCCAATTAGCCGGTTCACCTGCGGGATGTTCCAAACAGGTGTTTGATGAGCATTCCTCAACTTTCTCCGTCTTTTTTGCCACCTGTTCCAGCTTTTTTGGAACGTGTTGCAGCCATAAAATTCTAAGATAATGATTATTTGCTAAAAACAATCAAGTAAATATCTTGTCTTTGTAGTGTATTCAATTAAATATAGGTTGAACATGATTTGCAAATCATTGTATTCTGCTTTTATTTATGTTTAACACAACATCCCAACTTCATTGGAAATGGAGTTGTATATTTTACCTCTTAAAAATATGTAGTTTTTGAATTGTTTAAATACAATGTATAATCGATAATATAATATATAGTTTATTATAAGAAAATCTCTCTCTCTCTCCCTCTAGAGAGATGAAAACAAGTACATTTTTCAAAGTGTATATTTTTTGGGACTTTTTAAATATAAAAATAAATATACCATATATATATACTGAATTATATATGTTTGTGTGTGTGTGTGTGTTTCTGTGTGCGTGCGTGCGTGCATGTGTGAAGGTAAGAACTTCCTTCGTGCGGCTCAGCTGAATGTGAACTTTTCCACCTGGGCTCACCTGATGCTGAGCGTGCTTCCTGGTTATGGCACCTTCACTGCTGACTCCGCCTCCAACCCCGCCCCCAAGTCATGCATGCCACCACCGTCAAGGTCTCCGTCGCCGCTAAGGTCGCCATAACCTCCTCTCAACTACGTCTGATGATGTCACACATGGAGTCAAAGTGAGTGTGTGTGATGCCTTTCTTTCCGCACGTGCAGTGGGGCACCGACAAGCAGAAGTCCTCCTGGGCACCAGGAGGTGACGCAGGATGACGGCGACGCCACATTTAATGATAAAACCCCGGGAACGATTCAGCAACAGCAGATGGTGAGCAACAAGTCAATGTGTGTATGTGGGGGGGGTTTATGAAAATACACAGCGTTCCCTCGCTATATTGCGGTTCTTTATTCGAGCACCGCTATATCATCGATTTTTAAGCGATTGTTTTTTATGGACTTTTCCAATATACAGTCTGAATTTAGAGTTGCATGCCTTCAGTGTCGTACCACATTGTGCCACAGTACGCCCGGGAGCACTGAGCTCTTCTGGAAGAGATGCAGTGTAAGAAGAGGCAGAGGTCCCCAACTAATCTCCAATAATAGACGTTATTCCTTCAGAGCAAAGAGAATGTTGTATGCTCTGTTTGTATGTGTTGTTGCTCCATGTGAGTTACAGTAAGTTTTAAGATTTAGAATTACCACAACATATATGCTGATTACTGTTAGCCAGTTAATGGCATTTGAGATTGTATGTTAGCATTAAACTAGCTGACTTTTGGTGGACAGAATAATGTGCTACATATTAGTGTTAAAGTCGTACACTTCAAAGAAATGCCTTATTTTCCTGATGAAAAAAGTTGTATTAAAAAAAAGAAAAGTCCAATGTTAGAAGAATAGAGTTGTTTATTTGCTGGATTAGAAAGTATTTTTTTCACAAAAAAAGTCTTCATATACCGAGCATAAAGTCTTGTTTTTTTCTGCTTTAAAATGGGCAAAAGTTGTAATAGTACAAGAATAAAGTTTTGTCTTTTGTTGTAAGTTTTACAGGGAAAAAACGTTTTTTTTTTTCAGTTGGATTTTTTTACGGAAACAATGTCTGTTACATGCTGTTTCAGTACAGTAATATTCATATTACAATTATTATTACTGTAATATCTATACTAACTCCCGTTAGTCCATCTATGATAGTTCACATTATACTGTATGTTAGCAGGGCTTGACATCAACTTCTATGCTCACCGGCCGGCAGGCAGCTACTGTGGCCTAATCAGTCGTCCACCGTGCCGCCTCAGCATTTTCAGTCGCCACAATTTTGATGTTGGATAATTAATATGATTAAACACCTAGATTTTACAACCCTTTTAAATGTATTTCACCCCAGTGCACAACCAAAACAAGACTACATAAATGTTTAACTCGACAAGAACCACCATACATATCAGACTTCTGAGTCTGAACCACCAGTGACCACGCAGATTTCGGTGAGTCTCTTTTCAAATTGAAAATTAAATATGATAGAAAAATAAATTCATTTTAGCAATAGCAATAATTGCAAAGAGTTGCCGTGTCCGAGGCACCTTTTTTAAAAGCTGAAGTGACAAGCTGCTTGTTGTGAACTCATTTCTTGAGATTAGCTAGATGTTACGTCACTAGCGAAGATCTCTGCCTACCTCTCAGCTCCCGAAACAGTGCTCTCAACATAAAAAAACTCGTGTGCTCTCACAAGTGGGTCTTCTACACAGAGGCAACCAATCAGAGGAAATGGGGCGGTCTTATAATATAACATGGACAAATATGGACAAAGTGGATACAAAACTGGGTCAAACAGAAATAGCTGTCGGAGGGGCCTTTTCTGGACACTCATATGACAAAACCAAGGTGTTTTATGAAAAGAAATGGACACTTTTATACTAAGTCCATGTTAGAGAGACACTCTATGGGACCTTTAAAGCGTACATATTCATCAGCAAACATATTTCTATGATCCTTCTATATCATGGATAAGAAAATATCTGCGAGTGATGGACGGCACCCCACCCCCGAAAGGTTTATAATTGTCTATACGTGCCACAACATGTTCGTAAAGCACTACTAATGAATCTCTTCAACTCACCTTAACATAGTTCCTTGGCACCACAATGCCACAAGAAGGCAGCAAATCAATAGTTTTAGTTTGTAATTACAAATTTGCATATGCTGGAACGCGAATATACGGGGGTTCACGGTTATACCTTAATTTACTATGAACATGGTTATTTTTAATTGATTAATTGACAGACAGTCCAATGGTTCAATTTAAATATTTTTGTGTCTGCAGTTGTCCTTCACCAGGAGAAAAGAAAGTCAAGACCACTCAGCTTCTCCTGTCAAGTACACAGTTGCAACCCACAACTTTAAAAAAAATTAGAACACACAATAACACAAACACACGTACACGACATGCAAAAGAACACACATTACACATAACCACAAACGTGCACAGGTAGAAACGTAAGAACTTACACATAAGAACAAACTTAAGATGAACACACACATAAGTCGACATATAGCACACGTGAACACACAAACATTAAGAACATGGGAAAAACACAACAAACAGGGTAACACATTTTCTCACTCTCTTCTGCTTATTATGTTTCAGGTGGCACATGTCAGATCTGCGCTATATGTCCTGTGCTTGGTAGAGGTCATTTTGGCAAGGTAGGTAACACTCTCTCAATCTCAGTGTACGTGTGTGTGTGTAGGTGTGTAGAGAGAGAGGTGTATTGCATGCAAGTGTATTGTTTGTACAACAACTAAGTACCACTATCCTGATGTGTGTGTGTGTGTTCAAAAATGTGCCAGGTTGTAGATAGTGTGTTGTTGTAACTTTTGTTGTCATAATGGTTGTTATAATAATAATAATAATAATAATAATAATAATAGCTTGGATTTATATAACGCCTTTCATGGAACACATGGCCGTTAAAATGGTCATTGTTGTAAAATGACTGTTGTGACGGTTTTTGTTATAACAGTTATTGTAACTGTGTTTTTGTCACAGTGTTGCTGTAACTGATGTTGTGTATGTTGTAGTAACTGTTGCCGTTGTAAATGTTCTCATAACTGTTGCTTTAACGGTTGTTGTTGTAACAATTGTTGTAAACGGTTGTTGTCGTAACTGTTGTAGTTATAATTGTCCTTGTGGTAACTGTTGTAGTTGTAACCTTTGTAATTGTAAGTGTGTTATTGTAACTGTTTTCGTAACAATTTTAGTTGTAACTGTTGTTATAACTGTTGTTGTTGTAACTGTTCAGATATGCCTTTATTTATCCCACAATGGGGAACTTCACATTATGGGCTGCAGCAGTACATACTGTACTGCTCCACAAACAAACAATGCACATAAGTGGACTATGTTTAAAACGAAAGATTAAATATATATTGCAAGCTAACAGGATACAAATTAGATATAGGAATACTGTATAAAATCATTAAGCAGGATCAGTTAGTGTTGTAACCTGTCTTTTTAAGTTGTTGTTGTAAGTGATGTACTGTTGTAGCTGCCCTTTGTTAATGTAACTGTGTTGCGTTCAGGTGCTGCTGGCCGAAATGAAGCCCACGGGCCGCCTGTACGCCGTCAAGGCCTTGAAGAAGAGCGACGTGGTCACACGTGACGAGGTGGACAGGTGGGTGAAGGGACCGTACTTTACATGTACAGTATAACACACGCGTGTTGTTGCTCTGTGTGCGTGTGTAGCCTGATGAGCGAGAAGAGGATACTGGAGCTGATCAGGACACGGCGTCATCCTTTCCTGGTCCAGCTGCACGCCTGCTTCCAGACCAGAGAGCACGTCTGCTTCCTCATGGACTTTCTACCCGGAGGAGACCTCATGATACACATACACAACCGAGCCTTCACGCCACAGCAGACCAGGTACTTTGACTTTTGGCTTTACTTTGACTTTTGTGCACTTTTACTTGGCATTTGCGGACTTTCACTTAATATTTTTTTTACCTTAGTGTAGTTTCACTTCACAAACATTTGTTCACTCTACTTTTGTCGACTTACTTCTTGATGCCCAACCTTATGACCCAAAGCTCGTGACCATTGGTGAGGGTGGAACGTAGATAGACTGGTAAATTGCGAGCTTCGCCTTTCGGCTCAGCTCCTTCTTCACCACGGCAGACCGATACAGAGTCCACATCAGTGCAGACGCAGACGCTCCATTCTTCACTCACTTGTGAACAAAGACCCCGGGATACTTGAACTCTTCCACTTGGATTTGGAGGTGCTGATTTTCATCCCAGCCGCTTCACACTCAGCTGCGAACCGCTCCAGTGAGAACTGAAGATCGCGGCTTGATGCAGCCATGAGAACCACATCATCTGCAAAAAGCAGCGACGTAATACTATCGTTGCCAAAGCGCATCCCCTTAACGCCTGGGTTGCACCTCGAAATTCTATCCATAAAGGTAAGGAACAGAATAGGTGACAAAGGGAAGCCTCGGTGGAGTCCAACTCTCACTAGAATTGTATTCCACTTATTGCCGGCAACGTGGACCAAACTCTGATACCGGTCGTACAGTGTCCGAACAGTCCATTTCAGAGGGTCCGGGACCCCATACTCCCGGAGCACCCCCCGCAGGACCCGCCATGGGACACGGTCGAACACCTTCTCTAAGTCCACAAAGCATATGTAGACTGGTTGGGCGAATTCCCATGCACCCTCGAGGACCCTGCTGAGGGTGTAGAGCTGGTCCACTGTTCCAGAGCCGGGACAAAAAAACACATTTGCTCCTTCTGAATCGGAGATTAAACTTCCTGACGGACACTCCTCTTCAGAACCCCTGAATAGACCTCACCAGGGAGGCTGAGGAGTATGATCCCCCTATAGTTGGCGTTCTTTCCAATCACGCCCTTCCAGGTCTTACTGTCATTGCCTTCGTGAGCATTGAAGTCTCCCAGCAGAACGAGGAAGGCCCCAGCAAGAGCGCTCTCCAGCACCCCCTCCAAGGACTCCAAAAAAGGTGAGTACTTTGAGATACTCTTTTGGTGCATCGGCACAAAAAATATTCAGGACCCGTCCCCCCACTCAAAGGCGGAGGGAGGCTACTCTCTTGTCTACTGGGGTGAACCCAACATACAGGCATCGAGCCATGGTGCAATCGCCCACACCTGCTCGGCGGCTCTCACTGTGGGGAAATCCAGAGTGGAAGAGAGTCCAACCCCTCTCGAGAAGACTGGTACCAGAGCCGAAGCTCTGTGTTGAGGTGAAGCCGACTATGTCCAGTTGGAATTTCTCGATCTCACACACCAGTTCGAGGTATTTCCCTGCCAGAGAGGTGACATTCCACATCCCTAGAGCCAGCTCCTGTAGCCAGGGATCGGACCGCCAAGGTCCTCACCTTCGGACGCCGCCCAGCTCACATAGCAACTGACCCCCTTGGCCCCTCTCACAGGTGGTGAGCCCTTGGGAAAGGGGACCCACGTTGCCTTTTCAGGCTTTGCTCGGCCAGGCCCCATCGGTGCAGTCCTGGCCACCTAGCGCTCACCATCGTGCCTGGCTCCAGAAGGGGGCCCCGGTGACCCACATCCGTGCAAGGGAAAATGAGATTCAATGTTGTTTTTCTTCATAGAGGGTCTTTGAGCTGTGCTTTGTCTTGTCCCTCACCCAGGACCTGTTTGACATGAGTGATCCTGCCAGGGGCATAAAGCCCCAGACAACTTAGCTCCTAGGATCATTGGGACACACAAACCCCTCCACCACGATACGGTGACGACTCCGAGAGATAGTGAGGTCAAAATTTCAGTCGTGATAAATACGTTTTGGGAGGCTCACCGGCACACACTATGTGACCTTTCTGTCCTGAAAAAAGGTTGAATCATTTATCTTTGTCCATTGTTACTACCGTTATATCAAATTGCAGTCACAGTATACTCACACAACATTCATGTTTATAGCTTTAAGGAAACTACAACGGTAACTAGAAACTAAACTACAAAATGTGCCCAAAAAAATACCATCTAAATTAAACAGGCAGTAAAGTAGCTGTAGTGCAAGGTTGACGCAAGTTGTGAAAGATCATTTTCAAAACAGAAATTGATAAAAACACATCTCAGGTCTTCCATGTCACAAGAGCGACTGACCAACCTCGCTGTAATAAACACTGAAAAATAATTTCTCATAGCGGAGGTAAAAAGTGAAGTCATTTAAGTGTTTTGTGACAGGAGGTGGTATAATTTGGGGAAAAGAACCTGATAAACTGGGCTGACTCATATTTAAATTGAATATCATGTTTATTTCATGTTTCATCTGGGTTTACATATTCAAAACGTCTTCCTTTCTCATAATAGTCGTCAGTATAGCTGCGAAAAGCATACTTTTTTTTTTAGTAAAACCAGAACGGTTTCGAATTACCTGTAAATGTCACAAGATGGCATGGCAGCAAATAACTATTTTTTTTAAATTACTTTTTTTTCTTGCAAAACGTATTAAAAAAATAACACTTGTGAAAAAAGATAAAATAAACGAACAAAAAACAAGCACAAATGAAATGACGAAAGAGAAGACAAAACAGTCAGTAGCCAACCCAATTAGTTGGTAATCAATTACCCGCTTGCACATAAACGTATTTGAAAAGGAGTCGGAACTGTTTTACTTTTTACCTTTAATCCCATTATAAATATATCAACAATATTTCTGAATTTTCATATACTGTTACTACTTTCATAACATGAGATCTTTTTTTTTTTTTTTTTAACTCGTGTGTCACGTTTGGACATTGTTGAAGGTCCACATTCAGTCTGTTAAAGGTTTTCGCCCCACATACAGTTACACAAAAGCTTTTTCATTGTTGCCCGCAAGTACATTGTCTTTAAATTAAATTTTACCCTGAGATGATAGCCACCTTCTCTACAACAAAACATATTTTAGATATTACCTGGCAGCAGGTTATGTCTTAATAGTTAGTAGAAGTGAATCTATAATATATATATTTTTAGACATGGCTTTGGCCTGAGCACAAATCAGCCAATATGTGAGATTTTCACAGATTTCCCCCCAAAATTTGCTAATAGGTGAACTTTGCTGAACTGCGAATGTGTTAGGGTGGGCATCCAATGAAGAAGTTGGCCCTGTGCATCATCAGACCTTTGCATGCCACTGATTTCACTTCAGTTTTTATCTTTACTTCAGTTGACAATTATTTTATCTTTAATTTAGTTGCTCAGAACCTGTCTCATTTGCTTGTCCTTTCACCCTCTGTCGTCATACAGGTTCTACTCGGCCTGCGTGCTGCTGGCGTTGGAGTTCCTGCATGTCAACGAGATCATCTATCGGTAAGTCAGTGGCGACCACTCTTAAGCGCCACTTGACTGACTGTGTTGGTCGTCTGCACTCAGAGACCTCAAGCTGGACAACCTGCTGATGGACGCCGACGGCTTTATCAAAATGACCGACTTTGGACTTTGTAAAGAAGGTGGGAGGAGCTTCTACTTCATCCTCAGACTCCTTTCTGTTTTTTTGTTGTTGTTATGTTTCTGTTTGTCAGGGATTGGTCACGGAGATCGCACGTCAACCTTCTGCGGAACACCTGAGTTCCTGGCGCCGGAGGTTCTGACGGACGACGACTACACGCGGGCTGTGGACTGGTGGGGGATGGGTGTGCTCATCTACGAGATGCTGGTGGGCGAGGTCTGTTTTGGGGTCCCAGACTCTCTGAGAAATTTCATTGAATCTATTACTTTGTTGTTATGCTGTTAATACACAGTTATTGTGCCATTATTAGAATATTACATAGTTATTACATGTAATGAATATAGAATTATTATGCACTATTTTACTGTTATTACAATTTTATTATGTTTATTATGCGGTTATGGTATACATTATGCTTTATTTTTACAAGATGGTCAGATTATGTGCAGAAATAGTACCTACTAAGCAACCAATCAGATTATCTTGTATTGTATTGTTATATTGTTATTATACAGTTATTATGCATTTATTAAACTATTAAATGTATTATTTAGTTATTACACAATACGTTGTTATAATGCTATTACCCTTTGTTATTAAAAGGTGATATCATGAGCAGAAACGGATGTCACGGAATTGCCCAAAAATCATTAAAGTGACCAATCAGATTGCGTTAAAGTCATCCCTACATTATTATTATTATATTGGCAGTACGCTTGGTTTCATACAATTAAGATCAAAGGCAGGATTATGGGCAAAATAATTATGTCACGACATCGCCAGAAAAATTAAAGCACATACTAAAGCGACCAATCAAACTGGTATTGATGTTATCTCTAAATTGTCATTTTGTACATTGTTATTGTATTATTCCATTACTCATTGCTATTACATTGTTATAACAGTTGACACATTACCCATCATTACTGTTAGTTAGCTATTACAAGAAGCTGATATCACTGACAAAATAACACGGCATGGCCAGCAGAATCATCTCACTTACAAAGTGAACAATCAGATTGCTCTGAAGTCACCTAGGAAGTGCTAATGTTACACTGTCCTAGCTCATGACTGTCGGTGGTGCTAGTGAGCATAGCCTTAAACTAAGCTAACAAGGCTATTTTAGCTCATTTATTTTGTCGTGGTATCTCTCTGCCAGTCGCCGTTCCTGGGTGAGGACGAAGAGGAAGTGTTTGACAGCATCGTCAACGATGACGTGACATACCCCCCATCGCTTCCGCCTGATGCCGTGGCAATAATCCAGAAAGTAAAAGTCAACATAATTAACGAGCGTCCAATCTTTACGTGATGTTGAGACACGACAGATGTGTTTTTATGTGTTGTAGCTACTGAAGAAGAATCCGCTGAAGAGGCTCGGTGGCGGAGAGAGAGATGCTAACGAGTTGAAAGGGGAGACCTTCTTTGAGGTAAAAATTCCATGTTAAGCCAACGTTGCGTAACGGATGACGGAGACAGACGATGTCTTTGTAAAGCGTTTCTGCATGTAAAACATGAGCATTATTTTTTTACTTTTCTAGTTGCGCTGACAGTCACATAAAAGCAACAACACGTCACCACCAGGAGCATCTAGTTAGCCTGGTTACCTGAGCTGGTCAAGACATCAGGTTCAAAGCATAATATTAGCATTATTTTTAGCTCTCTATTTGCTATTACAGTAATTAAAAAACAAAAAGCAAAAGGCGGATATAAACGTGGCCACCAGGACCACATTAGATAGCTGAAATAGCTTAACTGGCTAAAGGTCCTCATGCCACAGATTAGCAGTATAACGTTAACATTATTATTAGCTCAAAATTCATTATGGCACTTTAAAAATTGAAAAAAGCAATTGACAAACATCACCACCAGGAGTACGTAAACTAGCCTTGTTAGCTTAGCTGGCTAAATTTACTAATGCCTTAGATTAGTAGCATAACATTAGCATTATTTTTACCTCTCTATTTACGATGACAAACATTAAAAGGAAAAAAAAACAACAAACCCTGGCAACGAGGAACACGTAAGCTAGTCTCACTGTCTTAGCTGGCTGAAGTTGCTAATGCCGCAAATTGGTAGCAAAATATTAGCAATATTTTTAGCTCTCTATTTACTATAAAAATAACAAACGCAAAAAGCTATAGATCTGCACATACATCATAACGAGGCGCACATAAGATAGTGTCATTATCTTAGCTGGCTAAAGTTGCTAATGCCACATAATTGTAGCAAAAGATGAGCATTATTTTTAGCTCTTTATTTATAATGACAACCACTACCCGCCATAGCACAAACGTTGCAACCTGGAGCAAATACTCTAGTCTCATTAGCTTAGATGGCTAAGGCATTAGGTTGGGAACATAACATTAGCAGCATAACATTAGCATTACTTTTTACTCTATTTACTCAAGGGACTTTTCCACCAACCAGCCCAGGAACTCTGGTAGCAAAAAGTTCCTGCTGTGTCACATGTGGTTTGTGTTTCCATCCACATTTTCTGAGGGTCGTGTATGTCCCCTGCAGTTTTACCATCCCGCACCCATTGCTTTTTTCCATTCAAACATTTAATGAATCGGAAGCGAATATACTCGACTTAAATTGTTATTCTAGATCAGTGATTCCCAACCAGTGTGCCCCGCGGGGCACATTAGTGTGCCGTGAGCGCTCTTCAGGTGTGCCGTAGGAAATTATAGAATTTTACGTAATTGCTCAAAAAATGATTTATTTACAAGAAACAATGTATCTTTTTACATCTATTTATGCCAGTGAGGCATAGTGACAGACAGATCAGATAAATGCTCTTCTATTAGATGGCAGGAAGTACATACAGTAATTAATGTATCCACTTTTTGTGACATTTTTGTTTGTTGGTGCGCTGTGAGATTTTTCAATTGTAAAATCTGTGCCCTGGCTCAATAAAGGTTGGAAATCACTGTTCTTGATACATGTAGCATATTTCATCGTTGACGATCACACCTGTTTACTAAATCTAGAAATGTAGGTTTTTTTTTTTTACTTTTCAGCATAAAAGATAGCATCATTCACACATAAGCTCTATTAACTAACTAACAATTTATGGAATTAGTTGTTTAACTTTCATAAAACAGCACTTTAAAATCTTAACAACGTTGCTCTGGCTTCTGGGTCATCTCTGATAGCGAGCCGCCATGTTTTGATGAGGCGTCATCGTTATGGCGGCTGGACCGCCGATTTAAGCGGCATTGAATTATAGTATTAAAAATGACACTTGGATGGCCCAATCACGTTGCTCAGACCTTTGAACCACAAATTAAGCTAAGTTTTCCCCCTCACCCCCAAATGCAGTGTGCAATGACGGTGTTCTCCTAAATAACTGGCTATGACCGCTTTGTATTTAAAAGCCTGGAGGCCAGTGGTTTTCAAACATTTTACCGCAATTCCAAAGAAAGTTAGTTCTAAGGAGCACATCATGACCAACATTAAAATACAGTAGCGTCGTCGGCCCAAGTGCTCATCAAAAAAGAGACGCATGTTTTATTTCTAAAAAGTGTCTTTAATATTATGCACGGTTGGAACATTAACACTGTATTTAAATATAGAAAATAAAAAACTGTATTTGTACCTTAGCGGGACCGTTTTGGCCAATGGAGGACCTTGCCGCCGGCGGATCTCGCCGAGCACAGAGTTTGTCCAGCCTGCTCCTTGTCCACCAAGTGTGGCTTAGCGGGAAAACAAAAAGATCGGTGTTTGGAAATGTTGCTTTTCAATGTATTGGAATCCTCTTATTTCTAGCCTCGCGTAACGCTGCATAATAGCGGCTTTGTGACTGAAAACGTAAACGCCTACAAAGGTCTGTCAACCAATCAGTGTTCGCCAGCACAGCCACACCCCCTCAAATAGTTCCTGGTAGCTCGAGGAAGATCCTACCCGCCAGGAGGAACGAAATAATCCAGTCAGTCCAAACTGACTTGGGGATCCACCTAAAGTGATATCACCGGCTAGTGGCCTGGCATCCATATTACACCGTGGTGTTGTAAACACACATTTGCAGATTTTGTCTGTGATACGACTTTCCAGGACGTGGACTGGGACGCCCTCCTGTCCAAGCAAGTGTCGCCGCCTTTCCTGCCGTCCCTAAAGACGTCGGCGGACGTTAGCAACTTTGACAGCGACTTCACGCGCCTTCAGCCCGTCCTGTCTCCACCCGCCACGCCCGGGGGACTCTCGGCCCAGGCAGCAGGAAGCCTTCGCCGACTTCGACTTCTGCGCCCTGCACAGCTGACCCTCATTCGCCGGCCAACAATCAATCCCCGAACCACTACCGTTCCCTGGTCTTCCAGATCTGCTTGACTGTGATGAGCTCTGCCCACTGCCGTGACCACACAGGTGGTCACATGACTCCTGCATGGCGCCTGATGTAGCATTATTAAAATATAATAATTAACAAAGCCATGGAAATGCTAAGAGAGCCATACTTGTAGTTTACGGCCACAAACAAGTCATTTATTCATCACGATACACAGCAGACGTTGAAATATGTCAAGACATTATTAAGGATTGACATTAATAATGACCGTTGGTATGCAAAAGAAAGGGGGGGGGGGAAACAAAGGAACCAGACTGTTATTAAATGTTACTAAATGCTATTTATGCTATATGTACTGTATACGAGAGAATGAATGTGCGCAAACACCACCACGATCACCACATTGTTTTTTTTTTTTGTGTCTGGTCCTCAATAAATTAAATAAGTTCATGTACTTCCTGTCTTGGTTTGTAAATTTGCTGTGTAGGTCATTTGCATTGTGGGTTTATCTGGTTGCTGCTTTTTGTCTTGTTCATCTACTTCCTGTTTGGTTCATTTACAAAACGGTGTGTTGATCCTGACGGGTTGATCTACTTCCTGTCTGGTACATCTTTTTCCTGCCAGGTTCCTCTACTTCCCATCTGATTGATTTGTTGGCTTGAGGTAGTCAAGAATCTGTGCTGGGTTTTAAAATATGTTTAAAGGATGAACCAATTCTTACTCCATTCAGCCGGGTTGATCTCCATCCTGTCTGGTTCATCTACTTCCTGCTGGGTTCTTCTACTTCCTGTTTGGACCATCTACTTCGCGTCTGATTGAGTTGCTGGTTTCAGGTAGTCAAGAATCCATGTTGGGCCATAGTTCAAAGGCAATGTCCGCATGAGAACCTTTGGTCATAAAGTCTTTTGAGTCTTAAAAGTCTTAGATCTGGACTTGAGCCTGTTTGGACCATCTACTTCGCGTCTGATTGAGTTGCTGGTTTCAGGTAGTCGAGAATCCATGTTGGGCCATAGTTCAAAGGCAATGTCCGCATGAGAACCTTTGGTCATAAGGTCTTTTGAGTCTTAAAAGTCTTAGATCTGGACTTGAGGGCGCTCAGACAGGATTCTGGGCGTTCCTGTGGTAGACCTGCTCCCAGGCCACGGCCCCGCACACGCAGAAGAAGTCCCACAGGTTGCAGAGGACGCCGCGGTCAAAAGGGCTGTCGTCGTCCTCGCACTCCCTCAGGTATGCGATGCGGTGCCGGGACATAAACTCCCAGGTGGTGCAGTTGATTGCCACCAGGTAGATGTGGCAACCCAGCAACACCGACACCACCGCAGAGAACACGCCCACCACACACAAAGCCGCCAACAGGAAGCCGTTGGCACGGAACCACGACTCCCACGTAGCGCTCGGAGAAATGCCCGACCTGAAACACCACCCACACACACACACACAAACAGGAATGCATCACTGGGCTGTCCTCATTGGGCCACACGCGCGAGATGTGTCGCGAAGGTTGCATTTAAGGCCCGATGAAGACATTTTAGTGTTTAGTGGAACATTGTTGAAATGACATTTTGACAGAGTGAATAACAGTGTTCCCGCTCATTTACAGATTTTCAGATATTGGCAGATTTTTTTCAAACTCAGCCTCTATTTTTTTGCTGAAAAATTCTCCTATTCCGTGTTATTGTGCTCACCCCAAAGTTGTGTCTGACATAAAAGTAATGCTTTGGCGCCATATGGTTACATCTTGGTGCCAAGGAACTATGTTGAAGTGAGGCGCCGTTCAGGAGCTTCATGTAGTGCTTTGCCGCCATCGTGCGCCACCTATAGGCAATTGTGTCTGTGTGCTATGTGTGCAGTGTTTGGGTATTGTGTGTGTTGTCTGTGTGGTGTGCAGTGTTGGAAAAAATACTTTTCTACGCAAACTAGTTCAAAGTTCAGTTCACCGTTCCAAAAATGAACCAATTCGCAGTTCTTTTTTTGTGTGTGTTTTTCCTCATTATGTTGCTGATGGGCTATTCCCCTTAAAATACTGCCATTTCACTTCCCCATGTTGCCACCCATTCGGTCCACACTAGCAACCCAGCTGCAGCTTTCATCCTACAATCTCAAAAACATGAGGAAAAACGTGTTGATTCAATGGTGTTTGTTAAACTAAGGACTTTTGTCCTTAATGTGCTATAGGAACAATGGTGAAAGGACATTGATAACTTACTTATTGATAACTTAGCAGCTATGGCTGACTATATAAATATATATTTTATCTATTTATATATTACAAAACAAAATTAATTCCATATCCTGACGGTGTTATCGTACAGTTTTAACTAAAGCATTCTGATACAAATAATAATTTTCCTAGTAATCAAGTTTAACAATTATGCACTGAATTACAAAAGAACCACCACTGAAGAACACATTCAGTCCCATTTATGCAGTGTCCCTGAATGCACCTGGCATGCACCTGCGACGTTTGTCCGTCAACATATGAAGGCTCGTAAATAGTGTATTCAGACGGGTTTTGTCCTGGAAGTCCCGAACAAAACCTGGCACTCTTGAATGAAAATGAACTTTCATTCGAAAAGCATTCTTTAAAGCCAGAACGACCGTGTTCTCAATTACATTCAGCAGGCAGAAACCAACTAAGCTTAGTGCACGTTCACACAAAATATGCAGTAGTTCATGAACTTTCGTTTATTGAACTCGTTTCGGTGAAACACTGGTGGTGTGTTTGTACGGTGAGTGGTGTGTGTGTGTGTGTGTGTGTGTGTGTGATATGATTTGGAAAATGTATTCATTCATCTTCCGTTCCGCTTATCCTCACTAGGGTCGCGGCTGTGCTGGAGCCTATCCGAGCGAGAGGCGGAGTAAACCCTGAACTGGTCGCCAGCCAATCGCAGGGCACATAAATTTAAAAAAAAAAAAAAAAAAAAAAAAAAAAAACATTCGCACTCACAATCACACTTAAGGGCAATTTAGAGTCTTTAATTAACCGACCATGCATGTTTTTGGGATGTGGGCGGAAACCGGAGTACCTGGAGAAAACCCGCGCAGGCATGGACGGGGGGGGAACATGCAAACTGGAAAATGTATGCTTCATGAATATCAAATATGAGTTTTATATAACCTTTACGTGTTTTATTGTTCCATAGCTCTCAGACAGCACAGTATTTCCGTGTGTCCTTGATTGTTTTGAGTCCTCCCTGGATTTCTCTTCCTTTCTCATTCTCTGCATACAACCATTCCCATAAAGATAAGTTTGAGTGCAGTTGAACGAAGCTAATTGTGCGTTTGTTTGTTTTTTTGTCCGTCTCTCTCACTTCTGTATAACACAGGTGATTTTTTACTTGAGCTTCAGTAAGGGACAACAACTCGTGACGACTTGTACCTTTTCTGCTCTTTGCAGATATTTTTTCTCTCTCTCTCTCTCTCTCTGTCTCTCTCTTGTAATAAAACTCACAAAGACAAGATTGCTTCTTTACTTCTTCTGTCAGAAAAAGACTTGCCAAAAACAGTTGGTGTCAGAAGCGGGATCCTAGGATTGATTGCCGATCCAGGGGAGTGATTGATCGTCCGGGACCAACGCAGGAGTCCTGCCTCCACCCAAAGAATTAGGACAGGGGGGTGCCGGGGCTCTGGATGTTGGCTGTCACCTCAGGATCCGAACGGACCCGCTGTCCTCCAAACAAAGAATTACGGTCAAGAACATTTTCCATCCATCCATTGCGGGGTAATTGCTCTCCCCACAGCCCATTGGAGGTTTGAGTCAGACAGTCAGGGGGCTCGGGTCCCCGGATTCGAGTCCGATGATCAGGGGTAAGGGCCCCCGACAATTTTGAAGACGTTCGAATATTCTAAAAAAGAGAAGCGCTTCCGGACGAGTACTGAAAAATGGAAAGTGGGAAGAGCAAAAAAGAATTACCTGTGTATACGTCATTTGTCACGAGCCATAAGGGGGGAAAAAAGCTATGGAGTGTGTTGAGACGTGGACAACTGCATACAGTTTCCCAGTGACGGGAAGTTCGGAAGTTGTAGCAGCTGAAGGAAAAGTCGGAGGACGAAAAGAGTTGTTTGAGGAAGAAAAACAAAATAAAGTTAAGGATTTAGAAGAAATTGAGAAAAATGTCAAATGTCTGGAAACGCGGTTGGCTGTTAGATTTCGATGCGAATAGGGACCGAAGCTTTCTGACAAAAACTCCATGGAGGGCAAGTTATTGCCTGTGGTCTAATGAGTCCGTGTTGGCCCGGGGGAGGATGTCAGGTCGTGGCCGCGAGCTGGGTTCCACAGTGGCCTCCACAAATCAACCGCTCTACGACAAAGACCAAGGAGAGTGAGGGCGCGTATCGGCTTTGTTGACACAGCGTCGACACTAGGCTCGTTCCCAATTGGTCAGGTCGATGCGCTCCGATTGTTTTGACAGACCACTCGTATACGCGATCTCTGCCGCACCCCGCCGTCGTAGACGAGCCCAATTTGAAGAACGCGATCCAGTTTGGGGCACGGATGTACCCACCGATCAAAAGGTTTGGGGTACAGGTGCCAAGGTATCGTACTCGCCATTTCCTCAAATTGGGGCGGGCGAGTTGTGGCGATATGGAGGCCATCGGAGGATTTTCTTAAACCTAACGTGTTGATTTCTGGATGATAGTGAGGTTGTTTTGCAAATACTGTTATATCTTTTTGATGACTCCATACTATCTTTAGGTTTTCAGTGTTCAGTAATGTTTAGTAATTCTCCTTTCTTGTGTGGTTAATAGGTGATTGTATTATATTATCCAATGGGGGATCTCGATTTGGAAAGTTTGTTTCATATGTATCAAATATTAGTTTTATATAAGCGGCATGTTTTATTGTTCCATAGCTCTCAGACAGCACAGTATTTCTGTGTGGGCTGGATTGTTTTGACTCCTCCCTGGATTTCTCTTCCTTTCTCATCCTCTGCATGCAACCATTCATTCCCATAAAGATGAGTTTGAGTGCCGCCGAACGAAGCGAATTGTGTGAGAATGTTGTTGGAATGAGAGGGGTTCTTTCTTTTTTGTTCCCCCCCGTCTCTCTCACGTCTGTGTAACGAAGGTGCATTTTTGCTTTAACAACTCGTGACGACATGTTGCTCTCTTTGCAAAGATGTCTCTCTTTCTTGTAATAAAAACTCACAAAGTGCATTTGCGTATGTGGTACCTGTGTGCGTTTGTGTTGTTTGCGCACGTGTGATTGCATGTTTGTGTGGGTGTGACGTACAAAGCGACGTGTAGCGCCCAGAGCAGGGTCAGCAGTTGCACCATCAGGTAGAGCACGAACCAGCGGTGGTTGCGCTCGCCCACGCAGTTCTCGATCCACGGGCAGTGGTGGTCGAAGCGGCGAACGCAGCGGCAACAGGTCGGACAGTGCTTGGCTCTCATTGGCTGCTGCTCGCAATAGACGCACAGGGGAAAAGAAACATCATTTGAATTTACTTTTTTTTTTTTTTCCAATGAAATAACTTTTCATTTGGGGGGAATGGAAGCCTAATTAAAGACTTCTTAAAGGTCAAATTTAAAATGAAATATGTCCATTAGGAGTGAACGACTTAAGAGTAAATATATGTTAATATTTTAGTTTTTTTTTTTTTCTTCTTCTTCTTAAAGTTCAACCAAACGGGAGGGGAAAAAATGTCTTGTAAATTTGACATCACAGAAAAGAGTCTTGTTAACATGCCTGATAATGATTGAATGAATTAAAATGGTCAAGAATTGAGACATTGTTTCAGCTTGCAGACGCTGTGGGCATGTCGCTGAGAGCTCTGAAAATCCCACCTCTCCTGCCAATCAAATACACGTACCACCTTCCTTCTCTCGCCGAGATATCGAACGAACGCTTTCACGGAGAGAAGCGGCCATAACGACCATAAACCACGCAATTCGGTACTATATTGTTCTCAGTCGATGCACATTTGAAGCATTTCCCCAAACATATTTTTTTTGTATTTAGAAACAAAACAGGAAAATGAGCTGTGCACATACAAACAAACAACCATTTACACTCACATTCACGCCTACGGGCAATTTAGAGTCTTCAATCAACCTACCGTGCATGTTTTCGGGATGTGGGAGGAAACCGGAGCGCCCGGAGAAAACCCACGCAGGCACGGGGAGAACATGCAAACTCCACACAGGCGGGGCCGGGATTGTGCTAACCCGTCGGCCGCTTAACCTTTGTCCATTTTTCTCAAAACAGTTGAATAAAGTACTCCGAAATTAATCGAGCGTTTCTGAGCCGTTTGTTATTTTCTAGTGATGGGCAAACATGATAGCGAGGCTTTGGAGCTTGTCTCACTCTTCCGTAAGCGGAGTGCTTCGAAACGCTGTGTCGGCGCTTGTATCAAAACTCCAGCGTCACGTGACCGATGACGTTTGAAGCTTCGAAGGTCATCGCTGTTTCGCTTTGCGCTTCATTCCTTCAAAATGTTACGAAGCTTTTCATTGGCTCATGGCGTCTCAACGCATTCTGAGCCAATGACAGCTTGACAGATTTGAATGGTTTGGGGCCATACAAGCTATATAAGTCCCCAAATGACAAACCATTATCTTGAAAGGTTTTCCTTGAAACCACCACACACACACACACACAAAAGGTTTCTGAATTCACACACCATGATCATTTGCAAAGTCGGAAGGATCTCTAATCCTGTTAGGGACTTTTAGTACGGTTTTTAAATCAAGCTCAAAGATTTAAATAAACCATTAACCAACATTTAAAATTTAGTATAATTTGCATGCATTCTTCGGGTTAATCTGGAATGTGTTTTAGAGTCTGGGGGAGAGCATCTGCATATTTTTATTGTTATGACGATATAATCATTATTTGGTATGAATGAACAAAACACTTGAATGACCCTGCCGACTTTTCGGAACTTTTATTGCTGTCATGGGAAACAGTGCCAGTGCTTCAGTCGTGCTCTTTAGAGGTTGCTATGGCTTCAGTTGTCCACCAGATGTCACCGTCACTGAAGCCTTGAAGCTTTGAATCTTTTTCGGCACAATTGTTAGGAAAGCCTCAGTGCTTCATGACGCTTCACTTGCCCACCACTGTTATTTTCCAAACATTGACTTCGAGGATAGTGCCCATTTAAAATGTCCAAAACTTGCACTGTGTGTTGACATTCGTTACCTGCAGCAGGCAGAAGCCGCAACGCCGCAGACGACAGGTGGACGACTGAGGCATCATTGACTCACTTTCCAGATCTGAAGGCTGCAAGGGACACATGCAATTTAAATATTCGGTACTTTATTTGTATGCTGTAGTATTAAAAAAATCATTCGTGAGAAGTAAATGTGCATTAGTAACGGGTGGATCAATTCAAATATAGACGATGATGATGATCCCAATGTTGCTATTGCTCTATCCCTGGCTAAAGGGATAGAGCTAAACTATATAAATAATTATAAAATTTTATTTCAGAGTACACGTAAATTAGGGGCAGAAAGAAAAACACGTTTCCTATATATTTTCTTTAAACGTATTGTTTCATTTTTATTTCTTTAAATTTCTGAAAACTCTCTCTGGAAAGAAGAGAATTTGCTTGAATTTGTCCTCCGGTTAAAATGATGTGCATTTAGTTTATTTCACCCAAAAAAGCCAGAAAAAAAGTGCAATGAATATGATGTTTGTTTAAAAGATTATATAATACAAAAACAAAATGAAATACAGGGAGTTACTTTAGTTAACTTGCATTTAGTTTCTTTATTCTATGTATGGGTTACCAAACAGTCTACATGAGTATTTTTGTAAATTTCTACATTTATTTGCACAAAAAGTGCAATGAAGGAATGACCTTTTCTTTGTTTTTAATTTTATTTTACATTTTTGCAAGGATTTATTTGTGAATTAGTCATTTCATTTCAATTTTAATCTATTTAATGATCTACTGAGTGGCCCAGAGGGTGAGGGGACACAAAAATACCTACGGGTCATGAAAATTCATTCAGATTTAGCAATTAAATGGAGTATCTATTATCTGCGACACTGACACTGTTTATGTGGTGTGGCACTGACACTTCGCCGAATGGCACACCAGTGGCGTGAATGAGTAAAACAACAACACTTGAAAGCCTCGACTTCCAAAAAATTTAAATAAAACAAGTCACCTACCGCATTACACTGGTATGGATATTAGGATCGACCCACTTACCGCTATCGCACATTTTTCGTGGACATACATCAAAGGTGGTCACAAGTTAACACTAAATTGGCGTCGTGATGTCACCTTGACTGTGTCCGCGAGGACGAATCCCGGGTCCATGAGAGACACCGCAAAGTATAACAGCACCGACAGCACCACCAGCAGGAAGAACAACACAGGAACCATCAGCTCGCCGCGCTCTTCACACTGACGCAAGTCTGAACACAAACACGCACATTATTATACTCATGATCAGTAAAAAAAATTTAAAAAAAAATCTACTTCATACAGAGCCGCAGACATGGAACGTGGGGGTGGGGTAATTAGTTTGTGGCCAAGCAATAGATATAATGTTCGCCCAAAATACAAAAAAAAAAATGTTGATATCATCCCGGGACAGTTCGGCAAATAAATCGAGTGCACCTTCTCTAGAAACGGTTATGGCAGACTATCTGTTCCTAGCCAAAGTGCGCTCCATTTCCTCACCCACACGTCTAAACTGTTCAATGAAAGGAAAATTAGTATTTCGTGCGCATCTTACACCTATTTCGTGGCCACAAATTACCATTGGGTGCGCACGTTCCCACTATAACGTGATCATAATTTAACCCCCGCCCCTCCATGTCATATATGTTGCGCCGTAATTTCACTACATTCAAGATATTCTTACCGGTGTTGTGCACGAACAGAATCAGCGTTATGACCCAAGTCAGCACGGTATGTGTGGCCCGAACCAGAAACCCTGTCCGGAACATGTTTTGAACCATTTTATACCCTAAAACTAATCCACTAAGTTCTTCGTTCATTAGCCACGCAGCTAGCTAACGCCAAGCGCCTAAAGCAACATAACTACAACGACGACCGTAAAGGTAGTTCGTTTACAACCTACATGATCGTATTTGCTTCGTTGTATGTAAGCTACGCGGTTGAATTACAGCGCAACTATAAGATAAACACGACATGACTTCGGCGAATGTTATGGAGAAGCTTCCCTCCACTTCCACTTCCGTGGTTTTCTACGGGTACTTGTGCAGGACAAAACTCAAGCTTCCCTCAACGACCGCGTTGTGTACGGGACTCGCGCAAAACGTAAATATACGGGGTGAGTGAAAAGTAACTCCCCATTTTGAAATACTTATTCATATGTAGAAATATTTTTCTCATTTTTTTGTGTATGTTCCATGATTAAAGGAGCAAGCCTATTCTACCAAACCAATGACTTTGGAAGAACTTGAAGGGCGAATAGGAGAAGTTATGTCTTCCATCCCACAAGAGTTCCTCCCAGGCGGCTTGAGAACTGGTGGCTAATGCTGGCGCCCATATCGAATTTTAAATAAAACTCCATGCAACACTTTTTTCTCGTGTTCATTTCTTGTAAGAATTAGAGTTCGAAAATAAATTACAAGTACTTACAAATAGGGAGTTACTTTTCAATCACCCGGTACAATAGAAATTAACTACACATGAACAAACAAACAAAAAACAGACTACAATAAATCAACTCAAAATTTTTACACTGTCAATGTGAGCAATAATCAGCACAACTGATTTTTTTTTTTAACTGTCACGTTCACCTGCATGGCCAAGCAGAATGGTGGCTCTGTACACCTTTTGTGCTGGAACAGTTTTGCTGTGCAACAGGGGAGTTTGAGTATTTCAAATATATGTAGTGTGAGTAATAAAAATGTGCACAGCGTGTGAAGCAAGAAGCTCCAACCGGCTGGGAGACCACAGAGAAAAGGGGGCCAGCCCCTCGCCTCCCTCCAGCTGTGCTCAGAATTAACCAATCACATTCAAACTAATGATAAACGTGAGTGAGCATACACCTGGCACCTTTAAAGTGCCTCTGATTAACCCCAGATAGCTAAGCTGTTCAAGTAGGCTTTTCCTGACTTTTTTTTTTTTTTTTTTTTGCTTACAGGCAGAAGCTGAAGGTTTTGTAATTATGTCTACTAATACACCCATGGCTCAGTTTCTGCCTTCTACCTGTACTTATGTATTTCCAAATACATCCAATTCCACTTTATTCAAATTCAATGAGTTTGTCATTATCAAATCATTTTCTGATTGTATTCAGGCGTTGTTAGCAGGTCACCAGAGGTCACCTGTGAATAGTGGACAAATGCAGTGGCAACCATTTGAGAGACTAAAGATTTGACCAAAGGGACCAGACAATAGGACATGAAAAATAGTACAAGAAAAGCAATATGGACCATAAACACAAAGCGATACAGCCAAGCCTGCCATCAGAGTCCAGCAAACCACACACCTGCCACCATTAAAGTGCCTCTGATTAACCCCAGATAGCGGAGCTGTTCTAGTAGGCTTTTCCTGATTTTTTTTTCTTCTTTCAGGCAGAAGCTGAAGGGATAGTAATCATGTCTATTAATACACCCAGGAATGTTTCCATATGCTCTGTTTACCCCTTCTACCTGTACTTAACCATTGTATTTCCAAATACATCAAACTCCACTTTATTCAAATTCAATGAGTTTGGGGTTCACCAACATTTTTCCATGTGTAAATACACAAAACCAAAACATAAAAGTGCCTCAACAGCATTAAACTTTCTTCTTACGAGCCATGATACGATTCTTAACATAAAATTTAATGGACAGCCAGGTTCTACTGCTCAGGGCCGTCTTCTCCAACATAAGGCACTTGTCGCAGTCGCGTTTTCCTGGAAGTTGGCTTGATGTGATGAACGACATCAAATGCCTTTCAACGGCATCTACTTCTTCTTTCTCCCATTTCTTATTCTTGCAATGCTGTCGTGCTATACACATAGATAAAACAAAGTAGCTTTGATTAAATGACTTCATATTTTGATGTTGAAATTAAATTTTTTATAACTTTACCTTTTATCCTGAGAGGTTTGTGATGATTCTTGGAATTTGGAAGTGACACAGAGCGCCTTGTTGTGACCGGATTCACTGTTTTAAAAATAAATAAATAAATTAAGAGGGAGACAATGGAATTACTGATATGCAAGTCAGGAAACAGGAGTGAGTCATACAGCGTGTTGGTAAAGTCTCTTTACAGTTTTAACATTTAAGTGCAAAGGAAATGAAAAAGATATTACTTTGACTTGTTCCACTGTACACAGTGGTTATCCAAGTTTTTAATCGCTTTGCATTATTGTGTTTCAGGCATCCTGTTGATTGAAGTGGCGTCCTTTCGAATGAATCCCTAAGAAATGGCTATTCCTCAAGAGAAGGCACAATGTGTATCATGGTTCTTTGTAATGACATTTTAAAACTGCAATGAGAATTAATGAGCACCCTGTATGTTGGCGTTTACCTGGCTCGACTCCTATCCATGAATGTATGTTTAGAGTGTACACATTTTATTTTTCATCTAGACATAATAGGAATAGTTTGTATATACTGTAGTTTGAGGCAGTGACTGACCAAACTGAACAGATTTCCAGCTGTTGCTTACTATTGCCAAGGTAACCAGGTAGGTAGTTACTTGTTTTGAGACATTGCATGTAAACAAAAGTGATAGAGATAGTGTAAAATCTTTACTGGCAATGATTTGTATGAATTTTGTAGCTACTGCAATGAAACATGCTCATATCTTAAATCATCATTCACCACTGAAATGAATGGAAATGCCATTCATTTGATCCAGCATATATAAAAAAAACGAAACTGCTTTTTTAATAAGAAATATAGCATTCTATAATATCATACTTAAAACAATTGAAAAATGACATTGATTCAATAAAATGTAAAGAATGAAAGTTTTTGCCACATTTTTTTCTTCAATTCAAGGGACATTGTGGTGCTCCTTCGGGTGTGTCCACCTTGGCCACCTGGGGGCAGTATAAAACTGACATACGGATATACATGAGCGAGGTGTCAAGTAATGAAGTACAAGTATTTCATTACTGTACTTGGGGAGATTTTTCAGGTATCTGTACTTTAGTTGAATATTTATTATTCTGGCAACTTTTTACTCATTTTACTTACTACTGACTCATGTTTTAATACAAATGTCTATACTTTCTCCTTAAATTCTAAAATTGAGCTCGTTACTTTTAAAACCTAAGGTTAGCGACCACACGGCGTAAAATAGCGGATGGTAAAACAGCCGACCTGTTCCAGCGTTTTTTTTGTTTTTTTTTTAAGAAAATTTCTATAATAAAAAAAAATTTCTATAATATATATTAATTTCTATAAAATGGTTATTGTCACGGCCAATTTTTCCTCACGTATGCCGCTGCAACAGACCGTTTACATTCAGTATTATGGTACCTCTTGTGATCACGTGACCATAATTAGCCAATAAAATAGTTTGTTTACCGAAAGAGACCTGTGGACTTAAAAGAAGCGGGACGCTGTATTGCCTGTTCAAAAGGAAAGTTAACTTAAGTTAAAAAGGAATGGATGGACCAGTACTTTTCTATTCTTCCAGAAGCTAAAAACAGTTGCGTCTCATATGTTGTGAGACCATGGCTTTATTAACATTAAGCAGCACTTCAAAATCAAAGACATGTCCTAAGTTCAACCAAACATATCCGATGAACCCGGTGGGAAGAACTCTGAATACAAAATGAATGAAAAAGTTAAAAAAAAAAAAATTAAAAAGGAATGGATGGACCTGTACTTTTCTATTCTTCCAGAAGGCAGCTAAAAACAGTTGAAATCCTTTCCAAGCTGGATTCAATTTTGAGCAGCAAAATCGGGCTTTTGTACGTACGCGTTTCACAATTGTAACCTGCAGTGTCCTTCGCAGCCTGGACAACATGCATGAAATTTGACGGTCGCATATGATCTTTTATTATTTTCATAGGAGTGTTTTTTATGGAACATACGAGCAGCCTTCCCAACGCTCTCATTTGTTGACGGATGTACTCATGTTTGGTGGCATCATGCCTGTGCCTGTTGTACAAATATTGGCCATACTCCATGATCCAGGGATCAGATTTTACAGATTCATAAACATCATCCATAATCATGCTGTTTATCAGTTTCCAAAGCATTGTTACTCAAGTTTGTATCAACAGAAGAAGGATCTTCACCATGTTTAGTAATGTATTCTTTACTACTGCCATCCAAGCTGGGATCAAGGAGTTTATCGGAATCCAATTCCATCTGCTCTTTTGTCTTCTAGAGGGGAAAAAAAACAAAACAAAAACAGATTCCAAAATTAGACTCCATGTCTATGATGTCCAAAATAAATGCCATTTACATTTTCCCCAATGTACAAAATCCAACTGGAGAATCCAAAAATATCTGTTCAATACTATATTTAAATTCAAAGTACCTGGCTGTTGCCATTTAGCTGGGAAGAACTGGTACATGGATTCTGAGATTCATTCGAATCTGACAACGTTACAAGATGAGGCGGAGGGATGATTCCAACTTTGTCTGATGAAAGAACTTCTGGCTCATCCAAGTCCTAGAAATAGTGAGGAAGTTATATAAAATAAAACACATTTAGGATGTAAACATAAACACGAGATAATCCAACATATGATTCAGGAAAACCTGTGCTTGTTACTTTAATAAGTCAGACAAGACCACATAATATAGAGATTTTCTCTAATTTGTTAAATCTGAGAGAAACAGCAGTATTGAAACTATTACTACTACTAATTTAAGACATATTTCTACTTCTCTGTCAATTATTACGAACAATCACGTCACAAACCTGTTTCGTCTGTGGTCCAGCCTTTCCTCCCAGGTCACATGTTATTTCTTCTCCTGGCTGAATGTCCCTCAAAGCAAATAAACAGAGGTGCGGTTTGTCCTTTGCTATGACCCTCTTCATTTGGCAATTTGGATGCTTGTAGTCAGCATTGACGAGTCGTCCAAGGCTGCCATCATACACGGATGCATCAATACTGGCAAAAGAAGAGAAACGAAATACTAAGCTTTGAACAAAATAAATGACCCCTTCTAACTTGCTATTACTACGATTAGTTATAAATCCAAAACATAAACACACAAAACTGTGCATAAATGTACCATTCAATCAAACCTTACCACCATAGATCTCCTTTCCAACAGAAGTCAAACATGAAGACAGCACTTGCTTTGTGATAGGTCATCCTTCTCCTTTTCGATTCTTACAGAATTAATTAACTCTCCTCTGTACTCCACCACAAAGTCTCCTTTTCGGAAAAAGGCTTTTGCAAACACCCCTCGACCTAGAAAAAAGTGTCACAGATGTAATTTATTAATGACTTACAATTTACCAGTTAAGCTAATTTTATATAGAAATTATTATTATTATTTGATTAACACATTGACTGGCATGGACATTTCTATTCGTCAACTGGAATCCAACCGTTTAATGCCACCGATGTATATATTCGTCAAGTACATGTTTCTATGGCTAGGTTATAAATAGGGTCTTTGCCAGCTTTTGTGTGAAATTTAGGTTTGTAAACCACTGTAATGATGACCAGATCACTGCAGATAGTGGCGCTGCATCGCTTTGTATCTGAGAGATCAGCACAGCTTTTCAGTGGAAGACAAATCGCACCTTTTAAAATAGATGAGGGTGAGAAGTGCAAACACGTTAGGGAGTTGGACAAGTTTAGGTACCTGACACATGAACAGAGTATGTATATGTCCTGATATAAACAGAGTACGTGTCATGGTAGGTTGTAGAAAGTGTATGTCATGATCGCGAGAAAAGAGGACGCAATTCATTGAGTGAATGGCGAAGACCATGTAAAAAAAAAAAAAGTCATGTGGTGAGTCACCGTTGCTCAGGCGTATTTCTTATTTGTATCTATGTAAATTTTTATTTTGCCTTCAAAAGCCCTTTCTCCGTCTCATTTTTGTCGTATTAGTTTGAGCTGTCACAAAATTAAAAAATAGTCACTGTTCTGCTTGACACGTTTATCACAAAAAGCTTGTTTTCTCTGCTTCTTTTTCTAACAGTAATTTGTTATTAAACAGTTGAATTCTTTTCATACCTAGATTTTTAAACAACAGACCATAACAAAGGTGTGAAACAAGGCCCGGAGGCCAGATCCGGCCCATCATATCATTTTATGTGACCCGCTAAAAGCAGATTATGTACTTCATGTTTCTTGGTTAAATCTGGACCGATATAAAATTGGCGTTGCTTTTAATAACATTGAAATACTACAAGCATTTTTGTTACCTAACCCCTTTTTGAAATACATTCAATAATAGTTGAACATAGTGATCTAATCTGATTTCATGCCAGACAGTCAAGAAAAAAAAAAAGTCTCTTGATATAGGCCAGCCCTGGGGTGCAAATATTTTTGAGCACCATTGTAATATGAATCGATCACACATTTATACGGTTTCCCTGTCATAGCGGCCCTCTGAGGGAAAACATAACTACAATATGGCCCATTACAAAAATTTGGCTGACACCCCTGGACTATAAACACTGTCAATTTCTTCCCAAGTAACTGAGATGAAAAATATTTTAGACTGGCAAATTTCTGTGACTACCGTAGTCATCCTGATGAAGGGCGATTGGCACAATTAATGGATTCAAACCTCAATGAGTATATTATATACTCTACACAAGCAAGGTCATGTTCTTGTATTTGTCTGGTTGTAATTTTGGACCCGAAATGTGTACTGTAAACAAACAGTACCTTTCAACGAGTTCATGAATTGTACTTCCAATTCTTCCGTCTTGTCCAGTGCCTTCACTGCATGCTCTTTCGCATCCTGTAATGGTGGTTTCCTCCTGCAACTCCTTGTAGCCATTATAAATCCTATCACGAAATACAAAACCATTATAATATGACCAAACATCCCCAGACTCAAGTATGAACAGAAGAAACTAGCACAGATTGAAGTGTTAACAATTCAACATTAAGGTGTTTGGCCAGGTGGCACGTACTGGCCAATTAACTTATTTAGCATAACTTTTAATGTCAAAATTTTAAATACCAAACGTGACTTTTGTGTTTTTTTGCAGAGAAACATTTGTGGATTTAAAAAGTGCCATTTTGAAATACAAACTGCGATAAGTGGAAAATGTGTTTTGGAGGCTTGAGTAGTGTTTAGCTTTTTTGTGTCCATCCATCCATTTACTTGCGCTTATCCGGGGTCAGGTCACAGGGGCAGCAGCTTAAGCAGGGAAAGTCCAGACTTCCCTCTCGCCAACAAATTCGCCCAGCTCGTCCGGGATATATATATATATATATATATATATATATATATATATATACATATATATTATATAATATATATATACATATATATATATATATATATATATACATATATATTATATAATATATATATACATATATATATATATATATATATATATATATATTATATACAAATATATATATATATATATTATATACAAATATATATATATATGTGGCTTCAAACTATTAATATAGGCACTGCAAAAGTTTAGGGGGACGGTCAATCCGCTGTATGCGGAAGGTCATGTGACCAAACCCAGAAAACAGATTTGTGGACTTTCTCTGTATGCGGTGCTAACGTGCATAACTACGGGTTGATGACATGTTTGAAGCCAAACTTGCAAAATTATTATTTTCTTAAAATTTAAATGTGTAATTTATTTATATAAATATGGTTTATGTAAAGAGAGAGAATCTTGCACCACAAGTTGAGCAACTAGAAGGCTTTTAAAAGTGTGTTACCACAAATGACTTATGAAAGTTTTTGCAAACAACGAGCAACCAAACTGTTTATCTGTCTGTGTTTCCATGGGTCCAATATGTGCTTTTTTTGCAACACATTGCAAATGTTTTTTAAGCTTTTGTGAGGTTTCCTTATTGTTAAGAGTAATCTCCTTTTCTGCGTTTTCGTAAGTGTTAGTTGTCATACCTTTACAATCTTTGTCCCTCGTCAAATGTACTTTGTCACTGTCTGACAGTGAAGCCATGAGGTTGTCTGGTGGTGGTCCTCCACAGTGGTCTTCACTCGGACTGTGATGATGAAGCTCTGACCCCTCGGGTGGTTTCTCTTCTCTACTCTTCACAGAGCCACCAGTCAGTGGCAACTTACTGACACCAAACTCCTCCTCTTCCTCTTTAACGTGGGGGAGTTGTGGATCCTCCTCTTCCTCTTGAATGTTGGGAGGCTGTGGATGCTTCTGTGCCTCCTTAATGTTGGGGAGCTTTGGATCGATCTCTTCCTCCTTAATGTGTGGGGGCTGTGGATGCTGTGGATCCTCCTCTTCTTTTACGTGGGGAAGCTGCTTCTGTTCCTCTTTAATGTGGGGGGGCAGTGGATCCTCATGCTCCAAACTGCAGCACCCCCCATGCAATTGAGGGGGAAGTTCTTCCTCATCACTAATCAGCTGCTGGATGTCTGCAGGACACAAGCAAGTCAGTGATGTTGCGATAACTACTGCCAAATAGTCGACAAATTTTCTAGTAAAAATAATGTTATTGGGTGGAGAAAAACATTATATACACACATATCCATCCATTTTCTACCGCTTATCCGGGTCGGGTCGCGGGGGCAGTAGCTTTAGCAGGGACGCCCAGACTTCCCTCTCCCCAGCCACTTCATCCAGCTCTTCCGGAGGGATCCCGAGGCGTTCCCAGGCCAGCCGAAGGACATAGTCTCTCCAGCGTGTCCTGGGTCGTCCCCGGGGTCTCCTTCCGGTGGGACGTGCCCGGAACACCTCACCAGGCAGGCGTCCGGGAGGCATCCGAATCAGATGCCCCAGCCACCTCATCTGGCTCCTCTCAATGCGGAGGAGCAGCGGCTAGACTCTGAGATCCTCCCGGATGACCGAGCTTCTCACCCTATCGCTAAGGGAGAGCCCGGACACCCTGCGGAGGAAAATCATTTCGGCCGCTTGTATCCGGGATCTCGTTCTTTCGGTCACGACCCACAGCTCATGACCATAGGTGAGGGTAGGAACGAAGATCGACCGGTAAATTGAGAGCTTCGCCTTTCGGCTTAGCTCCTTCTTTACCACAACGGACCGATACCATGTCCACATCACTGCAGACGCTGCACCGATCCGTCTGTCGATCTCCCGTTCCATTCTTCCCTCACTCGTGAACAAGACCCCAAGATACATGAACTCCTCCACTTGGGGCAGGATCTCATCCCCGACCTGGAGAGGGCATGCCACCCTTTTCCGACCGAGGACCATGGTCTCAGATTTGGAGGTGCTGATTCTCATCCCAGCCGCTTCACACTCGGCTGCGAACTGCTCCAGTGAGAGTTGGAGCTCACGGTTTGATGAAGCCAACAGAACCACATCATCAGCAAAAAGCAGAGATGCAATACTGAGGCCACCAAACCGGAGTCCCCTCTACGCCTTGGCTGCGCCTAGAAATTCTGTCCATAAAAGTTATGAACAGAATCGGCGACAAAGGGCAGCCTTGGCAGAGTCCAACCCTCACCGGGTAGGAGTCCGACTTACTGCCGGATATGCGGACCAAACTCTGACTCCGGTCGTACAGGGACCGAACAGCCCGTATCAGGGGGTTCGGTACCCCATACTCCTGAAGCACCCTCCACAGGACTCCCCGAGGGACACGGTCGAACGCCTTCTCCAAGTCCACAAAACACATGTAGACTGGTTGGGCGAACTCCCATGCACCCTCGAAGACCCTGCCGAGGGTGTAGAGCTGGTCTACTGTTCCACGGCCAGGAAGAAAACCACACTGCTCCTCCTGAATCTGAGATTCGACTTCCCGACGGACCCTCCTCTCCAGCACCCCTGAATAGACCTTACCAGGGAGGCTGAGCAGTGTGATCCCCCTGTAGTTGGAACACACCCTCCGGTCCCCCTTCTTAAAAAGGGGGACCACCACCCCAGTCTGCCAATCCAGAGGCACTGTCCCCGATGTCCACGCGATGTTGCAGAGGCGTGTCAACCAGGACAGCCCCACTACATCCAGAGCCTTTAGGAACTCCGGGCGAATCTCATCCACCCCCGGGGCCCTGCCACCGAGGAGCTTTTTAACTACCTCGGTGACCTCAAACCCAGAGATAGGAGAGCCCGCCTCAGAGAACCCACACTCTGCTTCCTCATGGGAAGGCGTGTCGGTGGAATTGAGGAGGTCTTCGAAGGATTCTCCCCACCGACTCACAACGTCCCGAGTCGAGGTCAGCAGCGCCCCATCCCCACTATACACAGTGTTGGTGGTGCACTGCTTTCCTCTCCTGAGACGTCGGATGGTGGACCAGAATTTCCTCGAAGCCGTCCGGAAGTCTTTCTCCATGGCCTCACCGAACTCCTCCCATACCAGAGTTTTTGCTTCAACGACCACCAGAGCTGCATTCCGCTTGGCCATCAGCTGCCTCAGGAGTCCCACAGGCCAAAAAGGCCCAATAGGACTCCTTCTTCAGCTTGACTGCATCCCTCACCGTTGGTGTCCACCAACGGGTTCGGGGATTGCCGCCACAACAGGCACCGACCACAGCTCCGGTCGGCCGCCTCAGCAATGGAGGCGTGGAACATGGTCCACTCGGACTCGATGTCCCCAGCCTCCCCCGGAACATGAGCAAAGTTCTGTCGGAGGTGGGAGTTGAAACTCCTTCTGACGGGGGATTCTGCCAGACGTTCCCAGCAGACCCTCACAATACGTTTGGGCCTGCCACGTCGGACCGGCATCTTCCCCCACCATCGGAGCCAACTCACCACCAGGTGGTGATCAGTTGACAGCTCCGCCCCTCTCTTCACCAGAGTGTCCAAGACATGTGGCCGCAAGTCCGATGACACGACCACAAAGTCGATCATCGAACTGCGACCTAGGGTGTCCTGGTGCCAAGTGCACGTGTGGACACCCTTATGCTTGAACATGGTGTTCGTTATGGACAATCCATGACGAGCACAGAAGTCCAATAACAGAACACCGCTCGGGTTCTGATCGGGGGGGGCCGTTCCTCCCAATCACGCCCTTCCAGGTCTCACTGTCATTGCCCACGTGAGCATTGAAGTCCCCCAACAGAACAATGGAATCCCCAGCGGGAGCGCTCTCCAGCACCCCCTCCAAGGACTCCAAAAAGGGTGGGTACTCTGAACTGCTGTTTGGTGCATAGGCACAAACAACAGTCAGGGCCCGTCCCCCCACCCGAAGGCGGAAGGAGGCTACCCTCTCGTCCACCGGGGTGAACCCCAACGTACAGGTTCCAAGCCGGGGGGCAATAAGTATACCCACACCTGCTCAGCGCCTCTCACCGTGGGCAACTCCAGAGTGGAAGAGAGTCCAACCCCTCTCGAGAGGACTGGTACCAGAGCCCAAGCTGTGTGTGGAGGCGAGTCCGACTATATCTAGTCGGAACTTCTCGACCTCACACACCAGCTCGGGCTCCTTCCCTGCCACAGAGGTGACATTCCACGTCCCTAGAGCCAGCTTCTGTAGCCGGGGATCGGATCGCCAAGGTCCCCGCCTTCGGCCACCGCCCATCTCACACTGCACCCGACCCCTATGGCCCCTCCCACAGGTGGTGAGCCCATGGGAAGGGGGACCCACGTTACCCTTTCGGGCGGTGGCCGGGCCCCATGGGTGCAGGCCCGGCCACCATGTGCTCGCCTTCGAGCCCCACCACCAGTATATATATACACACATATACATATACATATATATATATACGTATACATATATACATACATATATATACATACATATATATACATATATATATACATATACATATATACATACATATATATACATATATATACATATATATATACATACATATATATATATATATATACATATATATATACATATATACATACATATACATATATACATACATATATATACATACATATATATATACACACATATACATATACACATATACATATATATACATACATATACATATATACATATCCATATACATATATACATATCCATATACACATATCTCCAAACTATTAATGTAGGCACTGCAAAAATGTTGGGAGACTTCAATACACTGTATGAGGAATGTGACCAAACCCAGTAAACAGGTTTGTGGACTTTCTCTGTATGCGGTGCTAACGTGCATAACTACGGGTTGGTGACGTGATTGTTCGAAGCCAAACTTGCAAAAATATTATTTTCTTTAAATTTAAATATGTGTAATTTGCGTCAGGAAGGGCATCCGGCTTAAAACCTTGCCAAACAAATATGAGCGTTCATCCAAAGAATTCCATACCGGATCGGTCGTGGCCCGGGTTAACAACGTCCGCCACCGGCGCAGTCAACCTGCGGGGCGCCGTTGGAAATTCAGCTACTGTGGGTCGAAGTCAAAGAAGAAGAAGAAGAGGTGGAAAGCGGGTTCTTCAGCAGAAAGAGAAGAGGAAAACACAGAGCCTAGTACTGAATGTGGGGACTTTGAATGTTGGGACTATGACAGGAAAATCTCGGGAGTTGGTTGACATGATGATGAGGAGAAAGGTTGATATATTGTGTGTCCAGGTGGAAAGGCAGAAAGGCTAGAAGTTTAGGGGCAGGGTTTAAATGATTTTACCATGGTGTAGATGGGAAGAGAAATGGAATCGGGGTTATTTTAAAAGAAGAGTTGGCTAAGAATGTCTTGGAGGTGAAAAGAGTATCAGATCGAGTGATGAGGCTGAAATTGAGGGTGTTATGTGTAATGTGATTAGTGGCTATGCCCCACAGGTAGGATGTGACCTAGAGGTGAAAGAGAAATTCTGGAAGGAGCTAGATGAAGTAGTTCTGAGCATCCCAGACAGAGAGAGAGTCGTAATTGGTGCAGATTGTAATGGACATGTTGGTGAAGGTAATAGGGGTGATGAAGAAGTGATTGGTAAGTACGGCATCCAGGAAAGGAACTTGGAGGGACAGATGGTGGTCGACTTTGCAACAAGGATCCAAATGGCTGTAGTGAACACTTTTTTCCAGAAGAGGCACGAACATAGGGTGACCTACAAGAGCGGAGGTAGAAGCACACAAGTGGATTACATCTTGTGCAGACGATGTAATCTGAAGGAGGTTACCAACTGTAAGATAGTGGTAGGGGGGAGAGTGGCTAGACAGCATAGGACGGTGGTGTGTAAGATGACTCTGGTGGTGGGGAGGAAAATTAGGAAGACAAAGGCAGAGAAGAGAACCATGTGGTGGAAGCTGAGACAGGACGAGTTTGTGCAGCTTTTCGGGAAGAGGTGAGACAGGCTCTCGGTGGACGGGAGGAGCTTCCAGAAGACTGGACCACTGCAGCCAAGGTGATCAGAGAGGCAGGCAGGAGAGTACTTGGTGTATCTTCTGGCAGGAAAGGAGCGAAGGAGACTTGGTGGTGGAACCTCACAGTACAGGAAATCATACAAGGAAAAAGGTTAGCTAAGAAGAAGTGGGACACAGAGGACCGAGGAGAGGCGAAAGGAATACATTGAGATGCGACACAGGGGAAAGGTAGAGGTAGAAAAGGCAAAACAAGAGGCATATGATGACATGTATGGCAGGTTGGACACTAAAGAAGGAGAAAAGGATCTATATAGGCTGGCCAGACAGAGGGATAGAGATGGGAAGGATGTGCAGCAGGTTAGGGTGATTAAGGATAGAGATGGAAATATGTTGACTGGTGCCAGCAGTGTGCTAGCTAGATAGGAAGAATACTTCGAGGAGTTGATGAATGAGGAAAATGATAGAGAAGGGAGAGTAGAAGAGCCAAGTGTGGTAGACCAGGAAGTGGCAATGATTAGTAAGGGGGAAGTTAGAAAGGCATAAAAGAGAATGAAAAATGGAAAGGCAGTTGGTCCTGATGACATTCCTGTGGAGGTATGGAAGCATCTAGGAGAGGTGGCTGTGGAGTTTTTGACCAGCTTGTTCAATAGAATTCTAGTGAGTGAGAAGATGCCTGAGGAATGGAGGAAAAGTGTACTGGTGCCCATTTTTAAGAACAAAGGTGATGTGCAGAGCTGTGGCAACTATAGAGGAATAAAGTTGATGAGCCACAGAATGAAGTTATGGGAAAGAGTAGTGGATGCTCGACTCAGGACAGAAGTGAGTATTTGCGAGCAACAGTATGGTTTCATGCCAAGAAAGAGTACCACAGATGCACTATTTGCCTTGAGGATGTTGATGGAAAAGTACAGAGAAGGTCAGAAGGAGCTACATTGTGACTTTGTAGATCTAGAGAAAGCCTATGACAGAGTACCCAGAGAGGAACTGTGGTACTGCATGCAGAAGTCTGGAGTGGCAGAGAAGTATGTTAGAATAATACAGGACATGTACGAGGGCAGCAGAACAGCGGTGAGGTGTGCTGTAGGTGTGACAGAGGAATTTAAGGTGGACGTGGGACTGCATCAGGGTTCAGCCCTGAGCCCCTTCCTTTTTGCAGTGGTGATGGATAGGCTGACAGATGAGGTTAGACTGGAATCCCCGTGGACCATGATGTTTGCAGATGACATTGTGATCTGCAGTGAAAGCACAGAGCAGCTGGAGGAACAGTTAGAAAGATGGAGGCATGCACTGGAAAGAAGAGAAATGAAGATTAGCCGAAGTAAAACAAAATATATGTGCATGAATGAGAGGGGTGGTGGGGGAAGAATGAGGCTACAGGGAGAAGAGATAGCAATGGTGGAGGACTTTAAATACTTGGGGTCAACCGTCCAGAGCAATGGTGAGTGTGGTCAGGAAGTGAAGAAACGGGTCCAAGCAGGTTGGAACGGGTGGAGGAAGGATGTCAGGTGTGTTATGTGACAGAAGAGTCTCTGCTAGGATGAAGGGCAAAGTTTATAAAACAGTGGTGAGGCCAGCCATGATGTATGGATTACAGACAGTGGCACTGAAGAGACAACAGGAAGCAGAGCTGGAGGTGGCGGAAATGAAGATCTTGAGGTTCGCTCTCGGAGTGACCAGGTTGGATAAAATTAGAAATTAGCTCATCAGAGGGAAAGCCAAGGTTCGATGTTTTGGAGACAAAGTTAGAGAGAGCAGACTTCAATGGTTTGGATACGTCCAGAGGAGAAATAGTGAGTATATTGGTAGAAGGATGATGAGGATGGAGCTGCCAGGCAAGAGAACTAGAGGAAGACCAAAGAGAAGGTTGATGGATGTCGTGAGGGAAGACATGATGGCAGTTGGTGTTCGAGAGGAGGATGCAGGAGATAGGCTGAAATGGAAAAGGATGACGCGCTGTGGCGACCCCTAACGGGACAAGCCGAAAGGAAAAGAAGAAGAAGATGGTATACGTAAACATGAACGAAGCCTAAACATCAGATATTGTCATCTTTGGTAGCTCTGTGGTGACATTTAATGTTAAACAGGCTAAGCTTGTAGACATTTAAAGTTCCTACAGGTACTTTGTCCCAGTCTCCTGCTCTCCTGTGTGTGTTTATGTGTCTAACCATAAATTACTTTTGAGAGAACCTTGCACCACAAGTTGAGCAACTAGAAGGCTTTTCAAAGTGTGTTACCACAAATGACTTATGAAAGTTTTCGCGAACAATGAGCAACCAAACTTTTTATCTCTGTGTGTCCAATGTGTTTTTTTTTTTTAGCTAAACATTTGCAACAAATTGAGCAGGTAATTAAATAAAAAAAAAGTTCAAGCTTTTGGGAGGTTTACTTATTGTTAAGAGTAATCTCCTTTTCTGCGTTTTCAAAGTATTGGTTGTCATACCTTTACAATCTTTGTCCCTCGTCAAAGGTACTTTGTCACTGTCTGACAGTGGAGCTATGAGGTTGTCTGGTGGTGGTCCTCCACAGTGGTCTTCACTCAGACAGTGATGATGAAGCTCTGACCCCTCGGGTGGTTTCTCTTCTATACTCTTCACAGAGCCACCAGTCAGTGGCAATTTACTGACATCAAACTCCTCCTCTTCCTCCTTAATGTGGGGGAGTTGTGGATCCTCCTCTTCCTCGTGAATGTGGGCAGGCTGTGGATGCTTCTGTTCCTCCTTAATGTGTGGGGGCTCCTCTTCTACTTTAACGTAAGGCAACTGTGGATCCTCCTCTTCCTTTTTAATGTCGGACAACTGTGAATCCTCCTCTTCTTTTATGTGGGGAAGCTGTGGATGCTTCTGTTCCTCTTTAATGTGGGGGGGGAGTGGATCCTCATGCTCCAAACTGGAGCACCCCTCATGCAATTGAGGGGGAAGTTTTTCCTCATCACTAATCAGCTGCTGGATGTCTGCAGGACACAAGCAAGTCAGTGATGTTACGATAACTACTGCCAAATAGTCGAAAAATTTTCTTGTAAAAATAATGTTATTGGGTGGAGAAAAAATTATATATATAAAAATATAAATATACATTTTGGTAGACAGCCGCAGCACAGTCAGACAGTTTTAGCTTGGGCTGCAGCTAGGGGTGCGCAGTATTTGCGGTTGACTGTATAAATTTAGCCAACACTATAGATTTGGGCCCTTCCGATTAATCACGATGCTTGTTGATGACTTCACTGTATCTGCCTCAGTATAAAATGACTTCAAGCACGCCTGACTATGGAGCTGGAGGATCTGCCAGTAATGTTTGATTTAACCAGCTCTGACCCAGTAAGAAAAAAGAAAACTGCATCCATGTTCAAGAGTCACCCATCCTCCTTAATTTCCCCGCTCTTCTTTTAGATCGACCAGCCCTACCATGCCACTGACATGTGCTACCCGCTGACCCTGTATGTAGCCCCCCGCCCCCACTCACCTATCCAAACACATTCAGCCACACCTTCAGTCCCTCGCAGAAATCGGAAAATGCAAAAGCCAATTAATGTAACACAACTGCAGGGTCGCAACTCGCTACAGCAATATCTTTTTTTAAGCCAACGCTCGTCCCCATTTCATCGTCAAAGCAGACTACAATATAGTCTCTGCGTTTTCTCTGTTCTTGGCGGGCATTTGTACATTCACTAATTGACAGCTGAAAGTGGGGACTTAAGCTGTTCATCAGTTAGCGTTAGCGGATGGCTTTTCCGAAGGTCCACCCGTGTATAGTGAAGAAGGAGGTGGAAGACGACGACGATAATTGAAGGAGCGGAAAGATTACTACGAGGAAAGAAGAAAAAATGCGAGAAGAGACAGAAGCTTTCAAAATGTTGGAGCATTTCAGCGTGAACGGCAAGCGGAACCCCATGATGTAATCGTTCTAACACTGTTGCAGCTTACTTACAACTAGGCTTTACACGATCAGTTTTGGGCCCGATCACCGATCAGCTAGTTTAAAAAAACGATAACCGATCGATCACAATATTGAAGCAACGTGTCATTTACTGTATATACTTGTGTACTGTATACTGAGTATCTTCGAATGTATTCTCTATTCAGGTCATGTATTCTAATCAGTCAGGTCAAACCAACATTACAACATGACAAACAATGGGTGCTAACTTACTGGAATTAAATTACTTCACACACACTGAAACTTTAGAGCATGATTCGACAGAACGCCGGCGTGTTTACGTACAACCAGAGAGGTGACACTCCACATCCCTAAAGGACAGGTCGTACCGGGTCGTTCAAAGACCTAGATTCCACTGTATGTCTGTTTTGAGTAACGAGTATGGTCATGGAACATAAACTTGTAAGTCAAGGCACCACTGTAAATTGTTTTTTGTATCTTAGATTTTCATATAATATATATATATATATATATATATATATATATATATATATATATATATAGCTCCAAACTATTAATATAGGCACTGCAAACATTTTGGGAGACGTCAATCCGCTGTATGCGGAAGGTCATGTGACCAAACCCAGAAAACAGGTTCGTGGACTTTCTCTGTATGCGGTGCTAACGTGCATGACTACGGGTTGATGAGATGATTGTTTGAAGCCAAACTTGCACAAATATTATTTTTTTTTAATTTAAATGTGTAATTTATTTATATAAATATGCTATACGTAAACATGAACGAAGCCTAAACATCATATATCGTCATCTTTGGTAGCTCTGTGGTGACATTTAATGTTAAACAGGCTAAGCTTGGAGACATTTAAAGTTCCTCCAGGTAATTTGTCCCAGTCTCCTGCTCTCCTGTGTGTGTTTTTGTGTCTAACCATAAATGACTTTTGAGAGAACCTTGCACCACAAGTTGAGCAACTAGAAGGCTTTTCAAAGTGTGTTACCACAAAGGACTTATGAAAGTTTTTGCAAACAATGAGCAACCAAACTGTTTATCTCTGTGTCCAATATGTTTTTTTTAGCTAAACGTTTGCAAAAAATTGAGCACGTAATTAAAAAAAAAAAGCTTTTTAAGCTTTTGTGAGGTTTCCTTATTAAGAGTAATTCTCCTTTTCGAAGTGTTGGTTGTCACCTTTACAATCTATGTCCCTCGTCAAAGGTACTTTGTCACTGTCTGACAGTGGAGCCATGAGGTTGTCTGGTGGTGGTCCTCCACAGTGGTCTTCACTCAGACAGTGATGATGAAGCTCTGACCCCTCGAGTGGTTTCTCTTCTTTACTCTTCACAGAGCCATCAGTCAGTGGCAACTTACTGACACCAAAGTCCTCCTCTTCCTCTTTAACGTGGGGGAGTTGTGAATCCTCCTCTTCCTCCTTAATGTGGGGAGGCTGTGGATGCTTCTGTGCCTCCTTAATGTTGGGGAGCTTTGGATCGATCTCTCCCTCCTTAATGAGTGGGGGCTGTGGATGCTGTGGATCCTCCTCTTCTACTTTAACGTAAGGCAACTGTGGATCCTCCTCTTCTTTTACGTTGGGAAGCTGTGGGTGCTTCCGTTCCTCTTTAATGTGGGGGGGCAGTGGATCCTCAAGCTCCAAACTGGAGCACCCCCCATGCAATTGAGGGTGAAGTTCTTCCTCATCAATAATCAGCTGCTGGATGTCTGCAGGACACAAGCAAGTCAGTAATGTTACGATAACTACTGCCAAATAGTCTACACATTTTCTAGTAAAAATAATGTTATTGAGTGGAGAAGAAACACACACACACACACAGCCCCAGCACAGTCAGACAGTTTTAGCTTGGGCTGCAGCTAGGGGTGCGCAGTATATGCGGTTGACTGTATAAACTTAGCCAATACTATAGATTTGGACCCTTCCGATTAATCACTATAAATTTTACATTAATTAAGCAATCTGGAAGACTGAAGAGAACAATAAGCCAAAATAAATTTCTTCTTATTTGAATTTTCTTCATGCTGAAAAACATTTATTTACACCGCTCAAGTAGATGTTGATGTACAAATTTTAGATGAAAATAAAATTTGCTTCATTTTTTTGCTTTTTTGTTTTCGCCTCCAACTTGAACCAGACCTTTCTCAACCTGCACCTGAAGCCTGCTTCAAGATGTGCCACATGAATAGCATCCTCTTCTTTAAGCACTCTCATTCTCAAAAATAATTGACTAAAATCAGTCTGTTTCACTTCATTTTGCACTATTACCAACTTCAAAGGCTAATCCTAAATGCATCCTCCAGGAAAATATTAAATACAATATTTTTCTGTTTTTTTTGGCCATTTCTGAATTTGAAGTTAGGTCATTCTGTGTTGTGACATAAACCCTTAATTTCTATAAAATGGTCATTGTCACGCAGCCATTTTTTCCTCATGTATGCCGCCGTAACAGACCGTCTATATTCAGTATTATGGTACTTCTTGTGATCACGTGACCATAATGAGCCAATCAAATAATTTCTTTACCGAAAGAGACCTGTGGACTTAAAAGAAGCGGGACGGCTGTATTGCCTGTTCAAAAGGAAAGTTAACTTCAAGATAAAAAGGAATGCATGGACCAGTACTTTTCTGTTCTTCCAGAAGCCAGCTAAAAACTGTTGCGTCTCATATGTTTGCGAGACCATGGCTTTATTAACATTAAGCAGCACTTCAAAATCAAAGACATACCCTAAATGCAACAAAACATGAACATATCCGATGAACCAGGTGCTGAGAACTCTGAATAGCAAATGAATGTGCCTTCTGGATAGCCTGGCCGTTTGCAGAAAATTTGCCCCTGTACAAGGCACCACTGTATTCTATACCTATTCAGGAACACTTACCCAGTGAGTCTGACTCATAGGCTGGCTCAGCGTCACCTGGTTCCTCAGGGTCTCGATCCTGGTCGCTGTACATATGCACATCTTCTGTAGAGAATGAGAACATAGGGTTGAAAATGACCCAAGTGGAAAACCTGCATCACATTCTCAAATAATGCCAAAACTAATGAGACCAAATATGCAGATTGTATTTATAAGTCCAAAAAATATTTGGTCCCCGCAGGATCAATGTTGACGTCATCGAGAGACCTGCCCTTGAATTGAGCCAGACGTCCTTGTTCTCGAGCCATGAGGACTTTGCTAATTTTCGCTAGCTGGAGTATGCCCTCAGGAAGTCGGTAAAACTCTTGTTGCAAGGTTACATCATGTCCCAGAAAATTAGCGAGTTGATCCAGCTCGGTATTAGTGAGATTAAGGACCTGTGACAAGGTTCCCATTTGTTTGTGTCATTTGTTTTAGCTCAGACTTTCTGGCCTCTTTGCTCCACAGAGTTTGGCAAAGTTATGAAGAGTGTCAGATCCACGTTAGCAAATCAAACTGGATGGTCTTGCAAATAGGAAAGTGTTTTCTGGTAAAATTCCACATTCGTTCCTTTTTCAGACAAGGAGGTCCAATGTCTGGTGCATCACTGGGGTCAAAAGTACAGGAACCTTTCTGTCCGCTTTACCTCTTATTTCTGTTCTCCAGAAATGCTGAAAGAGTCTCTTCTCCAGATATGACAGTGCAAAGTTCACATCCTCCTGAGGGTCTGATTGCGTGGAAGACAAATAGGCAGAAAGTGGAATTTTTGAGACTTCTCCAGCTCTTGGTCTGTTGAACAAAATGATTTGGGTCAAAATGACCTTTGTCAGTTCTGCATATGTCATGGGGAAGGATTCTGGGGCTAGTTTTCTGAAAAGATCTTGTTGCTGAGTATCTAAATATGAATGGAGAGTCTGCACATCTTTAGTAAAGGGAAGTAACTGAGGAGCATTCCACTTGGACGACTAATGTTGAGTGATGCAGATGATATCAGTTCATTCCACCTGGTTTTATACACTGTACGGAATGCCTTCGCATCTTTTAAAGTACTGTCGTTGCGTCGGACATTCGCATTACTTTCAACAAACTTTGAAATCCTTTCCAAGCTGCATCCAATTTTGAGCGCCAAACTCAGGCTTTTGTATGTACGCGTTTCACAATTGTACCCTGCCGTGTCCTTCGCAGCCTGGACAACATGCATGAAATTTGACGGTCGCATATGATCGTTTATTATTTTCATAGGAGTGTTTTTTCTGGAAAATACGAGCAGCCTTCCCAACGCTCTCATTTGTTGCCGGATGTACTCGTGTTTGGTGGCATCATGCCCATGCCTGTTGTACAAATGTTGGCCATACTCCACGATCCAGGGATCAGATTTTACAGATTCATAAACATCATCCATAATCATGCCTGTTTATCAGTTTCCAAAGCTGTTCCTTAACTCCAGGTGGTGGAGATGCAGTAAATCCACAAAGAGGCTGAATGCGCATTTTGCCAAAATTTGCCAGATTACTAGATTTTAATTTGCAGACCTTCATGCGCTTCCAAAGGGCATGTTTTTTTTTTTTTTTTTTTAAAAAGCCTTGACAAAATGTACAGTGTAAAAAATTATGGACTTGGGATTTGTCTTTTGGATCGTTTGCGAGACATGGGAGTTCCAACGCCAGAATTTAAAACTTCAAATTGTGGGAAAAGTTGCCCTGGTTTCTTAAACGTTCTAAACACGTACTTCTTCCATTTGAGCCTTCTGCAAAGGAGAGAGCCCGTCCCACCTCTGGCTTGTCTCTATGTGCACGCTCTAGGTGTCTCGATATTTTTACAAACCCTGTCTTGCAGTACAAACAATACTGTTTTTTGTTGTAAATTCTTGATCCATCCTCTTTTTTACAAACAGCAGGTACGCAAGGTAAATCCACAGACACTTTATCCAGGGAAGGGGACCTGTCTGGTAGATATTCCTCCATGTCAGGTGCTGAATCTTCCGACAGAGATCCAGTGTCTCCCCCTTCTCTCTCTTTTGTGGCGTTACCACTACTTGTGTCTGTTTTTGGGCAGGATACACTACATCTCTTTCTCTTACCAGAGGGACTTTTGTTTCTGATAGGGGATCACCCTCTCTTAAGAGTAGGCTTCAAAGCGGCGTTACGTTCTTGCAGTGATGGACACCCATCACTGTTCTCCACATTTAGAAATCTCTGCATCTTTCATTTCTGGTCAATTGAGACATTAATGTTACTCGAGTTTGTATCAACAGAAGAAGGATCTTCACCATGCTTAGTAATGTATTCTTTACTACTGCCGTCCAAGATGGGATCAAGGAGTTTATCGGAATCCAATTCCATCTGCTCTTTTGTCTTCTAAAGGGGAAAAAATAAAACAAAAACAGATTCCAAAATTAGACTCCATGTCTATGATGTCCAAAAGAAATTCCATTTACATTTTCCCCAATGTACAAAATCCAACAGGATAATCCCAAAATATCTGTTCAACACTATATTTAAATTCAAAGTACCTGGCTGTTGCCATTCAGCTGGGAAGAACTGGTACATAGATTCTGACATTCATTTGAATCTGACAACGTTACAAGATGAGGCGGAGGGATGATTCCAACTTTGTCTAATGAAAGAACTTCTGGCTCATCCAAGTCCTAGAAATAGTGAGGAAGTTATATAAAATACAACTCATTTAGGATGTAAACATAAACACATGAGATAATCCAACATATGAATCAGGAAAACCTGTGCTTGTTACTTTAATAAGTCATACAAGACCACATAATATGGAGATTTTCTCTAATTTGCTAAATCTGATCAGAGGGAGAAACAGCAGTATTGAAACTATTACTACTACTAAATTTAAGACATATTTCTACTTCTTTGTCAATTCTTACTAACAATCACATCGCAAACCTGTTTCGTCTGTGGTCCAGCCTTTCCTCCCAGGTCACATGTTATTTCTTCTCCTGGCTGAATGTCCCTCAAAGCAAATAAACAGAGGTGCGGTTTGTCCTTTGCTATGACCCTCTTCATTTGGCAATTTGGATGCTTGTAGTCAGCATTGACGAGTCGTCCAAGGCTGCCATCATACACGGATGCATCAATACTGGCAAAAGAAGAGAAACGAAATACTAAGCTTTGAACAAAATAAATGACCCCTTCTAACTTGCTATTACTACGATTAGTTATAAATCCAAAACATAAACACATAAAACTGTGCATAAATGTACCATTCAATCAAACCTTACCACCATAGATCTTCTTTCCAACAGAAGTCAAACATGAAGACAGCACTTGCTTTGTGATAGGTCCATCCTTCTCCATTTCGATTCTTCAGAATTAATTAACTCTCCTCTGTACTCGACCACAAAGTCTCCTTTTCGGAAACAGGTTTTGGCAAACACTCCTCGACCTAGACAAAAGTGTAACAAATGTATTTTATTAATGACTTACAATTAACCAGTTAAGCTAATTTTATATAGAAATCATTATTATTCTTATTTTTTGATTAACACATTGACTGGCATGGACATTTCTATTCGTCAACTGGAATCCAACCGTTTAATGCCACCGATGTATATATTCGTCAAGTACATGTTTCTATGGCTAGGTTATAAATAGGGTCTTTGCCAGCTTTTGTGTGAAATTTAGGTTTGTAAACCACTGTAATGATGACCAGATCACTGCAGATAGTGGCGCTGCATCGCTTTGTATCTGAGATCAGCACAGCTTTTCAGTGGAAGACAAGAATTCGGCGGTAAATCGCACCTTTTAAAATAGATGAGGGTGAGAAGTGCAAACACGTTAGGGAGTTGGACAAGTTTAGGTACCTGACACATGAACAGAGTATGTATATGTCCGATATAAATAGAGTACGTGTCATGGTAGGTTGTAGAAAGTGTATGTCATGATCGCGAAGAAAAGAGGACGCAATTCATTGAGTGAATGGCGAAGACCATGTAGTAAAAAAAAAAAATAAATAAAAAATAAATAAATAAAAAAGTCACGGATGTTCAACTCGAGTTATGTGGTGAGTCAGCGTTGCTCAGGCGTATTTTTTTATTTGTATCTCTGTAAATTTTTATTTTGCCTTCAAAAGCCCTTTCTCCGTCTCATTTTTGTCGTATTAGTTTGAGCTGTCACAAAAGTAAAAAAATTGTCACTGTTCTGCTTGACACGTTTATCACAAAAATCTTGTTTTCTCTGCTTCTTTTTCCTATCCTCTATTAACAGTAATTTGTTATTAAACAGTTGAATTCTTTTCATACCTAGATTTTTAAACAACAGACCATAACAAAGGTGTGAAACAAGGCCCGGAGGCCAGATCCGGCCCATCATATCATTTTATGTGACCCGTTAAAAGCAGATTATGTACTTCGTGTTTCTTGGTTAAATCTGGACCAATATAAAATTGGCTTCGCTTTTAATAAAATTGAGATCCTGCAAGCATTTTTGTTACCTAACCCCTTTTTGAAATACATTCAATAACAGTTAAACTATTTTCCTTGACTTTTGATTTCTAAACAAATTATCCATCAATATTTTGCATTTAGTGTATATGGGGGCGGCACAGTGGGCGACTGGTTAGAGCCCTCAGCCTCACAGTTCTGAGGACCCGGGTTCAATCCCTGGCCCCGCCTGTGTGGAGTTTGCATGTTCTCCCCGTGCCTGCGTGGGTTTTCTCCGGGCACTCCGGTTTCCTCCCACATCCCAAAAACATGCATGAATTGGAGCCTCTAGATTGCCCGTAGGTGTGAATGTGAGTGCGAATGGTTGTTTGTTTGTATGTGCCATGCGATTGGCTGACAACCAGTTCAGGGTGTACCCCGCCTCCTGCCCGATGATAGCCTGGGATAGGCTCCAGCACGCCCGCGACCCTAGTGAGGAGAAGCGGCTCAGAAAATGGATGGATGGATGTATGTATAAGGGGTGCCAATATTTTTTAGCATGACTTCATTGTCTATTATATTTGGTCGTCGAAAAAATCCTCACACAATTCTGGCATTTAGCAAATATAATAATTTTGGTAAGCCTTACTCACCTAAAATAGTGACCTAATCTGATTTCATGCCAGACAGTCAAGAAAAAAAAAAAAGTCTCTTGATATAAGCAGCCCTGGGGTGCCAATATTTTTGAGCACCATTGAAATATGAATCGATCACACATTTATACGGTTTCCCTGTCATAGCGGCCCTCTGAGGGAAAACATAACTACAATATGGCCCATTACAAAATTTGGTTGACACCCCTGGACTATATAAACACTGTCAATTTCTTCCCAAGTAACTGAGATGAAAAATATTTTAGACTGGCAAATTTCTGTGACTACCGTAGTCATCCTGATGAAGGGCGATTGGCACAATTAATGGATTCAAACCTCAATGAGTATATTATATACTCTACACAAGCAAGGTCATGTTCTTGTATTTGTCTGGTTGTAATTTTGGACCCGAAATGTGTACTGTAAACAAACAGTACCTTTCAACGAGTTCATGAATTGTACTTCCAATTCTTCCGTCTTGTCCAGTGCCTTCACTGCATGCTCTTTCGCATCCTGTAATGGTGGTTTCCTCCTGCTACTCTTTGTAGCCATTATAAATCCTATCACGAAATGCAAAACCATTATAGTATGACCAAACATCCCCAGACTCAAAGTATAAACAGAAGAAACTTGCAGCACAGATTGTTAATGAAACATTAAGGTGTTTGGCCAGGTGGAACGTACTGGCCAATTAACTTATTTAGCATAACTTTTAATGGCAAAATGTTAAATAAACGTGACTTTTGTCAGATCGTGTTTTTTTGCAGAGAAACATCTGTGCATTTAAAACGTGCCATTTTGAAATACAAACTGTGGTAAGCGGAAAATGTGTTTCGGAGGCTTGAGTAGTGTTTAGCTTTTTTGTGTCCATCCATCCATCCATTTACTTGTGCTTATCCGGGATCAGGTCATGGGGGCAGCAGCTTAAGCAGGGAAAGTCCTGACTTCCCTCTCGCCAACAAATTCGTCCAGCTCTTCCGGGGGGGGGGGGGGGGGGGAGATCCCAAGGCATTCCTAGGCCAGCCGAGAGACGTAGTCTCTCCAGCGTGTCCTGGGTCATCGTCTGGGCCTCCTCCCGGTGGGATGTGCCCAGAACACCTCACCAGGGAGGCGTCTGGGAAGCTTCCTAACGAGATACCCGAGCTAACTCATCCGGCTCCTCTCGATGCGGAGGAGCAGCGGCTGGACTATGTCCAGTCGGAATTTCTTGATCTCACACATAAGCTCAGGCTGTTTCCCTGCCAGAGAGGTGACACTACACATCCCTAAAGGACAGGTCGTAACGGGTCGTTCAAAGACCTAGGGTCCACTGTACGTGTGTTTTGAGTTATGAGTATGGTCATGGAACAAATTAAACTTGTAAGTCAATGCACCACTGTAAATTGTTTTTTGTATCTTATATTTTCATATATATATGGCTCCAAACTATTAATATTGGCACTGCAAACATTTTGGGTGACGTCAATCCGCTGTATGCGGAAGGTCATGTGACCAAACCCAGAAAACAGGTTAGTGGACTTTCTGTGTATGCTGTGCTTACGTGCATAACTACGGGTTGATGACATGATTGTTTGAAGCCAAACTTGCACAAATATTTTCTTTAAAGTTAAATGTGTAATTTATTTATATAAATATGGTATACGTAAACATGAACGAAGCCTAAACATCAGATATTGTCATCTTTAGTAGCTCTGTGGTGACTTAATGTTAAACAGGCTAAACTTGTAGACATTTAAAGTTCCTACAGGTACTTTGTCCCAGTTTCCTGCTCTCCTGCGTGTGTTTAAGTGTCTAATCATAAATAATTTTTGAGAGAACCTTGCACAACAAGTTGAGCAACTAGAAGGCTTTTCAAAGTGTGTTACCACAAATGACATGAAAAAAACAATGAGCAACCAAACTGTTTATCTCTGTGTGTTTCCATGGGTCCAATGTGCTTTTTTTTAGCTAAACCTTTGCAACAAATTGAGCAGGTAATTAAAAAAAATGTTTTTTAAGCTTTTGAGAGAGGTTTCCTTATTGTTAAGAGTAATCTCCTTTTCTGCGTTTTCGAAGTGTTGGTTGTCATACCTTTACAATCTTTGTCCCTCGTCAAAGGTACTTTGTCACTGTCTGACAGTGGAGCCATGAGGTTGTCTGGTGGTGGTCCTCCACAGTGGTCTTCACTCAGACAGTGATGATGAAGCTCTGACCCCTCGGGTGGTTTCTCTTCTATACTCTTCACAGAGCCACCAGTCAGTGGCAATTTACTGACATCAAACTCCTCCTCTTCCTCCTTAATGTGGGGGAGTTGTGGATCCTCCTCTTCCTCGTGAATGTGGGCAGGCTGTGGATGCTTCTGTTCCTCCTTAATGTTGGGGAGCTTTGGATCCTCCTTTTCTACTTTAACGTAAGCCAACTGTGGATCCTCCTGTTCCTTTTTAACGTGGGGTAAATGTGGATCTTCCTCTTCTTTTACGTGGGGAAGCTGTGGATGCTTCTGTTCTCCTTTAATGCGAGGGGGCAGTGGCTCCTCATGCTCCAAACTGGAGCACCCCCCATGCAATTGAGGGTGAAGTTCTTCCTCATCACTAATCAGCTGTTGGATGTCTGCAGGACACAAGCAAGTTAGTTATGTTACGATAACCACTCGTAAAAGTAATGTTATTGGGTAGAGAAAAAATTATATATATGTATAAAAATATAAATATACATATTGGTAGACAGCCCCAGCACAGACAGACAGTTTTAGCTTGGGCTGGAGCTAGATTTTTTAGACAGGAATGATGCCACAACTATATCCCCATCCTTACTTTGGGAAACAGAGAAAGTGGTAATTAGAGGCAAAAGCTTTTCATACGCTTCCTACAAGAAATCTTTTTTTTTGTTTAAGCAAATTGGAGATGGAAATCGAACAACTCAGAACAATACGCAATGAATCCAACAGACCTACTTAGGAACCAACTTTATAATGCTAAACAACTTGATTGCAAATTAATAAAAAGCAGAGTTCCTACTACAAGAGCTAAGATACACTAATTTCGAGCACAACAATAAATCGGGAAAATTTCTCGCAAACCAACTTCAAGAAAGAAAAAACAAATTAAACCTAACCCTATTCAAATGGGAAATTTACTCAATCACCACAGGATATTAATCAGACATGCAAACACCAAAGGTATGAAAAAGGTGACAAAAAACCCAAAAACATTGTAGGGGGTTCTGGGGCCCCCGTGTTTATTTTAACATAAATTAAGCAATCTGGAAGACTGAAGAAAACGATAAGGCAAAATACATTTTCTTCACGCAGAAATTTTTTTATTTACACCACTCAAGTGCATGTTGATGTACAAATTTTAGATGAAAATAATATTTTCCTCATTTCTTTGCTTTTTTGTTTTGGCCTCCAACTTGAACCAGGCCCATCTCCACCTGCACCATTAATAGCATCCTCCTCTTGAAGCACTCTCATTCTTAAAAAGAATTGACTAAAATCTGTTTGTTTCACTTCATTTTTCACTATTACCAACTTCAAAGGCTAATCCTAAATGCATCCTCCAGGAAAATATTAAGTACAATATTTTTGTGTTTTTATTGGCCATTTCTGTATTTGAAGTTAGGTCATTCTGTGTTGTGACATAATCCCTTCATTTCTATACAATGGTCATTGTCACGCGGCCATTTTTTCCTCACGTATGCCGCTGTAACAGACCATCTACGTGACCATAATGAGCCAATCAAATAGTTTGTTTTCCGAAAGAGACTTGTGGACTTAAAAGAAGCGGGACGCTGTATTGCCTGTTCAAAAGGAAAGTTAACAAGGAATGGATGGACCAGTACTTTTCTGTTCTTCCAGAAGCCAGCTAAAAACTGTTGCGTCTCATATGTTTGCGAGACCATGGCTTTATTAACATCAAGCAGCACTTCAAAATCAAAGACATACCCTAAATTCAACGAAACATGAACATATCCGATGAACCAGGTGGTGAGAACTCTGAATAGCAAATGAATGTGCCTTCTGGGTAGCCTGGCCGTTTGCAGCGCATTTGCCCCTGTCGGCCACTGTACAAGGCACCACTGTATTCTATACCTATTCAGGAAAACTTACCCAGTGAGTCTGACTCATAGGCTGGCTCAGCGTCACCTGGTTCCTCAAGGTCTCGATCCTGGTCGCTGTACATATGCACATCCTCTGTAGAGAATGAGAACATAGGGTTGTAAATGACCCAAGTGGAAAAACTGCATCACATTCTCAAATAATGCCAAAACTAATGAGACCAAATATGCAGATTGTATTTATAAGTAAAAAAAAATATTTGGTCATCTTGTCATCTTTGGTAACTCTGTAGTGACATTTAATGTTAAACAGGCTAAGATTGGAGACATTTAATGTTCCGACAGGTACTTTGTCCCAGTCTCCTGCTCTCCTGTGTGTGTGTTAATGTGACAAACCATAAATAACATTTGAGAGAACCTTGCACCACAAGTTGAGCAACTAGAAGGCTTTTCAAAATGTGCTACCACAAATGACTTATGAATGTTTTCGCAAACAATGAGCAATCAAACTGTTTTTCATCACTGTGTGTTCCCATGTGTCCAATATGTGCTTTTTTTTAGCTAAATGTTTGCAACAAATTGAGCAGATAATTAAAAAAATATTTTAAAAAATATAATATAAAAATATAAATATAAAATATAAAAAATAAAGCTTTTATGAGGTTTCCTTATTGTTAAGAGTGGTCTCCTTTTCTGAGTTTTTGAACTGTTGGTTGTCACCTTTACAATCTTTGTCCCTCGTCAAAGGTACTTTGTCACTGTCTGACAGTGAAGCCATGAGGTTGTCTGGTGGTGGTCCTCCACAGTGGTCTACACTCGGACTGTGATGATGAAGCTCTGACCCCTCGGGTGGTTCCTCTTTACTCTTCACAGAGCCACCAGTCAGTGGCAACTTACTGAGATCAAACTCTTCCTCCTCCTCTTTAATGTGGGGGAGCTGTGGATCCTCTTCCTCTTTAACGTGGGTTTTTTTTGGATCCTCCTCATTCTCTTTAATGTCGGCCGGCTGTGGGTGCTTCTGTTCCTCTTTAATGTTGGGGAGGTTTGGATTGATCGCTTCCTCCTTAATGTGTGGAGGCTGTGGATCCTCCTCTTCCTCTTTAATGTGGGGGGGCAGTGGATCCTCATGCTCCAAACTGGAGCACCCCGTATGCAATTGAGGGGGTAGTTCTTTCTCATCACGAATCAGCTGCTGGATGTCTGCATGACACAAGCAAGTCAGTGATGTTATGATAACTACTGCCAAATAGTCGACACATTTTCTAGTACAAATAATGTTATTGGGTGGAGAAAATTTATCTATATATATATACATATATATATATATATATATATATATATATATACATATATATACACACATATATATACATATATATATAAATATACATATATACATACATACATACATATATATACATATATACACATATATACATATACATATATATATACACATATATACATATATATATATATATATATATATATACACATATATACATATATATATACACATATATATATATACATATATACATATACATATATATATACACATATATATATATATATATAAATTTAGCCAACACTATAGATTTGGACCCTTCCGATTAATCGCGATAACGCTTGTTGATGACGTCACTGTATCTGCCTCAGTATAAAATGACTTCAAGCACACCTGACTATGGAGATGGAGTATCTGCCAGTAAAGTTTGATTTAACCAGCTGTGACCCAGTATTTAAAAAAAAATAAATAAATTTTAAAAAAAGAAACGTGCATCCTTGTTGAAGAGTCACCTATCCTCCTTGCTTTCCCGGCTGTTCTTTTAGATCGACCAGCCCTACCATGCCACTGACATATGCTACCCCCTGACCCTGTATGTAGCCCCCCGGCCCCACTCACCGATCCAAACACATTCAGCCACACCTTTAGTCCTTCGCAGAAATCGGAACATGCAAAACTCCAACGGCAATTAATGTAATACAACTGCAGGGTCGCTTCCAGCAATATCTTTTGTTAAGCCAACGCTCGTCACCATTTCATCGTCAAAGCAGACTACAATATATTCTCTGCGTTTTCACTGTTCTTGGCGGGCATTTGTAAATTCACTAATTGACAGCTGAAAGTGGGGACTTAGGCTGTTCATCAGTTAGCGTAAGCGGATGGCTTTTTCGAAGGCCCAACCGTGTATAGTGAAGAAGGAGGTGGAAGACGACTATAATTGAAGGAGCGGAAAGATTATTACGAGGAAAGAAGAAAAATGCGAGAAGAGACAGAAGCTGTCAAAAATGTGGGAGCATTTGAGAGTGAACGGCAAGCGGAACCCCATGATGTAATCGTTCTAACACTGTTCCAGCATACTTACAACTAGGCTTTACACGATCAGGAGTTTTGGGGCCAATCACCGATCAGCAAGTTTAAAAAAACGGATAACCGATCCATCACAAGATGGAGCAATGTGTCGACTTGTTTATTTACTGTATATACTTGTGTACTGTGTACGGAGTATCTTCAAAAGTATTCTCTGTTCAGGTCATGTATTCTAATCAGTCAGGTCAAACCAACATTACAACTTGCCAAAATTATCATCAAACAAAACATAACCATCAAAAAAATTAATGATGGTTGATGCTCAGTCATTGGTCGTACAAAAAAAATAATAATAATTTCACAAATTCTGCCAGGGTATGTAAATTTAGGAGCACAACTGAATATATGCAGTCATACGTACCCCTGGCATATTGGAATGAAAGTGGAAGCTAATCATTTTTCATAGCCTCTGGGTGGCGCTGGCATATTACAATGAACGTGTACACCTCTCTCTTAACCTCGAGGTGGCGGAGGCATATTGAAATGGTGTACCGCTTTTTCATAACCTCTAGATGGCGGCATACATTTATAAAACGGGAAAGTTTTTTTCATTTTCCCCTATGTATAATGCGCATCATTGATTTTTGACATTTTTGGGAGGAAAAAAAGGCACATAATACAGGAGAAATTACAGAAACTGCATGATTAGCACAAAAAATAAAAAAATAAACACAAAAAATAAAAAAAAAAAAAAAAAATCGCTGCCTTAAGGTTTGTTTGATTCCTATTATTCTCATTATGTGGCCTGCTTACAGCTCAAGTATATTTTTTCTACACGGACTATTACAAAAAAAACGAGTTGACCAATTCCATAATGCATGGTGACATGTCACAGAGCTCATGGGAGATGGTCTGTTGGACAGTTGAGATTTGACTCGAGCGTTCTGAAAAGGCACATCTACTCTTGTTGACAGATACAAAAATAAAGCATGCCAAGAGAAAAACACTGTTCATCTCTAAGCATGTTCTTCTCAAGGCATGGAGGCTCTGGCACAGGGTGTCTTCAATCTGTGCAGGGTATAATGAAATCTCAAGACTACTGTTTCAATGAATTCTGGAGATAAATGTGCAGCATGCATAGACTGATGCAGCAGCCAGGACAGTTACAGACATCGTTTGATTGTAGTGATGCCTAAAAAGGTTGCGTAACAAAATAGTAAGGACACCATAATTTTGTATCCGGGCCTGTTTTTCAAATAATTCTATTGAAACACAATTTAAAATCAATGTCTGACTCATTGTGGTTTTCTTTAATTAACAAAGGGTTCACCAACATTTTTTCCATGTGTAAATACACAAAACCAAAAAAACTAAAAGTGCCTCGACAGCATTAAACTTTCTTCTTACGAGCCATGATACGATTCTTAACATAAAATTTAATGGACAGCCAGGTTCTACTGCTCAGGGCCGTCTTCTCCAACATAAGGCACTTGTCGCAGTCGCGTTTTCCTGGAAGTTGGCTTGATGTGATGAACGACATCAAATGCCTTTCAACGGCATCTACTTCTTCTTTCTCCCATTTCTTTCTCTTGCAATGCTGTCGCACTATACACATAGATAAAAAAAGTAGCTTTGATTAAATGACTTCATATTTTGATGTTGAAATTCAATTTTTTATAACTTTACCTTTTATCCTTAGAGGTTTGTGATGATTCTTGGAATTTGGAAGTGACACAGAGCGCCTTGTTGTGACCGGATTCACTGTTTTAGAAATAAGTAAAAAAATTAAGAAAGAGACAATGGAATTACCGATATGGAAGTCAGAATGTAGGACTGAGTCATACAGCGTGTTGGTAAAGTCTCTTTACAGTTTTAACATTTAAGTGCAAAGGAAATGAAAAAGATATTACTTTGACTTGTTCCACTGTACACAGTGGTTATCCAAGTTTTTAAATCGCTTTGCATTATTGTGTTTCAGGCATCCTGTTGATTGAAGTGGCGTCCTTTCGAATGAATCCCTAAGAAATGGCTATTCCTCAAGAGAAGGCACAATGTGTATCATGGTTCTTTGTAATGACATTTTAAAACTGCAATGAGAATTAATGAGCACCCTGTATGTTGGCGTTTACCTGGCTCCACTCCTATCCATGAATGTATGTTTAGAGTGTACACATTTTATTTTTCATCTAGACATAATAGGAATGGTTTGTATATACTGTAGTTTGAGGCAGTGACTGACCAAACTGAACAGATTTCCAGCTGTTGCTTACTATTGCCAAGGTAATCAGGTAGGTAGTTACTTGTTTTGAGACATTGCATGTTAAACAAAAGTGATAGAGATAGTGTAAAATCGTTACTGGCAATGATTTGTATGAATTTTGTAGCTACTGCAATGAAAAATGCTCATATCTTAAATCATCATTCACCACTGAAATGAATGGAAATGCCATTCATTTGATCCAGCATATATAAAAAAAACTAAACTGCTTTTTTAATAAGAAATATAGCATTCTATAATATCATACTTAAAACAATTGAAAAATGACATGATTCAATAAAATGTAAAGAATGAAAGTTTTTGCCACATTTTTTTCTTCAATTCAAGGGACATTGTGGTGCTCCTTCGGGTGTGTCCACCTTGGCCACCTGGGGGCAGTATAAAACTGACATACGGATATACATGAGCGAAGGTGTCAAGTAATGAAGTACAAGTATTTCATTACTGTACTTGGGGAGATTTTTCAGGTATCTGTACTGCCACACGGCCATTTTTTCCTCACGAATGCCGCTGTAACAGACGGTCTATATTCAGTATTATGGTACTTCTTGTGATCACGTGACCATAATGAGCCGATCAAATAGTTTGTTTATCGAAAGAGACCTGTGGACTTAAAAGAAGCGGGACGCTGTATTGTCTGTTCAAAAGGAAAGTTAACTAAGTTAAAAAGGAATAGATGGACCAGTACTTTTCTATTCTTCCAGAAGCTAAAAACAGTTGCGTCTCATATGTTGAGAGACCATGGCTTTATTAACATTAAGCAGCACTTCAAAATCAAAGACATGCCCTAAGTTCAACCAAACATCCGATGAACCCGGTGGGAAGAACTCTGACTACAAAATGAATGTGCCTTCTGGATAGCCTGGCTGTTTGCAGCAAATTTGCTTTTGTTGGCTACTGTACAAGGCACCACTGTATTCTATACCTATGCAGGAACACTTACCCAGTGAGTCTGACTCATAGGCCGGCTCAGCGTCACCTGGTTCCTCTGGGTCTCGATCCTGGTCGCTGTATATATGCACATCCTCTGTAGAGAATGAGAACATAGGGTTGAAAATGACCCAAGTGGAAAAACTGCATCACATTCTCAAATAATGCCAAAACTAATGAGTCCAAATATGCAGATTGTATTTATAAGTCAAACAAATATTTGGTACCCGCAGGATCAATGTTGACGTCATCGAGAGACCTGCCCTTGAATTGAGCCAGACGTCCTTGTTCTCGAGCCATGAGGACTTTGCTAATTTTCGCTAGCTGGAGTATGCCCTCAGGAAGTCGGTAAAACTCTTGTTGCAAGGTTACATCATGTCCCAGAAAATTAGCGAGTTGATCCAGCTCGGTATTAGTGAGATTAAGGACCTGTGACAAGGCTCCCATTTGTTTGTGTAATTTTTTTGAGCTCAGACTTTCTGGCCTCTTTGCTCCACAGACTTTGGCGAAATTACGAAGAGTGTCAGATCCACGGTAGCAAATCAAACTGGATGGTCTCGCAAATAGGTAAGTGTTTTCTGGTAAAATCCCACATTCCTTCCTTTTTCGGACAAGGAGGTCCAATGTCTGGTGCATCACTGGGGTCAAAAGTACAGGAACCTTTCTGTCCGCTTTACCTCTTATTTCTATTCTCCAGAAATGCTGAAAGAGTCTCTTCTCCAGATCTGACAGTGCAAAGTTCACATCCTCCTGAGGGTCTGATTGCGTGGAAGACAAATAGGCAGAAAGTGGAATTTTTGAGACTTCTCCAGCTCTTGGTCTGTTGAACAAAATGATTTGGGTCAAAATGACCTTTGTCAGTTCTGCATATGTCATGGGGGAGGATTCCGGGGATAGTTTTCTGAAAAGATCTTGTTGCTGAGTATCTAAAAATGAATGGAGAGTCTGCACATCTTCAGTGAAGGGAAGTAACTGAGGAGCATTCCACTTGGACGCCTTCAATGTTTTGAGTGATGCAGATGATATCATTTTGTTCCACCTGGTTTTATACACTGTGCGGAACGTCTTCGCATCTTTTAAAGTACTGTCGTTGCGTCGGACATTCGCATGACTTTCAACCAACTTTGAAATCCTTTCCAAGCTGTATCCAATTTTGAGCGCCAAACTTGGGCTTTTGTATGTATGCGTTTCACAATTGTAACCTGCAGTGTCCTTCGCAGCCTGGACAACACGCATGAAATTTGACGGTCGCATATGATCTTTTATTGTTTTCATTGGAGTGTTTTTTCTGGAACATACAAGCAGCCTTCCCAACGCTCTCATTTGTTGCCGGATGTACTCGTGTTTGGTGGCATCATGCCCATGCCTGTTGTACAAATGTTGGCCATACTCCATGATCCAGGGATCAGACTTTACAGCTTCATAAACATCATCCATAATCATCCTGTTTATCAGTTTCCAAAGCTGTTCCTTAACTCCAGGTGGTGGAGGTGCAGTAAATCCACAAAGAGCCTGAATGCGCATTTTGCCAGAATTTGGCGGATTACTCGGTTTGAATTTGCAGAACTTCATGTGCTTCCAAAGAGCATGTTTTAAAAAAAAGCCTTGACAAAATGTACAGTGTAAAAAATTATGGACTTGAGATTTGTCTTTTGGTCGTTTGCGAGGCACGGGAGTTCCAATGCCAGAATTTAAAACTTCAACATTGTGGGTAAAGTTGCCCTGGTTTCTTAAACGTTCTAAACACATGCTTCTTCCCTTTGAGCGTTTTGCAAAGGAGAGAGCCCTTGCCACCTCTGGCTTGTCTCTATGTAGCACGCTCTAGGTGTCTCGATATTTTTACAAACCCTGTCTTGCAGTACAAACAATACTGTTTTTTGTTGTAAATTCTTGATCCATCCTCTTTTTTACAAACAGCAGGTACGCAAGGTAAATCCACAGACACTTTATCCAGGGAAGCGGACCTGTCTGGTAGATATTCCTCCATGTCAGGTGCTGAATCTTTCGACAGAGATCCAGTGTCTCCCCCTTCTCTCTCTTTTGTGGCGTTACCACTACTTGTGTCTGTTTTTGGGCAGGATACACTACATCTCTTTCTCTTACCAAAGGGACTTTTGGTTCTGATAGGGGAGCAACCTCTCTTAAGAGTAGGCTTCAAAGCGGCGTCACGTTCTTGCAGTGATGGACACCCATCACTGTTCTCTACATTTGGAAATCTTTGCATCTTTCGTTTCTGGTCAATTGAGACATTAATGTTTCTGGTGTTTGCATCACCAGAAGAAGGATTTTCACCACGCTTAGTAATGTATTCTTTACGACTGCCGTCCAAGCTGGGATCAAGGAGTTTATCGGAATCCAATTCCATCTGCTCTTTTGTCTTCTAAAGGGGAAAAAAACAAAACAAAAACAGATTCCAAAATTAGACTCCATGTCTATGATGTCCAAAATCAATTCCATTTAAATTTTCCCCAATGTACAAAATCCAACGGGAGAATCCAAAAATATCTGTTCAATACTATATTTAAATTCAAAGCACCTGGCTGTTGCCATTTAGCTGGGAAGAACTGGTACATGGATTCTGAGATTCATTCGAATCTGACTCTACAAGATGAGGCGGAGGGATGATTCCAACTTTGTCTGATGAAAGAACTTCTGACTCATCCAAGTCCTAGAAATAGTGAGGAAGTTATATAATATACAACAAATTTAGGATGCAAACATTAACACGAGATAACCCAACGTTTGAATCAGGAAAACCTGTGCTTGTTACTTTAATAAGTCATACAAGACCACATAATATAGAGATTTTATCTAACTTGCTAAATCTGATCAGAGGGAGAAACAGCAGTATTGAAACTAAGAAAAAAAATAAAATTTCTCGTGCTTCACATTCCAACAGCTTCTTCCCTCTTGCCATCAACTTCTTAAACAGCTAACATACAATTCCATTGCAACATGCTGGCAATTTTATTTTTTTATTTTTTTGTCTTGACTTTGTTGTCACATTTCTGTCTACTCGTGCACTCACTGTAGTAGTCTAGCCACGCTGCACTATTTGCATATCTGTTGTTGACCAATACTGGCCACTCATGCCAGAGTAGCATCTGCACCACTTGCACACTGACTGAGGAGTATCTGCAACATTTGCACAATCGATATTGTCCCAGATTATCAAGCTACTAGTCACTTTAAATTGCATACACTCCTTGTGCATACACTCCTTGAAGTCTTAGCGCCCTTTGCACAATGGTCATTGCACTGGACTATTGCTATATTAGTCATTCAATGTGCTAGAGGACTTGCATCTTTTTGCACAAAAAAAATAATAATAATAATTGTACCAGTGACTGTTGTTCTCAATGTCTTTATGTCTCAAAACATTTCTCTGCCAATTGACTGTTGTCGTACTAGAGCAGCTCCAACTACCGGAGACACATTCCTTTTGTGTTTTTTGGACATACTTGGCAAATAAAGATGATTTTGATTCTGAATTCTTACTAACAATCACGTCACAAACCTGTTTCGTCTGTGGTCCAGCCTTTCCTCCCAGGTCACATGTTATTTCTTCCCCTGGCTGAATGTCCCTCAAAGCAAATAAACAGAGGTGCGGTTTGTCCTTTGCTATGACCCTCTTCATTTGGGCAATTTGGATGCTTGTAGTCAGCGTTGACGAGTCGACCAAGGCTGCCATCATACACGGATGCATCAATACTGGCAAAAGAAGAGAAATTAACTACTAAGCTTTGATCAAAATAAATGACCCCTTCTAACTAGCTATTACTCCAATTAGTAATAACTCCAAAACATAAATACATAAAACTGTGCATAAATGTACCATTCAATCAAACCTTACCACCATAGATCTCCTTTCCAACAGAAGTCAAACATGAAGACAGCACTTGCTTTGTGATAGGTCATCCTTCTCCTTTTCGATTCTTCAGAATTAATTAACTCTCCTCTGTACTCCACCACAAAGTCTCCTTTTCGGAAACAGGCTTTTGCAAACACCCCTCGACCTAGAAAAAAGTGTCACAGATGTAATTTATTAATGACTTACAATTTACCAGTGAAGCTAATTTTGTATATACAATTATTATTATTATTATTATTTGATTAACACATTGACTGGCACGGACATTTCTAGTCGTCAACTGGAATCTAACCGTTTAATGCCACGGATGTTTATATTCGTCAAGTAAATTTTTCTATGGGTAGGCTATAAATAGGGTCTTGCCAGCTTTTGTGTGAAATTCAGGTTTGTAAACCACTGTAATGATGACCAGATCACTGTAGATAGTGGTGCTGCATCGCTTTGTATCTGAGATCAACACAGCTTTTCAGTGGAAGACAAGAATTGGGCAGTAAATCGCACCTTGTAAAATCGATCAGGGTGAGAAGTGCCAACACGTTAGGGAGTTGGACAAGTTTAGGTTCCTGACACATGAACAGAGTATGTACATGCACGATATAAACAGAGAACATGTCATGGTCGGTTGTAGAAAGTGTATGTCATGATTGCGAGAAAAGAGGACGCAGTTCATTAAGTGAATGGCGAAGACCTCTGCTTCTTGGTCAGAAACTTGTGTTTTGGGTGAAACCAACCCATGTTCTACTACTAGTTACTGAAGAACAGAAAAAGCTATTAATCACAGCATACAATATTCTCAGGATTTTGAAAGATCAGTCGAAATGCCCAAAATGGCGGGCACTATTGGGAAACTTGCTTTGAAAACAGCTCGCTGTGGAAACCACTGTAGGCGTTGGGACGTTGTGTTAAACATAAATAAAAACAGAATACAATGATTTGAAAATCATGTTCAACCTATATTTAATTAACAAGATATTTCATGTTCAAACTGATAAACCTTATTGTTTTTAGCACATAATCATTAACTTTGAATTTTATGGCTGCAACACGTTCCAAAAAAGCTGGGACAGGGTCATGTTTACCACTGTGTTACATCACCTTTTCTTTTAACAACATTCAATAAACGTTTGGGAACTGAGGACACTAATGGTTGAAGCTTTGTAGGTGGAATTTGTTCCCATTGTTGCTTAATGTACAGCTTCAGCTGCTCAACAGTCCGGGGTCTCCGTTGTCGTATTTTACGCTTCATAATGCGCTTACGGATGTAGCACCTAACTGTATTTACTGACATTGGTTTTCTGAAGTGTTCCTGAGCCCATGTAGTGATATCCTTTACTAATTGATGTCGGTTTTTGATGCAGTGCTGCCCGAGTGATCGAAGGTCACGGGCATTCAATGTTGGTTTTCGGCCATGCCGCTTATATGCAGTGATTCTTCCAGATTCTCTGAACCTTTTGATGATTTCATGGAATGAAATCCCGAAATTCTATGCAATTGTACAATGAGGAACATTGTCCTTAAACTATCACTATTTTCTCACGCACTTGTTTAAAGAGGTGAACCTCGCCCCAGCTTTGCTTGTGAATGACTGAGCAATTCAGGGAAGCTCCTTTTATACCCAATCATGGCACCCACCTGTTTCCAATTAGCCTGTCCACCTGTGGGATGTTCCAAACAGGTGTTTGATGAGCATTCCCCAACTTTCTCAGTCGTTTTTGCCACCTGTCCCATGTTTTGTGGAATGTATTGCAGGCATAAAATTCTAACTTAATGATTATTTGCTAAAAACAAAGTTTATCAGTTTGAACATTAAATATCTTGTCTTTGTAGTGTATTTAATTAAATATAGGTTGAACATGATTTGCAAATAATTGTATTCTGTTTTTATTTAAGTTTAACAACGTCCCAACTTCATTGGAATTGGGGTTGTAAGAGTAATTTGCTATTAAACAGGTTAATTCTTTTAATACCTATATTTTTAATCAAATGACTATAACAAAGGTGTCAAACACGGGCCGTCATATTTTATGTGACCTGCTAAAAGCAGATTATCCACTTCATGTTTCTTGGTTAAATTTGGACCAATATAAAATTGGCTTCGCTTTTAATAACATTGAGATACTGAGAGCATTTTTGTTACCTCACCCCTTTTTGAAATACATTCAATAACAGTTGAACAAACTATTTTCCTTGACTTTTGATTTCTAAACAAATTATCCATAAATTTTTCACATTTAGTGTATAAGGGGTGCCAATATTTTTTAGCATGACTGTATTGTATATTATATATAGTCGACTAAAAAAAAATCCTGTCACTATTCTGGCATTTAGCAAATATAATAGTTTTGGGAAGCCTAACTCACCTAAAATAGGAAAGGTTTAGTCTGATTTCATGCCAGACAGTCAAGAAAAAAACAAAACATCTCTTGATATAGGAAGAGCTGGGGTGCCAATATTTTTGAGCACCTTTGAAATATGAATCGATTACACATTTATATGGTTTCCCTGTCATAACGGCCCTCTGAGGGAAAACATAACTACAATATGGCCCACAACAAAAATTTGGTTGACCCCCCTGGACTATAAACACTGTCAATTTCTTCCCAACTAACTGAGATGAAAATATTTTAGACTGGCAAATTTCTGTGATTACCGTAGTCATCCTGATGAAGGGCGATTGACACAATTAATGGATTCAAACCATCCATCCCATCCACCCATTTTCTGAGCCGCTTCTCCTCACTAGGGTTGCGGGCGTGCTGGAGCCTATCCCAGCTGTCATCGGGCAGGAGGCGGGGTACACCCTGAACTGGTTGCCAGCCAATCGCATGGCACATACAAACAAACAACCATTCGCACTCACATTCACACCTACGGGCAATTTAGAGTCTCCAATTCATGCATGTTTTTGGGATGTGGGAGGAAACCGGAGTGCCCGGAGAAAACCCACGCAGGCACGGGGAGAACATGCAAACTCCACACAGACGGGGCCGGGGATTAGAACCCCGGTCCTCAGAACTGTGAGGCTGACGCTCTAACCAGTCGGCCACCGTGCCGCCGGATTCAAACCTCAATGAGTATATTATATTCTCTACACAAGCAAGGTCATGTTCTTGCATTTGTCTGGTTGTAAATTTTTGACCCGAAATGTGTACAGTAAACAAACAGTACCTTTCAACGAGTTCATGAATTGTACTTCCAATTCTTCCGTCTTGTCCAGTGCCTTCACTGCATGCTCTTTCGCATCCTGTAATGGTGGTTTCCTCCTGCTACTCCTTGTAGCCATTATAAATCCTATCATGAAATACAAAACCATTATAGTATGACCAAACATCCCCAGACTCAAAGTACAAACAGAAGAAACTTGCACAGATTGAAGTGTTAATTAAACATTAAGCTGTTTGGCCAGGTGGCACATGCTGGCCAATTAATCTATTGAGCGTAATTTTTAATGGCAAAATTTTAACTAACAAACGTGACTTTGTCAGATGACTGTCAGATTATTGTGTTTTTTTGCAGAGAAAAAAAAGCGCTATTTTGAAATGCAAACTATGATAAGCAGAAAATATGTTTTGGAGGCTTGAGAAGTGTTTAGCTTTTTTGTGTGTCCATCCATCCATCCATTTACTTGCGCTTATCCGGGGTCAGGTCATGGGGGAAGAATTGTAAGCAGGGAAAGTCCAGACTTCCCGCTCGCCAACAAATTCGCCCAGCTCTTCCGGGGGGGGGGGATCCCAAGGCGTTCCTAGGCCAGCCGAGAGAAGTCGTCTCTCCATGCATGTCCTGGGTCATCCTCTGGGTCTCCTCCCGGTGGGATGTGCCCAGAAGACCTCACCAGTGAGGCGTCTGGGAAGAATCCCAACGAGATGCCCGAACTCACTCATCTGGCTCCTCTCGATGCGGAGCAGCAGCGGCTAGACTTTGAGCCAATCCTGGATGACAGAGCTTCTCACCTTATTTCTAGGGGCGACCACGGACACCCCGTTTGTATCTTGTTCTTTCGGTCACGACTCAGAGCTCATGACCATAGATTAAGGTAGGAACGTAGCTTGACCGGTAAACAGAGTTTTGCCTTTTGGCTCAGCTGCTCCTTCACCACGACAAACTGATACAGAGTCCGCATCACTGCAAATGCTGCAGCGAACCACCGGTCGATCTTCTGCTCCATCATTCCCTCACTTGTGAAGAAGACCCAGAGATACCAACTCCTCCACTTAGGGCAGGATCTCTTCGTCCACCCTTTTCCGACTGAGGACCATGGTCTCAGATTTGGAGGTGCAGATTTCCGCGTCACACCCAGCTGCGAACCCCTCCAGTGGTAGCTTAAGATCCCTGCGTGATGCATCCATCAGATGCAAAAAGCAGAGACGTAATACTGACGTCGCCAAACCGGACACCCTCAACACCTCAGCTGCGCTGAGAAATTCTGTCCATGAAGGTAATGAACAAAATCGGTGACTTAGGGCATGGCGACGAGTTTGACTTACTGTCAGCAATGCGGACCAAACTACCGGTCATACGGGGACCGAACAGCCCGTAGTGGGTACGGTATCCCATACTCCTGGAATACCCGAGGGACATGGTTGAACGCCTTCTCCAAGTCCACAAAGACACTATGCACCCTCGAGGACCCTGCTGAGGGTGTAGAGCTGGTCCACTGTTCCATAGACAGCCGGTACCCATCAGGTGCCTCCAGTGTTCCACAAGCCAAAAACTCCTTCTTAAGCTCGATGGCAACCCTTACTGCTGGCATAGACCAGTGGGTTCAGGGATAGCCGCCACGAGGGGCACAGACCACCTTGAAGGCCACAGCTCCGTTCGGCCACCTCAACAATGGAGGCTCAAAACATGGTCCACTCTGACACAACGTCCCCCGCAAGAAAGGGGCAAAGTTCTGTCGGAGGTGGTTGTTTAAACTTCTGATGGGAGAGACTGCCAGACGTCCCCAGCAGACCGGCATAAGGTCAGACCATCATCTTCCCCCACCATTGGAGCCAACTCACCACCAGATGGTGATTGATTGACCCCTTTCCCCCGCTCCCCCCTTATCCGAATGTCCAAGACATGCGCCCGCAAGTCCGATGACATGACCACAAAGTCGATCATCAAACTACGGCCTAGAGTGTCCTGGCGCCGAGTGCACCATGTGGACACCCTTATGTCTGAACATGGTGTTCGTTATGGACAGTCCGTGACAAGCACAGAACTCCAATAACAGAACATCGCTCGGGTTCTGATGGGAGGGGGGGGTTCTTCCCAATCACGCCCCTCCAGGTTTAACTGTCATTGGTCATGTGAGCGTATTAGTCCCCCTGCAGAACGAGGGAGTCCCCAGCAGAAGCGCTCTCCAGCACCCCCACCAAGGACTCCAAAAAGAGTCGGTACTCTTGAGCTGCTGGTTCGTGCAAAGGCACAAACAACATTCAGGACCCATCCCCCCCACCCGAAGGCAGAGGGAGGCTAACCTCTCGTCAAGTGGAGAGAACCCCAATATACAGGCACCGAGCTGGGGGACAAACAGTATGCTCACACCTGCACGGCAGCACTCACCGTGGGCAACTCCATAGTGGGACGAGAGTCCAACCCCTCCCGATCAGACTGATACCGGAGCTCAAGCTGTTTGTTGATGTGAGCCCAACAATGTCCAGTCGGAATTTCTTGACCTCACACACAAGCTCAGGCTGTTTCCCTGCCAGAGAGGTGACACTCCACAGCCCTAAAGGACAGGTCATACCGGGTCGTTCAAAGACCCAAGTTCCACCTGTACATGTATTTTGAGTTACGAGTATGGTCATGGAGCAAATTAAACTTGTAAGGCAATGCACCACTGTAAATTGTTTTTGTATCTTAGATTTTCATATGGCTTCAAACTATTAATATGGGCACTGCAAAGACTTTGGGGGACGTCAATCCGCTGTACGCAGGTCATGTGACCAAACCCGGAAAACAGGTTAGTGGACTTTCTGTGTATGGCGTGCTAACGTGCATAAATATGGGTTGATGACATGATTGCTTGAAGCCAAACTTGCAAAAATATTTTCTTTAAAGTTAAATATGTGTCATTTATTTATATAAATATGGAATACGTAAACATTAACGAAGTCTAAACATCAGATATTGACATAACATCAGACATCTTTGGTGACATTTAATGTTAAACAGGGTAAGATTGTAGACATTTAAAGTTCCTACAGGTACTTTGTCACTAGAGTTTCCTGCTCTCCTGTGTGTGTTAATGTGTCTAACCAGAACCTTACACCACAGGTTGAGCAACTAGAAGGCTTTTCAAAGTGTGTTACCACAAATGACTTTTAGCAAACAATGAGCAACGAAAGCATTTTTCATCTCTGTGTGTTTCATCTCTGTGTATTCCCATGTGCTATGTGCTTTACTTTTTTTTTAAGCTTTTGTGAGGTTTCCTTATTGTTACGAGTCGTCTCCTTTTCTGCGTTTTTGAATTGTTTGTTGTCACCTTTACAATCTTTTTCCCTCGTCAAAGGTACTTTGTCACTGTCTGACAGTGGAGACATGAGGATGTCTGGTGGTGGTCCTCCACAGTGCTCTTCACTCAGACAGTGATGATGAAGCTCTGACCCCTCGGGTGGTTTCTCTTCTATACTCTTCACAGAGCCACCAGTCAGTGGCAATTTACTGACATCAAACTCCTCCTCTTCCTCCTTAATGTGGGGGAGTTGTGGATCCTCCTCTTCCTCGTGAATGTGGGCAGGCTGTGGATGCTTCTGTTCCTCTTTAATGTTGGGGAGTTTTGGATCAAACTCTTCCTCCTTAATGTGTGGGAGCTGTGGATATTCCTCTTCTACTTTAACGTGAGGCAACTGTGGATCCTCCTTTTCGTTTGTAACGTGGGGCAACTGTGGATCCTCCTCTTCCTTTTTAATGTGGGGCAACTGTGGATCCTCCTCATCTTTTACATGGAGAAGCTGTGGATGCTTCTGTTCCTCTTTAATGTGGGGGGGCAGTGGATCCTCAAGCTCCAAATTGGAGCACCCTCCATGTGATTGAGGGAGAAGTTCTTCCTCATCACTCATCAACTGCTGGATGTCTGCAGGACACAAGCAAGTCAATGATGTTACGATAACTACTGTCAAATAGTCAAACATTTTTCTCGTAAAAATAATGTTATTGGGTGGTGAAAATTTTCAGACATATACATATTGGTAGACAGCCCCAGTACAGTCAGACAGTTTTAGCTTGGGCTGCAGCTAGGGGTGCGCAGTATATGCGGTATAAATTTAGCCAACACTATAGATTTGGAATCTTCCGATTAATCGCGATTAATTGGAAGACCAGCTGTGACCCAGTAAGAAAAAAGAAAAGTACATCCATGTTGAAGAGTCACCAATCCTCCTTGCTTTCCCCGCTGTTCTTTTAGATCGACCAGCCCTACCATGCCACTGACATATGCTACCCGCTGACCCTGTATGCAGCCCCCTATCCAAACACATTCAGCCACACATTCAGTCCCTCGCAGAAATCGGAAAATTCAATAGTCTAACGCCAATTAATGTAATACAACTGCAGGGGCGCTATTCGCTACAGCAATATCTTTTTTAAGCCAACGCTCGTCCTCATTTCATCGTCAAGGCAGACACGACTATATTCTCCACGTTTTCTCTGTTCTGGGCAGCCATTTGTAAAAGCTGAAAGTGGGGACTTAGGCTGTTCATCAGTTAGCGTTAGCGGATGGCTTTTCCGAAGTTCCACCCGTGTATAGTGAAGAAGGAGGTGGATGACCACGACTATAATTGAACGAGCAGAAAGATTACTACGAGGAAAGTAGAAAAATGCGAGAAGAGACAGAAGCTGTCAAAAATGTGGGAGCATTTCAGAGTGAACGACCAGGGGAACCCCATGATGTAATCGTTCTAACACTGTTCCAGCATACTTACAACTAGGCTTTACACGATCAGGAGTTTTGGGGCCGATCACCGATTTAAAAAAAAAAAACAATAACCGATCGATACCAAGATTTAGCAATGCGTCTATTTAAATCTTCTTTTCCATTCGGCTTGTCCCTTTAGGGGTCGCCACAGCGCGTCATCCTATCTCCTGCATCCTCCTCTCGAACACCAACTGCCCTCATGTCTTCCCTCGCGACATCCGTCAACCTTCTCTTTGGTCTTCCTCTACCTCTCTTGCCTGGCAGCTCCATCCTCATCATCCTTCTACCAATATACTCACTACAGCCGTGGCCCAATGGTTAAGATCATCGCCTGCCACCATGGGGGACCTAGGTTCATGACCCCGACTGGACCATCCGTCAACATCCCCCAGACTCACGGCTGTGGTGTCCTTGAGCAAGACACTGATACCCCGAAATGCTCCCCCGGCGCTTCAGCATTAGAGGGACAGCCTTGGCTGTCCCTCTAATGAGTTCATTTCTAATTTTATCCAACCTGGTCACTCCAAGAGCGAACCTTAACATCTTCATTTCCGCCACCTCCAGCTCTGCTTCCTGTTGTCTCTTCAGTGCCACTGTCTCTAATCCATACATCATGGCTGGCCTCACTACTGTTTTATAAACTTTGCCCTTCATCCTAGCAGAGACTCTTCTGTCACATAACACACCTGACACCTTCCTCCACCCGTTCCAACCTGCTTGCACCCGTTTCTTCACTTCCTGACCACACTCACCATTGCTCTGGACGGTTGACCCCAAGTATTTAAAGTCCTCTATTGTGTCTATTTAAATGACTTGTTAATTTACTGTATATACTTGGGCACTGTGTTCTGAGTATCTTCAAAAGTATTTTCTATTCAGGTCATGTATTCTAATCAGTCAGGTCAAACCAACATTACATGACAAATAATGGATGCTAACTTACTGTAATTAAATTTCTTCACTGTAATTAAATTTCTTCACACACACTGAAACTTTAGAGCATGATTCGACAGAACGCCGGCATGTTTACGTACAATTGTTAGTGCTACCACTAGCTTGTTAGCCTACATAACGTTTTGTTGCCTGCTTGCGAGCGATGTCGTATTAAAAGTATGTGAACATACCTCAAGCAATCCTTGAATTAAAGTCCTCTCCCGAGCACCGGTGAACACCAGCACGTTTTCCCCCATTTTGTTCTTATAATACACACGACGCGATCCATTGTTGTTGTCGTCGCCATGGTCACGAGTGTATCCAGTCGCGTTTGAGTTGACAAGATAAAGCTCAGTGATCGTAAAAGACTGGGATGCAGTGGTATTGGAATACAAGCTTTTACTGGAGTAGTCTGACATAGTGCAATTGTGAAAGACCAAATTTGTTTTGACACCACGGCCATGTTTTTTTTTTTTTTTTTTAATTACTTTATTGGTGGGCAGATATTTACAGTACTACGTCAAAAGACACCCCATTAACCCTCACAGAGTTACAGAAGGCCTCCATGCCAAAAGGTAGAGCTTCAGGTAATGTTGGGTTTTCTACAGAGTTCTATCAACATTTCTGGTGCATACAAGAACCACTATTTTTCTGAATGGTGATAGAGATAAAAGATAAAGGGCTATTTAGAAGCCATATGAATACAGCCGCAATAAACTACTACAGAAATCAGGGAAAGGCCCCACTCATCCAGCTAATTACCAACCTCTGTCACTAATTATTACGGACATCAAAATCATTTCCAAGGCTTTAGCCAACAGACTAGAAAAAACTTCTCCCGTCGACAATAAATTCTGACCAAATAGGTTTCATTAAATGACGGAGCTCCACCAAAGTCAGGCGACTGATTAACGTAATAAGTGTGTCTCAACATAATAATCTAAACAATTTTCTTGTCACTAGATGCAGAAAAAGCTTTTGACAAAGTTAACTGGTCTTTTCCTTTTGATGTACTTCACAAATTTGGCTTATGTGACTCATATTTACTGGATCGCAACATTATACAACTCACCAAAAGCAACTGTCAACACAAATGGGGTCACGATACAAAGAGGAACGAGACAAGGATGCCCACTCTCGCCCCGCCTATTCACACTATTTATCGAACCACTGGCAATAGCAATACAGATCTCCTGTGTCAGAACACAAAATCAATCTTTACGCAGATGTCGTTCTTTATTTACAAGAACCCAATGCATCACGTCAAACAGTTTTTAACCTCAAGAGATATAATAATGTTTGCAATCTTATCGGTGAAAAAACCCGTCGTCTGTGTGGGACTATTTTGCGGTGTCTCAGACAAACAACACATAAGTTATTTGCAGTCTGTGCACAACTGAAGTACGTTGTGGGGAACGTAATCTAAATGCTTCAACACAACTAATTTTATCGGGCACCTGAAGAATGTACACAAGGAGGAGCATGCCGCGTTCAAGCAACGTAGTGTAAAAAAAAAAAAAAAAAAAAAAAAAAAGGAAAAGCCAAACGGGCAAACTCTGGACAACACCCGCCCATATCGCCGTGAGAGTGAGAAAGTCAGAGTAAGCATGTCATTAACAGTATTTATTAAAGTACTTTAATTGCAATAAATTAATTTAATTACAGTAAGTTAGCACCCATTATTTCTGGCCAATCCTTGAATGCCCCCTAGATATCATTGATGTTTTATCTTTTGTCTAAAATGCTAGAGAATAATTTTGAGCTGGGATGGGTTCCAGCACGCCAGCGACCTCAATGAGGATAAGCGGTACAGAAAATGGATAGATGGGTACAGTACTCAGTATATACAAGTATTTACAATAAATGAACAAGTCATAAAGTACACATGTAGATACAATAAATGAAAAAGTCATGTAAATGGACACATTGCTCCATCTTGTGATCGGGATTTTTGGGGCCGATCACCAATCAGCAAGTTTTAAAAAACGATCGTGTAAAGCCTACAATATAGTATGCATAAAATGGGCTATTCAAAACCAAACATATGCACTTATTGCACTGAAAACGCCCCAGACACTTATTTGCATGCTCTTTGGCATTGTACACCCGTAAAGCGCTTCTGGTCACTAGTTACACCGAAACTTCAGTTTCGAACTGTAGGATTCTTAATTTTCCTAATCTTTGTCTGCTGGGTGATTTAAAAGGTACAGATCTTCCAAATAAACATGCTCAACCAATACTTGTAATTCTAGCTATTGCTAAAAAAAAAAAACAATACTGTTAAACTGGAAAAATAAACAACAACAATGGCAAAATCTTGTCAGAGTATAAAACACGAGAAAATACCACTCCCAAATGTAATAAGCAACTTGATAACTTTAAGAAAAGTTGGTCACCTTTCATTAAACTGGTGAACCTTAATGCTTGATTCCATTTGTCTGGAAATGAATGTCATTCACAAATGTAATGTGTAATGCAATGTAATGAGACTAAATCATACAGTCATTTTAGACCCCTCTGCACGCCATTGGGTCACTTGCAAGCACCACTATCCTTCGGGACCTGCGAGGTGAGGTGTGGGGAGGGGGTCTCAGAATTAGCTGTAGGGTGGGGAAGGACATTCGATTTGAACACGATTTGACTGTTGTAATGTTACTTGTGCTCAAATATCTAGACTGTCTCACTATAGTTCTGCTGTGGTTCTCACCCCTAGTCCCCTTGTACACGCTGTCTGTTCCCTAAAACCCTTTTCTGTCGGGCTGCATTTTCAATAAACATCAGAATAATTGAAAAATAAGCAGAGGGAGTATTGCAAACTTCCTTGTTGCACAGCAAAACTGTTCCAGCACAAAGGCATACAGAGCCACCATTCTGCAAGACCATGCAGCTGAACAGAACAGGTTAAAAAAAAAAAATATGTTGCAACATCTCCGCCACCCAGAATAGAGTGTAGGACCCGAGACGTGGTAAAATTAACATAGCGCTAATCAGTGAGCGCAACGTTAATGTACTGTACCTTACTACATAATGTTTAGCAGTGTGGAGGGCTAGGTTTCTGTTAATTATGACTACTGTCAGATTTGTAGTTTACAGTGGTAACAAGTATCAAGGAAGTATAATATCTTTGTGATTAAAATTATCTCTATATTAGGGGGAGAAGCTGAGTGGCTCTCGTCGTTGTTAGATGGGCAGAGTGTCATGGTGGAATACGTATGTTCGTGCTTTAGGAGTGAATTAATATAGGCAAACCAATCAACAACAGCGGTCTCGTTATTCCTTGACGAGGCCACGACAATAACGTGACTTCATACAGGAATAATCTGTTAAAAAGCAAAAACATATTTTCGCCAATTACTCAATGGAATTTTCAGTGGAATACCAGAATAGCTGAATACTACATTATTCAATTGCTGCAGCCCTAGTCTCAATTATGGCACTGGTGATGTATTTATTTGAATATATGTAGACAATGCTCCATATTTGAGCTTTATAGCACATTTAATGGACGCATATTTATGGTCCCAATATTTAACTATGTTTATATAACATACTGTAGTATATTGAATATTAATAACTTATCCATCTCATTGTCCACTATTTTCTTTCCATTTTGCAGTGCCGGATTTCCCAAACTTTGATTTAGCGGAGATTCACCACAATCATGTTTCTCATTGTTTCACGCAAGGAAATTCTTGTTCAATTGGTCGATTACATTGTTGGGAAATCATGTACCACCTCATTTTTTAAATGTTCAATTCGGTTGAGATTTTCTGTGGTTCGGAACTTCTGACAAACATGAAAATGCTCCTCGATTTGGGCACCCAAAATCACACGTTCATAGGATTTCGACACGGTTGAAAGGTAGGTCGACGTGATAAACTATTATATTGTTTCTGTGAAGTTTGATGTAAATCTGGTGATTAGTTTGCTCACGACAAGCTCAGCAATGAGATGGCTCGAGTGGACGCCGCCATTGAAAAATCTGAAATTGGCCTGTTTATACGTCACATTTTCAACTAATAAGAAACATACAGGCCTTTTCTACCAAAGAATCAAGGTTTCGGTCACAGCTTTTCTATTAATTTAGCGTGCCTCCAGAAAGTATTCACAGCGTTTCACTTTTTCCACATTTTGTTATGTTACAGCCTCATCCCAGAATGGAATAAAATCATTTTTTCCCCTCAAACTTCTACACACAACACCCCATAATGAGAACGTGATAAAAGTATTTTTGAAATGTTTGCAAATGTATCAAAAATAAAAAAACTGAGGCGGTACGGTGGCCAACTGGTTAGAGCATCCCCGGCCCCGCCTGTGTGGAGTTTGCATGTTCTCCCCGTGCCTGCGTGGGTTTTCTCCGGGCACTCCGGTTTCCTCCCACATCCCAAAAAACATGCATGAATTGGAGACTCTAAATTGCCCATAGGTGTGAATGTGAGTGTGAATGGTTGGTTGGTTGGTGTATGTGCCCTGCGATTGGCTGGCAACCAGTTCAAGGTGTACCCCGCCTCCTGCCAGATGATAGCGGGGATAGGCCAACACGCCCGCGACCCTAGTGAGGAGAAGCAGCTCAGAAAATGGTTGGATGGATGGATAAAAAACTGACACATCAAATGTACATAAGTATTCGCACCCTTTGCTCAATACTTCAGCAAGGGCTAACTCATTTTGTGGCTCTGGCATAAGGTCTTGGCTCCTCGCGGCACAAGACTCGTCACTTCCGGCTCACCGCTGGCTCACAGTGGCTCACCCGTTGGTTCACAGTGGCGCATCCGTTGGCTCACAGTGGCTCACCCGCTGGATCACCACCCAGTGGCTCACAGCCTGCTCACCACTGTTTCGCGGTGGCTCACCACCTGCTCATCTCGGCATATCAAGGCATATTCGACTTGCTGCTCATTCCACGACATCGTATTTGCTTAGAAACGGGTTGTTGTTTTTGATAATGGTGAATATACAGTACATTAATATGTGTAAGTGCCATCCACATCTTAATACATGCGTCAGTCAATTAAACATTGTAACGTCTTGGCTCCTCGCGGCATGACGACGTCACTTGTGGCTCACCGCCTGCTCATATGTTCATATCGAGGCATATGCTGGGGATTTTTTTTTTTTTTTTTAACTACCATGTTGCACAACTGGCCCAAGAACACATGGTAATAGAGTTTATGCTCCTAATGTTTTTTAAAACTTTGGCAAACAAATGTGAGCGTTCATTCAAAGAATTCCATACCGGATCGGTCGTGGCCCGGGTTAACAACGTCCGCCACCGGCGCCGTCAACCTACAGGGCGCCGGTGGAAATTCAGCTACTGTGGGTCAAAGACAAAGAGGTGGAAAGCGGGTTCTTCGGCAGAAAGAGAAAAGGAAAGCAGAGCCTAGAACTGAATGTGGGGACTTTGACTGTTGGGACTGTGACAGGAAAATCTCAGGAGTTGGTTGACATGATGATTAGGAGAAAGGTTGAGTGGTAGGGGAAAGTGTGGCTAGACAGCATAAGATGGTGGTGTGTAAGATGACTCTGGTGGTGGGGAGGAAGATTAGAAAGACAAAGGCAGAGCAGAGAACCATTTGGTGGAAGCTGAGACAGGACGAGTGTTGTGCAGCTTTTCTGGAAGAGGTGATACAGGCTCTCGGTGGACACGAGGAGCTGCCAGAAGACTGGACCACTACAGCCAAGGTGATCAGAGAGCCAGGCAGGAGAGTACTTGGTGTATCTTCTGGCAGGAAAGGAGAAAAGGAGACTTGGGGGTGGAACCTCACAGTACTGTAAATCATACAAGGAAAAAGGTTAGCTAAGAAGTAGTGGGACACTGAGAGGACTGAGGAGAGGCGAAAGGAATACATTGAGATGCAACATAGGGCAAAGGCCAAACAAGAGGCATATGATGACATGTATGCCAGGTTGGACACTAAAGAAGGAGTAAATTATCTATACAGGTTGGCCAGACAGAGCGATAGAGATGGGAAGGATGTGCAGCAGGTCAGGGTGATTAAGGATAGAAAATATGAAAAAATGTTGACTGGTGCCAGTTGTGTGCTGGATAGATGGAAGGAATACTTTGAAGAGTTGATGAATGAGGAAAATGAGAGAGAAGGGAGAGTAGAAGAGGCAAGTGTGGTGGACCAGGAAGTGGCAATGATTAGTTCTGTCAATATGGCCCGCGGGCCACATTGACGGGCCGGTTCTGGCCCGCGGGCCATAGGTTTTGACACATCTGATATAGTTACGAAATAAAGTTTTATCATATGGGTCAACAGCAGGTATTTTGGATGATCGTAGTTCTATGACCGTTATAAACAACAAGCCGTTTCAAAGCACATACGATGTCGTAGACTGCGCAGCAAGTCGAATATGCCGAGATGAGCAGGCGTGAGCCACAAGTGACATCATTATGCCGCAAAGAGCAAAGAGGCTACGATGTTTTATTTGATTGACGCGCATATTAAGATGTGGATTGCACTTACACGTATTAATGAACAGTACTGTATATTCACCATTATTAAAAACAACAAGCAGTTTCTAAGCACATATGATGTCGTGGAATGAACAGCAAGTCGGCTAAGCCTCGATATGCCAAGATGAGCAGGTGATGAGCCAGTGTGAGCAGGCTGTGAGCCACCACGAGCCAGTGGTGAGCCACTGCAAGCCAGTGTTGAGCCACTGCAAGCCAGTGTTGAGCCAAACCGGGTGAGCCAGTGGTGAGGAGGCTGTGAGCCACCGGGTGAGCTAACGGGTGATCCAGCAGCCTGCGGTTGAGCCACTGTGAGCCACCGCGAGCCGGAAGTGAAGTGTCTTATGCTGCGAGGAGCCAAGACCTTATGCCGGAGCCACAAAATGCGCCAGCTCTTTCTCCAATACTTTGTTGATGCACCTTTGGCAGTAATTATAGCCTCAAGTGAATATGATGCCACAAGCTTGGCACACCTATCTTTGAGCAGTTTCGCCCATTACGCTTTTCAGCACCTCTCACGCTTCATCCGGTTGGATGGGGAGCATTGGTGCACAGCCATTTTCAGATCTCTCCAGAGATGTTCGATTGGATTCAAGTCTGGGGTCTGGCTGGGCCACTCAAGGACATCCACAGAGTTTTTTCCTCTTTTGCTGTCTTGGCTATGTGCTTTGGGTCGTTGCCCTGTTGGAAGGTAAACCTTTGCCCCATTCTGAGATCCTGGGCACTCTGGAACAGGTTTTCATACAAGATGTCTCTGTACATTGCTGCATTCATCTTTCCCTCAATCCTGACTAGTCTCCCAGTTCCTACCGCTGAAAAACATCCCCACAGCATGATGCTCCCACCACCATGCTTTCCTGTGGGGGTGGTATTGGTCAGGTGATGACCGGTGCCTGGTTTCCTCCAAACATGACGTCTGGAATTCACCCTAGAGTTCTATCGTTGTCTCATCAGACCAGAAATTGTCTTTTCCTCATGGATCAGAGAGGCCATTGTGCTATTTGGAAACTTCAAAGCAGAAATTTTTCTGTACCCTTCCCCAGATTTGTGCCTCGAGACAATCCTGATAAGTACTTTGACTTCATGGTTGTTTGTGTCACCTGTAGTGCCATATATAGACAGGTGTGTGCCTTTCTAACTCATGTCCAATCAACTAAATTTACCACAAGTGGACTCCAATTAAGCTGTAAGAACTTTGCAAGGATGATCAGTGGAAGCATGATGCACCTGAGCTCAATTTAGAGCTTCGAGGCAACGGCTGTGAATACTTATGTACAGCTACATGTGATTTCTTAGTTTTTTATATTTTTAATAAATTTGCAAACATTTCATAAAACATATTTTCCACTTTTTCATTAGGGGGTATGTTGTGTGGATTTTTTTCAGGAAAAAAAAAAATCATTCCATTTTGGAATGAGGCTGTAACATTAGAAAATGTTAAAAAGTGAAGCACTATGAATACTTTCAAGACAAACGGTACATTCATCTCTGAACAATTCAATTTGGGCCAATTCATGACATTAAAACTAGCATAAAAGCTTAACCGATTCATAGGGTTAGGGGTCCTTTTATTTGTGTTTCAAATCTCAACCTAATCATTTCCTGTATTTTGATATGCAGGTGGATCAAAGTTATAACATAACTATTTATTACAGTATTAATGTGTATAAGTTAAAACCTAATTTGAGACCGACTAGGACAACTTTTTTTTTTTACATATGTAAACTGTACTAAATAATATTTTCATTGCCAGTTTTTTCATATTTTACATATCGTTAGATTTAGTTTTTCTGTTTGTGTTTGAATAAAGCAATGCTAGCCGTTAGTGCCATTAGAAAAGGCGAACAGTTTAGTCTTTGAAACGTTTTACATACATGAGTGACCAAGCCGCTTATTGACGTGTTGTGTTAGCTCTAATCGCATTAATGTTGTCTTACTATCAACATTAATCATAATAATGCATTTCATAATGTTTAAAAACAGTAAAGGTGGAAGATTAGCAGACATGTGGACAAACCTTCACCTTGGATGTACACGATGTAATTCTCGTCATAAGCATGCAGTTGATTTCGTTGGGCCTCGTTCTTCTCGTACTTCGGCAGTGTTCTGTTAAACAGTTACAATATTTTATTAGCCGCTCCCGTACCAACTTTTTGCACGTTTTGATAATTTCTTCCACTCCATTTTACCTGGCCATGTCGCTGCTTTTTGTGTCGTCCCGAAGCCACGCCGACTTCCGCTTTTTTTTTTTTTTTTCTTCTATGGTGGTTTTAGGGCAGCAGAGTGTCCATGGCAACGTATTGCTGCCATCTTGCGGCGGTATTAAAGAGGCTTCGAAGTGGTTTACATGAAAATGATGAAAAAAAAATAAGACTCCTGCCACTCGTCCACAAGGACACAGAGTAGACACACACGCCCACATCCAGGTTGAAATTAAAAGATAACGATGTAATGACCGAAGGATCAAAGGCTGAGTACAGAGCATCCAGGTGAGGAAACACCAACTCAATGAGCTGTATCAAAGCTTACGTGTATCTAACCAAGTATCTAACTGTACCATAAAAGTTCTCTCAGCGAGGAAGAATAAAAACCATTGGTGTACAGCACGAGAGGCCATACAGATATTTTAGTCTATTTACAAGAACGGTGTGGTCTACTGTATCAGAAGCGGCACCAGAGGTGGGTAAGTAACACGCGACATTTACTCCGTTACATTCACTGAAGTAACATTATGGATATATTTTACTTTAGTATGAATGAATCATGCTTTTTTTTTTTCTTTTACAAGCGTATTTATGTGAAGAGCGGCAGGGCGGACGACGGGTTAGAGCGTCTGCCACACAGTTCTGAGGACCAGGGGCCTCATGTACAAAAGGTGCTTACGCACAAAAACGTGGCGTCCGTTCTTTTTCACGGCAAAGTTCAGATGTATCAAGAGCGACATGACCGTGGAAATGTGCGGTGCCTCACGCCAACTGCATTTCTGGCGTACGCACGTTTCTGCAGCTTTTCGTGCTTTGGCAACACTTAGAGGTGATGCTGGGAAACTGTTCTTATAAATCTGCACACCAGACACATGAACAATTCATGCCCGGCGACATTTGGTTTCAACAATGCAATTGAGGCAAGGACTGAGAATTCATTTGTTAACCAGTGTATTTAATCAACCACTGATATTTGTGAGGACATCTACTAATTGATCAAGGCGATCGTTTATGCCGCCTGTTGCCCTCACAATCGCTTCGTGACTCCAGCACATGCACTGAAAAAAAGAGGCCTTTGAATTTACTTCATTTGAACATGTACATCGGTTGCACATGATAAAAATGTGTTTAAATTGACATAATTTACCCCTCTTCTCCTAAAAAAAACAGGATTTTTTTTTTCAGTGTGCGTGTCCTCTCCCGTGTATTAAAATAATCAATTGAATAATCAAAAGGAGTCAAAAGTTTTCATATCCTCTTTGATATGTTGATGTGCTTCTATTTGAATGTAAAAGATTACAAATAACACACATACAACATTTACGCATGAACCTTTATCTCACATGGATAAGTGTAGGTTACTGTACGAACACATTTGTTACGAGTTCTAAAAATACATGGTCTTAACCTTGTGGGGTGATCATAGTCAGCCACATGTCCTCCCACCACCCCTGAGAGAGCAGCGTCACCCATGATCGCAGCGATTCTCTCCTCGAACGGGGCTTGAGGCCCTCCGCGCCGGTTCTTCCGCCTTTTTGTGGCCACACTTTGGCGGTGGGCAGCTGTCATCCGCTTCACACCCACCTTCATGTCTGACCACTTCTTTTTTAGTTCAGCGTGTGCACACTATTCGGACTCCGCAGCATTGACAGCCGAACACACGCTGTCCCATTCGCTCCTCTTTCGCGTGTTGTTAACGCCGTAGGACAGCGTGCCAAAGAGGATTTTCTTGCGCGCCTCCACTTCATTGATCAACTTCACATTCAGCAAAATTATTTTTCTTCATTACCTTGCTCATTTACCTTTTTTTCTAATCATGCAGAGATCGGCATCCCAGGTGCAGGGTTCATTTAAATATGATTTGCATATTCAAATGTGGCCGTGGACAGGGAGGAGTCGGCTACTCCAACATTTGCACTCATTTCCACGTTGATTGGAATGTACGAAGGAAATGTGCTTGGATTCATGAGTACGCAGAGTTTCATACATCTGAATATTTTTGTGCGTACGACGTTTTCTGGATTTGAGCGTACGCCGTGTTTTTGGAGGAAATCCACGCAAGTCTTTGTACATGAGGCCCCAGGATTCAAATCCCGGCCCCGCCTGTGTGGCATTTGCATGTTCTCCCCGTGCCTGGGTGGGTTTTCTCCGGGCACTCCGGTTTCCTCCCACATCCCAAAAACATGCATGGTCGGTTAACTGAAGACTCTAAATTGGCCGTAGGTGTGAATGTGAGTGTCAATGGTTGTTTGTTTAAATGTGCCCTGCGATTGGCTGGCAACCAGTTCAAGGTGTACCCCGCCTCCTGCCCAAATGTAGCTGGGATAGGCTCCAGCACGCCCGCGACCCTTGTGAGGAGAAGCGGTACAGAAAATGGTTTTGGATGGATTTATGTGAAGAAGAATCCATACTTTTACTCAGTTACAATGATCGACATGCCGCTTGCTACTTTTATTTATCCATTCTTGCGTACACGATCTATTTTTAGACTTCATCTTCGACCTCCGCATAGGGCGCCGTTGCGGCCAATCCAACGTGATCACTAGTGTCATTTGACTCCAATTCACCAATCAGACGGCACAAGGCAGTCACATGACCGCACACAACCGCATAAAAAAACTCTAGTATGTTGCTTTTATGAAATCAATGATCTGCTAAAAAGAGCTCAAACTTTTATTTCTGCATCTAACAATTTTTTTTTAAACTGAAAATAGACACTTGGCTTAAATTTAAAATAAAATAGTAAATGGCTGGTGAGGTGTTCCGGGCACATCCCACCGGGAGGAGACCCCGGGGACAACCCAGGACACGCTGGAGAGACTACGTCTTTCGGCTGGCCTGGGAACGCCTCGGGATCCCCTCAGAAGGGCTGGATGAAGTGGCTGGGGAGAGGGAAGTCTGGGCGTCCCTGCTAAAGCTACTGCCCCCGAGACCCGACCTCGGATAAGCGACAGAAAATGGATGGATTTAGCAAATAATCATTAACTTTGAATTTTATGGCTGCAACACGTTTGAAAAAAGCTGGGACAGGGTCATGTTTACCGCTGTGTTACATCACCTTTTCTTTTAACATTCAATAAACCTTTGGGAACTGAGGACACTAATTGTTGAAGCTTTGTAGGTGGAATTCGTTCCCATTCTTGCTTAATGTACAGCTTCAGCTGTTCAACCGTCCGGGGTCTCCGTTGTCGTAATGCACCACACATTTTCAATCCGAGACGGGTCTGGACTGCAGGCAAGCCAGTCTAGTACCCGCACTCTTTTACTACGAAGCCACTCTGTTGTAACACGTGCAGAATGTGGTTTGGTTTCGCAAGCTTTTACATAGTATGCAGTATTACTATATATTGTGTGCCCCTCGCTCGAGTACCGTTATAGCACGCAGCACAGAAAGTCTTTGCCTTGCCATATAGGCAGAAGTACGGACGACAGTACTGACAAGTACTGCGTGGGTCTTTTTTTCCTACTGCCCAGTGCATAGTAACCATAATAGAGTCGTAAGTATATACAAGGAAATCCTCACCTCGTCTGCGCCGCTTCGCCGTGGCGGCAGCGAGATTTAGTTCTCTTGCTGGCGGTTGAGGTCCCGATGGCCGTAGGAAAAATAGTTGGCACCGCAGCTGGTTTTAGCCTCTACCTCTGTATCCAATGCTTTCTGCTCAGTCTTTCTCCAAACACGCCGGTTCGAAGTGAGCAGCACAGAGTTTGGAATGCTTGCTAGGCACCCATAGCTGACCATGTTTCGTCCCCTGTCGATTGACTTTCCCTATCCACTGCTCACGTATTCCTTTTTCACTTGGAATAAACCATCGTGACATCGCTAAATCATACGACAACAAATATACAAGGACGGGAACAACAGCATGGAATAGCAGCACACAATGCCGACTGAACAGGCTGTTTGCCTCATGTGACGTCACAGAGCCGAAGACCGGAAGGAACTGGATGCAAAAAGCAGACGGCGCATTCTGCATCATATTTATCGATTTAACGTCTGTATATCTGATATATAATCACTTTGAAATGGCAGATGTAGTTTGTACAGACGTTCTAGAGTTATCAAGAAAACATTTAACATCTTTGTCCTCTGACCTATAAAGTCCTCATTCGCCGAATCATGATTCAGTCACATGACTCAGTGGCAAGCAAAATAAACTCTCGCTCTCAAACTGGTGGGCCGACTCCGCCAACCTTCTCAGTAGTTTAGCAGCTTACAAGTGGGTGAATTGAAACGATGGACCTCAAAGTATGGCTAGTTTTTTTTGTTGGCCAACAGGAAAATGAAACAGGCCACTCGATGTCCATGCTGCCTTCCCAAACGTGGCCAGTTTAAAAGTGAAACGAAGAGAATGGGCACAGGACGGCGCTGTTTCGATCTTATATTCTCTGAGGATTTATTCATTTTGAATAACATTAACAAAGACAACTGCGCTGTCAAAGTCATCCCGACTGCTGGTGAGCCTAATGGAGGCGCTAGCTAGCATAGCATTATGGCCGCATCGGAAGTCAATATCTCACTATCCCATCACCGATTACCCACTGCTTTACTTATTTAAAAACTATTACCAATACCAGCTGCAAAACGTACTCACCGGGAATAAGAAAAAAAAGATTTCATGACGGTCTGCCTGTGGGGAGTCCCCCCCGGTCTATCCTGGTAGCGGTGGTCTCTGGCGGGATCCTCTGTGGCTGCGGCACCTCTTGGTGTGGATGGCTTCCTCAGGTTGTCGTTCTTCACCCAGAATCCCCAGTGCCTTGCCATGTCTCTATACTATTAGTCAACAGGTGTTCTGTTTCTGTGCGTGTGTTCGTATGGGTGTGTCTGCTTTTATCTCTGTGAAGAACTTTGGGTTGCAGTTTTCATGTATGAAAAGTGCAATATAAATAAAATGTGATTATTAGTCTGACCACCACTACCAGGATAGACCGGGGGGGACTCCCCACAGGCAGACGGAACACACCTCCCTTACTTAAAAAACTTAAAAAAGACTGAGACAATAGCACAGGAAAAAAACAGCAGGACAATGAGATACAATAAAACAGATACACGGTTAGAATAAAAAAGAAATAATTGAATAAATGAGTAGATAAATAATTGTATAAATTAATAAAGATTGAACCGGGTCCTCAGAACTGTGAGGCTGACGCTCTAACCAGTCGGCCACCGTGCCGCCTATATTTCAAAGCCTGCACGTACACTTCTCGATGTCCACTCCCGCCTTGTTCTTCGATGGTGGTTTTACGACGGCAGCAGCCTTGACGGCAATTTTCAGCCCATGCGTCGACGCCGCCGCCATATTGGATGTGGAAAAGTGGACGCTAAGTGAAGACGCCTCATCGAATTGCTGCTTGGAACTATCGAAAGTGTTTTACACTCAAAGCCAGAGCTTCCGGGTCTAAGAGTAATCAATGTCTTTTGATTGTATTTTGAATTGTAACATCATTTTCAAATAGAATTTGAGTACTTTGTGGCTGAAACTACAAAATCTTGCACATTGTGATGTTAATTGCTGTGGTGAAACCAGCCTCCAAACAAAACATCCATTCATTTGCCGTACCATTTATCCTCACTCGCGTCGCAGGCCTGCTGGAGCCTATCCCGGCTGCCACTGGGCAAGAGGTGGGCTACACCCGGAACTGGTCGCCAGCCGATTGCAGGGTACATACAGACAAACAATCATTCGCACTCATGTTCACACCGACAGGCAATTTCGAGTCTTCAATGAACCTAACAAGCATGTTTTTGTGATATGGGAGGAGAAAACCCACACAAGGACAGGGAGAACATGCAAACTCCACACAGGGGAGGCCAGATTTGAATCAGGGTCCTCAGAAGTGTGAGGCAGATGTGCTAACCAGTCGACCAATGTGCCGCCGACCAATTAATCGATTATTAAAATAATCATTAGTTGCAGTCTTAATGAGTACGCTTGTTGACAACATTGTCGTATCTTCCTTAGTGTAAAATGACCTCAAGTACATCTGACCACGGAGCAGGAGCTGCCGAGCAATGTTTGATTTAACCAGCTCCGAACATGTTTAAAAAAAGTGTGTCCAAGTCGAACAGCAATCAACCCTCCTTCCCTTCTCCGCTGCTCAGGGATGACCGTGGGAATGTTCGGCGCTATCTTGTCCCACACCAGCTACCAACAAGCTGCAGCTGCATAGCTAGTGCAGCTAAACGCCGTCATTGCACAGTGCAGTTAGTCATCCTCACCTCCATGGCCACAAATAAGCAGCAATCCTGGCAAGTATTGTTATCACTAAATGAGGACCGGAAGCCAAGCTAATGTAATGACATGTAGTCAAGAAACACCAGAATAAGTGCTTGGTGAGCAACAAAAGGGCCGAACGTGGTCAAAGACATAAGGCCCGTTTATACGTTGCAAAAGCAATCATTTATCCACACAATGGTCCACGTCAATGGCGGATATGGCTATTGTGATCAACGACTACATACAATCTGTACTACAGCTTATCCGAATGTATTACCCACGTCACCAGAGTGTATTCTCGTAAAGTCACACAGTCTTATTGCTTTTTATCTAACCACTTCCAGTAGTGTGGTATGCATGTATCTTGTAGTGCAGCGGCATTGCTAGGCCTATTTTATGGGGGCCGAAGCCCCCCTAAAAACTTGTCAAGCCTCAAATATCTGTCAGTATGTGTTCATGGCCAAGGTTTATATTCCTAGCCCCCCTAAAACCAAAACAAAATGCCCCGCGAATCTATGGGAGGGGCTGGGCCACCCCAAACATCAAAACCTAGCGACGCCCCTGCTGTAGTGACTCCCATAGTATGTAAAACTACATTCAATCACAAAGGAATGTCTCTGTGAGTTTGTGTCGCACAAAATACCAATTGCGTGTTCGCCTGAAAGTTGGCTGGCAACATCCAGGTCTCGACCGAACAATTCACAAATTTTACCTTACAAAAACGAGTCAATTTATGCCACAAGTGGAAACAATTAAACATTGAGGTATATGACCAGGTGGCATATGCATCGTTGCTGTCAGGTGGAAACCTCGTATATACAAAAATGTTCAATTTCACATCTTTTCACAAATCGTTACTATTAGTCTTTCCCTCCGTCGTCTGATATATTATATATTATATCTACTCATTACCTGGCAGTTTAAAGTGTTGAAAATAGAGTGAGAACAAATCGAATAATTCTCTTGAATACTCAGCTGTCTGAAAAGTCGTAACACATCTCCTCTCACTCTGCAGGAGCAGTGTAGCATCATCTTCATCATCATGATGAGCTGACAAAATCCATTTATATAGGTGGAAATTAATATGCACGCACTTAACTCGTGGGTGCCTTCCATCTGAAACGAAGCATTCAGCGATCGATTTTAACAGAACCAGCCTACCTAATGTATACAACCTCAATATTCTGAGTCGTAATTGTCTAAAACAACATGCAGACTTTCAAGATAGGCAGCAATTACGCCCCAGAACACGTACTACTTCTATAAGGAAATGTGCTCGCCTTCCGCCCCGACGTCAAATGTGGGCTTGCCTAAAGTCAACTGAAAATTGAATTTGTCTTCAGAACACAAGCCTAAAATTACTACTCAGTCTCTTTGCAGGGGATTTTTTTTTTTAAGTCCAGAACTATGGATTACAGTTAGTTAGGTGCCAATGTTCACAGCGTTAGAGAGGTCCTTTAACTGTGCAGTATGATGACTATGACAACAATGACTTGTGGTGTATTACACAGCCACGCAGAATATTTATAGCTCTTTCGTAGGATAAAATTCTATAAAAACAATATGTGGTCTGATTCGGATGCCGCGGTATTGCGGGGGAATACTGTAGATCATTTATTCTCAGTTTTGATGTGTCCGAAAGTGTGCAGTCAAACTGGCTCTTTGAGCATAGCTTTTACCACAAATTGAGCAACAAAACGGTTTTTTTCCTGTGTGTGTTCGCATGTGTGTTTCCAAATAGTCTTTTCTGGAGTAAGTCTTACCACAAGTTGAGCAACTAAAGGGTTTTTCTCCTGTGTGCGTTTTCAAGTGAGTTTCCATTTTGTCCTTTCTGGAGAAGGTTCTACCACACGTCGAGCAACTGAAGCGTTTTTCTCCTGTGTGTGTTATCATGTGTTTTACCAGATGTCTTTTTTGAGAGAATGTTTTACCACAAATTGAACAACAAAAGGGTTTTTCCCCTGTGTGTGTTTTCATGTGTTCTGCCATGGTTTTCTTTACAGTGAATCTTACACCACAGATGGAGCAACTAAAGGGTTTTTCTCCTGTGTGTGTCCTCATGTGTTTCACCATGTTTGACTTTCGAGAGAATGTTTTACCACAAGTTGAGCAACTAAAGGGTTTTTCTCCTGTGTGCGTTCGCATGTGTTTTACCATGTTTGACTTTAGAGTAAATCTTTTCCCACAACTTGGGCAACAGAAGGGTTTTTCTCCTGTGTGTGTTCTCATGTGTGGTACCACGGATGACTTGTGACAGAATATTTTAGCACACCATGAGCAACGAAAGCAATTTTCATCCCTATGGGTTCTCATGTGTCTAATATATGCTTTCTCAGTAAAATGCTTACCACAAACTGAGCAGGTAAAAAAACTTTTTCGTGTTGCCGACGTTTCATTATTGCAAAGATTTTTGTCCTTTTCTGAGCTTTTGAGCGGTTCGTTGTCACCTTTAGAGTCTTTGTTCCTCATTAAAGGTTCTTCCTTGTCGTCGCTGTGTGACAGTGGACCCAAGCGGTTGTCTGGTAGCGGTCCTCTACAGCGGTCTCTGCTCGGACCTTGCTGATTAAACTGTGACCGCTTGGGTGGTTCGTCTTCATTGTCTTCACTCTTCATGGAGACACCAGTCGGTGGCAACTTGCTGACATCAAAAACCTCCTCTTCCTCTTTCAACGGGGAGAGCTGAGGATCCTCCTCTTCCTCTGTTACGTGGGGAGGCTGTGGCTGCTTCTGTTCCTCTCTATGTGAGGGGGCAGTGGATCGTCGTGTTCCAAGATGGAGCTCCCCTCATGCGATTGAGGGGCAAGTTTTCTGATGACTAATCAGCTGCTGAATGTCTGCAGGACACAAGCAAGTCAATGATGTTACAATAACTACCGCCAAATAGTAGACAATTTTTCTACCAAAAACAACATCAATCATCCTGGGGTGTAGTGGGGGAAAAATATATATCAGACATATTGGTAGAAAGCCCAAGCACAGTCATAAACTGTTTGTTTGTTAGCTCGGGCTGCAGTTCAGGGCACACGGTACATGTGGTATACCAGTGCCTTTCAAACTTTTTGGAGGCCTGGCACACCTTTGACAGACAAAAACTTGCACGACACACCATCCAATGAAAATGGGGGATAAGCGGCTCAGAAAATGGATGGATGGAAAACACCGAGGCTTAAAACCATTTATATCGTGACAAGTTTGTCTCTCACTTTATATATACTCACTCAATGTGAAACCTGGGCCAGTTTAGTGGAACACAAAGCTGATATCCTTGTTCAGCACTGGAGCGAGGTCTGCCGGTGCAAAAGCAAAAAAAACAGTGCATAATTAATAGGGATGGGACTTAAATGCATTAATCACAATTAATTAATTAGTATCTTTAAATGAATACATTTGAATCACATTTTGTGTTCCACACAATGCGGAACCTTTGTCAGAACACGATTTTCTGGTACACTGATTACACAGATGCACACCTCGGAGCTCGGCTACCAAAATGGAGGAATTGGATGAAACAGGCGGCACGGTGGGCGACTGGTTAGAGCGTTAGCCTCACAGTTCTGAAGACGCGGGTTCAATTCCCGCCCCCGCCTGTGTGGAGTTTGCATGTTCTCCCCGTGCCTGCGTGGGTTTTCTCCGGGCACTCCGGTTTCCTCCCACATCCCAAAAACATGCATGAATTGGAGACTCTAGATTGCCCGTAGGTGTGAATGTGAGTGCGAATGGTTGTTTGTTTGTATGTGCCCTGCGATTGGCTGGCAACCAGTTCAGGGTGTACCCCGCCTCCTGCCCGATGACAGCTGGGATAGGCTCCAGCACGCCCGCGACCCTAGTGAGGAGAAGCGGCTCAGAAAATGGATGGATGGATGGATATTCTACTGCTTTGTATTAAAATGCAATTAAATTTTTCTATCCAGAGTTAACAATATACCCTTCTGTGTCAATAATCTGATTTGGTCGTCCAATAAAATCCATTAAATGAAACCATGTTGCTTTTTAGGACAAATATTGTCATACGATTAAAATGCGATTCTTCTCGTCCTTTCGGACAAGATTTCCTCAAAGGTTTGCCTCCTCCTTGACCCAAGTATTTAAAGTACTCCACCCTCGCTATCTCTTCTTCCTGTAGCCTCAATTTTCCTTCTCCACCGCTCTCATTCATGCACATACAGCATCTGAAATAAGTATTTAACATGTCAACATTTTTCTCAGGTATTAAGACAGGTCCTTAAAGCAATCCATTAATCAATTGTTAACCGCCAGTCCCTTTAGCCACACAAAAAAAGGAAAGTGAACAGGAAGACAGAAAGGTGAACATGCTTTACATAGGTATGTTACTACGTCCAGAAATGCGGCTGCCATGTTCTTCCTATTTCCCTGTGCCACATTTCAGGCACGTGAATTTAGCGATGGTCCACCCAAAATTGCGTTTTCTCACTGTTTCATGCAATGTAAGGTACTTGTTCCTTTCAGATTATGCTGTTGGGAAAACCCTTTACCGCCTCGTTATTGAATATTCCAAATAGATTGAGATTTTCTGTGGTTCTGGTAAAAATAAGTGTTCCTCGATTTCGGCGTAAAAAAAAAAAAACGCACGCTCGTAAGATTCCTCCTCGAGAGAACGCTACATCCTTGATTCACTATTTTTATTATTTTTGTTTCCTGTGAGGTTTGAAGCAATTATGGTGAAGCAAATGCTCTCAGTTTGACCCTAAAAACGAGAAGGCTCGAGCGGATGCCATTGAAAAATCTGAAAATAGTGTGTTTAAACATCACATTTCCATGTCAACTCTTAGAAACATCCGGGCATTTATCTATATTTGCGGGCACACATTTGTTAATGATTTATATTGATTTCTGGGCAGAACATCTTGGCAAATTTTCGACATATGATGTGGCAAAAAAAAAAAAAACCTTAATCCTTATCCGATTCTTCCAAACCAGGGCTTATTTCATTTGTGCAACACTCCTCTATCTAATGATATCGACATAATAGTATTTTGGAAATTTCAGTAACATGTCTACTTTAGCCAGTCTTTGAAACGTTTTACTTACATAACGCCAGAGCAAGCCGCTTATCATCTTTTAGTCCTACTTGCATTGCTGTTATTTCACCATCAATATGAATCTAATTACTCTGTTCATTAATGTTTAAACTTTTTTTTTTTTTAAAGTAGAAGATTGGTGGACGTGGCCAGACCTTGGATGTAGAAGATGTGATTCTTGCCTTCTGCTTCCACTTGTTTTCGTTCTCCTCGTACGACGCCATTGTCCTGTTAAACATTCAGAATACGTTATTAGTCGCTCCCGTTACCATTTTTCCGCTCGACTTCACCTTGTGGCTTTCGCGGCGCGACGTCTTTGCGGCGTCTCGGAGTCGAGGCCACGCCAACTTCCGGCTTTTTCTTCTTCGATGGTGGTTTTACGGCGGAAGTGTCCATGGCAACGCACTGCTTCTATCTTGCGGCGGCATTAAAGACAATTGGATGGGAGCCGAAAGCGACAAGTCGTGTTTGAAAAGTTGCCAGTTTAAAAAATAATTTTCTCTGACTATCCGTATTGGATTTGAAGTAAAACAAACAGGATTCAATTGAAGTGTCGATGTTGACCTTTATTCTGATGATTTTAAAGGTTTTCGAACTAATGTCAGAGCTTGGGCCTCATCAGAGGGTAGCTCGAGAAATGAATATATTTCACATGCCATTTGGTTTCATTAGTCACTCTTCTCTTCTCCTCGCCGTTTCGTTACCTTTGTTTGCCGTTGTAAGTAATCATTCGTGCTCAGAGGTGAGCTCAGATACCTACCTTTCAAAATAAAAGCCATACACTTAAAACAGGAAGTAAAACTGAATTTTGCACGTATAAAACGAAATGTAATAAAACAGTTGCCGTGACTATTTTAACAATACATTCTTAAGTCACTGAACATTAGGAACTCGCAGCATGTATGCACTTGTGCACTTGGAGTGAGGAGGCATACTGACGGTTACTTGGCCAAACGCATAGTGATAACAATCAGAATCTGAATCATCTTTATTTGCCAAGTATGTCAAAAACACAAGAAATTTGTCCCCGGTAGTTGGAGCCTCTCTAGTACGACAACAGACAGTCAATTGACAGAGAATACTTCTGAAACATAAAGACGAAAAAAAAAAAACACAGTCACTGAGCAAAAGAAAAAGTTACCGGTAATGTGGTAATGGCGATAATTTATTTATTTATTAATTGTGCAAAAAGATGCAGAGTCCTCTAGCAATTAGAGCAGTTTGAAATGACTAATAGAACAATAGTCAGGTGCAATGACCGTTGTGCAAAGGGCGCAGAGAATTCAAGAAATGTACGCAGTTTAAAGTGACTCGTAGTGCGATAATCTGGGACAAATGTCGGTTGTGCAAATGTTGCAGATACTACTCAGTCGATTGTGCAAATGGTGCAGATGCTACTCAGGCATATGAGTGGCCAGCATTGGTCAACAGCAGATATGCAAATTGTGCAGCGTGGCGAGACTACTACAGTGAGTGCACGAGTCATGTATAACTGGACCGACAGAGATGTGACAACAAACTCGAGACAAAATTGGCAGCATGTTGCAGTGGAATTGTAAGTTAACTGTTGAAGAAGTTAATGACAAGAGGGAAGAAGCTGTTGGAATGGCTGCTTGTTTTAGTTTGCATTGTTCGGTACCGATCAATTTAGTGCCCTATGTAGTGCACTTAAAATTTCCCACAAAGCATTGCAAAAAGCAGTGAACAACGGGACTTGATGGGTCGCAGACGGAGGGAGTGAATTTTTCGTATAAATGTAACTTTTTAACAAAGCTTCACTTGTTGACATTTTTATAGCAATGTACAGTCAAATCATCTCGTTTTAATAATGTGCCATTTTTTATTATTTTTTTTCACCCACTGCAGCAAACTAAATTGTTAACTCATTCACTGCCAGTCCGACATGTTAACATGGATATTTGAATTCGACAGCCGTCAATGGCAGTGGATGTAATGTGGGACAGCTGTGACGCCATGAACAGAGCACCGTGTAGTGTCCAAAAGCTGTTATGAATGAGCTCACTATATAGTTCACTATATAGTGCAACACGACATGGGGAGTAGGAAGCGAAGTGAATGATTTCGGACACAGCCTTGTTCTTGTTTATCATGACTTGGTGAGTGACCATCGGTTGGTCACTACTTTTTTGCTGTGCTTTGTGGGAAATTTTGAGTGAATATATGGAGGGCACTGAATTTGTTTACTAAGCATTTGGACACAACTACAAAATGGCGTAACCAGTATATAGTGCACTATATGGTGGTGAGTGATTTCCTACTCCCCGTATAAGGGTTGCACTATATACTGTAGTGGACTATATAGTGAGCTTCTTCATATCAGCTTTTGGACAACACACGGTGCTCTGTGAATTATGTCAGAAAATAAGAAAATCAATACAAATTGCACAATTTTAAAACAAGATGGTTTTACTGTACATTGCTATAAAAGCCAACAATCGTAGCTTTATTGAAAAGTGACACACTTTACAAATACAAAGTTACATATACTACCAACCTCCGTCTTTTTCTTCTTCGATGGTGGTTTTACACCAGCAGTGTACCTGGCAACCTACAATAATCCCCCCCATGCCACCAGAAACGTCTAAACCTAGTAACACACTTGTCAGGAACATGTAGATTTTTGTCAGGCAAAACAAACACACGACACAAGAAAAACCAGAACAACATTAATATTTTATCTTTTTATTTATAAATGTATTAGATTTTCTTTCTTTGAATAGCTGAGTGACAATATATGGATTTTTTTTGGTTTTATTTCAGTTTTGATTTATTCAGTACGAGGTCTTGGTGCTAAATTGCTAAATATAAAACTATATAGTGAGTTTCATTTACAGAATAACAGGTTGCATGATCCTTTAGCAAAGCTAAATTGAGGGGAAAATATATGTAAAATATGATACGGAAGATTTATGGTGCAGATCTCAAAAGTCAAAATCAAAACTCAGCACTCTCAGAATGCAAGAATGCATAGACTCTAACATGTTTTAATTGTACTTTTATTGTTTTCTCTTTGTTTTAAATGTTTAGAAGCTGTTTATTTTCCTTTGTTTTTAAACGCTTTTAATCATATAAAGCACATTGAGTTGCCTTGAGTATGAAATGCGCTATATAAATAAATTTGCTTTGCTTTGCTATTCATGTATATGGTGGTTGTGATTATGTGGGTTTAATGTGTAAATGCGTGTACATGTATTTGTTTAAATACATATGTGCATGATTACCCATGTAGATGATCATGCTGGTGCTCGTTAAGGTGAAGACGTACTTATGTATGTCTAGTGATGTACAGTAAATGTGCACAATGTATGGATATATTTGTATTGGAGCTTGTGTACAAAAATTGCCCATTATAATGTACGAATGCAAAACTACAATAAAAATATTGATGTAATTTATTTATTTATGTAAAAGACCTCAGCACTCTATTGTGCAAACAAACATTGCTGATATTATACACATAATATACTATAACGTAAACCCTCGTTTATCGCGGAGGTTACGTTCCAGAAAGTCCCCACAGTAAATTAAATCCACAAAGTAGCAACCACTTATTTATTATATTACTATTAGGGCTGTGAGGATAAGCGGCTCAGAAAATGGATGGATGGACTGATAAATCACAAATAATCCCAGGGGCCAAATGCACAAAAAAATAATACTCCATTTTGCTTTGAGATGGTATTTTAAACTTGTTGTGCTTCAATGAAGAGAGATTTCAGCGCTAATTACTATACAGATTTATTAGTTCCATAAACACAATTCAATGCCAATTTAAGTTAACTGCATTTCAGAGAGGTGCTTGGTATTTTATTTGTCCACTTGAGATTACCATCCTTTCTACTCATTTTCAATGGGCACAGGTGATTTGAGATGTGACTGATTTTCGTTACAAGTGTGGTCCACAGAAGATAATACAAAAGTCAATGTACCAGAGTAAATTGCTTTTGGAACCTTGATTGTGCTATATTTACAGCTCTCAATATTAATATAGGATTTTAAAAACATTTTAGGGGGATGTCAATTACTCATAGTTTTTCTGGATTCACGACTGGGCTTAGTCCCTATACCGTGCAAAAGAGATGACTGTGAATCGAAACTGAACATTGAAAATTGAACTAATATGATGATGATGCTTAAATGCAGGCTGATGAGGATGACAACAATGACATGTAGTGTATTACACAGCTCCTCCGTAGAATAAAATGCTATAAAAACAATATGGGGTCTGCTTCGGATGCCGCGGTATTTCGGGGGATTAATTTTCCTGTGTGTGTTTTCATGTGTGTTTCCAAATAGTCTTTTCGAGAGTACGTTTTATCACAAGTTGAGCAACTAAAGGGTTTTTCTCCTGTGTGTATTTTCATGTGTCTAACCATAACTGACTTTTGAGTGAAACCTTTACCACAAATTGAGCAAAAAAAGGGTTTTCCTCCTGTGTGTGTTCTCATGTGTGATACCACGTGTGATTTATGAGAGAATGTTTTATGACACATTAAGCAACTAAAGGGTTTTTCTCCTGTGTGCGTTTTCATGTGTCTAACCATAACTGACTTTTGAGTAAACCTTTTACCACAAGTAGAGCAACAAAATGGTTTTTCTCCTGTGTGTGTTCGCATGTGTGTTTCCAAATAATCTTTTCTACAGTAGGTTTTACCACAAGTTGAGCAACAAAAGAGTTTTTCTCCTGTGTGTGTTGTCATGTGTGACACCAGATTTTGTTTTGTAATGAATTTTTGACCACAGACGGAACAACTAAAGTTTCTTTCTTCTGTGTGTTTTCTCATGTGTGTTTCCATTTTGTCCTTTCTAAAGAACATTTTACCACAATTTGAGCAACTAAAGGGAGCTTCCCCTGTGTGTTTTTTCACGTGTGTTTCCATTATGTCTTTTCGAGAGAAGGTTTTACCACAGGTTGAGCAACTAAAGCGTTTTTCTCCTGTGTGTGTTATCGTGTGTCTTACCAGATGTCGTTTCTGTGAGAATGTCTTACCACAAACCAAACAACAAAAGGGTTTTTCTCCGGTGTGTGTTTTCATGTGTTCTGTCATGGTTCGCTTAGCAGTGAATCTTGCACCACAAATGGAGCAACAAAACGGTTTTTCTCCTGTGTGTGTTCTCATGTGGTATACCATGTTTGACTTTCGAGAGAATGTGTTTCCACAAATGGAGCAGGCAAACGGTTTGTCTCCTGTGTGTGTTCTCATATGTTTTACCATATTTGACTTTAGAGCGAATCGTTCACCACAACTTGCGCAACAAAAGGGTTTTTCTCCTGTATGTGTCTTCATGTGTTGTGACATGTTCTTTTTTCGAGTGAAACTTTTACCACAAATTGAGCAACAGAAAGGTTTTTGTCCTGTGTGTGTTCTCATGTGTTGTACCACAGATGACTTATGAGAGAATGTTTTAGCACACAATGAGCAACGAAAGCCTTTGTCATCTCTGTGTGTTCTCACGTGTCTAATATATGCTTTTTTAGCAAAACGTTTACCACAAACTGAGCAGGTAAAAAATATTTTACGCGTTTGTGATGTTTCCTTTTTTCCAAGACTTTTCTCTTTTTTGGAGCTTTGCAGCTGTTTGTTGTCACCTTTGTAGTCTTTGTCCCTCCTTAAAGGTTCTTCCGTGTCGTCACTGTCTGACAGTGGAGCTAAGAGGTTGTCACAATGGTCTCCACTCAGACTGTGCTGATGAAACTGTGACCGCTCGGGTTGTTTGTCTTCGTCGTCTTCACTCTTTACAGAGACACCAGTCGGTGGCAACTTGCTGTCGTCAAACTCCTCATCTTCCTCTTTAATGTGGGGAGGCTGTGGCTCCTCGTGCTCAAAACTGGAGCTCCCCCCAGGTGACTGAGAGGCAAATTCTCTCTGATGAACAATCAGTTGTTGGATGTCTGCAGGGCACAAGACAGACGTGCAAACACCAAAGGCATGAAAAAGGTGACAAAAAAAAAAACATCGTAGGGCGGCTCTGGGGGGGATCCCCGGGGCCTCTGCAGAGAATTTTTTCGATTTTAACATAAATTCAGCAATCTGAAAAAGAATACAATAAGGCAAAATTCTTCAAGCAGAAAAGCATTTATTTACACCGCTTCAGTACATGATGATGTATAAATTGAAGATTAAAATTAAATTTGACTAATTTCTTCGCTTATTTGTTTTGGCCTCCAACTTGAGCCAGGCCCATCTCAACCTGCACCTGATGCCTGCTTCTAGCTGTGCCACATGATCCCAAGACTGATCCCAAATGCATCCAATTTGAAGTTAGTTCATTCTGTGTTGCGACATAATCCTTAACATCGCTCCGTCGCTTAATACATTTAACATTAACACCCATAAACTAATCAGATAATCGTAGGCGCGTTTCCTAATTAATACAAATTGTACTAGCGGAACAGCACTTGTCGCCAGTGTTACGTGCGCTTCGCTGTTCCGGTGGGACCACAACCAGAGCCACGACCCAGAGCACCCTTCAACGCCAAAATACAAAAGACCAGTGCAACAAATACGACTCTGGCTGATCTGATGAGCAAAAATGTTGCTTAAACGTAAGAGTAGCAGTCGAGGATGTCTGCTCCAGAGGTGGGTACAGTCGACAAATATTGTATTCAAGTAAGAGTACCATTACTTGACAATAATGTGACTCAAGTAAAAAGGAGTCCGCCAAAAAATTACTTAGGTGTAAAAAGTACACAGTGAAATAATTACTCAAGTACTGAGTAAATAGTGAGTAACTTCTGATTTTTTTTAACCACAGCATGAACATCAACAAAATAACAATAAAATAAAATGTGAACATGCAAATTCTGATGTTGCTGTGTGCGTGCGTGTGTGTGTGTGTGTGTGTTTGAACAGCCAAAACGACAACAAAACATCTGAAATTTACTCCAAGGTGTTTTCTCAAGTTATAAGTGAGCTGAAATATCCACGTTTGGGCATACAGTGCCAGATAAGTACGACAATACATGAAAGCTGTTGTTTTTGTTCGTCTAAATGTAAACATGAGAATTTTGCCGTTGCCTTCATGGTCACCGACGACCTTCCCAACATGGTGGCCACGTAGCCACGACAATCAGCCGGGCTGGCTTATCTAGTGTTAATACCTATGCCCGGGAAGCCCAATAGAAGACGTGTGAGGTCATGTGACTTTCTTGTGTCGTTTAATTGGTGAACTAGACTTAAATGTCATTGTGACTGATTTGCATGTATGACAAGACAGCCAACAAGGTTAACTAACTAATGCCATGCAGTCGACATTTTTTCTGGCAGTAGCAACACTTTGGTTGTGTGATGTAGTGCTGTAAACTTTCAGACAAGTCCACATTTCAAATTGTTTTGGGAAATTGTGGACGTCGTGTCCTCCGGGCCAAAGACGAAAAGAACCATCCAGACTGTTACGGACGTAAAGTTCAAAAGCCTGCATCTGTGATGTTATGGGGCTGTGTTAGTGCCAATGGCGTGGGTAACTTACACATCTGTGAAGGCACCATTAATGCTGAAAGGTAAATACAGGTTTTGGAGAAACATATGCTGCCATCCAAGCAACGCCTTTTTCATGGACACCCGTGCTTATTATAGCAAGACAATGCCAAACCACATTCTGCAGGTGTTACAACAACGTGGCTTTGTCGTAAAAGAGTGCGGGTACTAGACTGGCCTGCCTGCAGTCCAGACCTGTCTCCCATTGAAAACGTGTGGCGCATTATGAAGCGTAAAATACGACAATGGAGACCCCGAACTGTTGAACAGCTGAAGCAAGAATGGGAAAGAATTCCACCTACAAAGCTTCAACAATTGGTGTCCTCAGTTCCCAAACGTTTATTGGATGTTGTTAAAAGAAAAGGTGATGTAACACAGTGGTAAACATGACCCTGTCGCAGCTTTTTTGGAACATGTTGCAGCCATAAAATTCTAAGTTAATGATTATTTGCTAAAAACAACATTAAATATATTGTCTTTGTAGTGTATTCAATTAAATATAGGTTGAACATGATTTCCAAATCATTGTATTCTGTTTTTATTTATGTTTAACGCAATGTCCCAACTTCATTGGAATTGGGTTTATAAATTGTCTGGGGTTTTCCGCCCCTGGTAGGGTCCCTCATGGCAAACAGGTCCCGGGTGAGGGATCATCAAAGCACGGCTCCAATTAACACTTATGATGATAAAAATAAAGGGACCTAAGTTTCCCTTGCCCAGATGCGGGTCACCGGGGCCCCCATCTGGTGCCTGGCCTGGAGGTGGGGATTGAAGCCGAGCACCTGGTGGCTGGGCCTACACCAATGGGGCCCTCCCGGCACAGCCCGAAGAGACAACGTAGTTCCCCTTTCCCATGAGCTCACCACCCGTGGGAGGGGCCAAGAGGGTCAGATGCGTAGTGAGCTGGGTGGCGGTCCGATCCCCAGCTACAGAAGCTGGCTCTAGGGACCTGGAATGTCACCTCTGCCAGGGAACGAGCCCGAGCTGGTGTGCGAGGTTGAGACGTTCCGACTAGACCTAGTCGGGCTCACCTCCACACACAGCTTGGGCTCCGGTACCACTCTTCTTTAAAAGGGTTGGATTATTTTCTACTCTGGAGTTGCCCACGGTGAAAGGCGCCGAGCAGGTGTAGGCATATTGACCCCTGACTTGGTGGCTGTACGTTGGGGTTTAACCCGATGGACGAGAGGTCGATCTACGTTCCTACCCTCACCTATGGTCACGAGCTGCGGGTCGTGACCGAAAGAACAAGGTCGAGGATAGAAGCGGACAACATTAGTTTCCTCCGCAGGGTGTCTGGGCTCTCCCTTAGATGTAGGGTGAGAAGCTCTGTCATCCGGGAGGGGCTGAGAGTCGAGCCACTGCTCCTCCGCATTGAGAGGAGCCAGATGAGGTGGCTCGGGCATCTGGTTTGGATGCCCCCAAATAAACGTTTTATATTCAAATCACCCATTGTTTTTTTCCCCCTTAATTCAAACTGTATGTTGATATGAAGTTAAAGTTATGATGCTGTTGTGTTAAGTCCATAATTCATGAAAAGTTAAAACAAACCAAAAATAAAATAAAATAGATATGTAGAATACATGTAAACACATGCGTACCTGTTGTTATGCTTTGCTTTTCTCTGAACATGCATGTTTGCATTGTCTTTTCAAATTATAAAAGAAATCACCTGTTTAGTCAGCCACTGCTTGTTGCAGACAAACTTCGTATTCACAGTAAAATACTTTGCAGACATAAGTGAATACTTTATTAATAAATGTCAATTAGTATGAATAAATTCGGACTGCATGAAACTCCACATTCACTCGTCCACCAATCGCTTCTCTTTCCTTCACTGCCTTAGCAGTGTTACTTTATTTTTTTTATGGACTATATTTTCATATCACTAAAAGCCTGCAGCGGCACGGTGGACGACTGGTTAGAGCGTCAGCCTCACAGTTCTGAGGACCCGGGTTCAATCCCGGCCCCCGCCTGTGTGGAGTTTGCATGTTCTCCCCGTGAATTGGAGACTCTAAAATGCCCGTAGGCATGACTGTGAGTGCGAATGGTTGTTTGTTTGTATGTGCCCCGCGATTGGCTGGCAACCAGTTCAGGGTGTACCCCGCCTCCTGCCCGATGATAGCTGGGATAGGCTCCAGCACGCCCGCGACCCTAGTGAGGAGAAGCGGCTCGGAAAATGGATGGATGGATGGATGGATGGATAAAAGCCTGCATTAGCAGCTCAAATTCCAAAGGGGACGTAACTTGACATGTTTCTATCGGTTTCCATGGTGAACTGACATGTCGGGGCTGCATTGATGATGTCTTTTGGTGGTGACCGTGAACATTTTGTAGTGGTGTCCGAATGCTTAGTGATCAAATTCAGTGTCCTATGGAGTGCACTCAAAATTTCCCACAAAGCATAGCAAAAACTAGTGAGCAACCGAAGTTCACTCACCGAGTCGTGACATAACATAATACATTGTGTCATCAGAGAAGAAGTAGTAGTCGAAGAACAAAGGAAGGAAGTCAAATATATAAGGTTGGTAAAGGTTCAGCGCTGAAGTCTTCCACACGCAGCTCGATCAGCTGCGGGCAGAAAAGACCCCGGAAGTCTTTGGTCGCGAATCTTTTATAGTGGAGAGACTGCGTCCATGCAGTCGCGGACCAATCCTAGCTTCGCTTCGGTGTCCGGGTACGTTCGGAAATAGTCTGACGTTCCCACCACACTCTGAGAGTGCAGTGTTCAGAGAGACAGAGCGGGCTCCATTTTCTATGAATTAACGAACGAGCGTGTCGGCCATTGGCAGGCTACTGTACGTAAGCCCGTCCGCCATATTGAATGTGTTAATTGTGCCTGTAAACACTTCGTCCTGCCCGACGTTCCGGCCGCTTTGCCTCCTCAGTGAGAGCGGCGGGCGTGCGCTCCGACTCTCCCAACGTTCCAGAGCTCATAGAGCGTGCTTGGAGTGAATTTCCCAACGTACCCTGTGTTGATATATTGTGCGATTGTTATTTTGCACAGCTAAGTCTAATATATGTACATGTGTACATATAATGCAACTGTATCTTTGTGAGAAGAGCTGGGTTTGTATCTGTAATGGAATGTGGCAAACGAAACGTGCATGCAGTGTTGTGCAAGTGTGCAGCTGTTAATTTCTATCACAGACGGAGACAGACGGAGGGAGTGAATTCTTCGTTTAAATGTCAGTAACGTTTCAACAAAGAAAAACAAAACATGACACTTATTTGTTTACAAAATCCTCTCGTTTTAATAACATGCAGCAATGGTTTATTTTTCTTTCACCGAGCACAACAGCCTACTTTGTTATTGTGCGACAATTGTGACGTCATTAGAGAGCTGTGGAATGTCCGAAAGCTCTTATGAATGAGCTCACTAAATTGTGCTACACTAAATGGGGAGTAGGGAGTACTGAACGATTTCAGACACAGCACCAGTATTTGAGTTTCGGGGACGTCAAGTCACAACTCAGGTTTAGATTTAAGAGCATTTTGAACCTGCTTGCTGGAATAACCCCCTGCTCTGGTAGGAAGCCGCCATGTTTCTTTTGCGTAAACGATTATATGGAGCATTTTTCATTGAGTTTGGACTCCATGTAAATCGCAGTTTGGCCAACCTTTGAAAGGTCTTACATACATAATGACAGAGCAAGCCGCTTATCCACATCACATATTTTCTTTTAGTCCTTATTGCATTGCTGTCATTTTACTATCAATATGAATATCTTTGCTGTATTAATTTGCTAAAAGCGGTAAAAGTCGAAGATTAGTGGACATGTGCACAGACCTTGGATGCTCAACATGACACGATTCTCGCCATCCGCTTCCAGTTGCTTTTGTTGTCGTTCGTTCTCCTCGTATGACGCCATTATTCTGTTAAACATTCAGAATGTTTTTAGTCGCTCCCGCACCATCTTTTTGCACTTTTTGGTGGGTTTGCTATTCGATTTCACCTGATGGCCGTCTGGACGTCTTTGTGTCGTCTCGAAGCTCCGCCAGCTTCCGCCTTTTTCTCTTCGATTGTGGCTTTACGGCAGCATTGTCCATGGCAACGCATGGCTGCCATCTTGCGGCGGTATTAAAGAGGCTTGCAGATGAGAGCCGAGAAAGTCCAAGTAGCATTTGAAAAGTTGCAATGGTTTAAAAAAGATTTTTGTCGAGCTATCCACATTGGACTTTAAATAAAACAACCAAGATGGAATTGAAGTGTCGACTTTCACCTTTAATCTGAAGGTATTTAAGGTTCTATTTCAAAAATATATCAAACCAATGTAGTAGTAGTGGAGCACCTTAGCTAAAAATATAAAAGAATTGTTCAGTTTGTGCTAAAAGCGTGAAATTTGTTACAATTATGCCCAAAGCTATTCCCAAAACAATTGGATATGGAGGAATCATGAACTTTCAACATGGCACCCATTTTTCAAAATGGCTGACAGCAATATGAATACAATATGATATAAAGACAAAATTACTTGAATTTTGACCATACATAGTACTTGTTATTGTCTTTTGGATAATTGAAAATTCAAAATGGCCACCATTTCTCAGCTGTGTCATAGACCTGTTAGATAGGGCTGATCTAAGTGATGAATCATATTTTTCTTGCTGCCGAATTTGAATTAGGAACTTTAGAATTTCTAAGAAGTGCCCATCTGTCTCACAAGACTCACGTTAAGTGAGGTCAAACCTCGAGTCTATCACAGCGAAGACTAGCCTATTCACATTCACCTTCATAGAAACAGAGGACTGTGCACCCTGAGGTTTTTTTTTTTTGCACTTATCCATCCATCCATTTTCTACCGCTTATCCGGGTCGGGTCGCGGGGGCAGTAGCTTTACCAGGGACGCGCAGACTTCCGTCTTCCCAGCCACTTCATCCAGCTCTTCCGGGGGGATCCCGAGGCGTTCCCGGGCCAGCCGAAGGACGTAGTCTCTCCAGCGTGTCCTGGGTTTGCACTTATGACTTTATTTATATAGCAGCTTTAAAAACACATGTACACAAAGTGCTTTGACAGACAGAGTAGAAAAGTCCACACCAAACATCATGATCATATTCCCTCCGTGACGGCCTTCAGAGCCTTCTCTGCTGACCCTGACCCTAACCTTAACCCCTAACCCTAACCCGTAACACTATGAAACTGACCTACAATTACAACGTAATTATTTATTTATATTTATTATAATATAATACAATATGTATATAATAATACAGTATATAGTTATTTGTTTCCAATGGTCTTTTGTCTTCATTTCATAGCATGTGTGCATGTGCTTCTATGTGTTGCCATGTAAATATAATCTGCCCAAACCTTCAGATTCCTAAGTGGTGGCATCAACCAAGTCAAACACACGCACATAGTTGAAATGGTCTAACCAATCAGATTTTAGATTTACCATTCCTGCACGCAAGATGACTCATGTTGGTATTTTTCCCATCCTCTGATTGGTTCAGCTAAATAGTCCTCCGATTGGTTCAGCTGAATATGTGCATGAGAATTGATTTACTGAAGAGGACGATTTTGGGACATTATTAAAAATTCATTTACAAGGCCACTTTTAAAATAATACTCGACTTTGCATGGCAAGGTCGGGTTGTTTTCAATACGGAAAAGGATTTTGGGGCACTTTCAGAGCAGCTTGTATGAGCTATAGCTTACACAGACAGGCAGGAGAAAAGAATGGTGGTCTGCTTCGTCTCCATCAACAATGATGACTCAGATGTGGAGTACAAAGAGGAGGACAACAATGAACGTAGTGTACTACACAACTAAATAAAACATTTACAGATCTTCAGAAGAATAACTTTCAGTAAAGACAATGTGTGGTCTGCTTCGGATACAGCAGTACTGCAGGGGACTACAGTTGAACATTCATTCTCAGTTGTTTTGTGTCCTCAAGTATGCAATCAAACTGGCCCAAAGGGTTTTGTTCTTGTGTGTTTTCTTCTATGTTTTACCATGTTTGACTTCAGAGCAAATGTTTTACCACAAAATGAGCAACAAAAAGGTTTTTCACCCGTGTGTGTTCTCATGTGTGTTTCCATACTGTCTTTTCGAGAGAAGGATTTGGCACAAGTTGAGCAACTAAACGGTTTTTCTCCCGTGTGCGTTCTCATGTGTGATACAAGACTGTGCTTCTGAATGAATGTTTGACCACAAACTGAGCAACTAAAGGATTTTTCTCCTGTGTGTATTTTAATGTGTGATGCCACGTATGACTTATGAGAAAATGTTTTATCGCACATTGAGCAACGAAAGGGTTTCTCCCCTGTGTGTGTTCTCGTGTGTGATACCAGATTGTGTTTTTGAATGAATGTCTGACGACAAACTAAGCAACGAAAGGGTTTTTCTCCTGTGTGTATTTTCAAGTGTGATCCCATGTGTGACTTTTGGGAGAATGTTTTACCACAAAATGAGCAACAAAAGGGTTTTTCCCCTGTGTGTGTTTTTACGTGTTTTACCATGCTTTGCTTTTGACTGAATCTTTTACCACACAGTGAACAGCAAAATGGTTTTTCACCAGTGTGTATTCTCATGTGTGATGTCATGGTTCGCTTTATAGTGAATCTTTTACCACAAATTGAGCAACAAAAAGGTTTTTCTCCTGTGTGTATTTTCATGTGTGATGCCATGTGTGACGTTTGAGAAAATGTTTTTTCACACAATGAGCATTGAAAGGGTTTTTCTCCTGTGTGTGTTCTCATGTGTTTTACCATGTTGGACTTATGTGAGAATGTTTTACTACAAACCGAGCAACGAAAAGGTTTTTCACCAGTGTGTGTTCTCATGTGTGCTACCATGGCTCGCTTTAGAGAGAACGTTTTACCACAAATAGAACAATTAAAGGGTTTTTCCCCCGTGTGTGTGCTCATGTGTCGTACTAGTTGTCGTTTTTGAGAGAATGTTTTACCACAAACTAAACAACTAAAAGGTTTTTCTCCTGTGTGTGTTCTCATGTGTGCCACCATATTTCGCTTTAGAGTGAATCTTTTACCACAAATTGAGCAACAAAAAGACTTTACTCCTGTGTGTATTTTCATGTGTGATACCAAATGTGACGTTTGAGAGAATGTTTTATCGCACATTGAGCAACTATAGGGTTTTTCTCCTGTGTGTGTTCTCATGTGTTTTATCATGTTTGACTTATGAGAGAATGTTTTACCACAAGTTGAGCAACAACATTTTTTTTCTCCTGTGTGTATTCTCATGTGTGATAGCATGTTTGACTTCAGAGTGAATGTTTTAGCACACGATGAGCAATTAAAGGGTTTTTCTCCTGTGTGTGTTCTCATGTGTTGCGCCACTTTTGACTCATGAGAGAATGTTTTATCACACAGTGAGCAACGGAAGAGTTTTTCACTACTGTGTGTTCTCATGTGTCTGACATATGTTTTTCTGGTGAAACATTTACCACAAACTGAGCAGCTAAAACGTTTTTTACATGTTTGTGACATTTCCTTGTTGTTTTTACAGCACTTCGACTCTTTGTTGTCACCTTCAAAGTTTGAGTCGCTCTCCATGCCGTCGCTGTCTGACAGTGGCGCTAAAATGTTGACTGGTGGTGGTCCTCCACAGTGGTCTCCACTTGGACTGTGACGATGAAGCTGTGACCACTGAAGTGGTTCGTCTTTGTCTTCACTCTTCATAGAGACATCAATCAGTGGCAACTCACTGATATCGAACTCATTCACTTCCTCTTTAACGGTTGGAGGCTTTGGATCCACCTCTTTGTCTGTAACATGGGGTGTCTGTGGATCCTCATGCTCGAAACTGGCGTGCCCTCCATTCGACTGGATGAAAAGTTTTTCCTGATGAACAATCAGCTGCTGGACATCTGCAGCACACAAGCGAGCCAATGATGTTACTGTAACTACTGCAATGCAGTCAACAATTTTTCTAGCAAAAACAACATTGTCGTTAATGTGTGATGTACTAAGCTTTCAGACATATTGGTGGACAGCCAAAGCATAGTCACACACTGGTTGTTTGTTAAATCCAACTCTTGGCACCAAAACTAAGCCCATTTAAGCCCATTTAAGTATCAACTGTGGAACATCTGTAACATGTAACCTAAAACTATGAACTACAACTCCTATTACTACTTTTGTCTTGCTAAAGACAGACAAAAATGATTGTATCTCCTGCAATTTTGCAGCAGTATCAGTAGTGAGCAGCGCACACAGAGCCAGAAGAGAGCAGACATACTGTACTCGCAAATTCCACAGTAAAATGTATGTATGAAAGAGGTTACGCCTCACGGTGCTACATCTTTCATTGCTGTAATTGGATCGCTAGTGGAAAAGCAAATGCAAAAGGAGTGACTTTTGACAACTTGGCCCATGAAGGCACTGAGCAACAAATCGGTGCCTCGTTCTTCACATACTACTGGTACACTTTCATTGCTCAACAACTCTCCATACTCATATTTTTTTATGTCCTAAATGTATATTTTGTCATAGTGGCTGTTTGTTGTCATACTAGAGTGGCTCCAACTAACTGAGACAAATTCCTTGTGAGTCTCGTAACATACATGGCCAATAAAGGTGATTCTGATCATGACTAAAATATGTACATTGAAAATGGTATGTACTGCACGAACAGTATGTAACGTTTTTTTTTTAACGTTGCTAAACTTTAACCTTCAACGAAGCGTTCCGAACAAACGGATATATGGACTGTGTATCTAGGCTGATTCGTGTAAGCATCAATCTCCTTTTCCTTGACAAATGTTCAGTCTTATCACCCTCATTGCAAATTGATGCCAGTAATAGATGGAATGAGATTTTGTTCCTCCCTGATCACCTTTAAGTAATTCACCATTTTCTGACACGGGCGAACAGTTGTTTTTACGCCGCCGTATTAAGGAGAGTCTCAATTGTCTTAAACACGCATGGAGGAGTGATGATCGAGCATCGAGGAGCCTCCATGGGCTATCTTAAATCGAAGGACGTCTGATGTATCCTCTGCGGAACTCTCATAGCTCCTTGATGGTGACGCACTGTATGAAAATGGGCGTGCACCAGCATGATCGTGAATGGAGCAGAACCTTAAGTTAAATAGCAAATCTTCTGGTTTTGTCATTCCTTGATTATTTTATTCTGAACATATTTTGCTGAGTGTCTGTTGTATTTGGGGCAGTATTTAATACTAAAATGACTTAATTACTCTGGCTCATCGTTGGTATACGCCTAACCAACCACCCATTAAACTGTTGCATTGAACGTAATACATAAGCAACATACATTAGTGTTACACCAAGTAAATGGTATGGTATTATGATGTAAAAAAAAAATAGCACAGTACAAGCGGGGTGGGGGGGGTGGGGGGGGGGGATGTAGGAGAGCACGGGATGGGGATTGACTAATCATGATCATCTTTGCATCTGCAATGTTGTAAAGTGTAACGGTGTTGATTATATTTGATTTTAAAGTAATCCCTCTTAATATTAAAGCATTAAGTGAACATTTGTGGTGTTGGTAATTATCTAGCCACGCAGACGGGTCATTTGTGAAAGTCTTCTATGACGGTATGTCATCTTTTATAGCCGTCTCAAATGACGTCATCGAGTAACGCTTATTTCCCAACATTCCTACCTCCTCCTGCATCGCTCTTCTGTCAATATCCTCGCTCCACTATGGAATTTCTAGTTGGAGGAGCTAGGACCGAGGAAGTTCCAAATAGAGAAATGAGAAAACACATAGGGTACATCTCATTTCTATATTTGAGACTTCCTCGGTCCTACCTCCTCTGCTTACATGCTAGCTCCTCCCATGATTTCATGATTGATACCAATGTTAAACATATTAAAAGTAGAAGACTAACGGACATTTGGACAGACCTTGGATGTACAACACGATGTGATTTTCGCCATCAGCTTCCAGTTGTTTTCCTTGACGCTCGTTCTCCTCGTGCGACGCCATTGTTCTGTTAAACAGTCACAGTATGTTATTTTAGTATTAGTCAATACAGGGCCAGCAGTTACATATTTTTTATGAAATTTTCACTCGATTTCACCTGGTAGCCGTAGTGCTGTTTTGTTGTTGCCTTGAAGGCACGCTAACTTCCGCGTTTTCCTTCTTCGATGGTGGTTTTACGGCAGCGGTGCTCATGGCAACGGACGGCTGCCATCTTGCAGCGGGCGTCAAGCGGGCGTTAAAAGGGCGTCAAGAAAAGAGCCGAGAAAGACGAAGCAGGATTCGGAAAGTGATTCAGGCGGAAATGTCCAGAAAAGCTCGTCAAAAACGGCACATTTCTCCATTTTTATTGTAGCCATGCCCCACCAAAAGATGGTCTGACTGTTGCACATATATATTTTTTTTATTCGTAATTTTTTTTTTTTCCAAATTTCAAACCAGTTGTAAGAGCTTTTGCCTCATCGAAGGACAGCTAAAGGAATAAATATGTTGCACAGCCCATTTGATTTCATTAGTCATGCTTTTGCTTACCGTTGCCGGCTGGTCTCCTAACTTTTGTTTTACCGTTGCAAGTTACCGTTTGTTTTATGGACTAGGTTTCGGTGCGTACCTTTCAAAATAAAAGCTCAATTGCTTAAAACAGGAAGTAAAATCAAACCTGCATGTATTAAATATAAATAAAACAAGCATCTAACCTTGGCTGTCCCTTTGATGAGCTCATTTCTAATCCTATCCAACCTGATCACTCCTAGTGGCGTTATTAGGATACCCTCAATATTTCTAGGTAAGACACGCCCTGCTCCAATATTACTGGCTTCAGGACACTCGCCGCTGCACTATAATTGGCTGTTGTATCCCTATAGAACACGCTCTACTGCTTTCAGACCCTGAAAACGATGTTAATGTTTCGCACTAATCCTTAAACTCATGTTAAATGGGAGTCAGCACACATTTGCCACTATTTAAAGGCCTCTGATCGACCCCAAATAAAGTTCAGGTGTTCAAATAGCTTTTACTTACATCATAGTTGTTTTTTTTCCCATTGAGTTATAAAGTTTACAGGTTATACTGTTATTCACTGTCACTAAGGGCAAAGAATCCATGATGTTGATTCTGCGATTTTGCGGCGGTACTGAAGTCAGCTCATGATGAGGAGGAAATTGAGGACGAAAAACAGCTGTAAAGAGATCAGTTTTACAAATCTTCTTTATAGCAAAGAATTGAGCATACACAAACAAATCATGTATTATATCACTTTTGAACCCTTACACACATGCACAAGATGTTGTTAAGGAGGTGTTGCATTTGACTGAGAGATAAAGATCGTTGTAAGGTGGGCAGGGGAGCACTAAGTTTAGGCTGGGTTATTAGCAGAAGTTACGGAGAGTCTTCCATGCATGTGACTGTTTTTTCTGATGCATTTTACAAAAACATCTGTGAAGTTACTTTTATAGGGTAAAGTTGTAAGGTGAGTTTGAAATTATATTTAAAAAATTTGGGGGGGGGGGGGGGGGGGGATATTAACATTTGAGAACATTTACATTTGCTCTTTGGAAGAATAAGATTCAAACAATATGTTATCTGGTTGCCGCAATATTGTGGGGACACTACTGCAAATGTTTTATTCTCAGTTGTTGTGTGTCCGCATGTGTACAGTCAAACTGGTCCTATGAGCATAGTTTTCGCCACACACTGAGCAACTAAATGGTTTTTCTCCTGTGTGTATTCTCACGTGTGTCACTAGATTGTGTTTTAAAGAGAATGACTGACCACAAACTGAGCAACGAAAAGCTTTTTCTCCCGTGTGTGCTCTCATGTGTGCTATCATGCCTGCCTTTTGAGAGAACGTTTTAGCACACGATGAGCAACTAAATGGTTTTTCACCTGTGTGCGTTCTCATGTGTGTTTCACGATTCTGTTTTAAAGAGAATGTTTGCCCACAAACTGAACAACTAAAAGGTCTTTCTCCTTTGTGTATCCTCATGTGTGAGACCAGATTTTGTTTTTGAGAGAATGTTTTATCACAAACTGAACAACTGAAAGGTTTTTCTCCTGTGTGTGTTCTCATGTGTGCTACCATGTTTGGCTTTTGAGAGAATGCTTTACCACAAACTAAACAACTAAATGGTTTTTCTCCTGTGTGTGTTCTCATGTGTGCCACCATGAGTCGCTTTTGAGTGAACGTTTTACCACAAATTGAGCAGCAAAATGTTTTTTCTCCTGTGTGTATTTTCATGTGTGTGCCCATGTGAGATGTTTGAGAGAATGTTTTATCGCACAACGAGCAACGAAAAGGTTTTTCTCCTGTGTGTGTTCGCATGTGTTTAACCATGTCTGACTTTAGCGTCACCGTTTTACCACATATTGAGCAACAGAAGGGTTTTTCTCCTGTGTGCGTTCTCATGTGTGATACCATGTATGATTTATGAGAGAATGTTTTATCACATACTGAGCAATGAAAGGGGTTTTCTCCTGTGTGTGTTCTCTTGTGTTTTACCATGTTTGGCTTTAGAGTGAAATTCTTTCCACAAATTGGGCAACAAAAGGGTTTTTCTCCTGTGTGTATTCTCATGTGTGATACCATGTTTGACTTCAGAGTGAATGTTTTACCACACAATGAACAAATAAAGGTGTTTTCTCCTTTATGTGTTCTCATGTGTCTAATCATATGATTTGTAACAAAACCTTTACCACAAACTGAGCAGGTAACATGTTTACGCATTTGGGAGGTTTCCTTGTTGCCAAGAGTTGTCCTCTTTTCAAAAAATGTCAATGGATTGTGGTCACCCTCACAGTCTGTGTCACTCCTCAAAGGTTCTTCCATGTCATCACTGTCTGACAGTGGGGCTAAGAGTTTGTCTGGTGGTGGTTCTCCAAAGTGGTCTCCACCACATGGACTGCGATGATGAAGCTGTGAAAACTCTTCATGATCGTCTTCACTCTTAACAGAGACAGCAGTCCGTGGCAACTTGCTGACATCAAACACTTTCTCTTCCTCTTTAATAAGTGGATGCTGTGGATCCTCTTCTTCCTCTTTCATGTGCGGGATCTGTGGATCCTCCAACTCCAAATTGGAGCCCCGCCAGTGCGGCTGAGAAGGAATTTCTTCTTGATCACCAATCAAATCCTGGATGTCTACAGGGCACAAGGAAACCAATCAGGTTACTATCCCTACTGTCATACAGTTGAAAAATTTCCGAGCAAAAACAACTATCAATGTGAAATGTAGTAAAACTTTGAAACATATTGGTGTACATGACAAGTGCAGACACTGTTTGTTAGCTAGGGCTGCAGTTAGTGCTGTGTGATATGGGGAACATTTTATATCGCGATAACACTACATTCTGTAATTGTTCAAATGCAACTCTCTCATATGGTTTCCCCATGTAGTATCAAAACTTATAGAAATTTAAAAAAAAAATTAAAATACAATAAAACAAATAGTGGTAAAATACAATTCAAAGTATCTAGTAGTACAACCATATGTCAAGAAATATATACTGTTGTTGTGTACATAAAGTAGTCTAGTGTATAGTGTAGTTGACATCCATGCTCCTCTAGCAGTGACGTAAACGAGTATAAACGAGTCATTGTGAGTATAGCGTCTGAGGTGAAGGGCATCTAAAGTCACACTTGTCACTAGGCATGGGCCGGTTACGGTTTAATCCAACTGTAACATTTGTTTAATAGTTGGATTGAGTGTATATCAATTAGTCATGCCTGGAGAGTACATGTGTATCATTTATTGATATATATATATATATATATATATATGATATGCAAGGCTCGAAATATTTGTTTTCTTTAAGCAGCACTTTTTGCTTATCCTTTATTCATTTGAGAACCAACTTTTAATTTTGAAGAACAATTTTTTGCAGGTTAATCGCACAGCGACCCAAAGCAAGGGTTTCATTAAACAATAAAAATCTGATGATATAATGGGGGAGTTGAATGCAGGGCTGCAGTTAACAAATATTTTAGTACTCGGGAAGCCGACTGAAAATTCTATCAAACAATCGAGTACTTGGATAAACTATATCTTTGGTTGATTAAAAAGCAATTATTAATACAAAATAGAAACTAAAGGTAAAGATTACACTGAAAAAACACTATTAAGTGAACCAATTATGCAGAGTGGGCACAGAGTCCGCGTCCCCGTCGTGCACAGTATAGTTGAATCAAAATGCTAGTTTATTTTTAATCTTTTAACATAGTACTGTAAATATCTGATGGCCAATGAAGTTATTTAAAATAAAAATGTTGCCGGTGTGGGACAGACAACAGGTAATGCCGGATCAGACTACATCACAAAGTTGCTCTCTCACGACTGCACTGTCAGACTACTGCAATAAAATCATGTATTCCGACACCACCGCATCCCGTTTTACGATCATTGGGCTTTATCTTGTCAACTCAAATGCGACCGGATACACTCGGTACTGTGGCGACGACAACAAGAGTGGATCGTCCCGAGTGTATTATAAGGACAAAATGGGGAAAAACGCGTGTTGGTGGCCACCGGTGCTCAGGACAGGAGAGGCTTGCTTGAGGTATGTTCACATACTTTCAAATATGATACAGCTCACAAGCAGGCAACAAAAACGTTATGTAGCCTAGCAAAGTAATGTTAGCACTGACGGTTGTGCGTAAATATGCCGCCGTTATGTCGAATCATGCTCTAAAGTTTCGGTGTGGGTAAAGTAATTTAATTACAATAAAGTAATTTAATTACAGTAAGTTAGCATTTATTATTTCTGTTACGTAATGTTGGTTGGACCTGACTGATGAGAATACACAATCTGACTAGAGCGGTGGTTTCCAACCTTTATGGAGCCAAGGAACATATTTTACAATTGAAAAATCTCGCGGCACACCAACAAACAAAACTGTCACAAAAAGTGGATACGTTACTTCCTGCCATCTAATAGAAGACCATTCATTTGTTCTGTCTGTCACTATCCCGTACTGGTATAAATGGATACATTTATTGTAAATATATTTTTTGGAGCAATTAAGTACACAAGTACATACAGTAAATGAACAGGTCATTTAAATAGACACATTCTTCCATATTGTGATCGGACTGGTTATCGTTTTTTTGTTTGTTTTTTTTTTAACTCGCTGATCGGTTCCAAAAATCCTAATATTTATTGCAGATTTTTTCTTTTTCTATTTCCCGGTTTAAGTTAATTTTTTCCCCATATAAAGCCATTGGTCGTTGGCAGCTGAGGCTAATGAGACAGCTAGTCTCATTGGTCGTTGGCAGCTGAGGCTAATGAGACAGCTAGTCTCATTAGCCTCATAGAAATTGAACCCTAGCAGGGGGAGAGAGAGAGAGAGAGAGAGAGAGAGAGAGAGAGAGAGAGAGAGAGAGAGAGAGAGAAGGGCTAACATACTTTGATCAGTCTTTGAAACGTTTCTAATCCGCATGTATTATGTACATTTTATTCACTAAAGTATTGCTGTTGTTTTGCTGTGGATATTAATCCCTCCACTGAGAGTTCCTTTACTTTAATTGCAAATATTAAAAGTAGAAGACTAACGGGCATTTGGACAGACCTTTGCTGTACAACACGACGTGATTTTCGCCATCAGCTTCCAGTTGTTTTCCTTGTCGCATGTTCGCCTCGTACGACGCCATTGTTCTGATAAACAGTTGGAATATGTTATTAGTCACTCCTCTACCAACTATTCGAACTTTTCTAATGAGTATCGACTCGATTTCACCTGGTCGCCGTCGCACTGTCTTTGTGTTGTCTTGAAGCCACGCGGACTTCCGCCTTTTTCTTCTTCGCTGGTGGGTCTATAGCAGCAGTTACCGTGGCAACGCACAGCTGCAAGGTTGCGGCGCTGTTGAGGACGCTTAAAAAATAAGAGCCAATAAAGACGAAGTAGTACACTATTTGAAAAGTGAGTTTTTTTTTATGATTTTGGTCCGTCTATACATGATTTGAAATAAAACCAAGATGATAATAATAATAATAGGTGGATGACTGGTTTGCACGTCTGCCTGACAGTTCTAAGGACACTAGTTCAAATCCGGCCTCGGCTGTTTGGAGTTTGCATGTTCTCCCCGTGCCTGCGTGGGTTTTCTCCGGGTACTCCGGTTTTCTTCCACATCCCAAAAACATGCATGCTGGGTTAATTGAAGACTCTAAATTGCCCTTAAGTGTGAATGTGTGTGCGAATGGTTGTTTGTCTATGTGTGCCCTGCGATTGGCTGGCAACCAGTTCAGGGTGTACCCGACACAGAGAAAGCGTTCGATCGGGTGGGGTGGCGATTTCTTTTCTACGCCTTAAATAAATTTGGATTTGGCCCCAAATTCATTACGTGGGTTACATTTCTGTATTCAGCGCCGCAAGCGTCGGTTAGGACCAACAACACTTACGCAGACTATTTCCCTCTACAGCGGTCAACGCGCCAAGGCTCCCCCTTGAGTCCTTGTTGTTTGCCCTTCCCATACAGCCCCTTGCAATTTCGTTGCACTCACAAACTCGGATTAAGGGGGATAGTCAGATACGGGCATGAGCATAAACTGTCACTATATGCTAACGACCTGCTGTTACATGTCCCGGATCTCCCGGTGTCTACTGTCTATCCCTACTATTCTAACTACGCTCCAACGGTCAATTCACCTACCTCGGGCTGCATGACACCGATGAATCTGATGATCTTTTTCAGGCAAACTTCATACCACTCTTGACGCGTACTAGAGAGGATTTTGAACGCTGGTCTCTGCTTCAGCTTTTGATGATCGCAAGGGTCAACTCTATTAAGATTAACACAATTCCTAAATTTCTTTATCTCTTTCAATGTCTTTAGATCTTCCTAGCTCAGGCCTTCTTTAAGTGCATTTTGTTTCGGACAAGAGGCCACCCAGGATACGGAGGCAATTTCTACAAAGGCCGAGATCAGACTCCCAAATTTGAGGTTTTATTACTGGGTGGCAAATCTTAGAAAGAAGAGCCTCGAGAAAATTTTGGATGATGTATTTGCTATGGTTTGTGAGAACACAGAGTACAAGGCTGACACGGGGGGGGGGCGAGCCAGCACACACATCCCGTGGGGGAATCAGCCAGGGGGACGCCACCCAATTCCCAAGACCCAGAGTGGTTCCCCAGCCCAACAGAAGCGCCCCGACCAGCCCCCAAGGGAGGGAGCAAGGGGACCGGATCGCCACTCCCAGGGTGTGGCGCTCTGAATAACCGAACGGAACAACGCTCTGAGTTTCCGAATGTTCCCGGAGTGATTTCCAAATGTATCACTTATAACGCCGTTTAGAAAATTAAGACGCTCCTAAATATGGCGCTGTGACAATAACTTCCGGGTCGCGTTCAATGTTTTGAGGCGCTAGGAACGTGCACCCATTGCCTTCCACAGGGAAGACGACCTCCCCAACATGGCCGCCACGTATGCACGTCGGATAGACAAAGAAGAAGAAGAAGAAGCAGAAGAAGAAGAAGAAAAAGAAGAAGAAGAAAGAAAGAAGGGGGAAAAAGCACTTGCATCGCCTCACGTGAACAAAGGGCGAGGTTGAAGTGTTGTCTTGGCTGTGCTCGTTGAACCTTCTTTAACGTCAAGATGTTGAAAGAGTTGGTAAGGGAGCGACTCATTGCGGCCGCCGACGAAATCTTCAGACTGTTCGAAAGAACGATAGCGTCGTACGAGGAGCAACTTTGTCGGGCGAGGGAGGAGAGCGAGAGACACCGACGACAATTGGAAGCTGATTGCAACAATCAAGTTGTCATGCGCAACGAAGGTGTGTCTTCGTGAAGCTTCTACTTCATATATTTACAACATTTAGATTTTTCTAAAGGGACTCGCAAAAAGTAACTTAAAGGTGTCTGCTTTCACAACACGGCACAATCGGAATGTCTAAATAGGACATGATCACTTTTTACATGTTCATTTAAACAGTGTAAATATTATCACTCTAAGTGATACAAGTTCATTTTAAATACATGTGTAAAAGATAAAATATGATCACTTTTGTGACAAGTAGTGTTGTAATCCAACCATCCACTTTCCGGATTGGTTATCCTCACTAGGGTCGGGGGCGTGCAGGCGCCTATCCCAGCCGACTCTGGGCGAGATTTGTAGCCTTGTTTAAAATACAAAAATTACTCCACAGAAGAAAGATTTTTGTCACAAAACCAAATGATATTTGACCCACGTAAGGTCAACTGTGTTTATGTTGCGTGTCTCCTGCAGACGTCCAGCCGCTGATTGGTCGTCAGGAAGAACCTTCCTTTCAGCAAAAGGCAGGGAGCTCCAGTTTGGACTGGGATGATGCACAGCGCCCCCATGTTAAAGAGGAAGAGGAAGAGGAGGAGCGACAGACCTCTCGTGTTAAAGAGGAAAAGGATCCAGAGCCACCCCACGTTAAGGAGGAAGAGGAGGGATTTGACATCAGCGACTTGCCACTGACCGGTGTCTCTATGCAGAATGAAGACGAAGCACCCGAGCTTCACCGTGACAGTCCAAGTGGTGACCACCGTGGAGGGCCACCACCGCACAACATCTTAGCTCCACTGTCAGACAGCGACGACGACATGGACGAACAAGCAACGGGGGCGGTGCCACCGATGCGTCGACGCATGTGTCGAGCTTACAGAGCGAAGCCCAGTGTTGATGCGCCTCTCGCTTTAAGTCAAAGTCCCGTGTCCGATACAGCTGCTGTTTTCCACATTGCCGAGGCGCCCTGCGAAAAGACTCCAAAGTCTTTTGAAGCACAGTTCTTCCCTCCAAGCCATTGTGAGATGGACCCCGAAAGAAAAAGAAAGGTTTCCGCCGTGTGGGACCATTTTGATCTTATATCCTCAATTAAGGTATTTTTTTTTCTTCCATTTCCGATATATAGCTTGTTCCTGCCAGTTTCTGATTAATCTAACAGTGATTTTCAGTGCGGCCTCCCTCTAGTGGTAAGCGAAAGCATCACTGCCAAAGTGCAGTTCATTTGTACATTTTTTTTCTTACAATTCTTCAGTTTTTGCTGATAACAATTTGACTTTATTCCTGTAAATTAAATTTTTTAAAATATTTTGACTTTGTCATAAATGACAAATGTATTTCATGAAACGACTTTATTGTTGTTTAATCTAGATTCATTTTCTCGTGAAAGTTTTTGATATTTCTTGCAGTATTCTGTTTGGTCTCAGATTTGTTTTGGGTAATATTTTGACTTTATTCCTGTAAACACTGGTGGTCTTTTTCCTATAATATCAAAACTTTGTCATACACAAAATTAGCCCCCCCGCTGCCCCCCCCCCCCCCCCCCCTCAATATTATTATGACGTTATTTATTAGGCCTACTATGCCCCAGTGTTTTAATGTTGGTCATTATAGTGGTACGTAGAGAGAGATTTCTTTTTTGGGGTGGTACCTAGTGTAAAGTTTGACAGCTACTGGTCTAACAGATTGGAAACCCATTTGAAATTGACTCTCAATTGAAATTATTCCTTTTGTTTTCTACAGGTTAAATGTCGCATTTGTTCGACTGAACTCTCCTACATAAATAAAAGCACCTCATCAATGCTGAGGCATTACAGAGCGAGGCATGAAAATGAGGTGGTCACAATTACACCTAGAATAAGCACAGGTATACGGACATTCTACAACATCCTCATGGGCGCTGCATTAATAATGAATACCTATTTTTTTAATTTCATTTTTCATCATCAAGCTTCCAGGAAACATGCGTTGGACCAGGCAGTGCTCAATTTCATTATCAAGGAGTCCCAACCCCTCAGCATTGTCGAGAGTGAGGCGTTCAGGGAACTGCTTCAGGCTCTTGAGCCATCGTATGTTTTGCCAACCAGAAAGGTTTGTATAGGAAATATTCAGACATAGTATCTTTAATTCATTTAATATTGAATTTAAACACAGTGGTGCATTGAGAAATTTAAAGCCTTCTGTGTCTGTTCCATCCTCCCCAAAAACCCAACGACAATTTTTGTAATGTTTATTAAATTGTAATTAGTTTATTAATAATAAAAATATCCCTATATGATATTGTACTTTACAAAAAAACACACAGTAATGACATGATTAAATAGAATGTAACGAATTTACCAATTTTTGCCCCGTTTTATGCTTTAATTTAATGGACATTGTACTACTCTTTCTAGTGTGCGCGCCTCTAAAGAGTTATCACACGACAGTGATGCTATCTGTAGCCCGTCTATGGGGTTTTGCATTGTGTGTTAGCATTTGTTAGCTTTCCCAATGCACACCTACAGGGACTTTTCCACCAACCAGCCCAGGAATTTTGAGTTCCTGGGAGCAAAAGGTTCCTGTGGCCCATGTGGTTTGTGTTTCCATCGCGCTTATTAGTTCCGTGTAGCTTAAGCAAATACGGCTGATGTTGCTCATTACTGTCACCAACTGGATCTAAAAGAAGGGCTGGCTTTCAAGTTAATCTTATTTTATATCTTCAAGTTAATGTCTTATTTTATATCTTAATCTAAGTTTAAAATATCTTTGAAACCTAACCCTTTATTTATCCAGGTGAGGCGATTGAGAACTGATTCGCATTTGCGATGCTAACCTGGCTGCAGACAGTCTTTGAGGCAGAGCTTTGTTGTATAGAGGTACATCTCAATACATTAGAATATATAAAAGGACTTGCAAAAAAGTGAAGGTCTAGGATATGTTCTAATTTACTGAGATGATAGAATATATTTGTAATTTATTGAGATGACATACCTAAATAGATTGTGCAACAGAAGCCTGCAGATATCTATGGATGTGATTTATTAGCTGTAAGATGAGCCGTAAGCCTCACACAGTTCCACTACAAATTTGAGAACAATAAATCACATCTATATTCATCTGCCGGCTTCTACATTTATGTATGTATTTATTCATCCATTACTTCATTAAGAAAAGTTGTTCTGTCTTGGAATTCAGGCGAGGACATTTTTTTAATGCAAGTTCTCCAGCTTCAGAGAACAGCCGTTCACATGCCTTTTATGGAAATGTTATTCACCATGTGCTATGATGTAATGTAATATGTGACTTGTTCCTTTATCACATTGTACAGTTTGTATATGTATTTGCTTTTATTTTGCTTTGTTTCACTCTGCTGTCTGCAACCAGGTCGGAATTGCAAATACCCGGATAAGGTTCACTGAAAAAATAAAAAATATACGGCTCAATGGAAAGCTCTTGGTGAGTTTTTAAATACAGCAGTCTGAAGTATTTGGCATCTGTACATGTTTGGATGAGAAAAACGAAAACAGATTGTATATTGCAAATATTTGTGCACGTACAAAGACAGACAAAAGCCGGGCTTCATTTCCTTGTCGGTGGGAAAGTCCCTACAGTTGTTATATACACGTGTAATTCCCTGTTTATTATGTTTAGTTTGATAGTTAACTTCAACTGGGGTTGGCGAAATTCATTCGTTCATTCTTTTGTTCATTTGCCAAACTGCTGCTTGTGAAGTGAGTTGAGTTCACTGCCACCATATAGCACTTGTATCTCAAAGTTTTGCTTGCAAGTCAAAGCAAAACGACAGCTTAGATCTTGAGAAACTGCGAAGTGGGGTCGCTCATATCTCAAGCCACCACTGTATATCGATTTGCTTTTGGTTTGACTTGGTTTGATTTTCAGACTGTCAAAGAAATGGGGCCAACAATATGAGGAAGAAGAACGAGTGAAATGGGAGCACAGCAAGCTGTGGCAGTAAGTATAGCAGCTGACGTACGGACATCTGCGAACATGGAGGCTTACGTTGCTGTCACCTGTCACTTCTTTGATGAGAATTTGAAGTTGTGTACATCTGTGCCTGGAGTGCAACAATTTCCACTTAGTCACACTGCTGACATTTTGGCCCAAGTCAAAAGTGTTGACGAGCCACAGCCTGGACCTTCTTCACAACAGTTATCGGCACCCACTTCAGGAATATTATTCTGTTTCATCAGTTTATGTTTGCATTTATTTGTCTACAAATCATGTACTGATTTGTAATTGATGACTTAAAGTAAAATGCCCATTTTCTTTTCTTTTCTTTTTTTTTAAGAACTTAAATGATTTTAGGAAATGGCTGCACGATAACAAAGAGTGAAACATTTAAGGGGGTCTGAATACTTTTCGTACCCACTGTACATGCAGTACATAAGCAACGTCGCACAATAAAAACACTTTCACTTTGAGCTTCATGTTATGCCACAATCACATTGCAGTCGTCGCTCGCCACATGGCGGGTCACTTTTCGCGGTCTCGCAGTATTGCGGATTTTAAATCGTACATATCTAGTAGCTAATAGCTAGCTAACTTATTCTAGCCTGCCACCGCTAGTTGGAACGAATTGTAAAGCCTCCACAGTAGGTCGAGAATACAAACAGTCGCCAGTGCACTTTTAATGGCTTTATTGAGCAGACGGTAACCCAGAGGCACTCAAAACACGCAGACTCGTGGGTAACTGTTAGCCAGTTAACAGTCCGCTAACTGTACACTCTTATTTGCTGACTCCCACCGACCACGTCACTCAACAGGCCAGTCCCTGCCTTTTGAACCCACACACATTCATACTGCAGTGTAGAACGTGAGGATGGTGACCCCCAAGTGGCAAAAATCATGATAAATGAGGGACTGCTGTATTTACTGACAATATAAGACAGATGTGTCAAATGTAAATAATAGTTAATTTTGTCTACTGGAGGGTGGACTAACAATCACTTCAATGACATTCTGACATTAACTGCTACTCACGATTTGACATCTGATATCGATGCACTGGCGAGTTTCAGTAGGAAAGAAAGCCTACTTCATATTAAATGCTGTGACACCTTTGCTCTACAGTTCTGTTAAAATGAAATAATACTGTATATAGAAATGTTTTCATACAAATATTCCAAAATGTCAATCAACAGCATCAGTTCAAAAGGGGTTGGTTGGTGCAACTGTTTTTTTTTTTCATGCACTGTCACAACTTGTATTTTATGTGTACATTTAAAAGGGAGGCAGATAACTTATTGCTCTTTCAGAATAGTTTCAACTTGAGTTTTTATGGTGTTATGACGAGTCAGTTGAGGTTGTCAAGATTATTAGATGCAGGAATTTGGGAATTGAAAATGATTTCTAGAGCTTAACAAATTGTTTTATAAATTGTACATATAGAGCCATTTTGTTCTGTAAGCACATCTATATGAAAAAAAATATTCAATACTGCTGAAATTGCAATCGTTTTTAAGAAATTTCAGCTTGCTAATATGATTAGCAACACAATGAGTAAGTGTAATTATTTGCAGACAATGGAAAAATATGGATTAGTTGTTATTCATAACTTATTACACCATCCGTATACTTGTTCAGCCCACTTAAAATCAAATCGGGGTGAATGTGGCCCGCAAACTAAAATTAATTTGACATCTCTGATCTAGTATCTCCCAGAACTGGAATAGTTGCGTGATAACTTCGCAACACTCTGTATTGCCGAGTACAGTAGAAACAAATTGTCAGTAAGTGGGAGGCTGGCTTGACGTCTGCTTTAGTTTTGCTCCTGGTAACCACATGAAACTAAAATAAAAATTATGTTTTAACGGCAAGAAAAGAAAAATGTGTTTGCGGAGCAATGTCACGCCTTTTCCAAGTCTTATAGGTTTATTTAATGGCATTACATTTCAGTGGGGAGTGCTGAGTGTTTTGAGTTACAAGAATGGTCAGAGAAGAGGTTAAACTCATAAGTCAAGGCACCACTGTCTTTTAATCAATCCTGGGGGTTAATTTTCATGACTTTTGTAGTAGGAAGTTATGCAAGTGAGCTTTGGGAGGTTGTTTTATTAAGAGGTGCTATCGTGAGTGTTTAAGCAGCAGGACTCAAGGACGAGGGGCAAATTTTTTAAAAACAAATTTGCATTTATTTGTATGAAAACCTGTCTTTAAAATACTTAAAAAACAAAAAACAAAAACAAAAAAACCTAACCTCTGTAATACCTGGACTGCTGTGACAGAGGCTTTTCCAGCAAGGTTTAAAGTGCAATGAGTTACTAATTTTTTTTTTTCCTTTTCAAAGCCCTTGATACACCACAAAAAAAAAAAAAAAAGTCCTAACACTTACGTGTGCCTACTCCCTTAACCTGTAGTGAACATTAGGACCATTTTGTTTGCAAATTAACCACAGTCATAAGTCCAACACCCTGATAGTGTCTCACTATTCATTAAGGCTGCTGTTTAAGAAGCACAATTTGGCTCTTGAACACACAACGAATAGTTTACATCCCGCTGGATATAAAACCAATAAATAGCAGATGGAAATAAATAGTGTGTGGCAACAGAGAGCAATCTGCCCAAAAACTCGAATACAATCGCGCCTTCCAACAGTCCACAAATATTTGGTCCTCAAGTTGCAGTCGCTTATGCAACTGTAATAACATATAGCAGCGGTCCAAGACGGACGACCTCCTCTTTCGTCTGATGACATTCACAGAATGAGATCGAGCTTCACGAACCCCCCTTTGAGAAGGTGGGATTCCCTGGCAGGAAGGAGAGTGGGTGTTGGGTGATTGGTGGTCAGCGCGAGGTGACGCCCAGCTGCGTCTTCATGTGCTCATACACCACGTAGCTGATGCTGACGGCGGGGATGACCTTCAGGAAGTTGGGCGCCAGGCCCCGGTAGAGGCCAGTCGGACCCTCGGCCCGCAGGATCTGATGGAAGAGCGCAGTCATGGTTGCCTGCTGGCCGCTGCCTGTTGCAGCTGCAAAAGGAAAATCATTTTTGGATGAAATCACAACCAATAGAAACATGATTTCATTCATTTAAAAACTCCCAATTCAGAAAGATCTTTCATCTGTGTTTAACTAATACTAACCATCCTCTCGGTGGTATTCTTGTATTATGGAAAATTTCCTTTAGTCGTGATGATAAATATCGCAAAGTTTAAATGTTTTATATTCGCAAAAGCTAACCCATTAAAAATACTTAGCATTAAATGTGATAGTCTCTAAAAAACAATTATAGTGCCCATTAAAAATACATAGGATGTGTCGCGTGTATGCATGAACAACTGTGTAAGTCAGTTTTAAAAAAATGAAAAATTAGATTTATCAGATTTTTCTAGATAAAAATTATTTTTTTTAATAAAAGGTTTATTTGAGAAAAATGCTATAAAAAATCGATTTATAAATCACATTTTGGATTAAAAACTGATGGAATATAAATGAAATTTTTAAATCAAAACTTTTGAAGCAAAATCAGATTGTTTGGAAAATTTTTTTAAATCAGATTTTAATATATGTGAAAATTGAAATAAATTAAAATTTGACAATTTATCTAAATTGTAAAATTAGATTTTTTTTCTTGTATCACAAAATGTAGGAATAATTTATTTTTATATTTAAAAAGGGGACATTTTCCCAAACCAACTTTTTCGAGTATTTGAGATGTAATACTGTCACCATACAGCTTCGCCTTCCCTTTCCACTACCGAGCCAGCGCTGTCAACATAACACGTGTGGTCTCAAAAATGGGTCTTCTACACAGAGGCAACCAATCAGAGGAAAGTGGGGGAGTCTTATCCAAATACGGACAAAGCAAATAAAAAACTGGGTCAAACAGAGGTAGCTGTCAGAGGGGCCTTTTCTGGAGACTCTTATGACAAAACCAAGGAGTTTTTCTTTTTTTTATATATATATAAATGAATGACACTTTTACACTTAAGTCCATGTTAGAGTCACTCTATGGAGGTCTAAATAGCCAAAGTATGGGAAAATTTAATTTTGGATAAACCAAATTTAGATTGTTTTATTTATTTAAAAAAGTTTTTAGATTCAGGAAAAAAAAAAAAAAAAAAAAGTCAAGAGTTTTCCAATTTAAAAAAATAAAATTCTAAATCAACCCTGACGTGAAATCAGTATAGTGGCCTCACCTTGCGCTTGCATGCGCGTCCTCACAAGAGCAAGCGGGTAGCTGGCGAGCTGGCCGCAGGTGCTGGACACTGTGCCGCACGCCAGCAGCACCAAGATGCCAGGGTCGCTGGCGGTGCCGTACTGCTGCAGGTAGCTGTTCTTCAAGGTCTGGCGGGCATCACATAAGGAAGTTGGCGTAGGAACAGATGGAAAAGAAAAGGTTGAGGGGGAAGTAGCGGAACTCACCTCATACACGGCCAGGTCGATGCCGGCGTAGGGAATGATACCCAGCATGTTGGGCATGTAACCCCTGTAGAACGCCGCCAGGCCTTCTCGCCGGAAGATCTGCTTGGCACAGTCGGAGATGCCAGCGTACTGGCCTGTCTTTCTCAGAGCCAGCCGTGTTTTCAGCACCTGAAGTGTTATTTTAAAAAAATAAAAAAATAATTCACAGTTATGCCATTTTTACATTATTCACAGTAAGCCCCCACCCGGTGGGTAAAAGTGCACCGAACAGAGGAATTTAGCTTTGGGGGGTATTTTGTACACCGATTTGAACATTATCTAAAAAAAAAAAAAAGATGCACCTTGTGCATTTTAAGAAAAAATTCAAACATGACATTGGATGGCGGAAACTTGTGTTTTTATCAATTGAAACGATTTGGAGGGGGAAAAAAACCCATGAAAAGTTATTCAAACTTAGCAATACATAAGTACTTGTATGGGTATCGCCAATACTGGCGCTACACTCATGGCGTAAACAACTCCCTCGAAAGCCTTGACTTGAACAATACAGTTGCTTGTATTACATAAACTGCTACTTGTATCAACCTTAATATATATTAACTGAAATCCATTTCTCCTCCTGCGATGGTGGCTCACCTCCATGGGGTAGATGGCGCTCTGGGCGATAACCCCGGCCAGCGATCCGGCCACGAAGCGCTCAGAGATGTTCAGCGTCTGCTTGTCACTGCCGATCAAGTGTTTGATCTACGGTGGGGAATCGGAAACGTTATTGAGCTCACGTTTCACGTACGTGGATATGTGGGAGGCGTACCGTACATACCTGCTCATACGCCATGAACTTGAGGGCCGACTCGGGCGCGATCTTGATTATGTTGACGCCGTTCCCTCGCCATAGTGAGCGCACGCCGCCCTCTTTGACCATCTGCGTCAGGCCGCTCATGATGCACATGTTGTTGCTTCTGGAGCCGTACACCTAGCAAAATGGAGCAGGAACACTACCTCATTAATATGCGCAGGTAGGGGACAATGATGACACGCATCAGGCACTACAACTGACTCTTTCCATTGTGAATCAATCACTAGACGACCACTCAAAAAATGTCTTATTATATATGCTTGAGTTTTCATGTCAAAGTTGTGCATCAGTCAGTACTGCACAATGGACAGAAATTTAAAACTTATTTGCACGAGTCCTCTTGTCAAAGTTGCACATCGGTCACTACAATATACAGCAATTCAAAAGCCGTTTGTCTATTTGCATAAGTCTTGCGCATCACCCACTATAGAGGACCGATATTCAAAAGCTTCTGTATGCACGGGGTTGATGTCAAAGTTACACGTCAGTCACTAAAGTATAAGGCTATGCTCATACTACAGGGCATGATGCTCAATTCAGGTTTTTTTGTTCAGTTCAACTGATTTGGTGCCACCACAGCCAACAATTTCTTATATTTATCAGTTGTAAAACATCTTTTCACCACAGACTGTTTTCTGCTGCTCTGTCTGCCATTTGCTTTTGTCGCAAGTCTGTTTTTTCAAACAATTGTTGCCTTTTGATGACATGGGTTGGATGAGCATGCTGTGAGCTTCCATACTGCATATGGGTCAAATACATATCCGATTTATAGTCACATGTGAAAGATGCCTGGGTCAGATATGGAGGGTGGGAAGGAATACAGATGGGACTCTTACTGTTCACATTGACATGAAAAAAAAAAAAAAAAATCAGATGCGTCACAAAAAAAAACAACCAAAAAAACGACCTGCAGTGTGAACATAACCTAAGAGTGCAACTTTGACAAAGATTCAAGTACAGCAATGTTGAATAGCAGTCAACTTCAGTGACTGATGCACAACTTGGACATCAAAAGGTTTGAGCACATATGGGATGGCTTTTGAAAAGTTGTCCTCTGTAGTGACTGGTGCTCATCTTGACAACCAATAGCAGTCCCCTGAAGTAGGGGCAATGTTGGCTACTCGATGTGACAGCCCAAACGTGAAAAGTGGGTGAAAGTTGACCTGGAGACGTCAAATGGAAGCCACTGACACAGGTGCACAACCTTCAGCCCGGGGATGACGCAGGTGGCTGAGTTCACACCGCGGTGCTTAGACCTCGGACTCTGTGCCACCCACCATCGCCTGACTTAAATATTAACTTAGTTTTATAGTTTGAGATAAAACCACTTTCGCAACTTCTAACGTGCCAATGCCAAGGTCCGATGAGACGCTTCACTTCCCCACCGTTATCCAACATGATGCCTTACCTGCATCATGACTTTGACACGGTCCAGAGGTGCCGTGCACGTCCTGGATACGGCACCAGCCCCGCCTCCTGCCACCAGGTGCCGCCACCACATGCCGCTTTGCTTCTCCTCGTTGCTGAAGTCATCAGGGACCATCAGGTTCTCGCCCACGTCGAAGATCTGCACAAACAAACGGGCATCATTATTAAATGATGACTAAATGGCATTATTTCTAAAGTTCGTTAAAGATGAATACCATATTGGAATTTATTCTTCGAAATACTTTTATTTTGAAGGGGCAGCACAAGAAACATAGCAGGCTAGCATCTTCACGTTTTACTGCAGTTTATTCCAATTATCTATGTATTTTATACCAGTGAGTCTCAAAGTGTGGTGCAAAAGAACAGCAAATGAAATGCTCCAATTGTGTAAATGTTACAGTGGCTTAAACCTTTTTTTTTTGTCCAGTACATTTGTCAAGTAGCTTTTAGGTGCAATACGTTTGCATTTCAAATTGTTTGTGATTTGGGTACAACTTTTATTTATCTTTTATGCTCAATACATTTGAATTGAATAATTAAAGTAGTTTTCAATTGCTTGAAGAGCTCTGAAATGTATTTTGCAAATGCAGGCGCAGTGTGTGTATTCATGTTAAAATGGTACACTTGCACTACCCAGGGGAGCCTTTTCCCAGTCATCAGCTGCTCTCTTTACCAGCGACTACTTTGATGCGTTTACATAACCAGCAGATAATCCTCAACTTGCGCGCTGACGCACTGGACAGGTTCCTTCTCGGGGAATGTGCCTGCCACCTAATTGGCCCATTTAGCAAAGACAGGAAGGTGTACTTTGGAGCCAATAAAGACTGACTAATCATTCCAAAATAGGGCGTGATTTATTTAAAACAAATAAACAGAAAAATATTTTTTAAAAAGGTGTGGGGGGGGGCCCAAGTCTGCTCGTGATGATAAAGGTTATGGCTGAGATCACAGATAAAAAGGTCGATTTTCTTATCTTTGGGGTTAAAAAATATTGTTCTACTTTTTATTTTATTTTTTACTTTATATCAGGTCAGATAAATCCCTTGCTCTGGTGTAAAAAGGCTAAATTGGGTCAGCAATACAGTTCTGGCTTTTTTTTTTCATTTTATTTTATAAATACTAGTACTAAAAAGAAAAAAATGTTTTGGCGTTTTGTTACATTGTTGTTAAAAAAAATTTTAAAAAAAAAAAATTATGCACATCCTCACATTTGTTGGCCCACGCACATTTCGGGCCAATCTAAAGCCCAACGATATTGAGAAATGTTTTGCAAAAGTTCAGTTTTCAAGGGCAACGGGCCAGAATGTATCAAAAAGTATGTCTTACTGAGAAACCCTTGCATATGCAGACACAGCCTTAAAAGACCAATTGTGCAACTGACCGTAGAGCGCTTCCAATATAGGATGATCTCAGGAATGCTCTCCGTCTCCTCCACCATGGAGTACTTGCTCCATTCTTTACTGCTGATGGTTATAATGCCGTTCTTGTCCATACTACAAGACAAAAATGAACAAATTCAGCACCTGATCCAAAGACATAAAAAAAACTATAGAATTCACTCTACTGAATCACCTCTTAAGGGCTTTCTCGGCAAGATGATGTGAAACGTGCACGCTGATGTCCTGGAGAGCCTGGATGAACTCCTTTGTGTCCACTCGGCCTTGAGGAGAATGAAAGCGAGTTTATAAAAAAACGAGTGACACATGAGGAGTCTGAGGGCAAAAGGTGAGGCGCTCACCTGCATTTCTCCTGTCCAGACTCTTGACCACCAGCTTCAGGTCTTTCTCATAGTCGTGCAGGTAGTGCACAAACTCCTCAAAGTCCAGCTGGTCGTCAGACACGTCGGGCTCCCTCCTTAGGGTTTTCTGCAGGTCACATTCAGGCAATGAGGAAAGTGTGTAATATGATGGATATCAGAGTCTGATGTCCAATTTTGTCCATTTAAAGTCAAACACTCCCACCATGACCCATTTGTCCGGCCTTGAGTGACGCAACGACTGCTCTATCTTTGACCTGAAGGCCAACGCCGGTAATCCTGTCTGAACTAAATTGAGAGCAGGTCGCCTGCACTTTGACGCAGGACCACGACACCAGACCTGGCTCGACTTGTCAGGCAGTAATCACACGCACAGGGAGGATTAATGTCAACATTTAAGCAAGAAAGGCAGCTGCTGGCAAAGTGTGCAGCTGCTGCAATGGCAACAGAAGTGCACAGACACTTTTTTTTCCTTCCAAAATATGATTTGATATGGAAATGCGTGCTTTGTATGTGCAGGTGGCAAGATTGAGAGTTTGGCTTTAATTCAGCATATTTTTAACGTCACAGTATATAAGAACACAATTCTACTCAGACAAAACTAAATTAATTAATTTCACTACAGACAAGTAGCGTTTCGTGCCCGAATCCATTTCGACGTCACAAATGAGAAGTTCTCAGTGAAGCCATTTCGACGTCACAAATGAGAAGTTCTCAGTGACTTCCTCGGAAGGGTGGCGTCTCCTGCCCTCGCTTCTGAACGCCTTTAAACAGGACGGGTAACCACTATAATTGTACTGTTGCCATAGCGTTACAAAAACCACGACCTTGGTACAAATATGTATTTGTGAGGGGAAACCGCGACAATCTCGTGGCACCAGGACCGCGGTAAGCTTTGCGGCCTTGTCGTGAGGCTTCATGCTAACCCTCAGCGACACTAAACGAAGCCCGGCGCCCAGACACAACGAACGACGGTAAACCGAGTGGATTTAGGGCATGTACGTACTATAAAACGCTTAAACATAAACACGTAACACGATAGCAATTGAATTGGTGGGACTATTTCTTACTTTTCGCCATCGTTGATAGGTGGAAAACTCCTGAGACGGCAGGACCACGCTCAGTTTGCTGAAGAGCGAATTGAGCTCGGTGGGAAGCCCGTTGGACTCGAAGTAGTCCACTTCCACCGGGTCGGAGTTGGAGATGGGGACGTAAAGGCACAGGGCGAGCATGATTCGTTCCGTCAACTGCAAATTAAACTACAATAAATAAATAAATAGAGGAGTGCGAGCTACCGCCTCCCTATGGACGACTGAAATGCCGGTAGACCACCAGAAGCCAGCTTCTAAAGAATGTAGTGACGCCACGCCCCTTCCAGTAATACTGGGCCGTCATTGGCTTTATCGGCCTACCCCCTACTCGCGCTACGTCTTTTTACTACTGGCCAATCGGGAGGCTTGTTCTTTAACAGACTCTGCTTGGTCCCGCCTTAAAGTCGCATCAGGAACTGCTGGTTATGAACCAATCCCGTGCTCGCTTCGGTCCAGGGTGTCAAAATGAACCAATCAGATGTGTCCTTTCATTCAAACGCTGCCAGAAGCTGCCCAGGTGGCTGCGTGGCGGTACGGAAAGAGTCACGGCCCCCAAAGGAGAGTAAGAATTAATCAAGGAGAGGTCGTTAGGTAGAAACTCATCATTCATCTTCAATTCAGTTGTCAAATAGTAGTAATAAGGCATTTCAGAATAGCACAATCATTAAACAAAACATAATAATGAAGAAAATAATGAAATTTTCCCTATTTATTTTCCCCCAAATGACCAATATTTCATGATTCTGCAAAGTTACATAAACGTGAGATAACAACCAACGGCAGCAACCTTTGGAGTGGGAAAGCGCACAGTACTTCGGGGGGCACAATTTTACCGCTCCTTTCCCAAAAACGAATCGTCAAAAATCGGTAAAAAGTGTGCGAACGTGTTCTCCTCTTTTGTCTCAGCAATTCTAGTCTGGACCTTTTAATTGATTTAATTATCCATGGCATGTTATGTCACTTGGCTGGTTGTGTTGGCAACATGTCTTAGTGCGTCGGAAGGATAAAAAAAGCACAGAGCAAAGTGCTGTTACTTCACATTGATGAAGACTCACATGCTGAGGTCATTCACTCATTTATCCCTGTTACTATGCAATGTTTTCTGTGAAACTGTTAAAGATTTGTTTCACCAAATTAAACAGCAGTACCATGCTGGTTTGTCCCATCGAGTGATCCAAACAAGACAAGAACATTTATGGCGTTACAAACATGCAAATAAATACTTGAGAACATAGTGTGCATGCATCGCAAATTACAATTATTCATCAAAACAGTAGAGAACAAGTACTCTAGGGTGACACTTATGTAATGAAATGTGACAGGTTTCAAAATATAGACGGGGAAAAACTTAACCAGGCAAATTAAACGACCGAAATCCCTTGAATTATCCCAGTATCCTGAGCAAAAAACACTGTTGCAATGTAGGCTGTGGCAATGCGATTTTTAGGCGACAGATTTGAAAAATAAATTCCACAATTTAAAAGAGTTCCCAGGTGTCCTAATAACTTGTTTGTGACATTTCGTGGCCCTAATGCTGGCCACATTTGAGTTTTAAAACAGACGCATGGGACAAGACAATTATAGATCAGATAACAAAAGAGCGAGAGAGAGTTGCAAATCTGTATGAAAACACAGTATGTCAAATAGTTTATTTTATGTAATACATGAGTACATTACATCAGGGGTATCAAACTCATTTTTGTCGCGGGCCACATCGTAGTTATGGTTTCTCTCAGGTGGCCGTTATGACTGTGAACCCATATAAATGTATGATCGCCTCATATCACATATGCACAACAAATTGATGGAAAACTAGTTTTGAAATCAGAAGCCAATAGAAAAATTGTTCAACAACAATTTTTCAATTTATTATAAAAGGGGGATTGAAAACCGAAAATGCTTGCAATATCTCAACATTATTAAAAGTGAAGACAATTTGGTATTTTAGCATGAATCCAAGGAAGTCGACGCACATAATTTGCCTTTGCGGGCCACGTACAATGATGTGGGGGGCCGGATCTGGCCCCCAGGCCTCGAATTTGACACCTGTGTGCTACATATTTCTATACTGTCTTTTATACGTTTTTATTTTTTGTATTATAGAATTCAAATAACAAGTTATATGTATACTACTTGTACTTCGATTAAATGTGTTGAGCCCTGAGAGGTCCCTGATTCATCAGATGTGTTGTGTCACAGTAACCGTTTTGTTGTTGACGTTTCAGTCGCGTCATATGACTGCAATGGTTGGACTTTAGCCTACAGAATTGAACAAACACCACGATACAGGTGGGGAGATAGGGGGAGGGGGCAGTGTTTGGCATAGCACGTTTTGTTTTGACGGGGAACAGGAAACTATGATGTTTTTGTGCTGGTTAATGCTGAGACAAGATGTCAACAACAAAGTGTTCTAGTGGCCAACACTTGAGATAATGAATGACAACATTAACATATGTTTGTAAAACAGTGTGTACCTTTATAATGTGCTTTTCAATCATCATAGAATAGAATTTGTCAATGATGGTACTGCAGGGAAGTACATGGCAGAATTAGCCTTTATTACTACCACAATGGGGAAATGTCACCTTTGTGACAACAGAGTAGACAGTAGCAGCACACAAAAATAATGGCATTAAAGAATGAAAGAAATCCCCCAACTATCTACATAATATTTACAACTTCAGCAATTTATGCAGCAACTGTACATGGATGATAGACACTGTATTATACTGTATATACGGATGTGAACTAGACAAACTAGATCCTTTTATTTACACAAATGAATGTGAAGCACAGCAAGAATAGTCAGCAGTATTGTATGTAGGAAAAAAACAACCATAATTGGATCAATAAATACTCTATACTCTATATTAGCAGCATATAAAAGAGTAATTACTTCCCTCCAGCATCGACTACACAATGGCATCACGACTGTGGTGATTTCAGTTACATGTAGGCGTTACATACAATGTTGCTGACTATTATTGCTGCTTTCTGTTTGCTGCACTGCGGGTCACTCTATGGATGTCTAAAGAACCAAAATATGGGACCTTTAAGTAAATTTGAAGGACTTTTTTTTTCAGTATAGTGTAGGATTCTGTCTACATCTGTTAAGACTGTTGGTGTTTATTATACTAGAGTCTAGACTTATGAGAGTGTAGTTGTTGTTTTGCAGCATAAATTGCTGCTGACTACTCTTGTTTGAATTCTGTTTACATCTGTTAAAAATGCTGGCTGGTGTTAATTACAATAGACCATTGATGCACATAAATGTTTTAAGCACATACATTGTATTCTGTTTTGTTACACAGTTGTTACATGTAAAATATAGTTGTTTGTTTCATCGCACAGCACTGCTTACTATTCTTGCGGCTTTTAGTTCATATTTTCTACAGATATGGTATACTATTCAGTTTATTTATTATATATTTTGTCATATATACTATTTATGGATACGTTTATGGTTGTTTTTTGATAGATATAATACGACTGACTATTCTTGTTGCATAATCATAATTATGTATTTACTTGTGTTGCTCGAGGATAAAGCTGGGGTGATCGAGGTCACAGAAGCAGACTAAAATTAATGTTCCCTGACCGGGAATCGAACCCGGGCCGCGGCGGTGAGAGCGCCGAATCCTAACCACTAGACCACCAGGGACTTGCAAAATTTTTGATAGGGCGATCATCTTCAAGACACCGCAAGTGTAGGTTGGGATTTCAAGGGTTCTAGATTCAAACCTGGTGTAGGTTTTCAAAGCAGGGCTTCAAGAAAAGGTTAGACTATCAACCAAATGCGATGGTTTCAATCAAATTAGGCTTTGAAGACAGTTTAATAGGATTTCTCGCAAATGTGAGGGTTTCAAGTTGGGTTTAAAACTAGGTTTAGGGTTTCAAATCAGGGTCTCAATCCTATCGTTATGTTTAGCAAAGGCGAAGGTTTTGAATGAGTTGCAGTACCAAATAAATGCAGTTTGAGTTTTGCATTCGTCGTGGCTCGTTAAAAATAGCACATGCCGACGTCAGCCGCTAGAGGACACTGTTTTACCGCCTTGAAGCCGCGCTTTGCTTCTGATTGTCAGTCAACGGGAAGCTTGAAAATCAAGTAAGACAGCGTTACTACGCAAAAAACCGGAATTTGTATGATTAGTCCTTAAAAATAAACGACGCCTGATTCGACAACTGTAAAATTTCCGTATAATAATAAAAATCACCGCACTCATGGAGCTTTAATAAAGGTATGTGTAATTTTATATCAAGGTTTTTACATAATCTTAACGTGATTTTGTTTTGTTTGGCGGCTTGATGAACAATATATATATTTTTTTAGTTTGTAAAATATTAACCGGAATGTAGCCACAATGCTGAATGAGCTTGATGCTAGCCCCGAGCTGACTGGGCTAATCCTGTTCGAAGAGGAAAAAAAGTGCTCTTTTGTGTCATTTGTTTGGGGGAACCGTGTCCGGGAGCACAAATGTCTCCAGGTGGGTCTTCTCGCTTCACTTTTTTTTTCTTGCCCAATACTTTGATGTCAAATGTTGATTTTTACACGATGTTGTGGTTTGTTTTCAGATTTCTGCATTGAGTCGTCGCCGGCGAAGGAAGAGGAGCGGGCTGCTTCTCGGCCAAACCTGGAATAAAACACCATTAAGTTCCGTTGTTGTTTTGTTTTTGTTTTTAACGCGAGTGAAGCGTCGGCAGAGGACAACAACAGAATGGCTTTCTTCGCGAAAAAGAAGAAATTCAAGTTCCAGACGTATCTGACGCTGGAGGAGCTGAGCGCGGTGCCTTTCGTCAACGGAGTTCTCTTCTGCAAAGTTCGCCTGATGGACGGAGACTTCGTCGCTTCCTCCTCCAGGTCACTGAACACAAAACACAGCTCTGTTCTTCGCTATTCCTACCTTGTTTTTGTTTCAAAGTCCTGCTTCAAAACAGAGTTGGGCTGTCAATAATAATAAGAACCCGATGACCAAGACATCAGCGGCACTCTACTTTAGGCCCGGTGCACACACACAAGCAAAGTTGAGGATTTTAATTCATCGTTATGCTTTCGAAGTAAGTAGATTTGAAGGTTTCACCCCCCCCTGGTACGGTTTCAAGCCATGGTTCAAGCATTTCAAGCCATGGTTCAAGCATTTCAAGCAAAGGTGAGGCTTTCAACTTGAGGCACAGTTGGGGTTTCAGATTCATACAGGGTTAGGGTTTGAAGCCTGGAGTAGGGCTTCAAGACAGGGTTAGGGTTTCAAGCAAATGTGAGGGCTACAAATTAGGGTTAGAAGCTAGGGATATGATTGAAAAAAATCATTTAAAAACGTTCGCATAAGTTTACCACCACCACCATATCAAAGTATAATGCTTATTCACATTATTTTGCAAATTATTTACAAGAAAAACATACAAATTTACCTATTTACAATCATAGTCCCAAACAGAACATGGATAAATCGTTGCTACATCGATAATTTTACACTTGAGACTATGTGAGTCCCGGGATGCACATGTGATGGATACAATGAGTCCCAACCCGGGAACAATGAGTCACAACAATTTATCGTCACGGAATACAGATCACAGTAATCCTCCGCTGCAGCACGGTTCTTGCTTTGCGGTCCCACAATATTGGAGATTTTTATTACTGTTGTTACCTTATTTTTTTATACGGTTTGTACAATGTTTTTGTGTTATCCATCGCTTTTGATCTCTCTCAGTATATCATGTGTTTAGGCCTATCATGATGGCAATTTTTTTGGACAATATATTTTCCCAAAATGTTTTTTATGCCACTGATATAATGATAGTAGAGCATAATAATTCAACTATAAGTGCAGTCCATTTACCATTACATCCTTTTTAAGAATAATTTACTTTTCATTCTAATTGTAAGAATAATGAACACTGACATTGTAATGTAGCACAATAAATAAAATGTCTTCGATAAAAAAAATTGGATTTACCGGTCGATCTTCGTTCCTACCCTCACCTATGGTCATGAGCTGCGGGTCGTGACCGAAAGAACAAGATCCCGGATACAAGCGGCCGAAATGAGTTTCCTCCGCAGGGTGTCCGGGCTCTCCCTTAGAGATAGGGTGAGAAGCTCGGTCATCCGGGAGGATCTCAGAGTAGAGCCGCTGCTCCTCCGCATTGAGAGGAGCCAGATGAGGTGACCCGACCCGGATAAGCGGTAGAAAATGGATGGATGGATGGAAAAAATTGGCTTGCCAATGTTCAATGGCTGCATCTCTTACAATAGTAACGCTATACTGTATATAATGTGAGTATACGTGCGCCATATTCACGTTTGTATTTGCATTGTTGTGTAAAGGGTTCCATAATTGCAAGCTGACAGGAAACGGGGAATGTACCACTGTGTTTTTTTGTTCCCAGCTGAAGAAATTGTTTGGGGTGGTTGTGTTTAAAATTGATTTTGTCACTTTGAGGTTTTAAGTTGTGTTGTCTTTGTTGCGACTTCATACAAATTAGATATACCAGCTTGTTGGTGTTAGCGGGACGGCCGCATTCATCTGGTTGCAGTTGAATCCAAAATGTTGCCACATCGTCGCGGGGGTGTTTGGCTTTGGAACTAGTTCCATTTATGCCGCTCAAATTTCTGTAACTGCAGCTACCGGCTCGCCGTCAAAAAACTTTGTGTATGCGAGTGCCCGCATTTCAAACGTGCCCACACACACACACACGTGCGTGCAGACATGCAAACAGCCAATCAGACGGAGGGTCCCGGCTCTTCACCATCGCTAATTTCCAGCACCACACCACAGTACTAAGCCATAGCTCTGCGTTAGAAGACACAGATTGATCGTACTTTATGCGTCCCTGCTAATTTTTGTGCGTCTCAGACGTGGGGCACACATTGAGAGCCTTGGAACTAGTGCACTTTATTTTAATGATAGTTTTTATTTATTTTTTGTATTTTTATTTTTTAAACAATTCTGTTTAAAGGAGTCTGGGCTTTGCATATACTGTATCTTCATAAGTCTGTGCTATAAACAGGGTATAGATAGATTTGTTATCTTAGCAACTTTTGGTTTTATTCCCGTGACAAATGTAGCAGCATTGTTAATGTTGTGTGTAAAAAGAAAAGCTGTAGGTGACTTGCGGTGGGAGGAGTTTACCGACTTACCGGACTTTACAAGGTAGTTGCAGGCTAGCTAGCTTGCTCAGTAGTCAAGAGGAGTTGTCGGCTCACACGTGTCATTTAAAGGTCCCATATTTTGGCTATTTAGACCTCCATGGAGTGACTCTCTAACATGGACTTATTATAAACGTGTCAATATCATTTCAAGAAACACCTTGCTTTTATCATACGAGTGTCCAGAAAAGGCACCTCTGACAGCTGCGTCTGTTTGACCCAGTTTTGTATCCGCTTTGTCCATATTTGGCTTTCCTCTGATTGGTTGCCTCCATGTAGAAGCCCCACGTTTGAGACATACGTGTTTGTTATGTTGACAGCGCTGTGGCCTGGGGGCGGAGAGGTAGTGACGTAGAGAAGCTTGCGAAATTTGAATCACCTGATTTCAGGCCTCTCTGTACAAAAACGTCAGGAACTCAGGAGTGCGTGAACAATTATAATTCGTATTTCACAGCTTTACTGAGGCACAATAGAGCCAATGTTACATCCCAAACACTAGAAAAAGTTGTTTTGGTAAAATATGTCTCTCGCACTCTCTCTCGAGTTCTATCTCGCCCTCTCTTTCTCTCTCTCTCGGAGAGCGTGAAAGTTGGTTGGGGTGGTTGTGTTTAAAATAGATTTTGTTTGTGTCTAAGGAGATTGCAGTTGAAAAAAAAGGCGACTTTCATCCATTAAAACAGGGACTGGCGCAAGTGCAACAAGATAAAAATTTTAATCGCGCAAGGTGAACAAAAGGTCGCATGTGCAACCAATTTTGTCACAGTCTCGAGCCCTGAGTTTCAAGCCACAGTTAGGGTTTCAAATGAAGATGGGGTGAGGATTTTCAGCCTGAAGTGGGGTTTCAAAATAGGGTTGAAGACCGGGTTAGGATTTGAAGTAAATGCGAGGGTTTCAAAAATTTCAGTCGGGTCGGTCCTAATTGTCATTCAGTGTTGTTGTTTTCATTCACTTTTTAAACAGTAAGAGATAAAAAGACAATTTTGATTTTGAGTGAAGCAAACAGATAATAAGAACCTGATGACCAAGACATCAGCGGCACTGTACTTTAGGCCCGGTGCACACACACAAGAATTGTTCCAGTCTTAAAAGATTTGTATTTTTTATTTTATTTTTTTATCATTGACAGACCTCACACATGAAGATACGAAAATCGGACATTTAACAGTTTGGGTCGGATTGTGTGTGGTGTGCTCCGATAATTTCAACACGGCACCAAACACACAAACATTCTGTTCTTCCTAGGATCTCGAAACAAGTCCTCAGAGGCACAAAACTCTCATTTCACAAAAACAAAGACCTGAAGACATTACCACAATTGCGGCGATGTTTGCTGAGTGTTTCTGAAGGGAGTGGAGGGGGAAGCATTCTAAAATGGCGATGTCATGAAAAAAAAAACTTGCTTTGAATAATACTTCTTGCCGTCTGAAGAACCCACTCTTATACAAAAAAAACGACATCAGGTAAGACATGTTTGTTTTTATTTACAGTCGCTTCCTTGCTCCTAAGTCAAGGTCTCAAAAGTATTTTCTGTCAAATCGCTGCCTGTTGTCGTACTAGAGCGGCTCTAACTACCAGAGACAAATTCCTTTTTTTTTTTTTTTTTTTTTTTTTTTTAATTTTTATTTTATTATTTTTATTTTCTTCTTATTATTTTTTTTTAAGTGGACTAAATCTAGTAGAGTTTTCGTCGACCATAAACTTGTATTTCATGAACTAAAAGTAGACAAACTAAATCAAGATTTGCTGTCAAAATTAACACTGGTGTCATGGCCCTTAATCATATTCATTAAGTAAAGGTGCACCTCGTAAAAGTCTCCCGATGACTCTTGTATGTTTGTGCGGTACATGTGCCTATGTGTACTACAATGTTTTTAACAACGCCATCGTGCTTTTTATTCGATTGCTGTTGTTTGCATGACGCAAATATTTGTCCTTGCAAGACCTCCCTACATCTCCCCTCTCTGAGCCCCCACCTTTCTGGATGTTACATAACTGACCCACCCCACTTCTCAGTTATCATATCCACACATTCAAACAATTCTCTCTCTCTCGCTCTGTCTCTCTGTCTCTGTTGTCCTCGTCCAGTCAGATTAGCATTATGTCACCCATGTGACAATCCATGTCTTTGTACGGTACCCTCTCCCTCCCCATGTCACATGCGGCAAATGTGACCCTCTGGTCCTGGTGTGCTCGCTGCCAGTCCACCGCGACTTGATGACATCATAATTTTGTCTCAGCAGTGTCAATCAAATACAAACACGCCCATGCCGCAACTTTTACTCAAATATCCACTTGAGATTCCCCTAGAGTAGCAGTGAAGCCACTTTGGACACTGACACCCCTTCCAGCAATCACCTATCAATCAATCGTAGCCACTGACATGTCTATGCAATGGGTGCCAATCAAACATGGACACTGACACATACATGCAATAACTGTCAATCAAACAACTGTAGCCACGCACATGCACTGCCTGTCAATCAAACTGAAACCCCTTCCATCACATGTCAACCAATCGTAGACGCTGACATGCCCATCCAGTAGCTGTCAATCAACCCAATGCTCAACTGTCAAACAAGGACACTGAAACAAGCATCTAGAAGCTGTCATTCATGAACACTGATGCACTGATGTAGCAGCTATCAGTCAATCATAAGCAATGTCAAACTTACGCATCACCTGTCAGTCAATCACACACACCCCTTCCAGCACCTACCAATCAAATAGGGACACTAAAACCCCTTCCAATATGTCAATCAATCACACCCAATACTGATACACATGATACATTATTGAAGCACCTGTTAATCAATCACAGACACTGACATTAAAACATTTCTTCTCGGAATTCCAACTTGACAGTTTCAGTGCTTCATGCTTGAATTTTTGAATTGGAATTGACACGGTTGAAACAGAATGGTGATTTGTAAATGTCCTGCTTTTGTACATCCTGCATGCAATGCGTTTTCCACATAGGCTATAAACGAAGCAGATTTTTTTTTTTTTAAGAGTAATTGGGGTGAAAAGAGGACCAAATGTGATTGCTTGCAGCTGCAGTGTCCTGCACATGCTCTCTTTTGTTTTTTTAGCTTCTCCTTTTAAGTTTAGACTATACAGCGTTAAAATCTGGACATTTGATTCCAAACATTTGATGTCTGCATCCTTGCTCTGCCGAGAGACCACGGGCTTTCTGGGAAGAGCCAAGAAAGCAAACAAGAACACTGAAGGGGAGTTCCATTGCACTATTAGCTAATCCAAACTAGTTTGATATGGGGGAAAAACAGCACGTTTGGGAATACAGTGACACCGTGTTTATCGCAGAAATCTTTTCAAGACCCACCTGCAATCGCTGAAAATCCATTATGTAGCGAGACCATACATACATCCATCCATCCATCCATTTTCTTTACCGCTTATCCTCACTGGGGTCGTGGGCGTGCTGGAACCTAGACCATCCCAGCTATCTATTTATTTATTCATCTATACCTGATATTTGTGTATTTATGGTATAAACAGTATGTGTTGGGGAAGTTAGTAGAAAGTGTGTCACAATCCTGGGGGAAAAAAGACACAGATCATGGGGTAAATGGCAAATGGGGAAAAAAAGCCACACTTGAACCATGTGGTGCTTCAGGGTTGCTCATGTTTCTTGGTTGCCATCAAAAGCTCTTTCTCAGTCTTGTTTTGTTGCTTTATAGTTTGAGGTGTCACAAAAGCAAAAAATATTTGCTTCAAAGTCACTGTTCTGTTTGACATGTTTATTTTTACAAAAAGTGTGTCAAGTTTTTAGTTTGTACTTTGTAGTACACTGACAATATGACTGCACGATATATCGATTGAGCATTGTCATCGTAATGTTCGTGTGCGCAATAGTCACGTCGCAGTGTCCTGCGCAATTATATATATATATTCAATCAACTGTAATATTGATAAGTGACCAGCAGAGGGACCTGGTTGGACATGCTAATAAGATTAGCACTACAGCTGCACGATATTGGGAAAAAAATGACATTGCGATTTTAATTTTTTTAAAATTATTATTATTATTTTTTAACCTGCGATATAGTTTTTGATGTGAAATACTACTCATAATTAAAAAAAATAAAGGCGCCTTTTAGGCTCATGGAGGACCGTCCAAATCAAACACAGTAATATACTTTTACAAATATACAGTAAAAGTATATACAATTGCAGCAGAATAACTTGGAAGAACAATCGCAGTTAATAGGCCTGTCTTAAAAGGAGAGTTTTCAGGCGGGTTTTTAAACTAGATCGAGTCCATGTTCCTAATGTCAGGAGGGAGGGAGTTCCAGAGCTGAGGAGCCAAGCGGCCGAAGGCCCTGGACCCCATGGTGGACAGATGGGCTGGAAGAATGATGAGGGTGAGGGAGCAGGCAGACCTAAGAGTTGGAGTGGGATTGTTGACGTCGAGGAGATCAGACAGATATGAAGGAGTCATGTTATGGATGGCCTTGAATGTATAGAGAAGAATTTTATAGTCAATGTGCTGTTTAATTGTGACCCAGTAGAGTTGCTCGAGAGTAGGTTAGATATGATTAGTGGATGGTGTTCTGGTAATGATGTGGGCAGCAGTGTTCTGGACCCGTTGGAGTATATGAATGAGTTGTTTGGATGAGTTTATGGGTAAGACCAAAGAGGAGAGAAAGGCGCACCGTATTAAAAGGCGTAGTCTCAGTTACGGGGTCTATTTCTGTATTTAACACATACATAAGGTGCACTGTATTATTGGGCGCAGGCATAGTAAAACATACGCCATCTTAAAACATATGGTAGCATGCATGCACGCTAAAACATACGCTAGCATGCATGCTAGCGTATGTTTTTAAAAAGGCAGCGGGAGCAAAACTGAGTTCGGTTGTACTTTATTTAAGTATTTAACAATGTAAACAGTGAGTTCGGTTGTACTTTATTGAAGTATTTAACAATGTACTCAAGTAATTTTTTGGATCAATTCTCATCCACAAATCCATCAAAGTCCTCATCTTCTGTATCCGAAATGAACAGCTGGGCAATTTTGCCATCAAACATGCACGGTTCCTCTCGTCGTTGTCGGTCGGAGTCAGTATTGTTGCCGGGGGGCTGTTCCACAATGATGCCGGCTTTTGCGAAAGCTCGGACAACGGTCAAAGCAGATACCTTAGCCCAGGCATCCACTTGCGAACCATGGATCCGTTGATCTTGAATTCTCTCGCGACTGTTCCTCCGCGTAACTGATAGCTTGCAGTTTAAACTGTGCTTTGTAAGCGCGTCTCTTCGTAGGTGCCATTTTCGGGGGTCCTTAGCCAACATATACCTACTGGGGGTGTGCCTTTAGCTTCCTCTTTCACACGCACCCTTCCCCCTCACGTCCGCCTTTCCTCTATATAAGCAGCGTGTCGGCAGGAAATACTCACAGTCAGTCAGACGGAGCGCTCATCAAAGTCACACAACAACATTTACAGATTTTGGAACTCAGTGCACACATAAGGCGCGCCGCATTATGAGGCGCCCAGTCCATTTTGGAGAAAATTTAAGACTTTTAAGTGTGCCTTATGGTCGTGAAAATACGGTACAATAATCCATACGCGATGCTACCAGTGAGTGGACCAATACGATGGCACTGTTTGGGTTGAGTGATGGACTGAGGCAGTTGGTATTGTGGAGATGGAAACATGCAGACCGGATAATGATATTAATGTGAGTTTGGAATGACAAGGTGCTGTCCGGGATGAAACCTAGACTCTTAACATGAGGGGAAATGGAGGTGTTGTCAGTAGTAAGGGTAAAGATGGGATGTTTAGCGAGGATGGATTTGGGGCCAATAAGGACAATCTCAGTTTTGTCACTGTTTAGTTTGAGGAAAATGTGGGAGAACCAGGATTTGGTTTGTAGAGACAGGCGCAAAGGTATGAAGGTGGGAAGGTGCAAGTGGGTTTGGATGGAAAGTAGATCTGGGTGTCATCTGCATAACAGGGGCAGTGAATGTTGTATTTGCAGAATATATGGCCAAGCGGGGTGGGGATAAATAATGAAATGGGAAGACGGACTGAACCCTGGGGAACACCAGACGAGAGGGCTGTGGATGGGAAGAGAAAGTTGTCATCTGAATGAATTGAGTATGGTCAGAGATATACAGTGTGTACAGAACATATTCAGACTCCGGACGGCCAGCTCTAGGAAGGGTTCTGGTCGTCCCAAACATCTTCCATTTAAAGATTATGGAGGCCACTGTGCTCTTAGGAACCTTAAGTGCAGCAGAATTTTTTTTAATAACCATTACCAGATCTGTGCCTTGCCATAGTTCTGTCTCTGACCTCTTCAGTCAGTTCCTTTGACCTCATGATTCTCATTTGCTCTGACAGAGAGCTGTAAGGTCTTATATAGACAGGTGTGTGGCTTTCCTAATCAAGTCCAATCAGTATAATCAAACACAGCGGGACTCCAATGAAGGTGTAGAACCATCTCAAGGATGATCAGAAGAAATGGACAGCACCTGAGTTAAATATGAGTGGAACAGGGTCTGAATACATATGATATATTTATATATATATATATATATTTCAGTTTTTGTTTTTAATAAATCTGCAAAAATGTCAACAATTCTGTTTTTTTCAGTCAATATGTGCTGTGTGTACATTAATGAGGAAAAAATTTACTTAAATGATTTTAGCAAATGGCTGCAATATAACAGATTGAAAAATTGAAGGGGTCTGAATACTTTCCGTACCCGCTGTATGATTTGAACCTGTTAAAGGGTGTGTCAGGTAAACCAATTGTAGCCAGTCTGGTGATGAGGATGGTGTGGGAAATGGTGTCGAAGGCCACGCTCAGGTCTCGGACGATGAGGATGGATAAGTCCAGAATCAGCTGTCATCAGGAGGTCGTTGGTGATTTTTAAGAGGTTGGACGGAAGCCGGACTGGAACTGTTCATATAGATTATTGCAAGAGACATGAGAATGGGCCTGTGCTGTCACTTGTTTTCCAGATTTTTTGAGAAAAATGGCAAGTTGAAGATAGGAAAAAGGTTATTGAAGTTGTTGGGGTCTGATCCAGATTTTGTGAGTATTTGTGTTACTACGGCAGACTTGAGAGATGACTGAACAGAATTAGAGGTGAGGGAGGAATGAATAATGGCAGTTATCATGGGTAACAGAGAGGGAAGGCAGGCTATGACCAGAGAAGATGGCACAGGGTCAAGTTGGCAGGAAGACAGCTTGGATTTCTGAATGACTTAAAATTGGTCTGCAGCGGAGAGAAGTTGGAAACAAGAGAGGTGTTCAGAAAGAGGGATCTGGAGAACTGCGGAAGATGAATGACTGGAATTGTAGTGGTTCAGCTGCAGATGGATATTGTCTGTTGTTGTGCTGAAAAATGTCATGAGGGAATTAGTTAGCAGTGGAATAGAAGTGTAGAGGGAGTCTGTTTTTAACCAATGCAAACAGGGCCTTAGTGTTCCCATGACAATCACTGATGAGTTCAGCATAATATTGGTATTTGACTGAGGAGAGGGAGTCTTTAAAAAGCTGAATGCGGGCATGGAACATTTGCTTATGAACAGTAAGTCGTTTTCTTTTTATTTATTTTTTTTTTTTTTAAAAAGCCGCTCCAGTTGGCGTCCTTTAGCCTTGAGTTGGCGTAGCTGAGTTGAAAACCAGGATGCAGAATGATACAGTCTGGGTTTTTAAAGAAGCAAGTGCGTTTAGTAGAGTGTGAAGACCGTCATTGTAAAATGAAACTAGTTGATCTGGGGAACATGCGTGGCTGATAGTGGGGAGACTGTCAATACCTGATATGAGAGCAGTTAAATCAATATTTTTGATGTTACAGAAAGAAATAAGACGTGGTTGTTATGGATAGTGTCAGCCTCACATTGAATGAGCATGTGATCGGAACTGGGAAGGTCAGCAGCATAACAGTTAACAGGAGAGACACCAGAGCAACAGGTTAAGTCCAGGATATGACCTTTAAAGCACGTAGGGAAGTTGATGTGTTGTTGTAGACCAAGAAACTATCAAGGCATCAGGTCAATTCCTTAGTAAGGGTATGGTTAATATTGTCCATATGTATATTAAAATCCTCCCATAAAATTACATTGGCGGAGAGTGAGCAGATGTGGGTGAGAAAAGCAGTAAACTCATTAATAAAATCCTTGTTAGGTTTGGGTGGGCGGTAAATAGTTGCTGAAACAGTTGGAGTAGGATCATTCAGTTGGAGAGCCACTGATTCGAAGGATTGAGAGAGTGGCATTGTGACTGGCGAGACTTTACATGTCTTGTGGTAAACTATCGTGAGACCTCCTCTGCCTGTGAGATGAGACTAACAGATATAAACAAACCTAGGTGAAGTGGAATCGTTCAGCTGGGAAAATGAATTGGGTTGTTTTCAAGTCTTTGTTAGACAAAGAGAGTCATACTTGTTGGAGTGGCTATGCTAGCTAAAACACTGCAGTGAAGACTTTTCCCGGTGTTGTCAGAGGACGATGAGATGTGGACCAGATGGAGTTTATGGCAGTGGAGTCGTGAGTATGGTAGCGTCTTCTGGCTCCATGATGGATGTATTTCCATTGAGGGAAGCGACCGATGTCCGGGCAGTGGTGCAATATTGGCGGCGGGATAATCATGAGAGATCGGAGTTGGAGGAGCTCAGTACACAAGTACTGGATGATCGCCGAAAATGGATTTGATAGAAATGAGAGGACAATCTAAACGAGCATAAATTTCGCAGCAGATTTGTAAGTCCACCTGGTGAACAGCCTGAGTGATCCAAGCAGCGGTAGCCAGGTGAGTGGCACGCCAACACGAAACCGGTATGGTGTAAGCACACAGCACTGGTAGACTGATTGTATGGTGATGGACCACAGGTAGTACCACAATACCATGTACAACAAAGAATAACAGATCATCTGTATCTGTTCAGAATCAGAATCATCTTTCTATGCCTAGTATGCCAAAAACACGCAATGGTAATGTGGTAATGCTGATATATATATATTTTTTTGACAATTGTGCAAATCATGCAGAGACTACCAATATTTTTTAGCAGTTTAAAGTGACTAGTAGTGCGATAATCTGAAACGGTGACAACTGTGCAAATGGTGCAGATAGCTCTCAAGCACAAGTGGCCAGTATTGGTCAACAATAGATATGCAAATAGTGCAGAGTGACGAGACTGCTACCGTGTGTGCACGAATAATGTATAAATGGCCCAACACAGATGTGACAACAATCTCAAGACAAAATTGGTAGCATGTTACAATGGAATTGTAAATTAACTATTTAAGAAGTTAATGGCGGCGGCACGGAAGAGGTGGTGGCCAACATGTGGTTGGTCCAGGAGGATTTTGCATGCTCATGTCTTAGTTCTGGTAGCGTGCAAGTCCTCAAGGGCGGGTAAGTGGGTACGGACAATTTTTTTCAGCAGTTTTGATTGTCCGTTACAGTCGGAGTTTGTCCTTTTTTGTGGCAGCACCAAACCAGACTGGGATTGATGAACAGAGGACTGATTCGATGACTGCTGTGTAGAACTGCCTCAACAACTCCTGTGGCAGGCCGTGCTTCCTCAGAAGCCGCAGAAAGTACATCCTCTGCTGGGCCTTTTTGAAGATGGAGTTGATGTTGATCTCCAATTTCAGGTCCTGCGAGACTTTTAATTCCCAGGAACTTGGTCTCAATGGTTGACACAGGCACTTGTTAGTCACTTACTAAATAAAAGTAAGGCTGTGAATTTCAAAATAAGAGCAAGTAAATAAAACAAAAGTATTACGTGTTCAAATAAAGTGCTTAACGTCAGAACAATTATTTGAAAAAAGTAACAAAATACAGATAATACTTTGTTTTTATCATATGGATAGAAGCAAAATTGTGCATTGTAAAACTGCATTATACATATGTAAAAGGGTTTTCCAGAATTTTGCGGTCAACTTTGGGAGGTGCATATTATAGATGGGTGCGCATTGTACACGAGAAATTAGGGTAAATACAGGTAGCCATCATACAAATAACGCTCTACTGAGCATAGTTTTTCAAGAGACTGAAAAAGAGAATTGTGTGCTGGCTTTCCACGTTACATGTATGTTATCCAGTATTTTTTAACATTCAAATATATATATGTCTCAAGGTTAAAGAAAATCGCAGTGTCGTTTCTTTCCAATATTGTGCAGCCCTAACTGATGGCGTGTAACCTTAAATTCAGACTTGCCCGTATACTGTACAAACACATATAAACAATTGCTTAAAAAGCTGCAATATACCGGGGGTGCGAATGATGAACCTTGATATAGCGGGGTAACCGTGTAAATCAGTTGAAAGCGGAGTCAAATTGTGGTCCAACCGCTGTGCTCTTTTCCTACTGAGGGGAGATTCCGGGGCGGCACGGTGTCCGACTTGTTAGAGCGTCAGCCTCACAGTTCTGAGGACCGGGGTTCAATCCCCGGCCCCGCCTGTGTGGAGTTTGCATGTTCTCCCCGTGCCTGCGTGGGTTTTCTCCGGGCACTCCGGTTTCCTCCCACATCCCAAAAACATGCATGCTTGGTTAATTGAAGACTCTAAATTGCCCGTAGGTGTGAATGTGAGTGCGAATGGTTCTTTGTTTGTATGTGCCCTGCGATTGGCTGGAAACCAGTTCAGGGTATACCCCGCCTCCTACCCGATGACAGCTGGTATAGGCTCCAGCGCTCCCGTGACCCTTGTGAGGAGAAGCGGCTCAGAAAACGGATGGATGGGAGAATCCGGTCAGATTAGTTCATTGGTCGGTAGGTCTCAAGAGTAGCAGGAAAGTTTTGGGTGGATGTCAAATATTGTAAACTTCCAACTGGAAAGAAGAGTCCTACTCAACCTGATGCAAAAGCAAAGCTCCTCGAATCCACTATAATAATCTAAATATATGTTAAGATGTGATAATGTAAGTAAAATATGTAAAAAAAAAAAAAAAAAAAAAGTGCATGTGATTAAATAATAATGTCGTCTAAAAACGATAAATACAAATATAATAATTAAGATTTACTTAAAATGAATTTTTAAAAAATTCAATTAAATGATTAATACAAATAAAATGGTGTAGAGTAGACGTTTTTCATTTAAGAAGTTAAACTATTAAGCTAATTCAATTTACAGTAGTTGTAAAAATGCATATTTCATTAAATCATTTATAAAAATAAAAGAAACTGGTAAAGTTATGTTACACAATTTTGCAGAGTTGTGTGTTAGTCTATAGCAGGAAATAATAAAAAACACAAAAACTAAAAAATATTCTTTTCAATCAAAAAAATAAAAGTAAAATAAAACTAAAGTTGAGTACAGTATATAGGAATTAAAACCTAAAAAAAAAAGTAATTTTGAAGTCTACCTAAAATACCAAATGAATAAAAAAATAAAAGGAAAAAGTACATAAAATTCATATTTGATAAAATAATAAATAAAAAGATAAAAATAAACATACGTCACATAATTTTTATGAATGAAATAGAAGAGAAAAAATAAATGTCAAAAAATAATGAATGAAATAACATTAACCTCAAAAGAGAGAAATGTTGAATTAAGAAAATTTTTTCAGTAAAAAAATAAAAATTACAAAGTTGTGTAGAGTAGATGAACATATTTTAAAGTATCCAAAAATAAAAAAAAACATTAAAAAATTATATTTTAATTTTGATGAATTGCGGTTAAGTCTACAGCAGAGAAAAAAACATAATCATAAATCATTTTAAAAGGTAATGTTTAATTTACATTTTTTAATCATAAATAAGAGTAAAATAAAACTTTTATAATTTATAGTAAACACATTTTTGCTGATTTTTAAGTCTTAATAGAATACAAACAAAATCAATAGAGCAGGATGAAAAGGGAAAATTACATAAAAGTACATATTTATTAAATACTAAACAAATGAACGTGATGAATGAGTCCACACGCAAAGACCAAAATTGTCTTTTTACAGCTACTGGATGTTGTTGAGCTCCACGTCAGCTCACATGTTGTGCATATGTGCACGCTTATTGCTGAGCCCGTGCGCTCCCAAGCGGATGATTACATTGGCGTGTAGTGGAGGCTCGTGGGATCCTTTTTCCGGGCCGCCCGATCTTCACTTTTGTTCCCTGGGATCTCTCGGGTCAGACCTTGTTTTTCTTGTGACGACCCCAATGGATCTCCTGAGAAGCAGATGGCGTCTCATGTGGGGCCACCTTTGACGGCCACTGTGCGATGGGCTACTACTTGTTGGATTTCTGGCTAATATTTCCATATTATTTTCTCATAGTTTTGCATTTTTTGATAATAGTTTTGTATTGCTTGTCTAATATGTTTGTACTTTTTTTCTAATATTTTTGTTTTGCATATGTGACCAAATTAGTTGCACTCCAGAGCCCTGTCTTATCAAAACATTCATACGCTAGGTTTCCAGCACCTGTCTGGAATACTTTAATCCATAGATTTGCGTCCTCGGACGCAGATTGATCTGACTTTATGCGTCCCTGCTCATTTTTGCGCAGTCTTAGATGCGGGACACACATCAAACGAGATCCCTGATGTGTTATAATATCAACAATGTTATTTTTGAATAGCATTTGTACAATACAAATGACTTTTTTCATCCATCCATCCATTTTCTGAGCCGCTTCTCCTCACTAGGGTCGCGGGAGTGCTGGAGCCTATCCCAGCTGCCATCGGGCAGGAGGCGGGGTACACCCTGAACTGGTTGCCAGCCAATCGCAGGGCACATAGAAACAAACAACCATTCGCTCTCACAGTCACACCTACGGGTAATTTAGAGTCGTCAATTAACCTACCATGCATGTTTTTGGGATGTGGGAGGAAACTGGAGTGCCCGGAGAAAACCCACGCAGGCACGGGGAGAACATGCAAACTCCACACAGACGGGGGACTTTTTTCATATTTCCTCAATTTGGCTCAGATGCAAATATTCCTTACAAAATAAAAATGTTCCTGACAAAATATCCAGAATGTTCCTGAGAGTTGATGAAAGGGGGTGGATCTCTCTGGTTACTGCGCCCCCATACACTACGTTTGCCAGAATCCCTTGCATCTCTGGAACATATAAACAATGCCTGTCGACCGGACAGCTGCCATGTTTAAACATTTTGAATGGGTGACTGATATATAGACACGCAACGGAGCGGGTGAGTGACATTTTAAACACGCGACACAACGAATCGATAATGATGTAATTATCGATTTTATCGATTTGTTGTTGCAGCCCCCATTATTTTGTCTTGTAATTCCATCCCGCATCTGATACTGCCGTACTTTAAATTTTAACACCAGACAATCGCTTCTCCCGCCCTGTGGTGTCAAAAGCAATCAATTTCCAATGCCTTACAACCATTTTATGGTCCCGCTTCATTGTGCTCTATGTGAAAGTCACAGTTGAACTTTTACAATTTTGGCCCACATGCAGTCAGGTTTAGCGCTAGCTGTGCTAAATCTGTGGACATAAAGGATAAAGGTGACTGTCAGCAAGATAGTGAACTGGTGTGTAAAGAGCGTGCGTGCGAGGTTGAACGAGGGTAAGTCTGCAGATGAGCGAGAGATTGGCCTGTAGCAGCGGCTTTTCAACAGCTGCTTCCTGTTTTCAGCTTGATTTTAGTTTCATTTGCATAGTGGGAGTTTGTGTGTGTCTGTGTGTGTGTGTGTGTGTGTGTGTGTGTGTGTGAGTGTGTGTGTGTTTGGTGATTCGAGAGTGAAGAAACATCTTTATTGAAACAAGATGAATTCTTATATTGTCCAAGGTACAAATGCTCCAGCACGATGAAGATGCACCCTAGTGGAGGGAGCTGTCATTTCATTTAATTTAGCTACTAAGTGACCGATATACTCAAAACACAAGATACACACACAAATATGAGGAAAAAATAGATAGATATGAGAAAAAAAATTACAAATGCAAAATATTACATGTAGAAAGTACACAAAGATTGTAACAAAACATATAAACCAAACAAAGACAAATTAGAAAATGATACAGAAGTTTATACAAAAGTATTACTGTGCGTGAAAAAGTCTTGTAGACAAAAACAAACACTAGAGAAAAATGACAAAATATAAGAATATTGGAAAAAAAGGTAAGAAATCTAAAAATCTGATGACAAAATATTGGAAAATAGAAAATGGGAGAAATATGCTGAAAAATGACATTTGCAATAAAATAAAAATATGCAAAAGAAAACAAAAAACAAAAACAACTTAAACTGATGAAATTAAAAAATAGATAAAAATGCACATATTGGAAATATAAAAGTAAAAACATATGCCAAAAACAAAAGTAAATATAAAATGTAAAAAAAAATCTTAGTTAATAAATATACAAATATTTGAACAAAATATTGGAAATTGTAACAAAACATATTTACATATTTATTTAAATATTTACAATAATATTGAATATTGGAAAATGAAAAAAAATCAATGAAAAAATATCACATGGGCTACCTTCTGCCATATTTGCATGCACTGTAATATATGCATCCTTCTCCAGTTTGCATCTTCTCTTTTGTCTGTTGGTTTTTTTGTTGCACGAAATTGGAGAACCCGTAAGAAAATTACAACTCTCATACACCAAATATGGTAGTAACGCTAATGAAAAAGGGAATACAGTAATATTATCACAGTTTATTGGTAAAGCATTACAGTGAGGTAGGACTTCTGACTATCAGTGTCTGCTGTCCCATGGTTTTGTCTTTCGCAACATGAGCAAAAGTGATCCTGTTCACTTCCCGGCCAAACAATTCCATTTGTTTTTTTTGTTGTTTTTTTTGCGCATGATTCGACCCGAGCTGCCACCCTCGGGCCCGTCCTGACGTCATGTCCGTGTCTGCTTCCTCAGCACTTGTGTATCTGATGTTTCTCCTTGTGACCCGGCCTGGACGTGGCGTGTTTGTGTTTCTGACCAGTAGACCTCACTGTGGAAGATAACAGTCTATGTCCACATCTGTGTGTGTTTGTCTAAGCCTCAATTTTTAGGAAGTTTAGATTAGAAATAATCCGGCTGACATCTTTATAAAACCAACTAGTTTTTCCTATTTGTTAACAGCCTGCTACTCTGTCTAAATGTAGAATAAACTAAACTAACTAGGGTAACTAAAAGATATGGTAGTTGACAAGCTTTGCTTTTTTGCGGGCATCCTTTGATCCCATCATAAAAATGACAATGTGAACCAGACCTAATGTCTGCATTGTATATATTTTTTTGGGGGGGTGGGGGGGAAACTACAGCATCAAACACATAAAATAAACTTGGAATTTTTAAAATAAAATCCTTATAATCCTTATTTTGGTCCAAAGCAGAATACCAACACTTAAACTTCATTCATTCATTCTCTTCCACTTTTCCAAGGTCGTGTTGCAACTTAAGCGGGAAAGCCCAGGCTTCCCTCTCGCCAGCCACTTCGTCCTGCTCTTCCAGGGGGATCCCGAGGCGTTCCCAGGCCAGCTTGGAGACATAGTCTCTCCAGCGTGCCCTGGGTCGTCCCCTGGGCCTCCTCCCCGGTGGGATGTGCCTGGAACACCTCACCAGGGAGGCATCCTAATCAGATGCCCGAGCCACCTCATCTGGCTCCTCTCTTTGCAGAGTAGCAGCGGCTCGACTCTGAGCCCCTCCCGGATGACCGAGCTTCTCATCCTTTCTCTAAGGAAGGGGTCGGGAACCTTTTTGTCCAAGAGAGTCATGAAAGCTACATATTTTGAAATACATTTCCGTGAGAGCCATATCATATTTTTTAACACTTTATGCAACTAATGTGTGCATCTTTTAAGCAAGACCAACAACTTTAGACTATAATAATGTACTCTTTAATAACATTATTATACTGAAGCTAACCAATAATAAATAAAATGCTGCTGACTGTTAATGCGACTTCTGGTGCGGCATGGTCTTTGTAGTATGGTTGATACATGGTGAGGTTAAGCTTCATGCAGGCATTGAGGCTTCCATCCGTTAAACGTGATCATAGGTTGGTCTAGATGTTTTTTAAATATGAGAACGACGGCTCACATGCATACGTGGAGCCAGACATGGTCAATTCGGCAATATACACGCTGCAGTGTGTGGTATGTGACATGAAGCGCGTTACAAGTTTTGAAAATCAGTTGGGCTGTCAGTTGAAGTCTTTTCATTTCTGTCCACTTGGGCTTGCTCACCAGCTCTGCTTGCTGTAGTGCACAGGTATCAGAGCCCAAGCTGTGTGTCAAGGTAAGCCCGACTATATCTAGTCGGGATTTCTCAACCTCAAACACCAGGTCAGACTCGTTCCCTGCCAGAGAGGTGACATTCCACATTCCAAGCGCCAGCTTCTGTAGCCGAGGATCAACTCGCCACGTTCCCCACCTTCGGCCGCCACCCAGCTCTCTGCGCGTCCGACTCTCTTGGCCCCTCACACAGGTGGTGAGCCCATGGGAAGAGGGTCCTATGTTTTCTCTTAAGGCTGTGCCCGACCAGGCCCCTTGGGTGCAGGCCCGGTCACTAGACACTCCCCATCGAGTCCCACCTCGAGGCCTGGCTCCAGAGGGGGTCCCCGGTGACTTGCATCTGGGCGAGGGTGTAATGTACCCAATGTTTGTAATCGTCATTGGGGATCTTTGAGTCATGCTCTGTCTGGTCCCTCACATAGGAGAATATATTCACGATTTAAATGCGCGTGCCCGCTAATCCACAAACCCACCTTCAAAGAGTCACAAGAAAAATTTAATATTTACAAATGATAAGTCGCACAACATTAAAAAACACGTAAATTGCGGATATATTAGTGGATTTGAAAAACGTGCAAATTATTTGTGGATTTGAAAACACGTGCCAATCGTGGATATATTTTGCCAATGTTTTATTTATTTTTGGGAAAAAATGCCTATTTTGGTGGGGGCCTGAGTACAAAACAATATTTGAACTCATTTAAAAAAAAAACAACAATAAATTTGTTTATATATATATATATATATATATATATATATATATAAATAATTTGAATTTAATATTTTCTTTTTATTTTATTTTTTAAATAGCAGATTTCCCCCCCAGATTTTTGTTCTGGTAATTCAGGTAGCCAAATTTGGCCCACGATGAAATTATATTTGGCCCGCAAGACCATATCGAGTGTGAATTAGAGCTGGCCCGCCCGTATATACACATGCGCCACTAATATTACAAATCCCAGAATGCTTTGCTAGTGTGTTGGCCCATCAGTCTAGACCGGCGAGTGCCCCTTCCTTTTCTGTTGCTGTCGTTAGCAACCATGCTACTAGTCTCCTCGGGCAAATTTACACTTCCCTTTCTCAAAAACGGCCAAACGAAAGATGGAAAACAGTTAACTTCCAAGACAGGTGGGAGGCAGATTATCTGTTCACTAAAGTAAAAGACAGACCTATTTGTTGTGTGCGCAGCAACGTGGCTGTAACAAAGAATATAACATAATTGAATCGTTTTTTTAATTCCCTTTATCAACTCCTAGGCAGGGGCTGTTAAAAGTTTGATGTTTTGGCTTTTTATTGAAGAACATTCTTATTTTTGGGGGTTGTTTTGTTGTTGGCCTTTGAAGAAAGATTTACATAAAAAAGAAAGATAGTTGGAGATAGATATATAGAAGATGGAGCGACAGAAGAATTCATGTTATCTATTTAAATACAAAACAACAAACAAATACCACTGATGTCTTGAAGTTTGTTGTCATACGATAAACTTTAACGCTACATTTCTGCAGAAAAGGGAAACATGCAGTGATTTTTCATTAAATATTGAGTTTGGCCCGCGACATTGTCCCGATTTTTTTAATTTGGCCCACCGTTTATATGACACCCCTGTTCTAGAAGAAATGATTGACAGGTGCACTCACAAGGCCGACTTCCTGGCTGGAACTGATTGGTGGACACATTCTGTGATGTTTGAATGTTTGCTGTTGTTTGTGAAAAAGAGAAACAAACCCTCCAGTTGATGAGTTAGTACTGGTGATGATGTTATTTGAGGAACAAATATTTAGAAAGTTCGAAAAGTTAGGAGAACAAGAAGCGTGACCTTCCAAACAAATTGAAGAGACCAACCACAACTGAGCTCTGGACTATCGAGCGTCACACTGCCACGTCTCCCCAGAGACCCAACAAAGCTGATGCTGCTTAGGAATGTTGTCCTTCCTCTTTTCTCACTCTGGTTGACCACCCGGGTCGCTGCTGATAAGAATGCCTCACCAGAAGCTTCCCACGAGCTCACAGGATTTCAAGGACGGAACAAATCCAACTAGTACCTGATTTATTTTGTGTCTTTAGACATTTCTTTCATCCAGAGATTCCAGGTACTTTGAGTACTGTTAGTTTCTAATACGATCTTTCAGCCCCTTTTTATTGGTACTTGTAGCTACTACTAGTGTTACACCGCTATTTGAGAGTAATTGGCGGAGCAAATTAGGGTTCAATGTCTTGCCCAAGGACACCTCGACATGTGGACAGTCGGATTCGAACCAGCTACCCTTCGGTCACTGGACGACCCCCTCTACCTACTGAGCCACAGCCGCCCAAATTACTAAATGAAGCTCCTCCACTCACATCAACGCAGTTCCTTGGCCCCGAGATGCCACAAAGTAGCACCTGAAGCAATACAGATATATCGTTCCGTGACAACGCTCGTAACTCACAATACTCATATCTCAAATCGTCCCATTGAAATGAATGGATATTCCATCAATCTGTTCCAGCCTCCCAAAACATACATCCATCCATTTTCATTACCACTTATCCTCATTAGGGTCACGGGCTGTTGGAGTCTATCCCAGCAATCTTTGGGCGGTACACCCTGAACCGGTCGCCAGTCAATCGCAGGGCGCATAGAAACAAACAACCAGTCACACTCACGTTCACACCTACGGGCAATTTAGAGTCTTCAATCAACCTACCACGCATGTTTTTGGGATGTGGGAGGTAACCGGAGTGCCCGGAGAAAACTCACTCAGGCATTGGGAGAACATGCAAACTCCACAGAGGCGGGGCCAGGATTTGAACCCCGGTCCCCAGAACTGTGAGGCGGTGATTTGAGTTGAGTTCCCTGCCACCATATAGTGCTTGTACCTCGTTTTTCCTCAGAAGTGAAAGCAAAAAAATCGGCCAAATGACAGCTCCTATCTCAAAATACTCCTAAGTCGGGTCATTAAGCATCTCTTAAGGCAAAACTGTCATTAATAATATTTTCATGATGGCCATACTTTGACCCGGGAACAGATTATTTCTGTTTCCATTATTTCCCATGGGAATTTTTTTTCCCAATTACCAAGAGATTCAACTATAGGTAGACTTTTTTAGTACCATGGTGAGTGTTGTCCCACCTCAGGAAGAGCAAAGCATGGAGACAAGTGAGCAAGTGGTAGAAATCACACGGTTGGTCGCGGGGGCCATGTTGAACAATGGCGGCGGCAGAGGGGGGAGGGAGTGAGTGTGAGAAGCAGCTGCCACCACCAGTATACACCGTATGTGTGTGTTTAGATTTCTAGTCATGTTCAAGCCTTTAACTAAAAGTGGTCGCCATGGCGACGTCTTGCCTATCAGCAACTCTGCTTGTGCGATACAAGCCACAGTGACGAGCCGGAGTTGTGGTGTTTTGTTGATTAATCTTCTTTTAGATTTCAATGAGCCACCCGCGATAGAGAGACCGTATACATTACTTTCGTACACACCTTAAAAAGAGTGTTTAAAAAGTAGATGTGTGTTTAAATTAGGGCTGCAACTAACAGTTATTTTAATAATTGATTCATCTGTTTATTTATTTGATGAATCAGACAAAAAACTTGTCCTGTTTTAAATTTCCATCCCTTTATGCAAAAGACATTTCAAATTGGCAGTCCATTAAGTACACAAAACGGTTGCTGTCTAAACATCACTTTGCTCTTAAAAACTGTAATCCATGATTTTTGGTGCCCCCTACTGATGGAATTCAACATTACAACAAAGCGGTACATCCGTTCGAGATGACGTATGGTGTCCAACTGTTCCCTGTCTCTCCGCCTGTCCCAATTCCTCACGGGTGAATAGAAACCAACGTAGCGTATAATAGAGCTGTTGAAACCTGCGAGGCAAATAAAACAGGCGAGAGAAATTGTCAATAGTTCAATATCCAGCGTACAAATACATTCTCTAACCATTTCGGTGTTACAGTAACTGTTAATGTGGATACATGCACATACAGTTGTGCTCATAAGTTTACATATCCTGGGAGAATTTATGATTTGTTGGGCGTTTTTCCGAGAATATGAATGATAACACCTTTCATTCATGGTTAGTGCTTGGGTGAAGCCATTTATTATCAAACAACCTTGTTTACTCTTTTTAAATCATAATGACAACAGAAACTATACAAATGACCCTGATTAAAAGTTAACATACCCCAGTTTTTAATACCATGTATTGTCCCCTTTAGCATCAATGACAGCTTGGAGTCTTTTGTGGTAGTTGTGGATGAGGCTCTTTATTTTCTCTGATGTTTAAGCTGCCCAATTCTTCTAGGCAAAAGGCCTCCAGTTCCTGTAAATTCTTGGGCTGTCTTGTATGAACGGCACGCTTGAGATCTCTCCAGAGTGGCTCAATGATATTGAGGTCAGGAGACTGAGATGGCCACTCCAGAACCTTCACTTTATTCTGCTGTCGCCAATGACAGGTCGACTTGGCTTTGTGTGCGGACCTGGAAGACATTTTCAGCCTGTCGTCCTGCTCTTCTTCCTCTTTTTTCATCTCGACAATGCTTTTCGTGTCACGTCCCCGGACCTCAGCTGATCAATGTCCGTAGGGAGATTCAGGAAGTCGTGGCAACCGGCTGGGAGAACCTCTCCACGTCATGGCGGGCGCTGAAGTGGCAGCAGCGTTACGACACTCGAAGTTATAATCAAGCGGATAAAAGTTCTCGCAAACCACATCACTGGGTCACTGGAAAGTTAACTTACACACATACACGTTAAAAGTAATGAGATCAACAAAAGCAATAAAAACAGATCAGTAGGGATGAGATGAGTGCTGGGTCATAACCATGTGACCACCCACACCGCTGCTGGCAGGCAACGGCTCCTTGAAAAGAGGTACATGTTCATTTGTGGCAATTTTTATGATTTTTTTGTTTTGTTTACACAGTAATTAGTGTATGACTATTTTATGCTACAGAAATGCAAAATCATATTATTGTGAGCATTTTACAACTACGCTCCGCTCATTGCTCTGCAAAATGCCGCATTTCCGTGTCATGGTCTGTGTTTTGGTTTGGGTTGTGTTTAGTTTTGTTCCATGTTTTCCTGTGTTCCATGTTTGTCGTGTGCTCATTAGGTTGTTGTGTCCACCTGTTCTCGTCTACTTTGTCGACCAATCAGCTCTCTCCAGCCACTCGTGTCTTGTCCAGGTGTTCCTCGTTGTCTCGTCAATCTGTTTGTGTTTAGTTCCCTGGTTTCTTTCAGTTCTTGTCAGTTCATTGTCGTTGTCACATGTCTTTGCCATGTCATAGTCGCCAGTTGTCTTTATCATTGTGGTATGTCATTGTCAGGTGTCATTTTCTCTTTCTATTCCACGTCTTACTCACAGGTCATAGTTTGTTTCCAGTTTTCGATATTCAAGTGTTTCTTTGTTACTTTGATTTGATTGGTATCTGTTGTGGGACTTTGTTCAGTTTTCCCTTTTTGAAGATTAAATATTATTATTTTGAGACTCCCGCACTCCTGCCTTGCCTCCCTGCTTCCCTGCAATTGGGTCCACCATGTTCTTGCCTTGCGTTACTCGGCCTTGCCCTAACCACGTACGTGACATTCCGTGCCGTCATTTCCTACTATATTTGATATTTGGAAAAACAAAATAAATCTTGAGTTCTAATAACTTTACAATATGCCATGGACCAACCACACAAAACATACAAAATATAAAATAGTAAAAATATTGTTTTTGTCATCCTCTGTCACTACAATGTCTGTCTGTCTCAGTCTCAACTGCCACATAAAGATTTTCATGCCTACCTATAACCTCACCACCATCTCTGTGAATCTAGTAACAACACAATCACATTCTCACTCTTCAACCTCTTATGCATTTGATTCAGCTCTAAGAAGTAAAAAAACACAATTACAAAATGTATCTCTTATCATGCTACTCATTTTTTGAATTCAAGGAATCAAGTCCAGATAACTTTTAATTTACCAAATGTTTAAGAAAGTCTCTGTACAAAATAAGTAACAACAAATTATAATCATTAATAAATAAACGGTGATGTTGTACTTTACCTATGAAAAACATACGTGTTTTGTTAATAGACTCACAAACAGATGAGTGATGCTACCCTGCCTTTCCACGGATGTCCACTGGGTGGCACATGCGACTTGGAAGAAAATCTTCTTTGGTAATTACGATATATTTTCAAAATATCTTTGAATACTGTCACTTGTCAGACTTAAATTTATACTGAGAATAAGTACGTTTGGCTCGCATGAGCATAAGTATGTATTTTTGATAAAAAAAGATCACTTACATTGACTCGGATTATAGGCAGTCATTGTCTGTGCGCATTGAAAGCGTCAGGACTTTATTCTGATTGGTTAATCAGGATCCAATCATTAACCAGAAGTGCTGACACAATCCAAATTATAATGGCGCAATGCAACTGGTGGCTGACATAATAATCATGCGACACAATGAATTGACAATGAAATTTGTTGCCAACACTTTTAATTATCGATTTTATCGATTAATCATTGGAGCCCTAGTTTAAAGTATTCCTTAGCACCTGTTCTAAAAGTGTTGTCATCCTTGTCCACCACACACATACTGACAGGGATCCTACCCAGAACGTGTATGTCAGGCTGTTGATGATGATCGCTTCATACAGTATTGAATGTCTTGGCACCGTTTTAAGTACCGATACTGACGTACAGTATCAGAGATAGTATACTGTAAAACCCACCCTTAAGACAAAATAGCAGTTAACATTAGTACAACCCCAATTCCAATGAAGTTGGGACGTTCTGTTAAACATGAATAAAAACAGAATACAATGATTTGCAAATCATGTTCAACCTATATTTAATTGAATACACTACAAAGACAATACATTTAATGTTCAAACTGATAAAAATTTATTGTTTTTAGCAAATAATCATTAACTTAGAATTTTATGGCTGCAACATGTTCCAAAAAAGCTGCGACAGGGTCATGTTTACAACTGTGTTCCATCACCTTTTACTTTTAACAACATTCAATAAATGTTTGGGAACTGAGGACACTAATTGTTGAAGCTTTGTAGGTAGAATTATTTTCCTTTCTTGCTTGATGTACAGCTTTAGCTGTTCAACGGTCCGGGGTCTCCGTTGTCGTATTTTACGCTTCAGACGCACCACACATTTTCAATGGTTTTTGAGGCAGCGCCGCCTGAGGGATCGAAGGTCACGGGCATACAATGTTGGGTTTCGGCCTTGCCGCTTACATGTAGTGATTTTTCTATATTCTCTGAACATTTTGATGATATGATGGACCGTAGATTATGAAATCCCTTGCAATTGTACGTTGAGGAACATTGTCCTTAAACTGTTTGACTATTTTCTCACACGCTTGCTCACAAAGAGGTGAACTTCGCTGCATCTTTGCTTGTGAATGACTGAGCAATTCAGGGAAGCTCCTTTTATACCCAATCATGGCACTCACCTGTTGCCAATTAGCCAAACAGGTGTTTGATGAGCATTCCTCAACTTTCTCAATCTTTTTTTTCCACCTGTCCCAGCTTTTTTGGAACGTGTTGAAGCCATAAAATTCTAAGTTAATGATTATTTGCTAAAGACAATCAAGTTTATCAGTTTGACCATTAAATATCTTGTCTTTGTAGTGTATTCAATTAAATATAGGTTGAACATGATTTGCAAATCATTGTATTCTGTTTTTATCCATGTTTAACACAACGTCCCAACTTCATTGGAATTGGGGTTGTATCTGTAAAGACCAAAATGTTCAAGCAAATCACATTTTCGCCAAAGTCTGTTAGCTTAATGCTGACATATAATGCGAAGCACCACAGATGGGCTCCCGGAAATTAGCATCGATAATACAGTAATTATAAACCTTGCAACTGCTACTTTAACACATGGAGCAGCAACACGTACAAACAGAGCATCCAACAATACTCGACTCCGTGCCCTGTGGTAACGGTAACGGTGACTGAAGTTTAATTGGGAGTTTCTCTTTGATCATGCCGCATGCCTTCCAGTAGACCTCAGTCTGGCATGTTGAAGCAAAACGTGGTACGACACTGAAGGCACGCAACTCTAAATTTGGACTTGGCTAAAGAGTATACAGTACTGTAAAAAACAATTATGAATTATTTAAGACACTTAAGAAACTGTGATGTATCGGGGATCTATACAGGCTGGCCAGACAGAGGGATAGAGATGGGAAGGATGTGCAGCAGGTTAGGGTGATTAAGGATAAAGATGGAAATATGTTGACTGGTGCCAGTAGTGTGCTAGATAGATGGAAAGAATACTTTTGAGGAGTTGATGAATGAGGAAAATGAGAGAGAAGGGAGAGTAGAAGAGGCAAGTGTGGTGGACCAGGAAGTGGCAATGATTAGTAAGGGGGGAAGTTAGAAAGGCATTACAGAGGATGTAAAATGGAAAGGCAGTTGGTCCTGATGACATTCCTGTGGAGGTATGGAAGCATCTGGGAGAGGTGGCTGTGGAGTTTTTGACCAGCTTGTTCAATAGAATTCTAGCATGTGAGAAGATGCCTGAGGAATGGAGGAAAAGTGTCCTGGTGCCCATTTTTAAGAACAAGGGTGATGTGCAGAGCTGTGGGAACTATAGAGGAATAAAGTTGATGAGCCACACAATGAAGTTATGGGAAAGAGTAGTGGAGGCTAGACTCAGGACAGAAGTGAGTATATTGGTAGAAGGACGATGAGGATGGAGCTGCCATGCAATAGAGCTAGAGGAAGACCAAAGAGAAGGTTGATGGATGTCGTGAGGGAAGACATGAGGGCAGTTGGTGTTCGAGAGGAGGTTGCAGGAGATAGGCTTACATGAAAAAGCCTGACGCGCTATGCGACCCCTAAAGGGACAAGCCGAAAGGAAAAGAAGAGGATGTATCGGTGATGCGAAAGGTGAACCGCAGTGTAGCAGGGGTTCACTGTACTGTGTGCAACTTGAAGCAACTGACAGGACGTTTCGGAATGGTCCCTAATGAGCGCGTTGGCTTTCCAAGAAAACTTGTCATTTCCAGCAAATTGCCTCTCTCATGTTTTCCTCATATAGCATTTACAGACGGCAGTAATTATCCCCGAAATAACACGACAGAGTGCTTGCAGCTGTCTGGTCTACTTTATGAGCTTTCTTTGAGGAAAGGTTGCATTTTATTAGCGCGCTTCTGAGCTACAATGATAATCATCATAATTAAAGACATTTGGTTGAGCTTATTAGTGTTACAGGTTTTACAGCAAGTCAATGGCCGCTTGAAACCAAAATGGCAGGCTTCCTTGTGTCAACCTAGAATTGGCCAAAATGAGCCTAAAATGGCCTGTTCAAACCAAAATGGCTGACTTCCTCTGTCTTATTGAGCATGGCCTTTTGAGACTTTTTGGTGAGTTTCTTTGATGGACATGAATACCAAATTTGTTGTTGCTAAGTGTAATGGGTTTCAGGGGCTGAATTTAGCAAAAACAAAAATCTGTAGGACAAGTTCATCTTTGAGCCTGAAATGGCCTGTTCAAATAAAAATGGCTGACTTCCTTTGTCTTTCTGCACATGGCCTCTTGAGACTTTTTTTTGTAGGTCAACTTATGATAGATATGATTACCAAATTTGTTGGTGCTAAGTGAATATTTTTTTTAAAATTGTTTTTTATTGTTTTTTTTTCATCTGTAGGACATGGTAATCTTTGAGCCTGTTCAAACCAAATTGGCTGTGTTGCTGTCTCTCTGGGCATCACCTTTTGAGAGTTTTTGTGGGTCAACTCATGATGGCTATGCCAATTTTCATGTTGCTAAGCCAAACTGGCTTCAGGGACTGGATTTTTCACAAAATATACATTTATTTCTTGCTTGTTTTTACAGCTTCCCCCATCATTGTCATTTTCAACTGTGTCTGTGTGTGTGCAGGGAGGAAGTGCGTGAGAACTGCGTACGATGGAGGAAGAGGTTCTCCTTCGTGTCCAAGATGAGCGCAAACCCGCACACAGGCGTGCTGGACCCGTCGGTCTGCCGGGTGTCTGTCAGGAAGGTAAATAAAAGACTCTAAATTGCCCATAGGTGTGAATGTGAGTGTGAATGGTTGTTTCTTGCTATGCGCCCTGCGATTGGCTGGCGACAAGTTCAGGGTATACCCCGGCTCTTGCCCGAAGGAAGAAAATGTACATAGTGTACAGTGCTAGTGTGCATTACTATATGTTTTGAGTTTAAAAGGTGTTTAAGTGTAGAACGTGTTTTTAAGTGTATGGTAGAGGTAAATAGAGGTGTGGGGAAGAGTAATAAGAGTCTGGGGAGGTTCACAAAGCTTTAAACTATGTATTTCTTTAAAAAAAAGGGTATGTGGTCACTACTTTGCAGATTTCACCTATTGTGGGGGTGGGCCAGAACTTAACCCCAGCAATAAACAAGGGATTAGTGTAGGTGTTTTTTTTTTTGTATGTAAACATTGGTTGCAATTGTGTATGACTATTTAATACGTCACACCAGACACCGTCATCTAATTATCTGATTGCGGGATGCCACGCTGCGCAATATTCTGCTTCGCTGGGTTCTGTGTGAATGCTACTGTTAAATGCCAGATCTTCTATTATAGTCAGTTCCTTATGAAAATAAGCATACTTGTGTCCCTATGTTAAAACATTATTACAGTTGTGCTGCGTTCATTTTGGAGGCTGTGCATTTGAAAGAGGCTTCCTAATGTGAGGTCTAATGTGGGCTCATTTGGTTTACGTGTCCTTCCTGTTTTTTCCCGCAGGAGCTGAAAGGCGGGAAAGCATACACGAAGGTAAGAGACTCACTGATGGTCGGTGACCCTAAATACGGGAATAACTCATTTGTCCGGCATCCTGCCGACACCTCCGATATTCCAAAATCCTGCGTGTTGTTTCCTCTAAAACGCTATATTTAGCCCACTTCCCTCCTTGGAAGTGAAGCTTCCTCGCATGCACCTCGAAGAAAAACAGAAGCTGTTGGAAAAATCAAGAGACTTTGAAAAAGAAGAATGGGGACCTTTCGCTCGGGAGTCCTGCCAAGTTAAAGAAACAATGTGACTGCAAATTGAGCGTTAATTTAGATTACAGAAGCAGGGCTGACACTGGGGTCATGAAACCTCTTAGCCAATGTGGCTAAACCTTATTAAAATCTTGTAGCCACACTTGTGTGTACTTAGCCACATCATTATGTGTGTGTATGTGGCTAAACCACAAACACTGTTAACACACAGCAGAATTAGAGCGCTCAACTTAACTTTTGTCAGGATGTGCTTTTGATGCAGTCAATTTTGATTTGCCACCGTGGCTAACTTGGGTAATGTTCGCTTCGCAACATCGTTGTCTTGCCATTGGCGAGGTGGCAAATGGGCAGCGCAAATACTGCGAAGACTTTTAAGCATGAATTTGGATAACAAAAAAACTTGTAAGCTTAAATTTAGACAACAAAAAATACTTAAAGCCCAAGAACTTTGCAACTGCAAACATATTTGTTTGGAACCTTTTAGCTCTAGGAACTACAATAATACTACTATATTAAATTCATCCATTCTCAATACCACTTATCCTGTTCTGTGTAGCGGACTGCTGGAGCCTATCCCAGCTGACTTCGGGCGAAAGGTGGACTACACCCTGAACTGGTTGCCAGTCAGTCGCAGGGTACATATAGACACGGAAAAACACCATGACTGAGTGGGAACTGAACCCACGCTGCCTGCAGGCACCGAAGTCAGGCGAATGTACCACTCCACGATCAGTTACTCACTATAATAAATATCAGCACAAATCTTCAAAATGATAAAATAATGAAGCACCTAAAACCACCCAAGAATAATTCTATGACCTTGCCAAAATGATACAGTTGACCAAACAACTGCAGAGAAAACGGTGCAGCAGCCGAAACCATCACGTTGTTGTTTTGACTCAATACCATTTGACTTTTTCAAGACTATTGCGAAGTCTGTGCTAGCTGATTTGCAGCAAATTAAAGATTCACTTCAGTCAGGCGAGTTTGCTAAACCTCTGAAAGTCGGCTAGGATAGGCATAAGCGCGCCCGCAACTCTAGTTAGGCTGTTATGCTGCACGCAAATGGAATAAGTTGCCAACAGAAGTGAAGTCAGAGCCCCAAGAGTGAATTTGTTTAAGTCGAAGTTAAAAACTATTATTTTTTCTCATGCCTATGATTGAGCATTTTTTAAATCTGTTTTGCACTTTGTTATTTGAGTGATTTTAGTAAGTTTTCTTTATTTTTCTGTAGTTTGTTTTAAAATCTTTTGTTCTTTGTTTTTAAATGCTTTTAATCATGTAAAGCACATCGAGTTACCTTCTGTATGAAATGTCTATATAAAGAAACTTGCCTTCCTTGCCTTACAACTACCATTGACTAAAAGTCCCTGTAACCTTTGTTGTTTGTAGTTCCTAGAACTAAAAGGTTAGATTTACTCTTCTACATTTCGAGTTACTCTTAACTCTCGGTACTAGTGTATAGTTCCTGGAACTGCTAGGTCAGATTTGTTCAGCACAGTAATCAAAATGTATTCCTAATTGGTAGTCATTTATCAGCTCAGTTTGGTAATACTTTGTAGCAGTACAATTGTGAATTGCGACTCCTTCATGTCTCTGCATCCCTCCTCAGCTGGGCTTCGCAGACCTGAACATGGCGGAGTTTGCTGGCTCTGGTTCCACGGTGCGCTGCTGCCTGCTGGAGGGCTACGACACCAAGAACATGCGACAGGACAACTCCATACTGAAGGTTAGTCTCTTAGCATCCCTTAGTATCATGGAGCTGTTTGCTCACTGCTTGTGTGTGTGTGCTTTTTATAGGTAATCATCGGGATGACCCTCCTGTCTGGAGATCCCTGTTTTAAAACGTGAGTTCTTCTTCTTTATTTAGAAAGTTGTACTTTTTTCTCGAGAAATAGGCGCATTAGACCGGCTCTTTGTTGCCTGCGTCATGTAATGTAGGATTTATTTTGCCTCACTGAATTTTACCCGGCGGCACGGTGGCCGACTGGTTAGAGCGTCAGCCTCACAGTTCTGAGGACCCGGGTTCAATCCCCGTCCCCGCCTGTGTGGAGTTTGCATGTTCTCCCCGTGCCTGCGTGGGATTTCTCCAGGCACTCCGGTTTCCTCCCACATCCCAAAAACATGCATGAATTGGAGACTCTAAATTGCCCGTAGGCATGACTGCGAGTGAGAATGGTTATTTGTTTCTATCTGCCCTGCGATTGGCTGGCAACCAGTTCAGGGTGTACCCCGCCTCCTGCCCGATGACGGCTGGGATAGGCTCCAGCACTCCCGCGACCCTAGTGAGGAGAAGCGGCTCAGAAAATGGATGGATGGATATATACAAACACACATTCATTATATATACACACACACTGTATAGAGGCATTGATCTTTTTTTTGACTGATGATGATGATGAATGTGCTACTTATATATTTTGTTAAGTTTATCAACATTATTTGAATTAATAAAAATATAAAAGTATTTGGAGTTGTTTTGTCAGTTTTTATTCCATTGCTTTTACTAATGTTTGCGATTTTTGCCGTGGTGTCACTTCAGTACCGGTATTGAGGTACTTTATGCAGGTATAGTATCGTGAGACTATTGGTGCTTTTGTCAAAACTCAATGGTGTCCTTAAACAAGTGGCTATGTTCAGCAGGGTCAATAAGCAACAGCTCAGTGTTCTCAGGGTTAAGGAGCAAAAAGTTACAGGACATCCACTGTTTAATCTCAGTGAGACATGACTAGACAAAATAATAGCCCCTGAGCTCTGGTGAAAGGAACTCTAAATGCTTCAGCATACGAGATGACCAGATTTTGGACATTTCCAACTTTGAGGGAACAATTTGGAGATGGCCCCTTCCTGTTCCACCATGTCTGTGCATCAATGCACAAATCAAGGTTCCTCAAGACACGGATGATAGAAATTGATGTGGATGAATTTGACTGGCCTGCACAATCATGACCTCAACCCTACAGAACACTTTTCGATGAATTAGGGCGGAGACTGAGAGGCAGACCTTCTCTTCCAATATCAGCGTGTAACCTCACAAATAAAGTGCTGTGAAAAAGTATTGTCCCCATTCTCAAATTCTTATATTTTTTCATTGTTTCCCCACTTTGTTTAAGATCGTCAAACAAATGTAAATATTAGACAAATATAACCCAAGTGAACTTAAAATTGTGTTTTTAAATATTTTTTTTTTTATTAAGGAAAAAAAAACTATTCAAAGTTACTTGGCCCTGTGTGAAAAATCACACCACATCGAGGGAAATATGGATGGAGCATTGTACTGTGAAATCCTGGTTGACAACCTCCTTCTCTCAGCCAAAAAACTTAAAAGGGTCGTGGATGAGGCTTACAGCAGGATGATGACCCAAAAAGCACCCAAAAAAGCACATAGGCAAGGAAATCAAAGAGTGGCTAAAGAAGAAGCTCGTTAAGGTCATGGAGTGGCCTAGCCGGCCTCCAGACCTAAATCCCATAAAAAATTCCATTCAATTCTTATTCCACGAACTCAATATTAATCAGAGTACTGTGGTTTTACAAGTGTGGCCACATGCAATGTATTCTTGTTTTAAAAAGGTTGGGGTTTAGTTCCCCTTTAATCCTCATAAGGTTGAGCATTTGTTCTCGAAAATTACAGCATTGTTTTGTAATAGTTTTACTGTGTTCTCATAATATTCAGACTCTTTTGCTTGAAAAAAAAAAACCACAACTTTATTCTCCCAAGTTTTTCTCGTAAAAATAGTTTTTTGTCTTGAAAAATACAGCTATTTTTTTGTTTGTTTATTTAAACTCTCACCTTTTTCCTTGGGGAAAAAAAGGTGACTTTTTATAACGAAATGTGAATTTATTCTGGGAAAAATCACTTTATTCTCATGAGATTAAGATGTTTTTATCCTGATGAGTGTTGTTTTGTTTGTTTTGTTTTGTTTTGTATTCCTCCATTTAGTCCGGCCAGTACGGCCAAGAGCATCTCCATCCCGGGACGTGAGCACACCCTGCAGCTGGACTGCAAGGGTGAGGGAACCAAGTCAGAACCTGGACCCGCTGGAGTTATTTCACTGGGCCGGACGCCCAAACATCGACCCTCCATCATTAGCTCAGGTATACATTAATACTACAACTAATACTTGAACTGATACTACATCTAGTACTTGAGCTAATACTATAACTAATACATGAATCCTAAGTGCTAATTTAGAAAACAATTAAATTTAAATAAAAAACCTGTGATGTAGATTTTCGTAATGTGTTTGCAACGTTACACAAAAAACTTTGTAACCTTAAATTTACATAACACAACTTGTGTGCATAAATTTAGAAAATAAAAATATTGAGCATAGATTACATAACAGAATTTTTGCGAATTTAGATAAAAAAATTTATCTAACAATTTTTTTAAGTGCAAATCTAGTTAAGAAAAACTTCCAAGCCCAAATTTAAATCACAAAGTTTATCAGTTTATATAACCAAAACTTGTAAGCTTAAATATAGATGATCAATAACTTGTCAGCACATACAGTATATGAAAATCTGTCAAATTTAGATAATAAGAAAAACACTGAAGTACGATTTTTTTTTTAATATAAATTTGATTACCAAAAACTTGTGAATATGAGTTTAGATCTTGTGCATGTGAATTTCAATCAGAAAATCGTTTATGCACAAATTTAGAAAAAAAAATTTCCGCGCAAATTTTGAGAACAAAAACTCTAGATTACAAAAATTCTGAAAGCTCTAATTTAGATGACAAAAATTTGTCAGTGCAAAATTAGATTAAAACAACTTGAAGGTAAGTTTTTAGATAACAAAAATATTGCGTGCAAATTTAGTGAACACAATAGGTCTAGGCACCAATTTAGAAAACGGAAAACTTTAAAGGACAAAAATATTGAAAGCACAAATTTACATGAAAAAATTGTCAGTGCAAATTTAGCTAAATAAAATGTCAACACACATTTTGTCTATAATTTCCAAATTTGTGTTCTTGTGGTCAGGTCTTCTGGAAGACCCTGAAGGTATTGCTCCCGGAGAAATTTTCCAGTCTGGACATTCTCGTAACTCTAGCTACGCCAGCCAGCAGAGCAAAATCTCAGGTTTGTTTTGCTTCCTAAACATGAACTAGCCTTTAGCTTAGCATGGAGCTTTATCTTACTCCTGCCATGTCCCGCAGGCTACAGCACGGAGCACTCTTGCTCCTCCAGCCTATCGGACCTGACCCACCGCAGAAACACCTCCACCGGTAGCAGCGCCTCAGGGGGCCTGGGGGGCTTCGCTACCGACATCCCCACAGACGCTGAAAGAGAAGTGGGGCGCTCTGAGAGACCCCCCCGGCCTCCCAGGCCTCTCCTCCCCACCAATAGGCCCCCCAGGTACACACGCGCCCTCCATTTTAGCCATCGAAAGAGACTAAATTTGACCAATTTAGATAACAAAAACTTGTGAAAGCACATTTATATCACAATAACGTGCCTTTTTTTATCCCAGAAACTTGAAAATGTGAGTTTAGATAACACAAATATTGAGCGTGAGTTTAGATAACTTTTGACCACAAACTTAAGTGTGAACTTAGAGAAAAACTTTTGAACACAATTTTAGATAACAAAACTTGTGAGCGTGAATTTAGGTAATATCTTAAACTGTGAATTTTGAGAAAACAAACTTTTGAGCACAAATCTGGTTAAAAAAACTTGTTAGCTCGAATTGAAAAAATAAAAACATGTAAGTGGGACTTTAGAAAATAGAAAAATTTAGATAGCACCAACTTTTGAGCACAAATCAGAATCATCTTTATCTGGCAAGTACGTTACACACAAGGAATTTTTTCCCTTTAGTAGGAACCTCACTACTACTAAAGCAAACATAGAGCAAGCAATTGTAGTTAACGGAAGAAATTAAGTGTGAATATAGATAAAAACTGGTAAGCGCAAATTTAGATTAGAAAAAATTGTAAGCGGCAATTTACATTACAAAAAAGTAAGTACAAATTGCCAATTTTTTTCCCACAAATTTAGATGATAAAAACTTGTGCGGAAATTTAGAAAACAAAAACTAATGAGCTTGTAATGAGTTAACAAAATTCTGGGGGGAAATTTAGACAAAAATCTCTCTTGGCAAATTTAGATAACAAAAACTTCATTTCATAAAATAAAAATTTAGAGAGCAAAAAGTTGTAAGTGGAAGTTTTGATATCTAGTCCGAGCAAATTTTGATTAAAAAAAGTTTAGATCACAAAAATGTTGAGTGCAAATTTAGACAATCTTGTGAGTGGGAATTTTGACAGCAAAAAACCTGAGCACAAAAAAAGTGAACCCACAGGCCTCCCAAGTACATAGCCACACTCCATTTTTGACCTCCAATCATGTTTTTTGTGTTGAGTGCAGGAGAAAGCAGGACACTGTGGAGAGTCAGCCATCTTGGGTGAACGACACCCGCATGGACGCTGACGACATTGTGGAGAAGATTGTCCAGAGTCAAAACTTTGAGGACGTCAGCAACACTGAAGGTGGGCCGCCTAAAGCCGAAAAATACAAGACGCTATTATTATTTGAAGAAAACTCAGTCTTTACTATACAAGGTGAACATAACTTTATGAAAACGGACGACGGGCCAGGTCGTTTGTAGGTGAAAATGTGACTGGTAAAAATAATATCTCATCAAATAATAATACATGCTTCTTTATTATATGTTTTTATTTATAATGCATGTAATTATAATTAATTAACCATTTTATTAAAATCATGAATTAGCTTAATACATAAAATAAAAAAATACTTTATACATAAAATGAGAATTAATTTTTACTACTTAAAATAATAATTTAATTAAGAAGAGAACCTATTGTTTTAATATATACAAAAAAAAATAAAAATATACTGATATAAATAGTTCGTACTTTATTTGTTAATGATTACATTAAAATAGTAAAATATACAATTTTAGATCTGTATTTAAAAAAAAAAACTATCCATCCATTTTCTGTACCGCTTATCCTAACAAGGGGGTGCTGCAGCCTATCCCAGCTATCTTAATTTTATTTCATTTTATAGATAATTGAATTATCTATAAACACTAAAAAAAAAGATGATTTTATTTATAGATTTTTTAATATATTAACACATACAAGAACTAAAAACATATTGTTAATAATTTATTATATAAGAGTGGTGTCAGTATATGAAAATTCTGACTTCGATACAAGACCTGCATAAAGTACCTCGATACAGATACTAAAACGGCATGAATCTAAAGCATCAGTAAAAGCAGTGGAATGAAAACTGACAAAGCAACTTCAAATACTTTTATTTTTATTTTTTTATTAAATCAAAACATTACTATAAACTTGAAAAATTAAGTAATGTTTGAATTATCCCATTCTTAACTTTAGTCATTTTTAAATAGATAAATTCCTGCATTATCATATATATATATTGTATGACAAATATTGTACATCTATATACAGTATATGTATGATTTATACAGTACATATACAGTATACAGTATATATACAGTATACAATATATTAGACCATCCTTGTTTCTACAATTTCTTGTTCATTATAATACCTAGTACCACTCAAGGCATTTTACCTGAATAATAGAAAAGCTTGTTAAATATAATTGTGGTTATTATCAAGAAAACCATGGAAAATGGCTAGAGCTAGATTTCAGCTCTTATATGAAACTGTTATGAGCTATTTTCATTGTCATCATTATAGTTGTCCAAACAAATGTACTGTTAGTTGCACATGGCATTAAAAATTAACAAAAACATTGAAGGAACAAGGGGAATATTTTCTTTTCCATGACTACATAAATAATTTCTATATTTACTACTTTACTCATACTTAATACTGTGTTTTTCAAGCTTTCGATTCAAGGTTTTAGTGTGCAGTATTCTTGTATTTGACTGCATTTGAGTTCTCCCATTGTAAACAATACATTGTGCACCCACTCAGTGCAGTACTTTTATTCATTGCATACAGAGCCACGACATTCAATTCATTCTCCTGGCTCCCACACAGACACGCGCACACAATTTGTCGGAAGACAAGCAGTCATTGGCTGACTGTCAGCTGTTTGTGTACTGGGCTTTAGTTGCAGTGCACTTTTTGTACTATTTCCTTTTTTCCTTTTATTTCTGTGAACAATCTCTACGCCCACCAGGTCCTTAAAGACATTGGCGACTGGCACCAGATACTATTTTGAGTATCCTTCATTACTAGCATAATATTCCAGAAGAACGCGGGATCAGCGTAGTGAGTCTGTATCTTTCCAACGCATTTTCTCTGGTGTATAAAGTGGTTTGTTTTATCCACCAGAAATATTGTGTTGGAACGATTACCACTTGCTGTATGTGATATATATTTGTGTGTGTGTGTATAAGAAAACGGTTAACTAGCAATAATTATAAACAATGCAATTTTCAAATAGTGAATTATTTACTAAACTATTTTTTTTCAAAAATACATTTTAATATATACAATAAATACAAATTGCATGTTTAGCATCTGTCACCATGATGATACCTTCTTATGTGCTACGCTAATGTTGAGCATCCGTTTTATCTCCCTCCCATGCAGACAGCAACCTGCGTCTGTTCATCAACCGAGACGGCAGCACCGCGCTCAGCGCCATCCGGCTGGGCAACAGGTGAGTCGGTGGCTCCTTGCGTCGCTTCCAACATCTCGCGTCATTGATAAAGTGCTGACTGGTCGCTGTGTCCCCTCAGGGTGTCGGCCGGTGGCTACGAGCCCGTGGTCGTCGAGAGCCACTAGACGGGAGGGATCCTTTTTTTTCCCACTAGCTGCAGCTGGTCTGAAGACAGCACAGTGGGAAAAAGACATCAGTTAGCACTTTAACCACCACTCGCCATCTTGTTTAGGACGCCGAGATCCTCCTGGTGTCCTCAGTGTCGTCACGGTCACAAAATGGAGGGTAGAGTGGAACCAAATATGGTGATACAGTATCGATACAACTGGATCAAATGTCGATGTTATAAGAGAAACGTTTCACTCTTATCTCACTCTCAAGGCACCACTGTATTATGACTTTCGATTCACTTATTTCATTTCAACATGTTTCTCTTTCTCGGTTATACAGGTATCATTTATATGTATCGTTATCGCTTATGATACATTAATGATACGCGCGGATCAGATATTGGCCTTATGGTGCTCCGTTGTCCCAATATATTTAGTTTTTTCTTAATTGCACAAATATGAACTTATCGATACAATGGGATCAGATATTGATATCGTCGCTGTTTGATATGACAGTTTGTCATCGGAAATTAATTTCACAGTTAAATTATGAGACAATTTAATTTCTTAAACACCAATATCGTGACATATTGATAGATATGGACATAATCCCAGACCAATGTGACACTTTGGCTTTTTAATATGTTGTAAAGTGCATTGTAGTTTTCCCTTTTAACACATTGATTATGTCTGTAACGAGATACTGTCGATATCATTGGAAAATAATGAAAATATTGCGATATCTTAACTGCTATTCCCAACGCTAATGAAGTGACATTTTAACTGTTGAAGCGCGTTTAGTCTAGCAAAGCTGCATGTGGACGGTTGACTTCAAGGTGCGGTCTTGGCGTGGGAAAGCAAAGCATGACTTCCCTGAGGACACCAGGATGACTTTAACTGTGTTATTTCTTAACATGAATCACATATGTTGGTTGTGTTTGTGTTTCAGCAGGCAAACGTTTAGTCCAGTTAAAAGCACCTGCAGTTCATTTGAGTGTATGAACTTCCAGGGAAGCCCTAGCACCTTTCACGCCGGCCACCGTTTTCAGTTTTTATCCGAGTTCACTGTCCTGTGTGTCAGGTACCAAAACAAAATGGGGGTTCCCATGGCTGCGGATGCAGTATGGCGTATCATGGGAACGTCACCCGTGTGTAAATGTAACATCTGAGAATAGCCCCTTTGCGTCGAAAGCAATTGTTTCTGTCCCCCAAACGCTGGCACTAATGCATTCAGATAACTAGATAACGACATCTGACGTGCCATTGCGGCTTATCACATTCAGATAATTAGATGAACTCACACAAAGTGCTGTTGCCGCTTCACTCATTCAGATGATGTCTTCTGAAGTTCCCTTACAGCTTACCACATTCAGTTAATTAGATGACGTCATCTGAAATGCTGTTGTGGTTTAACGCATTCAGATACTCAGATGATGTCACCCGAAGTGCCGTTGCGGCTTAAAGCATTCAGATTAGATGACCTCATCATAAGTGCCCTTGCGGCTTAACTCATTCAGATAGATAACATCATTTGAAGTGCTGTTGTGGCTTAATGCGTTCAGATAATTAGATGACGTTAACTAGAGCGCCGTCACGGTTTAACGCAATCAGATAATTAGATGGCATCAAGAGTTCTCTATGAAGTGTGTGCTTCACACATTGAGATAATTAGATGCATTGTGGCAATTGCTTTCGACACTAAAGCACATGGCCAGTAAATCCCAAATCTGATACGACGTCATAACCGTCAAATTTGCGGGTCGACTTCAACTCCCCGCTCCTTTTTCCGTAACTTAGATACAAGACAATGAGTGTGAAAGAGGCTACTGAACATGCCAGGAGACCATAAAACCAGGAAAGGTCCCTGTGGATCGGGGAACCCAAAGTGAACCACTTCTGAGTTTTTTTAGCCTGTTTCTCTTGATGAACCTAAAGCGTCTCGGCCTTGAGCGAGAACGCTGGTGACGGCGAAGAGAGAAAAGGCGTCCATTTTGTTTATTTTTTTTTCTGCCATCTTTAAAGTCTGTTGTTTGAGTTTCAAAACCTCTTCTGTAGTACCTCCATCAAAAGGAGCTCAGCTGCCCCCTGGTGAAGCAACACGTGTTACAGCCAACATTGCAAACAAAAGGCTTGAGAAACAGCAAAGGAATGTTTACAAACAGCTGGCTGCTTGCAACTTTCCCTTTTGTTTTCATTTGTTTTAGTCATTTCCTTTAACTTTAGGGATGATTTTTGAATGTTTTCCACAAACTGTGACAATAAATACAATTATTATTATTATTTTTTTTTTTTTTATTCTCTTCACACAAAGATTTTTGTCACGCTACTTTCTGTCTAAAAAACACATGCATGGTTAGATTTAGTCGACGTTTTGGGGATGAACCACTAATTTGTCAGGTTTACACCACCTATTATACTTTTACTCTTTGTTTTTTAAAAAACATTTATTTATATTCTTTTTTCTACTTTTATTCGATGATGGTTTTGTCCGGAGGATGGGTGGTTATAAGCTATGCACACGACTCGCCTTCCCTCGGCTTTTTGTGTTTCACTATTAGAAATTCTAAAAAGAGTATTGTATCATAACAAAGCTTGTATTTACCTAAAGTTATAGAGAATGACATTTGTAACACCTCTAAACAATAAAAATCTACTCCTTCGCTGTTGTCTAAAGCATTTTTTTCATATGAATAGATATGCCATGTTTTCACCTTTTAGAGTTCTTACGTGTCCTAATAGTGCTTCACTGTAGTCGCTTAAAAATGAAGTCAATGCAGTCAAGTCATGGGCAGAGAAACACAGGCACTGCAGACACAACTATTTGTATAGAAGACATTAAAAACTCCCTTTCACATAATATGCACCCCTTAAATTTAAGTTTGTTGTGCCCTAGTGAGGAAAAGCGGTACTGCTTATCCTCACTGAATCCTGTCCCAGCTATCTTCGGGCGAGAGCGGGGTACACCCTCAACTGGTCGCCTGCCAATCGCAGGGCACATAGAAACAAACATCTATTCGCACCTGCGGGCAATTTAGTGTTTTCAATTAACCTGCCATGCATGTTTTGGGGATGTGGGAGGAAACCGGAGTACCTGGAGAAAACCCACGCAGGCATGGGGAGAACATGCAAACTCCACGCAGGTGAGGCCGGATTTGAACCCGGGTCCTCAGAACTGTGAGACAGATGTGCTAACCAGTTGTACACTGTGCCACCCATACTATAAATTGCATATTTTATTTGTAATTGTTATATTATAGATCGTTAAACAGGTATTTTTGAACTTACTGTCACAATATTAAATTAGAAAATATCAATGTTCTTGTGAAAAAGTGTTTGTTCTTTGTCAGTGTAGATTGTCAGTCATCCAGGTCATGGTAATCTGAAAAGGTTGAAGCGAGGCAACTGGCCTTGTGTTTTTTTCTTATATTCTGAAATCCATCCATTTTCAACACCGCTTATCCTGGTTAGGGTCGCGGGACGCTGGAGCCTATCCCAGCTGACTTCGGGCGAAAGGCGGACTACACCCTGAACTGGTCGCCAGTCAGTCACAGGGCACATATGGACACGGACAACTATCTAGTATTCTGAAAACATAAAAAAAAAATGACCAAGGCAATTATGTTATTAGTCTAATAATATATGTTTGATGGATTAATAGATGATAAACTTTTTCATGATACTCTAACTTTTGGGAAAGGGTCTGTACATATTAGTCTCCGATTTGCTGTTTTTTCTGTTAACATGACGACCGGCGAAACAAAATGACATCTGTAAATATGCATGATGAATTGATGGTGTTACCACTGCAGTTGAGTAAATAAACGCCCACTTTAGCAAATGTCAAATATTCATAATACGCTGTATCTTTTTTTAACCCCACGCAGAAGGCTCTACAGGTTGTCAGAAGCAGGAAAAAGGTAAGGCAAAAAAAAAAAATGGAGTGGACTGGATCACATGACTGTGGTTATTTCCTGCTGCACTAACTTGCGCTGCCTGGCCGCCACTCGCAGCTCCTCCACGGCGCTGCGCTCCCTCCTCCTCGGACTCGCTCGCCCCGCAGGCCTCCGTCGAGCTTCACACGGACTCAAAAGTCGTCCATTTTCCCTCCCCCTTTTTTGTTGGACCCACTCGGGGGGAAAAACAGAAAAAGCCAAGCCAGCGCTTATCATGGCGACAGCGGCGGTGTCTGCCCCGGCCGGTGGCCCCAGCCCGGGGACCGAGCTGGTGCGCGGGCAGGCGTTCGACGTCGGGCCTCGCTACAGCAACCTGTCGTACATCGGCGAGGGAGCCTACGGGATGGTGTGGTGAGTGAGGCCGCGCGCCGAGCACCACGAAGCCGCCTTGCAAAAGCCAGGGATCCGCCGCCGCCGGAACACACCTCCAGTTAGCAAGTTAGCTTAGCCACACGGCTAACGCTGTGTTTCGTTTGCTCGCCGCCGCCACGACCGTGTCAAAACCCGTCAATTTTAACTATTTATTCTGCTAAATGACACAAATTTTGGCGTATTTATATCTTCATCCGGACATAGCAAACACTCAACGTGACTTTATTTAAACCTAAACGCGTTTTAGTTAGTTGAACCCTTTGCGTAATCAACAGATTTCCTTGAGAAAGTGATTTAAACGCCGCTGCTAAGTGCTTTCATTTTTGGTGCTAGCGCCAAGAAAGAAATGAATTACAGCTTATATCGCTTTGACAGTGAATGATTTTGAACAGAGAACTGTCAAAAATGCAGTTTGGCTACTAAAATAATCATTTTCACTTGTAAATGTGGTGTTATGTTTCCATATCGTGTCATCAATTGCACCCATTGCAACTCTCTTACTAGTATTATGGATACAAGTAAATTGAATCGTGATATTATTTATGATTTGTGTCTGACTTTTTAGTTATGGTGGTTACATTGTGAGGAAAAATAGTATTTTCTCTTAAAATATGTCCATGTTGTCCAGCGACGTGTCGCGTATCAATATTGATACTCTTGGATCAAATATCTATATGAGAGATTGTTTTCGATTCATATTCTTAGTTCCATTTTCCTGCGATGTCTAGTATTGATTGTGATATGATTGGATCAAATATGACATCAAGTATCACTATCGCTTACAGTAAATCATCGATACAAGTGGTCCAATGTGGATATCGTCGCTGTCTGATGTGTCAGTTTTCAACCCAAGTTTTTAATTTGCCGGTTAAATTGTAAGAGAAAAGTGGATTTTTTTTATTACTATTCAAGTGTTTCTCTAATTTCTCTCCATGTTTTCACATGATGTGTCAATTATCCATGGATACATCTGGATGTCAAATATCGATATGAGAGGAAAAAAGTGCGCTTTCCATCCAACCCTTTCCCTTTTCTCATGTAGAGTTGTACAGGTGATGCAAGGTGACCTCGACAAAATATTTGCGTCTTCAAAGCACCTACCTCGGGTCATAAGTTTCTGACATGTTAATTAGTAACTGATTTTGCAACGTATAAATCGGCGCCATGTCAATTTTCAGTGCAAGTGATTCTGTGATTTCTTCTCATATGGCAACAAAGTTCATTTTGTCTATCTTAATAGAAAATAAAGTCACTTGCTTTAAAAAAAAAAAAAAAAAGTCGGTGGCCAAATTGTCAACACTGACTGGGATTTTGTAAATTTGGTCTAGATTGTGTGCAGCCATGTTGTTAGTGTAAGGAGTGCACATCAGCGGAGATGCGCCTTGACCTACAGAAGCTGCAATGAATTATAAAAATAAGAAAACTGTCAACCTGTCAAATAAACTCGATTGATAAACTTAATCAATAGCCTATAGCTCTGATCTGTTATCTTTGTGTATTGTGGGCAGTAATGGGAAGTGAAGTCCAAATACTTGGCGGGAATAATATTTTCTGTCCAGAGAAATATTTTTTTTCATCGTGCCAAATTATTAAAAATGGTATTGTACATAATTGCCAGTAAAAATATATTTTTACGTTTCTGCCTGAGGTCATTTCAGTCTGTACTTTTTTTTTTTTTTTTTTTCTTAGAACAAGAGTTTTTTTATTATTATTATTTTTTTTTACACAAATATCTGTACTTCTAAAGTATATAGTGTGACTACTTTTGCTTCCTCTGATTGTGGCCTACTGATTGTATGAGCTCACATTATATAATTCAAGCATTCTCGTGTGTGGTTTTATTTGTCGCGGGCGCTTTGAGCAACGCTTGAAGATGCCAAACCTGCCCAAAGCACACACTCACTCCCACACACATTCCCGTAAAGATGTAGTTGTAGAGCTGTTCGATGTGCGCTGCTGCTTTAAAACACTCAAATGTAACAGTGACGTAATTGTACTCTTGTAGCTCCTATTTTCAGCAAAACCGCACTACTCGTCTTTTTTTCTTATTATTTTGAGAAGAGTTAGGATTCAGATAATAATCCTTGATTAATCCCACACTTTTATAACTTAACTTTCTAGGAAGAAATGTTAGATTTTCTTGTTTTTTGAAAACCGTTTCTCCACTATTGGAATTAATGGGAAATAGTTAGTTCCAGGGTCTCTCTCACACACACACACAAAGGTCAAAAGTTTAAAATGTTCTGTCTGTTCTTTGTGATGTCGCAGTGCCTTTCAAGCGTTAATCATAGAAGGTAAAAAGGCTAAAACAGTCTCACTTAATTATCTGTAATGTGTGAGTGCTTGCTTCAAGGATTGGCTAATGGAAGTGGCGCAAGTCAAAACATAAGGTTAACTTGCACAAACAAAATGAGACCCAAAGCAACGATATGCTGAAAAAGTTCCAAAATTAAATATTGGACAAAAAATACACAAATTAGAAAAAAAAATTAAATGTAGAAAAATGTTAGGAAAAGAATACACAATTATAAAAAAAATATTTTTTTCGGAAAAATGCTCAAATAAAAACAAAAAAATATTAGTCAAGAAATACACAAAAATGGGAAAATATAAATACAAGTGTATTAGAGGGAAAAAACAAAAATATATAAAAATAATCCTCTATAAATCTTAAATGTATGACTATTCTGGTAAGATTGACTTTTTGTTGAAATTACTTTTTAAAACCTGTCACATTGATCTGGCTAGACAGCCATAACAGGGACCGGAAAGAAATTAGTATATCACCGCCGCTACGTCGCTTGAGAAAATGTACCTATAAAATAAATCTTTATTATTATAACTTTATTAGTCCCAAAATGAGGAAATTTGCATCACTTTAGCAGCAATAGTGGATACAGGAAATACAAAAATAGTATGCAAGAGAAGACATTTGGCTGAAAATGCATCCACCATTCCAAGGTTGATGCAATAAATACTTTAAAATAAAAGATATTGAAGCCATAATTTATTAACGTTTACGATTATATAGTAATGATTATGTTGTGACATTGAACCGTGTGCATATATTTAATATTATATATATTATATCAATAATATATATTATATATAATTTACTACGTTGTATAACCCCAATTCCAATGAAGTTGGGACATTGTGTTAAACATAAATAAAAACAGAATAAAATGATTTGCAAATAATGTTCAACCTATATTTAATTGAATACACTACAAAGACAAGATTTAATGTTCAAACTGAAACTTTATTGTTTTCAGCAAATAATCATTAACTTAGAATTTTATGGCTGCAACACGTTCCAAAAAGGATGGGACAGGGTCATGTTTACCACTGTGTTACATCACGTTTTCTTTTAACAACGTTCAATAAACCTTTGGGAATTGAGGACAATAAAGGCTTCTAGATACTTGCGCGGACGGCGACCACGCTGGCGTCACTGCGGCTATCCGGCGCGTAGTTTGCCTTCATACTCTAGCACAACGCACGAGCGCATTTTTGAAAATGTACTGCAGTTCACCTCCAAGTCGAAGGTGTCGCTACTGCTGGTATTAGCTAGGACACCACAGGGTGGGTTCCTCTGCATTTTTTGGCCAGTTCCGGTAGCCGTTTTTATTTTTATTTCAGTAACAAGGAACAAAGCAACAACAATGGCGACCGCGACAGTGTCTGCTAGAACAAATGGACCTACATAACCAGATGATGCGTTTAATTATGCAGCAAAATCGATCGAGAAGGCAGCGGCGTAGATGGTATGCAGAACCAAAGGGCACGCTGAGTACATCATCATAGCATGTGACTAAATCGGACCAATCACGAGAGATGATCTCCGCGGCGTTGGACACGCAGCAACTATTTGTGTCGAGTGTGTGGCAAGCTACGCAGAGGTGATGCGCGGGGCAATTCGTCGGTCACGTGATACAATGCGAGTATTGTCGGCCGCGCGACCATGGGAGTGTAAAGAGGCCTTAATTGTTGAAGCTTTGTAGGTGGAATTCTTTCCCTTTCTTGCTTGATGTACAGCTTCAGCTGTTCATAAGTCCGGGGTCTCCGTTGTCGTAGTTTACGCTTCATAATGCGCCACACATTTTCAATGGGAGACAGGTCTGGACTGCAGGCAGGCCAGTCTAGTTCTCGTACTCTTTTACTATGAAGTCACGCTGTTGTAACACGTCCAGAAGGTGGTTTGCCATTGTCTTTCTGAAATAAGCAGGGGCGTCCGTGAAAAAGACGTTGCTTGGATGGCAGCATCTGTTTCTCCAAAACCTGTATGTACCTTGCAGCATTAATGGTGCCTTCACAGATGTGTAAGTTACCCATCCCATTGGCACTAACACAGCCCCATACCATCACAGATGCTGGCTTTTGAACTTTGTGTCCATAACAGTCCAGATGGTTCGTTTCCTCTTTGGCCCGAAGGACACGACGTCCACAATTTCCAAAAACAATTTGAAATGTGGAGTCGTCAGACCACAGAACACTTTTTCACTTTGCATCAGTCCATCTTAGATGAGCTCGGGCCCAGAGAAGCCGGCGGCATTTCTGAGTGTTGTTGATAAATGGCTTTTGCTTTGCAGAGAGTTTCAAGTTGCACTTACGGATGTATTGCCGAAGTGTATTTACTGACATTGGTTTTCTGAAGTGTTCCTGACCTCATGTGGTGATATCCTTTACACATTGATGTCGGTTTTGGATGCAGTGCCGCCGGAGGGATCGAAGGTTACGGGCATTCCAATGTTTGTTTTCGGCCTCCTCGCTTACATGCAGTGATTTCTCCAGATTCTCTGAACCTTTTGAAGATCTTATGGACCGTAGATGATGAAATCCCTAAATTCCTTGCAATTGTCCGTTGAGGAACATTGTCCTTAAACTGTTCGACTATTTTCTCACGCACTTGTTCACAAAGAGGTGAACATCGCCCCATCTTTGCTTGTGAAAGACTGAGCAATTCAGGGAAGCTCCTTTTATACCCAATCATGGCACCCAGCTGTTCCCAATTAGCCTGTTCACCTGTGGGATGTTCCAAATAGGTGTTTGATGAGCATTCCTCAACTTTCTCAGTCTTTTTTGCCACCTGTCCCAGCTTTTTTGGAATGTGTCGCAGCCATAAAATTTTAAGTTAATGATTATTTGCTAAAAACAATAGTTTATTAGTTTGAACATTAAATATCTTGTATTTGTAGTATATTCAATTAAATATAGGTTGAACATGATTTGTAAATCATTGTATTCTTTTTTTTATTTAACACAACGTCCCAACTTCATTGGAATTGGGGTTGTAGATGGGAAGAGAAATGGAGTAGGAGTTATTTTAAAGGAAGAGTTAGCTAAGAATGTCTTTGGGGTGAAAAGAGTATCAGATCCAGTGATGAGGCTGAATCTTGAAATTGAGGGTGTTATGTGTAATATGATTAGTGGCTATGCCCCACAGGTAGGATGTGACCTAGAGGTGAAAGAGAAATTCTGGAAGGAGCTAGACGAAGTAGTTCTGAGCATCCCACAGAGAGAGTGAGAGAGAGAGATTCGCGTTTCTGCAGATTGTAGTGGACATGTTAGTGAAGGAAACCGGGGTGATGAAGAAGTGATGGGTAAATTTGGCCTCCAGGAAATGAACTCGGATGGACAGATGGTGGTAGACTTTGCAAAAAGTATGGAAATGGCTGTAGTGAACACTTTCTTCCAGAAGAGACAGGAACATAGGGTGACCTGCAAGAGCGGAGGTAGAAGCATGCAGGTGGATTACATCTTGTGCAGACGATGTAATCTGTAGCAGGTTACTGACTGTAAAGTAGTATTAGGGGAGAGTGTGGCTCAACAGCATAGGATGGTGGTGTGTAAAATCACTCTGGGGGTGGGGAGGAAGATTAAGAAGACATGTTTTAGTTAGTTGAACCCTTCGCATAATCAACAGATTTCCTTGAGAAAAAGTGATTTAAACGCCACTGCTAAGTGTTTTCATTTTTGGTGCTAGCGCCAAGAAATAAATAAATTACAGTTTGCATAGGTTTGACAGTGAATGATTTTTAACAGAGAACTGTCAAAAATGCAGTTTGACTACTAAAATAATAATTTTCACTTGTAAATTTGGTTTTATGTTTCCATATCGTTTCATAAATTGCAGCCATTACAAATCTCTTACTAGTATTATTGCGGCGGTGGACGACTGGTTAGAGCGTCTGCCTCACAGTTCTGAGGACTGGTGTTCAATCCCCGGCCCCGCCTGTGTGGAGTTTGCATTTTCTCCCCGTGCCTGCGTGGGTTTTCTCCAGGCACTCTGGTTTCCTCCTACATCCCAAAAACATGCATGGTAGGTTAATTGGCAACTCAAACAGCATTAATTGGCAACTCGACAGCATTGCATGGTGGTGTGTAAGATCACTCTGGTGGTGGGGATGAAGATTAAAAAGGCAAAGGCAGAGCAGAGAACCATGTGGTAGAACCTGAGAAAGGAAGAGTTGTGCGGCTTTTCGAGAAGAGATGAGACAGGCTCTCGGTGGACAGGAGGAGCTTCCAGAATACTGGACCTCTACAGCAAAGGTGATCAGCGTGAAAGACAGGAGAGTACTTCGTGTATCTTCTCGTAAGGAAGGGGAGAAGGAGACTTGGTGGTGGAACCTCAAAGTACAGGAACTCGTACAAGTAAAGAGGTTATCTAAGAAGAAGTGGAACACTGACAGGACCAAGCAGAGGAGAAACGAATACATGGAGATGTAACGTAGGGCAAAAATAGAGGTGGCAAAGGCCAACGAGGCATATGATGACATATATGCCAGGTTGGACACTAAAGAAGGAGAAAGGGATCTATACAGGTTAGCCACACAGAGGAATAGAGATGGGAAGGATGTGCAACAGGTTAGGGTGATTAAGGATAGAGATGGAAATGGGTTGACGCCAGTAGTTTGCTGGATGGATGGAAAGAATACTTTTGAGAAGTTGATGAATGAGGAAAATGAGAGAGAAGGAAGCGTAGAAGAGGCAAGTGTGGTGGACCAGGAAGTGGCAATGATTAGTAAGGGGGAAGTTAGAAAGGCATTTAAGAGTATAAAAAATGGAAAGCCAGTTGGTCCTGATGACATTCCTGTGGAGGTATGGAAGCGTGGCTGTGTAGTGTTTGACCAGCTTGTTCGACAGAATTCTCGCCGGTGAGAAGATGCCGGAGGAATGGAGGAAAGGTATGCTGGTGCCCATTTTTAAGAACAAGGGTGATGTGCAGAGCTGTGTTAACTATAGAGGAATAAAGTTGATGAGCCACACAATGAAGTTATGGAAAAGAGTAATGGAGACTATAATCAGGACAGATGTATTTGTTAGCAACAGTCTGGTTTCATGCTGAGAAAGAGTACTACAGATGCATTATTTGCCTTGAGAATGTTGATGGAAAAGTACAGACAAGGTCAGAAGGACCTCCATTGTGGGTTTGTAGATCTAGAGAAAGCCTATGGCAGAGTACCCAGAGAGAAACTGTGGCACTGCATGCAGAAGTCTGGAGTGGCAGAGAAGAATGTTAGAATAATACAGGACATGCATATGAGGGCAGCAGAACAGTGATGAGGTGTGCTATAGGTGTGACAGAGGAATTTAAGGTCGAGGTGGCGCTGCATCAGGGATCAGCCCTGAGCCCCTTCCTGTTTGCAGTGGTAATGGATAGCCTGACAGATGAGGTTAGTAGGCTTTACACGATCAGGATTTTTGGGACCGATCAGCAAGTTTAAAAAAATAAATAAACGATAACTGATCACCAATCCGATCACAAGATGAAGCAATGTCTATTTACATGTTCATTTATTGGATACTGAGTATGTATCTTTAAAATGATTCTCTAGCATTTTAGAATTTAAAACATCAATGACCTCTGGGGGGCATTCAAGGATTAGCCACTGACATAAGTTTAGGTCAAATCAACATTACAACATGACATAAATAATGGGTGCAAACTTACTGTAATAAAATTACTTTATTGCAATTAAATTACTTACTTTAAATTACTCATTACTTTACGTTAATGACATGCTTATATGCTATATGGACGGGTGTTGTCCAGAGTTTGTGTCGGATTTGCCGCCCGATCAGATCGATGTAAAGTCTAGAGGTTAGACGGGTATGCCCATGGACCACATGATGTTCGCAGATGACATTGAGATCTGCAGTGAAAGCAGGGAACAGGTGGAGGAACAGTTAGAAAGGTGGAGGCATGTACTGTAAAGGAGAGGAATGAAGATTAGCTGAAGTAAAACAGAATATATGTGTATAAATGAGAGAGGTGGAGGGAGAAGAGTGAGGCTACAGGGAGAAGAGATAGCGAGGGTGGAGAACTTTAACCAACCATCAACCATCCACAGCAATGGTGAGTGTGGTCAGGAAGTGAACAAACGGCTCCAAGCACCTTGGAACGGGTGGAGGAAGGTGACAGGTGTTTTATGTGACAGAAGCGTCTCTGCTAGGATGAAGTGCAAAGTTTATATAACAGTGGTGAGGCCAGCCATGATGTATGGATTAGAGACAGTGGCACTGAAGAGACTATTGGAAGCAGAGCTGGAGGTGGCGGAAATGAAGATGTTGAGGTTCTGTCTGGGAGTGAGCAGGTTGGATAGGATTAGAAATGAGCTCCTCAGAGGGACGGGCCAAGGTTAGATGTTTTGGAGACAACGTTAGAAAGAGCAGACTTTGATGGTTTGGACACGTCCAGAGGAGAGAGAGTGAGTATATTGCTAGAAGGGCGATGAGGACCTGCCAGGCAAAAGAGCTAAAAGAGGACCAAAGAAAAGGTTGATGGATGTTGTGAGGGAAGACATGAGGGCAGTTGGTGGTGTTAGAGAGGAGGATGCAGGAGATAGGCTTACATGGAAAAGGATGACACGCTGTGGCGACCCCTAACGGGACAAGCCAAAAGGAAAAGAAGATATACTGCAATAATTGTCCCACGGTAATGTTCTTGACATAATTTTAAAAATATGGAAATTCAGACATTGTTCTGGAAGTGACTTTCTATTGGTTGGCAGCTCTGCAGTCATAGACATGTATGCAGTTTTAGCTAGAATTGGCATAGTTTTATATACTGAACAAAAATATAAACGAAACCGTTTTCGTGAGCTGGACTCCAAGATCTAAAACTTTTTGTACATACACAAAAGCCCATTTCCCTCAAATATTGTTCACAAATCTGTCTAAATCTATTAGTGAGCATTTCTCCTTTGTCGAGATAATCCATCCCATCTCACAGGTGTGACATATCAAGATGCTGATTGGACAGCATGATTATTGCACAGGTGTGCCATAGGCTGACCACAATAAAAGGCCACTCTGAAATGGGCCGTTTTATCACACAGCACAATGCCACAGATGTCGCAAGTACTGAGGGAGCATGCATTTGGCATGCTGACTGCAGGAATGTCCACCAGAGCTGTTGCCCGTGAATTGAATGTTCATTTCTCTACCATAAGTCGTCTCTAAAGGCGTTTCAGACAATTTGGCAGTACATCCAACAAGTCATTTATTTTCTTTCCATGGATTTGTTCCCAAGTGACAGATGGACCACAAAGAAGCACTCATGTCGAAGCCTTTTTGCTAAGTAGAGTAGCAGTGTTGTTGGCTGCACAGAAGCGTTAAGCCACATTTAAATGCATTTTCCACTACAAAAATGTCACTTTGGTGCCTTCTTAAAGCTCAAAGCAAAGTCTGAACGTCATCTTGTTTCCTGTCCTCTTGAAACACCATTGTGGCGCTTGTCTCCGTAGCAACTCCTCTGCCTGTGACATCAGAAGCAACCCACTCCCCTACCCTCACAGCCAATGGAAAAGATTTAGAAGGCTGAAGAGATGTTGTTTCTGATTGCACTCCACAAGACAAGAAAGAGAGAGGGGGAAAAAACCATTCATACATAATCATTACCTACTCCCTAATTACTGTAAAGGTTTTTTTTGTTTGTTTGTTTTTTTAATATAAATAAATATAGAGGACTATATAATTGATGCATCAGTAAAATGAAGAATAGTTTTGATGGTGGCAAAACACTAGTGTTGTCAAAATGAAGCGCTCAACTCGAATCAACATACAGTAGATCCTTGGCACCAAGATGGTGGCAAATCACTACTTTTGTCTATAGGAAGTAGAGTTGTCACAGTTAATCCATTAATCGACAACTAATAGATCATCAAATTAATCAACAACTATTTTGATAATTGGTTAATCTTTTTGACCCATTATTTAACTTAAAGTTGTCCAAATCCTTTAATTTCAGCCTTTCTGTAAATATTATTTGATTACTGTAGTCCTCCAAGCAGACTGATTATCTTTGAGTTTAATCAACATAAGACATTTGCAAACATCTGCTTTTATTTTGGAAAACAATGATCAACATTTTTTCCTATTTCCTGACGTGCTACAGACCAAACCAGTACCTGAATCATAATGACTTTATGAAAGAAAATAATGGTCAGTTGATTGTAATACGAGAATAAACGTTATATGCCGCCGTAGTTGAACCTGAAGCAGCTTCAGAAGTGCATATCAAATGGTCACCCTTTGCATTATTCAGTAGCCAAGAAGTAGCGCCCAGTTTCAGAAAGGTTGGTGAGTACATCACTGTCTTGTGTGATATTTCTTAATTGTTGATAATTTGGTTTTGTTTAATCATTAAGCAATACCAAATCAACAACAATAATCAGTTAGTAAACAGTAATCAGGGAAAAATATTTTGTAATAAACTTTAATGCAAAATGTTTTATCTGATTAATCGATGGAGCATTGGATTCTAATAAAATATTCAATAGTGACAGCCGTAATATGAAGCTCCTCATCTTACTTCAACATAGTTCCTGGATATTAAAATGCCACAAGGTGGCGGCAAAGCACTGCTTTTCTCTAATTGAAGCTCCTCAAATCACTTCAGCATAGTTCATTTCCATTATCATGTCACAACTTGGCGACAAAGCACTACTTTTATCTAAATGAAGCTCCTCAACTAACTTCAGCATACAGTAGTTCCTTGGCACCAAGATGCCATCAAATGGCTGCAAAGCACTACTGCTAACTAAATGCAGCTGTTGAACTCTATTCAACATAGTTCCTTGGCACGAAAATGCCACAAGATAGTGGCAAAACATTCCTTTTGTCTAAATGAAGCTCCTCGATTGGCCTGCGCACAAAAACGGCAAATAACGGGGTATAGGTTCTCCCCCTAAAAAATCTGTAATTGGGAATTTGCGAATGCCAAACCACGAAATATGCGTGGATTGACAGTATGTTTTATACTCTAGCAACTATCGTTGCTCACGGCTTTTCAAGAGGCATTGTGGGATACGTGGAGGGCACTCTATAGGGTGTAAAGTATAGTCATTACACATTCGAAGAGCACTACAAAATGGTCTATTCACTGTATAGGGCACTAAACAGTGATAGTGAGTGGTTCCCAACACAGCAGGGGTCACAACTGTAGTAGTTTGTTGTCATTTTATTTCAGTTAACACACAAGCTCATGGTGGAAACAATGTGTCGGAATGTTGCAATCAAATCTTCCGCACAGCACGGGACTTTGCCACATCGGCCTCCTTGGTGTCCCCTTGTTGCCCTTGAAGCATGGCGAGCTGCTTCCGCCGACCTTTTGACACCCTGCCCTCCCTTTTTATTTTTATTTTTTTCACATCGTCATGGTTACAGCGGTGTTATATAACATGGCGGAAGATGCGGCGTGAAAGCTTTGCATTCTTGTCTCCGTGGCAACACCGCCAAAAAAATCAGGACGAAAAAGCAGGAAATGCGACATGACTGTCATTGTTGTTTGGCAGAAAATTAGAAAGTTTGTCCTCCCTACCTTAGCTTTGGGCCAGTTAAAAGCTCTGATGTGATTGTGACTAGAGGTTTCACCTATTCACATTTTTCGTTTACACACTCTATTTAGTCTCTTGAGAACATATTCCTTGCTGAATTTTGCTTGTTATGTGGGGGCACCCCTGTGTCAATAAACTGAGAAACTGTACCTTGTCCCCCCTCTACTGTGGGGCCAATTGCAAGTCCCAATTCTGTCACCATGATGACCAGTGGTTGGATGAGGCAAGTAGCTTTATTGGTGGAAGTGGGGACCAAAATGTGGGGGAAAAAATCATGTTGCTTCTCCTCTGTCTGCTTTGTATTCATTGGGAGTGCGGATATACAAAGCACCTACGCAATGTCTACAATATCTACACAACAGCAACACACAACTAAAGTGTGCACAACATTAAAAACAGCGAAATGTACACTACAGCAACACACACAGTTAAATGTTCACAACACACCCGAATAAATGTACACATCAACTCACTGCACTGCATCAACACACAATAAAATATATGCTACATTGACACAAAACTAACATGCACATCATCACACAACCAAATGAAGACAATTTAAACAACAATAACATGTAAACAACATAGACATAACCAAATGTGAACATCAACGCACAAAAAAAAATTTGTTAAATACACACAACTAAATTGTGTACTACACAGACATACAACCAAACACACAACTAACGTGTGATACATAAACAGACTAATATGCCCAACATCAACACACATGTCAACATTACTGTAACACACAAAAAAAAATATACAGACACGCCTGTAAATATACTGTAGACTAAAACAACACACAAACAACAGGCAAAATTAACACAAATGGACACACATGGAATTGAGCAACGCTAAAATGTACAGTACATGGACACAAATGTGTACATCAATACACAACCAAATATATACATAAACACACAACTAAGATGTGCGTAAAATGTACACACATTTAACATGTCAACACCACATTACTGTAATAGACAAAATATACACATCAACACACAACTAAATATACACTGTACTACATCAGTACACAAAAAGAAATTAAACACACAAATGTATATCAACACACACGCAAACATTAATTGAGTACATTTAACACACAACTAAAATGTAAATAAGAACACAACAAAATGTGAACATCACACAACTAAGATGTGCACAACTTTGACACCAAAATGCCCACAACACTGCATCAACACACAACTGAAATGTAGACAACAACACGGACGCAAATGTACACGCCAACACGCAACCATTTGTACACAGCATCAACACACAACTGAATTGTCCACTACAGCAACACACGAACAAATGTACATACAAATACTACTGCAGGGCCAACAGCGAGTCAGAATTTTGTTACCATGATGACCGGGGACAGAGCTCAGGGAGTTGAACGAGGCAAGTGGCTTCTACTGGCGGAAGTGGAGCCCAAAGTGTGGGGGGGCACCCACAAGACAAAAACATGTATTTTTCAGTCATGGAAGAAGCACTTCTTCTCCTAACCCTACTGCCATATTGACATATTTACAAATTACAAGGTAGTAGTGTTATTTTTACTTCATAATTGTCCTGCACCCAACTGCCTGTTTATATTTAACCAAACTAGTCAGGCCTGAAATAATGCCAAACTCTTCTGGTTGCAGCTAATGAATGAAATGATACCTCAGTTGCTTTAGTGATGACACAGCATAGTCTCATTTATATCAACATTACATGGGTGATTTGAATTAAATTTAGTCATCTAAAAACTGTTCACTTGATGTAACGCTATGAAAAATGTTCAAATTTGTGTTTTTGTAACTGTTCTCTTTCTGGTCTATTTCACAGATGTTCACCTGTTATGGGTGGGTCGGGAACGTAGCCCATGCGATAAAAGGGAATTCACTGTAAACTAGGGATGAGCGAGTACCGATACTAGGTATCGTATCGGCCGATACCGGCCTTCTTCCAAAGTTTCGTGTACTCGCGAAGGCTGCCGATACCAGCCATCGATACTTGTGGCGAAACAATCTGACATAAAGTCCTCCTCGCCAGTAGATGGCGCTACACCGCGATGTTTTCACACTGGTGACTCATGTGCTCCAGAATGAAAGAAAGAGGTCACAATTACTCTGTCATTGTGTTAATTGAAATTTTATGTATCAGAAGTGCTGAAGGCGTTGGTACTCTGTATCGGTGAGTACTCGAGTGAATACTCACTGGTATTGGTGTGAAAAAAGTGGTATTGAACATCCCGCCTGTGCACCTATCATTTACATTTTAGGCATGTATAAATACATTAAAATGATGAGCATGTTAGTGTCATGCTGAGTGAGTGCTACACAAGCGGCCGTCAGTATCTTGCAACTCTGCTTCCCACACACACGCACGCAGTCGCTTCCTCCCACACACACACACACACACACATTCCTCACAGCCAAGTGGAAAGGAAGGTCAGTCACATTTCCCTGGCAGAAGGCTGGCACACAGCTGTTTACATTTGGCCGTCACCATGGCAATCGCTTTTCTTCTATCACACAATGTGGGTGTTCTTCGCTCTCTGCGGCGTCCAAAAGTCACTACACAGCGGCGGGGGGGGGGCAGAGAAACCCACAGCAGTCGTAGTAATAGTAGTCGTATTTGTCTCTGTTCTTATTACATCAGAGTGCTCACATATTGCTCATTGACGCTTATATCGGGTCGTGGAAGACCGATAAAATCAGACATACCCATGCGCGATTGGAACAAGGCCACCGTTTTGTTTGTTGTTGGGCTCAGCTGTGCAAAAATGCGACAATTTGCATGAGTTTGTAGAGGGATTTGCAGTGCATGATGGGCGAAGTTTTGTGCTCAAGGAACGTGTTTGATTTTTCAGAGGGACAGATAGACCAGGTCATTCGTAGTTGAGGGGGGAGAAAAAGGTAAAATGTGTATGTAAACTGGTTGATTTAAATAAGTAATATTTAAAATGTGAATTATTTTATTAAGTTTTAATATTTTTTTTCTTGTTCAGAGCAGCCAAATGTTACGTAACCACCCGTATTTTGTAATATAAATAGCATGCTAGTGAAGCCATACAAGAAGTACCTTGCACCAAATAGAAATCAAAACTATTGCCCATACATAAACTATCCAATTCAATGAATCAGCAAAATTTGTTTGTTCGCAAAATAGAGTCTGAGTTTCCATTTTGACGTTTGTTATCTGATTAATCTGGTTCAATAGACTTGCTTTTTTTTGTGTGTGTCTGACCAGGGTTGTAAACAGAATTGGCAAAGGCAAATACACACAAATGTTTTTGATGATGGAATGTCGAAATCTCATATACTGGTACTTTGATTCCGGGTGCAACTGCGTCCGCCATTACAACGTTGATGTCTTAAAAACATTTAAATGACAAATATTGAAGCCATAATTTATTAATGATTATGATTATGACTGTCGCACGGTAATGTTCTTGACAACATTTTGAAAATATGGAAATGCAAACAAATTTGAATGAATTGTTCTGGAAGTTAATTTGTATAGGTTAGCCTAGCTTTAAAAATTTTTTTAAAGCTAATTTTATTATATTAACTGTATTATTATTATTATTGTATTAAATATATGTAAGTCTCTTACTAATATTTTTATTTTATGATTTAAATTAAATCCACTACCTCTGTGCTGCGTGGTTCCCTTCTAGTCCTTGTCCTATATCGTCCTGTCCTTCCTTCACCGGGTGTAGCACTACTCCCCAATACAACACTAGAATCTAATGTCATTGTACTAGCCATATAATGATTTACTTTCCTCAGCTTTATTACAGCTAATGTCCTGTCTTTTGTTCTCTTCCTATATTATTTAGTTATCTTTTCACTGTCTCTCCCTTTTTTGTTCTGTCACTCCCCTTTAAAACCTTGTTCTGTCCAACTGAATTTTCAATAAAAATCAATCAGAATAAAAATAATCACACTGGCAGCTTAAACACTCCACTGTGGCACAGTAAAACCATTCCAGCATAAAAGGGATTCGGATCCTCCTTTCTGCTTGACCTGACAGCCAAAAAGGACAAACAATTTTTTTTTTTAATCCATTAACCAATTCAAGGATTTAAGGATAACTTAATTTTAAAATACATTTTAATGAAACAATTTTAGGTGAAAAAGAAACGGCTGAATTAATGCAACAAATCTCACGCAAATTCACAGAAGTGACTTCATTTTTGTGGTTAAATGATGAGAGAAAAGTCTTTTTTATTTTGTAACTTTTCCCTTTTTCTGTGATTATTGTTATTATAGCACAACTCTAAAGGCGTACTTCGCTGTGCACTGTAAAAATAAATAAAAAACAACAACAATTGCAAAAAAATTCTCGATGTAAAGCTGAGACACAAATGATGAACGGCGATATAGCGTGGTTTTTGCTTTTTTTTGGGTGACTGCTTCTTTGGTGTTTTTTTCCAGTTCGGCATACGACCGCGACAACAAGCTTCGCGTGGCCATCAAGAAGATCAGTCCCTTCGAGCACCAGACGTACTGCCAGCGCACACTGCGCGAAATCAAGATCCTGCTGCGCTTCAAGCACGAAAACATCATCGGAATCAATGACATCATACGCACGCCCACCATCGACCAGATGAAGGATGTGTATCCTTTACACTCTATGCTTTTGCTTGTTTTCTACGCATGTTTTTACTTTGCACTAGCATGCTGCTTCTTGTGTTCCATCTTATTAATTACGCCACTTTGTACAATAGAAATGAACAGAACTAGAAATAATCCATGCACGAGCAATGTACTGTAATTTCTCATGTATAATGCACATTCCCCCCCAAAAATGTCAAAAGTCAATGGTGCGCGTTATACATGGGTATAGGAGAAAATGAAGAAAACTTTATAAACTTATGCCGCCATCTAGAGGTTATGAGAAAGGTGTACACTTTCATTCTAATATGCCACCGCCATTTAGAGGTTATGAAAAAGGTGTATCCTACACTTTCATTCCAATATGACAGGGGTACGTATGACTGCATATACCGCATGGTATACAGGTCATACATAGGGGGCCACTGCAGCCCTCCACCAGTCGGGGCTTTATGGCAGAGTGGCCCGACGGAAGCCTCTCCTCAGTGCAAGACACATGAAAGCCTGCATGGAGTTTGCTAAAAAACACCTGAAGGACTCCAAGACGGTGAGAAATAAGATTCTCTGATCTGATGAGACCAAGATAGAAATTGTTGGCCTTAATTCTAAGTGGCATGTGTGGAAAAAAATAGGCACTGCTTTTCACCTGTCCAATACAGTCCCAACATAGGTCGAACATTATTTGCAAATCATTGTATTCTGTTTTTATTTGTTTAACACAACATCCCAACTTCATTGAAATTGGGGTTGTACATGGGTGCGCATTATACACTTAAAAACTACGGTATGTCACGATCACTACCATCACTCGTCTTATCAGATATTAATAATACCTGCCACCTTACACAGTAGAAATGGACAAAAATAATAAGGGCCCGAGCGATTCATGGGTTGACTAATTTTATCTGCCGATATTGGCCCTTTTCAATGTCATTATAATCGGCCAGAGTTTTGCCAATTAAACTCCAATATACTCATGAAACTATAAATGGTGTTACTGTAACACTTTGAGTCACGCAGAAGGATGGCCTTTTTTGTCCACAATATTAAGCACCATTCAGTCCAAATAAGCATTTTTTCCTGAGACAATGCAGTGGATGTCCCAGTTCTCATGTGGCCATTATTGCTAACAACAATGGTGGATTATTGTGTCATGTTCGTGTTGCAGAAGCTCCGGAGCATGGTATTGCTCAAAGTTTCAGCATTTGCATGGCTGTGGACACACACATTTCTTGATGAGGAAACCTATTTTGCGGGAAACCCTTTAAAAAATGAATAATAAAACGATTGGGTCCGGTTTTATCTTAACTCTCTGTACATCATACATTTTGTCAAAGACGACATGTTTTGACATCTGAGAAAGATATTCCTGCTTTTTATTTCGAAGTAAATGGACTTTCACCTGTATAGTGCTTTTCTACCTTCAACGTAGTCAAAGCGCTTTAACACTGTTTCCTCATTCACCTCCTGATAATGTAGCATCAGGAGCAACTTGGGGTTCAGTCTGTTGCTTAAGGACACTTCATGATGGTCACAAGGGCTGAGGGTCGAACCCACAATCTTCTGGTTCGGAGATGAACACTCTACCACCTGAGCCATGCTGAAGTCGTCGCTTCATGGGAAAGAAGATAATTGAGTAAAAATGATGTGATTTAACCTTAAAGGGCATTATGCATGAATGATGTTTTGCCAGTAACTTCACTCGTTATGTCATGTATACAGTACATCTATGGCCTAAATCTAAAGATTAATTGATCAGTTAATGTTTTTATGCATGTTTTTGTACTTGAAATGTCCTCTGTTGTAAAGTTCAACAAATACGAAAGGACACCCATCCATCCATTGTCTGTACCACTTATCCTCACTAGGGTCGCGGGCGTGCTGGAGCCTCTCCCAGCTATCTTCGGGCGAGAGGCGGGGTACACCTGAACTGGTTGCCAGCCAATCGCAGGGCACATAAACAAACAACCATTCACACTCACATTCACACCTATGAGCAATTTAGAGTCTTCACTTAACCTACTGTATATGTTTTTGGGATGTGGGAGCAAACCGGAGTACCCGGAGAAAACCCACACAGGCACGGGGAGAACATGCAAACTCCACACAGGCGGGGCCGGGATTTGAACCCCGGTCCTCAGAACTGAGAGGCAGATGTGCTACTAAAGGACAAAGTATTGTAAAACAGTCAAATATTCTGCCTCTAATTCGTTTCTTTATTGGCATAAGCGTTAAAGGACAAAAAAAAGTTATTTTATGCGTTTTTTTTCTAAGATGAATTGGTTATCTTAACCACCACCTTGCACGATCAAAAGAAAACATTGACCAGAAATAATCCATAGTAAAAAAAAAAAAGGTAAACACCCACACATGGGGACATGCACACTAACAACAAAGACGTGCCATTCAACGACTGTAGTGCTATTGTTTCTTGTTGGTTATCAATGAAACTGCCACCTTGAACAATGGAAATAGAATAACTAGAAATAAAAAAAAGTCTATCTGAACGCAATTAATGTGTCATAATGACAAATGGGATTGCTCCTCGAGAGAGAGAGAGTCATGATAACAGCCACTTTGCACAATAGAAATTAACACAACTAGAAATAATCCACCGTACATGGAACTGAAGTTCTCAGCTGTGTGTTGTGCAATAACTGAAACTCGCAGGTCTTGACAGATAACACAAAACATGAACTACTTTCCCACACGAAACTCCATTTGACTTAAGCGCACAGGTCTTTGCAGACACACACAGACCGACCTACCACGAAACTCTCATTGACGACTCAGCACTTTTCTTTAAGTGTCCTTCCGCAAACGTTCCAAAGTGTGTGACTTTTTCCTTAACTATGACATTGCTTAGTTACATCGTGCAGGACCTGATGGAGACGGACCTGTACAAGCTGCTGAAGACCCAGCACTTGAGCAACGACCACATCTGCTACTTCTTGTACCAGATCCTGCGAGGCCTCAAGTATATCCACTCTGCCAACGTTCTGCACCGTGACCTCAAGCCCTCCAACCTCCTTCTCAACACAACTTGTGATCTCAAGGTACGACCCAGCGTCCAGTCTCTTGTCTATTTTTATGTGTTTTTGTGTCCTCAACGCCGTCGTCTCCTTGTCCTCAGATTTGTGACTTTGGTCTGGCTCGCGTGGCCGACCCAGACCACGACCACACCGGCTTCCTGACGGAGTATGTGGCCACACGCTGGTACCGAGCGCCCGAGATCATGCTCAACTCTAAGGTGTGCTTGTTTCTAATCTAATGAAAAGGAAAACATTATGTAAAAAGTGACTTTTACAATGTTTAATACAAAATTTTACATAACAGTGCGGCCAACTCGCATAATCCCGCCCACACGATGAGTTTTTATGCCCATGATTTGGCAGCTCGGCTGATCCAAGATCCACCATTTTCAAGTGACTAGACCAAACTATGTCAAAGACAAAAGCTAAGCAGAGCTCCAGTTTTAGCACAAATTACCATTAGCTAACAGCGCTATCAGTTTGAGGTTCTGATAAGTGGTTTACATGGGGGGAAAAGTGTGTTTGATGATTGTTCTGCTGTATCAGCCACATGCATAAATCCGGTATACATTGTATGGACTGAGCCCTTCCATGAATAGCGAAATTCTGCCGGTAATTGATGCCCTAAAATGGTTTCTAATTGCCCATAGATGCCACAAGATGGTTCCAGAGGAATACAATTTTCCTCATTGAATAAGAGTAGAAGTAAAAAAAAAAAAAAAGTCCACAAATAAGTGAATTTGTGAATAGAGAATCACGAATATGCAGCGAAACACTTGACAAACCCTGGTCGCCAGCAAATCGCAGGGCACATAGAAACAAACAACCATTCACACTCACACCTCCGGGCAATTTAGAGTCTTCAATTAACCTACCACGCATTTTTTGGGGATGAGGGAGGAAACCGGGGTGCCCGGAGAAAACCCAACCAGGCACTGGGACAACATGCAAACTCCACACAGGCGGGGGCGGGATTTGAATGCCGGTCTCCAGAACTGTGAGGCAGATATGCTAACCAGTCGGTCACTGTGCCGGCCCAGAGAACTAAATACAAACAAATTGACAAGACAACGAGGAACACCTGGACAAGACACAAGTGGCTGGAGGGAGCTGATTGGTCGACACAAGGTAGAAGGTTGACGAGAACAGGTGGACACAGTAAAACATGAAACAAAATCAAACACAATCCAAACCAAAACACAGACCATGACAGTTCAACCCTCAGCCGTTGAAGTTCGGGCACACAGGAAACAACAGGGGCAAAGTGCGCAGGATCTCGGGGAAGGTGAACTAGGAAAAACAGGTGGTACGAGACAAGGTGACGAAAAAGGCACAGAACAAGGTGACTTGGGGACAGGTTTGGATGGACGTGACTTAGTTGGAGGCGTGGAACAAGGTGTGGAAACTGGTGAAAAATTAAGTGGCTAGGAAACGGGCATAAAAACAGGACGATAAAATTTGACCTTTACTTGGGCGCCTCCGTTGGCCACCACGCGGCGGTCCCAGATAGATGGCCAAACGTGTGCCCAAGTAAAGTTCAGAGGAAAAGGACTCGCAGAGGTTGTAAAAGGGAAAACGTGACAGAACCTGACTAGGACGAGAAAAACTAGGGAAAGAACCGGAAATTCTAAATCGGTGTCAGAATCAGAAAGGAAGTTAACTAAATCGGGCCATCTTCACAATCTGAAAAATCGAAATCTAAAAAAACATGGCGGTAATATGGTAGGGTGAATAGCTAAGACGAGTGGGGGACACTGGTGAAAAGGACAGACAAGAAAAAACAATGGGCTTATTGGAGGAGGGTAGATATGGTCGGCAGGCTGAGGGCGCTGGGAGGTAGACTGGTGGCGTGGAGGGTGACGCCGTGTGCATCCCGCTGGGTCCTTGTTTGTTTGTTTTTTAAGGCAAGGCAGGAGTGCAGGAGCATGAAAAAGTGTTTTAATAAAAAAAAATAAAAAATCTAAAGCTTGTCACTCTTCCTGAAGCAGAGTGATTCGAAACAGAGCTTGTATCAAAACACCTGTGTCACGTGACCGATGACGTTCAAAGCTTCGAACGTCATCCCTGTTTCGGTTCGCACTTCATTCCTTCAAAATGTTTCGAAGCTTTTCATAGGCTCATAGTCTTTCAGTGTGTGTCATCGACTCATGGCATTTCAACGCGTTCTGAGCCAATGACAACCAACCAACATCTAACCCTTAATATAATTTGCATTTATTCTTTGGGTTAATCTGGAATGTGTTTTAGAGTATGGGGGGAGCATCTGCATATTTTATTGTAATGAAGATATAATCATTATTTGGTATGAGTGAACAAAACATGAATGACCATACAGACTTTTCTGAACTTTTATTGCTGTCATGGGAAACAGTGCCAAAACAGTGCCAGTGCTTCAGTCGTGCTCTTTCAAGGTTGCTATGGCTTCAGTTGTCCACCAGATGTCACAGTCACTGAAGTTTTGAACATTTTGAGTCTTTTTTTGCACAATTGTTAGGAAAGCCTCAGTGCTTCATGACGCTTCACTTGCCCACCACTACCAAAATCTAACCACAAAGTATCAAAGAAACACTTGAATAAATCTAAAACTGGGAACAAGACATGACTGGTGAAATAACTGAGTGGCATGACAGACAGTGCCAATGACAATGAACTGAAAGAAACCAGGGAACTAAATACAAACTAATTGATAAGACAACGAGGAACACTTGGACAAGAAACGAGTGGCTGGAGGGAGCTTAAATGAGCACACAAGACATAAAAAACATGGGACACAGGAAAACATGAAACAAGACCAAACAATCCAATCCAAACCAAAACACAGACCATGACAGTAAGCACGGGCTTTTCATTTGAAAATTCCCATTGGTATAGTGAATTGTGAAGAGCGGATACGTCTCCGTTGTTCTGCTTGACCGTTGATCGCAAACTGCAAAGAACTCGACGCTTTTGATTTCCCTCTCTATTTACTCCCGGTGTTTTTTCATTGCGGTCAGGCCAGCCTAAAAGATGAAGTCAAGGCAGCAGATTCTTAAGTGTCTTGCTGGCACTGCTGCAAATGAATCACTTTTCATATGCAGCAGTGCCCGCATTTTGAATGTAAAAAAATCGCCGACAATCAGGCCGATTTAATCATGGCAGCCAAAATCACGATCACAATTCAATTTTTATTACTTGTGCATTCCAAGAAGAAAGTCTACTCTTCCTTTTGGTATGTTTATACTGTCACAGAACATAATACTGTATTGTCTTGTAAGAGCGATCAAATTTCTCCAAAACAGCTGACAATATGGGAAACTCTGCTTTGAAAATGTCTGAGTTAGAATAAACTTTTAAGTTTTAACATTGTCTTTTTACCTTTTTTTTCTCCCCCTGATCTACAAACAATGAGGCCCATCTGTCTGTTTTTACAAATCAAATGTGGCCACCCCTACTTTAGAGATATGTTATGTTTAAAACCACAAACCACAAATGTGGCCTTCTGCATAATTAATAATCCTCATGTCTCCGGGTTGGCTTTCAGGGCTACACCAAGTCCATAGACATCTGGTCAGTTGGCTGCATCCTGGCTGAGATGTTGTCGAACCGGCCCATCTTTCCTGGGAAGCACTACCTGGATCAGCTCAATCACATTCTGGGTAAAACCATGTTGTTGTTTTAACCTTCAGCTTGACGTGTAATCTCCTATCGTAACACGTGAATCTTATCCTCCTTCAGGTATCTTGGGTTCTCCTTCCCAGGAGGACCTCAACTGCATCATCAACGTCAAAGCGAGGAACTATTTACTGTCTCTGCCGCTGCGCTGCAAAGTGCCCTGGAACCGCCTCTTCCCCAATGCTGATGCCAAAGGTCTGAACCTATAGAAGATAATCCACATAGTAAACAGAGGAGAAAAGTCCATGAAACGCTCGATGCCTGCTCACAATGTACATGTCATATTGTGATGGCTCCTCTCGTCAGTTATTCATAACTGCCACCTTGCACAATAAAAAGAGAAACTGACTAGAAATAGTCAACTAGGTCAAAAAACGCAAAAGCTCACGGCGCTCTTGGTCATGCATGGACACATTACATTGTTTACATTCGCTTGCAACCAATAAGAGGACATAGCGGTGTCACGTGGTTGGTTGTGACGATTTTGGAGTGCTTCAATTTTTTCTTTACCACGTGCGAACAATAGCTACAACGAATAATCAAATAACTCGAATAGTTCGATTACAAAAAGGTCAAAGCATTTTTCCGCACCCACCACTCTGTGTAGAAATACGTTTGCGTGATGGCGGTAAACCAGGAGGCGGGAGTCCATAAAAGATAATGTCCAAAGTTTGTTTTACAATTACCAAGGACTATAAAGTGCAATGTGGACCACAACACCATGTCTACGATCGCCAACACAAGGTAACATAGCGACGTTAGCTAATTTAATATAGCCTACCCTCGCTAGTTAGAAAGTATTATAATGCCCCTGCAAGTGGTCAATGATCGACTCATCCGCCGGAGCACTTTCGTACATTTACTCAACAAACAGTAAGAAAACTAAAACGGAATATGCACATTCATACACGAGCTGCCAGAGAGCGCAACAAAAGCAGAGTCACTTAACACACAGAGTTAAACGCTAGCCGGCTCTACACTCTCATTCGCTGACATCCATGTCACTCACCGGGTCAGGCCCCACCTTTTAAAGCCATACACACTCAGTCACAGACACTAAAGTAAAACATGAGGATGGCGACCCTAAATGGACAACAACAATACCTGCACCTCACTTGCGCAAGTTATTGTTTAATAGTGCAAAATCTCTTTATCCAATTAACCAATGGGATAATCGGTAGAATACTCGATTGTAAAAATATTCCATAGCTGTAGCTCGAGTGTGAACACAAACCAGCTCAAGTTTCCAAACCAACCTACCAACCAAGGTATAGCTCCCTCTAGTGGACAGTTTGCTACATTGCAGATGTTTTCATGTTGTGTTTTGTGTGTGGTCAGCATTGGATCTGCTGGACAAGATGCTCACCTTCAACCCACACAAAAGGATTGAGGTGGAGGAGGCCCTGGCACACCCCTACTTGGAGCAATACTACGACCCCACCGACGAGGTGAGTGACGCCTCGGCGACCAATCAAAATCGCGTTCTCCTCGGTGTTGACGTTTGCGTTTTTGCCGCAGCCTGTCGCCGAGGCGCCGTTCAAGTTTGACATGGAGCTGGATGACCTCCCCAAGGAGACGCTGAAGGAGCTCATCTTTGAGGAGACTGCACGTTTCCAGCCCGGGTTTCGATCCTAACACCTCACACCAGGTCAGTCAAACGGCTTTTAATGCCCTCATCGTCCTTGTACCCTCGTGTAGTTTGGTTCTTTGCTAGACCCAAAATGTTCATGGGTTAATGACCATATTCTCCAGTTTATGCTTAAGTCCTTTTTTTTACGCGCCTGGGCTTGCGTACTTTTCATCTACGGCTATACATATTCTTCTTCTGTCTAGACTTCTGATGCACCCACTGCACAAAAACATAAAACTTGAAAATACCTTACAGCAGCAGATGTGTAGTCGGACAGTTGGGACGTGCGGAGTGCTCTGGCTGGTGGCTACACTTAGACTTGGAAGAAGAGCGTGTTTTTTGTTGTTTTTTATTTTAAATTCTATATGAGCATTTAAAAAATACTGTGCTGTTGACTCGATGTGTGTTTGGATGTCCATCAATTAAAACAAAACAAAAAAGGACGAGCAAAAAAGTCAGCTAGTGCCAGTATTCCTTGCCATAAATATCACAACTAAAATCCTCTAATCACCAACTCACAGCACCTCCTTGTTCAACACTATATTTTTTTTTGTTCGGTCCCAAGTCAACGTTGGCATACTGCTTAAGACTGCAGTAAGAAAAAATAAAATAAAAATAAAAAGATCGAACTTTGTGATAGTGCAAGTTGAAATATTTTGGATAGCGTTCTGAAAATCTCTTTCACAATATTACTAGTAAATGTGGCTCATATTCATATTGTAACTGCATCCAAACCTCAGCTGCAATATGTTTAACCTTCCTGGGGTGCTTGAATTACAACAAACAGCCTCTGACGCACATGCTTAAGTTGACGGGAGAATGCACATGAGGTAAGATTTCAACAAGTTCAACACAATGTTTAGTTCAGAATAAAAGGTGAATATTTGGCAAATTTGTGAATATGAAATTTGCCTAGTAAATAAGTCTTACAGCATTCTCCAATTCTCTATTATGGTTACCCTGCAGGAACAAGACCATTTCTTCTTTAATATCAATTAGTGTACAATGAAGTTGGGATGTTGTGTTAAACATAAATACAAACAATGCAATGATTTGCAAATCATGTTCGACCTATATTTAATTGAATACACTACAAAGACAAGATATTTAATCTTCAAACCGATAAACTTTGTTTTTAGCAAATAATCATTAACTTACAATTTTATGTCTGCAACACGTTCCAAAAAAGCTGGGACAGGGTCATGTTTACCACTATGTTACATCACCTTTTCTTTTAACATTCAATAAACAGTTGGGAACTTTGTAGGTGGAATTCTTTCCCATTCTTGCTTGTTGTACAGCTTCAGCTGTTCAACAGTCCGGGGTCTCCGTTGTCGTATTCTACGCTTCATAATGCGCCACACATTTTCAATGGGAGAAAGGTCTGGACGGCAGGCAGGCCAGTCTAGTACCCGCACTCTTTTACTACGAAGCCACGCAGTTGTAACACATGCAGAATGTGGTTTATTATTGTCTTGCTGAAATAAGCAGGGGGCGTCCATGAAAAAGACGTTCCTTGGATGGCAGCATATGTTTCTCCAAAACCTGTATGTACTTTGCAGCATTAATGGTGCCTTCACAGATATGCAAGTTACCCATGCCATTGGCACTAACACAGCCCCATACCATCACAGATGCTGGCTTTTGAACTTTGCGTCCATAACAGTCTGGATGGTTCTTTTCCTCTTTGGGCCGAAGGACACGACGTCCACAATTTCCAAAAACAGTTTGAAATGTGGACTCGTCGGACTACAGAACACTTTTCCACTTAGATGAGCTCGGGCCCAGAGAAGCCAGCGGCGTTTCTGGGTGTTGTTGATAAATGGCTTTTGTTTTGCATAGTAAGTTGCACTTACGGATGTAACTGTATTTACTGACATTGGTTTTCTGAAGTGTTCCTGAGCCCATGTGGTGATATAATTTACACATTGATGTCTGTTTTTGATGCAGTGCCGCTGGGGGGATCGAAGGTCACGGGCATTCAATGTTCGGCCTCGCCGCTTACATGCAGTGATTTCTCCAGATTCTCTGAACCTTTTGATGACATTATGGACCATAGATGAGTAACATTGTCCTTAAACTGTTCGACTATTTTCTCACGCACTTGTTCACAAAGAGGTGCACCTCGCCCCATCTTTGCTTGTGAATGACTGAGCAATTCAGGGAAGCTCCTTTTATACCCAATCGTGGCACCCAGCTGTTCCCAATTAACTTTTTGCCACCTGTCCCAGCTTTTTTGGAACATGTTGCAGCCAGGGGGCACGGTGAACGACTGGTTACAGCATCTGCCTCACAGTTCTGAGGACCAGGGTTCAAATCCCGGCCCCGCCAGTGTGGAGTTTGCATGTTCTCCCCATGCCTGCTTGGGTTTTCTCCGGGCACTCCGGTTTCCTCCCACATCCCAGAAACATGCATGGTAGGTTAATTGAAGACTCTAAATTGCCTGTAGGTGTGAATGTGAGTGCGAACGGTTGTTTGTTTGTGTGTGCCCTGCGATTGGCTGGTAACCAGTTCAGGGTGTACCCCGCCTCCTGCCCGATGATAGCTGGGATAGGCTCCAGCGCTCCCGCGACCCTTGTGAAGATAAGCGGCTCAGATAATGGATGGATGGATTTTGCAGCCATAAAATTCTAAGTTAATGATTCTTTGCTAAAAACAATAAAGTTTTGTCAATTTGAACATAAAATATCTTGTCTTTGTATTGTATTCAATTAAATATAGGTTGAACATGATTTGCAAATCATTGCATTCTGTTTAACACAACGTCCCATCTTCATTGGGGTTGTATTATAAGTATTAAAGAATAAAATCGAAACCTCAGTCCAAAATAATCGAACGATGGGATATTCATAAAATGAGTTGTTGTTCAGTTTTGATTTTACACAAAGAACATTCTGATGAAACTCCTTTGAATTTGGACAGAAACGAGTTGCAGGGTAGAGCCTGTGAGTGGTTTTGATAAGTAATTCTTTAACTTGGTTTGGAACCAGAAATTTGCTGTGCTCAACCCAAAGACTTTCTCCACAACGCAACTGCTTTTGGTGGCTAAATTTAGTGCTTTCCTTATGTGTTTATTGTCACATTTACGATCCAAAAAGTCTCTTCCACCTACCATTGGTCTTGAACCACCTTTCTCCATCTGTCCACGCTGGAGAGAGCATTTAAAGAGATGAAGAAGCTGGACTGGGATTCCATTGATCACACTTTCAAAATCAGTAAGATCAATGAAATTTTGTGAACAAATGTATCATAGTCAAATGGTGTACCAAATCCCTCAAAGAAATGAGAGGGAAAAAAATGATAGTTTTCCACAGATTGTAGAGCATGGTCTTGTTTCTATGTAAGATATATTGATTATTCCAGACAATCCATTTGTGCTGTGAAAAGTTGTTATGCCTAGATGAGACTACAGGATTTTAGTCCTGATATTGGCCCGATTTCCTAGAGCAGGCCCAACATATTTAGTCGGGAACGACAAGATTTCTTGTAGTGTGACATAATCCACGACCAACGATAGTCCTGAGAAAAGTCTAGCATGTTTGAGTATTTAAAAAATAAAAATAAAATAAAAAATGTGTCTTCTGTGTAGTGTGACGTATCAACGACAACTCTCCGACAGCGCACCTTGACGTCAACCAATAGGATTGCGTATTGTGACTGGCGCATCACCTCCCGTGCTTGCCATTGTCAAGATACTTGCACACCGTTCCTAACATTTATTCACGCGCACAAGCCAATGTTTACCGAAGCTTTAGAGCATGATTCGACAGAACGCCGGTATGTTTACGTACAGCCGATAGTGCTAGCACTAGCTTGCTAGACTACTCGTGTAGTGTTGCCACTGTTTGACCCAGATACGGCAAGATTTCATGGCAGTAGTCTGAATTTGACCAAATTTGTCTAGTCGCCTGATCCAGGCATTAGTAAGCCAACTTCCATGGATCTAATGCCTGTTTATGGAAATGAGACAACTTAATTGGTAACTTGGAACATTTGAAAATCACAAATTAATAAAGACTTGAGGCCTTCACATTTTTCAAATAGGATGTTGGGGAAAACAAACCAAGGACTTTCATGACACAGACACCTTTGGAGCCATTTGATTTTGAGTTTCAAAGTCAATAGCATTGAACCGTCCTTCAGAGCAGTTTCTAATCATTGTAGTCCTTTTGACATAATCTCTTTTGTTTTTCTATATGAATTTAAACGGTGTGGAATTTATTGCAGAGGGTGTTATCAACACATAAAGAGAGGGCAGGATAAACCATTTTAGAAATCCCATCAGCCTTGGAGAGCATTAGCCGTGCCTGTAAAGTGAGGTCGCTTTGAAGACAACAGTTGAACACAGATTTTGCTTTTTGTACATTTGTAGAAAGGTTTTCAGTCAGTCGGTCACTCGCAGAGTTATTCATTGTAATTCCTAGATATCTGAGAATTCTTAACAGTAATTCCACAAACGGATTGTTTTTTTGTGTTTGTTTGTTTCATGAATAAACATTATTTCACACGTCTTTGTATTAATGACCAAAGCAGAAGCGGTTGAAAAGGCCTTCAATCCCTCCAAGACTACTGGGACCTGTTTATCATGAGGAAAATGCATGTGCCATATGCTAGTTGATTTGATGAATAATGTGTGGTCTCCAATACTAACTCCTTTTGTGTGACTATAATTTAGAGTGTATAGATTCAACATCTCAGCACCAACTAAACACAAAAGGGGAGAAATTGGACAACCCTGTCTGATACCTTGTTTAAGTTAAAATCTCTGGTAGGAACCTTCAGAATGACCAATGTTGCTATTAATACCTTTGTATATAGTTTGTACCATTTCCTTAAGCCTCTCACCAAACCTAAAATAATTGAATGCTTTGTAGATGAACTCATGTTCTGCAGTCAAATGCCCTGTAAAAATCCCCAAAAAAGAATCGGCGATCAGTTAGATGCGAGTCGTCTATCAAAATCCCAGGTCCCTTGAATGTAGCGCCTCAACCAAGTGGACATTTTAGATGGCTTGTCCTTTGAATAACTAGCCGCTCTATTGCAAAATTGTGGCACTATTAACTCGGGCCCATCCGATTTGGACTTTTTTTTTAGGCCAATGCCAATTCCGATATTTGGCAAAGTCAAATTCCGATAACTGATTAATTGGACCATTATTTAAAAAAAATATATAATGAATAAAAAATGCCTTGTGTCCTTAATGTTTACAACAATAAACATGAATGACAGGCAGAACATTTGACTGTTTTACAATACTTTGTCCTATAGTATTTTACTTTACAAGAGACATAAACTGATTTTTGTTTATTTGAATGTCATTATCTTTGTCTTATGTTGTAATGTGTCAACTGTGTAAAAACAAACAAACAAAAAAAAGTTTAAAAAAAAAATACAAAATACAAATCGGCCATTTTTTTTTCCGATTTGAAAAGGGCTTATATCGACTGACTAATCGATCGGGCCCTGCTATTAAGAATTAAAAATGAAAAGTGTAACGACTTTTTCTTTTTTCTTTTTTGTCCTACAGATGATTCGCCGCCAACGGAATCCCCCCTAACCCCTGGCTCCTACACGCTGTTGTTGCTGTTTTTTGTGCTTTTTAAAAAAAAAAAAAAAAAAAAAAAATATTATTCTTCGGTTTTGGTTCCCAGAATCCTCAGCTGTCGCTTGTCAAGTCCACTTTGCTCAGGAATGGCGTCAGGAATCAATCAGTCTGTGGTTCCGGGATGAGGGAGAGTGATTTTTCATCTCGCCCCCACCCCAGCCCCCTCCTTTAAAAGGCTTTTTTGTCGTCGCCTGCTCATCATGCAGCCCCCCGAAAAAAACCGAGCAATTTATGCAAAGAGTCGACTTCATCAGCCACAAAAAAAGCCATGGTTCTTGCGGTTCTCCTCTAGAATCGTCCTTTTATTGTACATGAAGCTTCTATTTTAGCCTTTGCGGGGTCAGCACGGGACAGTCTTAATGTGTTTGAAAGGGAAAGAAAGAAAAACACCCCCCATTGTTTATCCTTTCTAAATAGTAAAAATATGTTTGTGTTGGGAAACTGACTATATTTTCCTCGTGTGCGTGCATGTGTGCGTGGCCTGCTGAGAAGACGTGTGCCCCTCTGCATGACTGTTAGCAGCTGTGTATACAAAGAGCATGTCAAGTGCCACACGGGCCTTTACCGTTCCGCCTCCAACACGGTGCTTCAGCGTCCTCATTTTGACTTGTTTTTTCTTTTTTTAATTTAGCTCGGCCGTCGTCCGCCCGCGACCAATTGCGTCACACGAGTAGCTCCTACGAGAGCTTGAAATTCCGCTTTCTGGTGTCCGTGAATGCAATTCGATAACTCTTAAAAAAGGTTCTAGTCCACTTTATAAACGCAGCACTTAAGCTCCAAGTAGCTGGCATCTAACTAACAAGCTGTGCGAGGACACTGCTTTGGCTTATAGGAGTGAATGCAGCACGACAACTTTCAAAAAGCCAGTGGTCTGTTCAATATTTAAACACTTCAACTTAGCTGCTTGCTTATCTGTTTGAGAATCTGCAAGGATAGTTTGGGATGATGCTCCCCACCCCACCCCCACGAACGTGAAAAGTTCAATAAACTCGACTCAAAAGTACTTTTATTTCTTGAAATGCTGTGTTTTCCATCAAGAATTAAATAAAAAGGAAGACAAACTAATTTGACTCGAAAGTTATTTTTTTGGCTATGGATTCTTGGAATTGAGCCACGGCAAACTTGAGGGGGCTAACTCCATTTTGGGCATTTTGCAGGAGAGTTTAATTTCATGACGATGACGATCTATCAGCTTTATTTCTTTATTTATATGGCAATGATTACTTCTAGATACTTGTTTTTACAGAAGTTGTGCTTTTTCCTCAGGTTTTGACATTTTGGTCTTGGATCACACTTGCAAAATTGAACAAAAAAAATAAATAAACAAGTAGACCTACACCAAAAGCCTGTTTTTTAATGGGTGCGGCCTTCTTGAAAATGGCCCAGTTGTTGCGCTGAAAAATCAAGAGTGCAATAAAGAAATTCCCCCTAAATATCAACATTGATTTAGACCAGTGTACATCTGAAAGATATGCCTTTTCTCTATTCTGCACTTACATGACAAAAGTGGAGTTGGCACACTCACTCGAGTTCTCCGTGGCTCAACTAGCTCGCAATTGATTAGAGCTCCCCTCCTCAATGCTCATCTATTTGGGATGCCGCTTTTCCCCAAAAAAACATGATTGCAGCACCAACAAGTTCAACTCCCAAGTAATTTTGTTTTGTGGGATGCTGCTTTTTCCAACAAGCTAGACTGGAAAGTCATTTTATTTTTGGAAGCTGTGTTCCCCCCCCCACCCACAAACATGAATACAGCATGAAGACCAACAAACTCAACTCAAAAATGTGTTAGCAACACGTACTTGTAATTAGCAGCCAGCTAACTAACTAGCATACAGGCACTCCTTTCGCTATTTGACGTGGCTTTTTCCCCTAAACTGGTGAATGCAGTACAAAGACCAGCAAACTAGACTGGAAAGTAATTAGTTTTTTGTGGGCGCTGCTTTTCCCCACAAAGAAGAATGCAGCACAACGACCACTAAATTAAACTCAAGAAGAAGAAAAAAATTCTGATGCTGCTATGACCCACAAACATGAATGCAGCATGAGTACCAACAAACTCAACTCAAAAGTGTTTTTTAACAACACTTAATTGACAAGTAATTGCTTCAATTAAGTAGGTGTGTCCTAGCCAGTTGTTAAAGGAACAATCAACTTAAAATGACTCATTTAGCACTTTGTTAGCTGAGCAGATATTTAAAACAAAAATAACTACAAATCATCAAACGCTCCTGCGGTGGCGGCGGCCTGTAGACATATACGGAAATATACGCATACTTGTTTGGGGGAGGCGTTCATAGGCACCGGGAAGCAGCAGCGCGGTTTGTGTGCTGATTAGCGCTTGTGCTTCATTCTTTTGTGTCTGTTTGTGCCTTCTTTGACGATTCCGTGTGCAGCTTCTAATGTGATCAAATCAAGTTAAAAAAAAAAGAGCTTTGTACATTTTAAAAGACTTGTTGCCACCGTTGTGTGTCTGTGCGTGCGCGATTTGTGAAGAAAAGCATTTCTATTTTTCCCTTTCTTTCCCCCTTTTTGTGCAGATATTTTTGTCCGATGAATGTTTTCTTTCTATCAGACACTAAATGATCTTGTTGCTTCACTTCCTGTGTTTTGATTAATTGTGAAGAAAGAAAAATGATTTAAAAATGAAAAAAATGTCCACCTTGTGTTTTTTAAGGTGTCTGCCTTGACATTGTTGTTGGGTTTTTTGGGTCAGTTTTATTTTGTCGTTGTGAAAAGATTTGCTCTTATTGTTGAAGACTGTTTTTAAAAAGTGAATAATGAAATGGTCTTTTTCAAGCCAATAAGAAGAAAAAGACACACTAACAAAGAAAAGTCAACAATCAGTATTGAAGTGACTGGACCGCTCTCAACAATCAACACATACACAATTGCCAAATAACTTTCTTTCTTTGGAGCAACCAATTCTAAATGTATTAAATTAGAAAATCAATAAAAGTGTTTTCCCCCAAAATGTTCATGCATGTCTACTATTGATTTTTTTATTATTATTATTATTGTGTCCACCATTGAATGAAAACATACAACCTCAGCCTTACAGAAACATTTGCTTTAGCCACTAAAATGACTGAATTAAGAAGCTGTTTGCTGACCTGACATTGATAGTGTGTGTGTGTGTGTGTGAGAGAAAGCGAGAGAGAGAGAACAGAATGTATGCCAAAAGATGTCTGTTTTACAGTTACTTGTGACCATGAAATATGGCTAATGTTGCCATATGCACAGCCACAACAACAGCAAAAACATCAACTTACCGCAAGGTGTTTTCTCAAGTTAGAAGTGGGCTGAAATATCCAAATTTGGGCAGTAACAAAACTACGCTGCATGTTCAAGCTGCAGTTTTTCGTAGACTGAAATGTAACAGAGTAACTGTAGCGGGTTATTACCCACCTCTGGTACTAAATAAACTATACAGTACACTTTAAAGCAGCTGACTAACTCGACGATATAGAATATTAGTAAAAGAATAATTTAAATAAAATAGTTTTACATATTTCACAGGTCAACGTTTTTAATTCATATTTATATATATTTTTTTATATTTATTTAAACAGGTCAATTTGACCCACAAAATAACATGATTAGTGATGTTCACAGTTCAAACCAAATTTCAAAAAAATTTAAGGAATCTGTGAGGTACTCATTATTTAATAGAAAAACCATGTGTGAGATAAAATTAAATAACAACACTGTAAAGCAACTGGTTCCATTGAAGAATCAACCAAAAGTAAAAATGTAAAAATAAACATTGTTTTCCTTTTAAGTGAAACTGAAAATTGTTTTGAAAAAAAATCAGATAAAACTCATGCTGGAATTAGTTTTCTTTTTTACTTTTTGGGGACATTTTCAAATGTGCAAATCTTGCAAAATTTAAAAGAATGTCATTGTTCTCATTATCGTTTAAAAAAAAAACCCATGCGTACAATAAAATTAACTATACAGCAAATGGCTGCCATGACCATTATTTTAAAAAAGTTTAAAATCCACAAGCAGGCGTGTGGGATACATTAAATTGTTTCATATTATCGCTGTCACCTTGTTGTATTATTTATTTCCAGTAGGCGGAGCTTTAGTCCCATTGTAATACCAGTGTCGCATTCGTAGTTTCAGTTTTGTGACTTGTTAACAATATATAAATTAAATAACAAATAAAATGACGTCACAATCGTAACAATACCTGTTTAAAATCCAGTTATTTGACGTAATATGCCATTCAAATTAGTTGTGAATCTTAAAATAGATAATTTAATTCAGATTAAACGACCGTGAAAGCCCCAAAGATCATGTGATTTTAAGGGCGACACACAAACGATAAACTGTGATTAAAACGATGACGTCTCTCGAATGGCAGATTTTGTTTACTTGAGACCCGTCCACGTGGTAGTGACGCTTCGCCCATGCGCAATGGAGCCAGGCTTCTTGGCTTTCCCTTCTCCGCCTTCGATTGGCTCTCTCCCTCCAGCCCCGCCTTATCAGGCCGCCAATTGGTCCGGCTGCCATTGTGCTCTTCGCGGATTGGACGCTATTTGTAGCCGCGCTTTAGTAGCTAGGCTACTGCTGCCATCATGGTCCTCGACAGAACTCGGAGATTGTCGTTCTGTCGTCATAATTAGAAAGGAAAACAAACCTTTGCGCATTTATTATATTAAGTACATAACGAACACATGATGATCCTGTGACGTTTGATTCGTGCCAAAAATGTGTTTATCTCTACGTTTGAAACACAAGAAGCAGTTGTGAGGAATGGTGGCTAAAGTTAGGTTACTTAAATACGTAATATACCCGTAATGTACCCGTAATACGTAATATACAAGTAAGTTAGTTTAAAGCGACTAGAGCACTACATTTCATTTGGCATCGAATAAAAGTTTATTTTTCCGCATTACGAGTTAGTGATTTAAAACCTACAAATCCCCACGGCACTTAAAGGCAGCACGAGCATTGGAAGAAAAGCTGTTTTATTTGCACTTTTCCGCCAAGTTTTGCACCGCAACCTTCGTGTTATTTTATTTTATTCTAAGTCCTCGCCGCTGTCACGATGCGCCTCGTTGCTGTTTCTCTGAATTATTGATCACCAAAGACCCGGGCAGAAAGCAAAGGAGGCCCGCGGACTGTGTGGCAGCTGATGGCCGTAAGAGAGGCGCCCTCGTCCAGCCTGACAAGCCCCCGCATGCCCGCGAGCATCCACCAGGTAACCGAGTATCCTCCCACCGCCAGGCCGCCCAGTCGGCCAAGACGGGCTGCTGCGGTCCGCATGGGACAGTGATCCTCCGTGCGGGCTCCCCAGGACTCAGCGAGTGTTTTTGGGGGTGAGTGACCTGCTTTGGAGGACACACTTGGCTGGTCCTTAAACGTCTCGTTATGATTTCAGCTCGTTTTGGTTCAGTTTAATAATTACTGCTTGTTTTGGTTAGGGACAATCATTTTAAATGTTAACATCAAAGACACTTTAATGCCACAAGGGAGGTCGCTTTACTGTTTTTCTTTTTGGACGTTTTTTCAGCTAAAACAGCCCGATGCTGTCTCTGCGACGTTGTGTTTAAGTGCGGCTCGTCCTTCTCGCCACTGATGTTGTTTTCGTTGAAGTCAGCCAGCCAGCTGCATTAAAAAAAAAAAACGTGTGCGCGTGTCCGTACAATAGTGATGTCATCGCCACCGAGCTCAGCTGTTTATTTTTTTTATTTTTTATTGGTTTAATCGAATCACTTGTCCAAACCTCTTTGGCAGGAGACGTTTTATTGATTGAGCCTTTCTAAAATTAACCGTGTGTGTGCGCGCGTGACTTTAAAGTGACCTCAGCCAGCTCAGCTCTTACCAGATTAAATATGACAGCCTATACTAGCCTTTTTTTTAATGCAATAACGTTAAATCTTTTCCAGCTTGAATTAGTTTTTGTGACTTAAATGACGAGCTGTGACTTTATCATGAAACCACACGAGGCAGTAAAAAGTAACATTAATCGTGTGTTGTTGTGGTGTGTGTGTTTTTTTTTTTGGTTTGTTTTGTTTTTGCACGTGAAATTCATATTCTCGTCTTGTATTTATTTACACATCCGGGGATGTGCCTGCCTCCCCCCTCCCCTGCTCGTTTGGCGCGTTCATGTCACATGGGAAATAATCCTGCCAGTAAACACGACGATTTGGAATGCTCTAAAATCTCACTGTGACTGAATTGTCTGTTTAGAACAATGATTAGATGTCTATTGTGTCACAAAATCTTGATCATCATCGCAGGTAGTGTTGTGTGTTTGTTTTAGTGCATATATTGTCTATCTATCGATCTACCTATCTATAATCTGTCAAACAAAAACCGTGGTTAATCGGACTAATCATAGCAACTGCGATAATCATTATGACTATTGTGCACGTCTATTTTATAAAAGTAGTTGAAAATAAATAAATACTACTAAATACTCGTCAAAACGAGCTACATTTAAAGTGATCATAGTTGCTTGGTAGTCTTTATTTTTGCAACAAAAAAAAAAGCAGAACATGTTGACAAAAACATCTCGAGCCGTATTTTCCCATCTTTCCCAGGGACCTTGAAGGCAGCGCCGTCGCTGATTGGCCAACGCGGCCGTCAATCATCTTTGCAGCACCCTCCCACGTGGGTGACGTTTCCGTGCCAAAGCGGGCAGCCCAGTGCGAGACAACAAAAGCTCGCGTGGGGGACAAAATGCGAGCCGTCGCTGGCCTAACACTTCGTCACTGACCCGGCACACTTGCACACATGGACTGGAAGCGAACACGATGACTTTTACGAGGAGATTGTGACGACAACAAGGAGCTTGTGTTGTGGTGCGTTTGGGTGTGTTTACGTGCTCGACAGGCTGTCGTCCGTCACAACAAACATTCAGGTGCGTGACAACACTTTTTTTAATAAATGATTTTCGTGCAAACATTTTAGTAAAATCATCCAATAAACAAGTAAATGTACGTGCTGTCGTGGTGACTTCATGGGTCAGAACGCAAGGTGGGAAAAACGGCCACGCTGTTGCTCCGAGCTGAGTTGTCGGCGAAGAATTGACACAAAAGAACCAGTAAGCGTTTAATTTGGTCGAAAACACGCCAGTTCGGTTAAAAATATTGTTTTGTGTTGAGAAGGCAGCAAGGCTTATGTCTGCACTTCCCGTTTTGTATGTGTTTCTTTGTTTGCACTTGATCTGCTTACTTCCTCTTTGCTTTGCTTTTCTCACCTGTGCAACCAAACAAAAGGGAAAACAATATTCGGTTTTAAAACATGAGCATTGTTCGACGTCGACGTTTGTACAACTTGACAAACTGACTTTTGTTAGCACAATGCAAGCAATTGAAGTGTGACAAAAACTTTATAAAACTCGACAATAAAGGTAGTGTTGGGGTCGTGGTTGCTTCAGATGTTCGAACCACGCTCGGAAAAAGCATTCAGCTTTGTTGTCACTTTAGCAGCTCACCGTCTCTTGTTCTTAGTGTTCTTTTTTTATCACCTGTGCCACCAGACAAATTAGCATAGCGGTTTGTTGGTGAATTTGAGACCCACGTTGACTTAATGTGACAAAATTCCTATTTCTTGATGACATTCTTAATTGTGCTCACTTAAGTTAAACAAATCAAAGGTGCACCGAGGTCGTGGTAGTTTCAGGTGCCCGAACTGTGGGGTGGGGGGGTGGAAGCAATGTGTGTAGCTTTTGTTCCCACTTTAGCAGCGTAGTTCCTAATTTTCTTCTCACCTGCGCAAGAGTGAGGCGAGACAGAATTTGAAAGAAAACCAACAAAGGTGGTGTGTGGTGACGCGGTGCCTTCACGTACCCGATGAAAAAACGACGCCTGCGGCTCTGTAGACAACAAAACAACGGCAGACTTGTTTTACAAACATGTTCGGTGTCGAACGAGCCGTCAAAAATGTCGCACGGACTCTTTATTTTTTTTTTACTTGAGTTTCGTGCAGTTGGTGTCGAGTGGGATTGCGCATGCGCAGCAGCTTTTGCAATCACATACGGTGAGCAGGAGTGCGAGAGGCTTAATTAAAGTGGGCTAATTAGATGAGGCGATGAAAGCTGTCTGACACATGCGCACTAAACACGCACGCGTGCGTGTGCACGTGAACGAAACGTCTCCTTCCTGTTGAGCTCTGTTTGCTGCCTTGCTTTTTCTCTCCTGTGCAAAAACATTGTGACTTTACTGTAAAGGTGTGTGTGTGTGTGTGTTTTCACGGAAAACAACGATGTGACTAAAAAAAAAAAAAAGTACTTTCTGCATTAAAAGCAACAGGTTGTTTTTTTTTTTTGTTCACCCCAAAAAAAACAGAAAACCTTTCCATCCTAAAGTCAGATTTTCACTAGATTAACAAATTGCGACGTTCACATCTGTCTCTTGTCCATAAAAATATGTTTTCACATGGGTAAATACACAAAAGGCTAGGGGGAGGAAACGGCGCCCCCTGTAGACGGCCAAACTCCAATCAACAACAGAAGACCTCATAGTCCCGCCCCCGTCCAGTTTGATTGACAGCAGGTCCATAAAACCCTCGCTGTGGCTGCTTGGTTGTTGTGACATCATTTTTTCCCCCTATAGACTGCCTGTCATTCAATAGATTAGCACTACCCAAAGATTCTCTTTTGACCCTGATAAATTGCCCTGCAACTCAATTTAGACAATCATTCCTGCCATCCAAAAGCAGGCTCAAAGTTTATAGTTTCACCAAAAGTAAAATTTTTGAACCTCTCAAAACCACTACACCTCAGCGTTGTCTTCTTCGGCCCTTTTAATTACCCCAGCACTAAATGTACACAATGGTTCCTGTGGTCCAAGAACAGGAGGAGGAGAAGGGGCAGTAAAACGGACCCAAAAAACTAAATGAACTAAATTTAGACAAGTGTCTGCTGTCTAAACACACTCTAAGTTCGTAGTTTCACTTAACTCGTTTAATGCCACGGACGTACTACTACGTCCTCATAAACCCATCCGTTTAGTGCCACGGACGTAAAATTACGTTTGCCGTGTTTTTTTATTAATGTTCCAGGGACCTTTAATTTGTAGCTGTGGAACTAAGAAGGTTCCAATCAGATTTGTTCAGCACTACCCAAAGAAAGTTCCAGGTATTTTTTTTTTAGTTCTGTAGTTCCTGGAACCCGGTACTCAAAGTGCCTGTAGTTTACGAGCTCACTGGGGCACGGAACGTGTTTCGTAAAGCAAGCGTTGTCGCGGTTTGTGATGTTGCCGATGTTGCGCCGCTTTGCGACGACACGGTGCATCACGCCGAAGCGAATGAGGGTGTCACACGGTCCTTTCGTCTTTCCTGTCGGGCGGCAGGTGTGATTTCCTGGCGCGGCGTCGGTGTGGAGCTGCCACACGCCCGAGCCCACCGGCACCACGACGGCCCTGGCTTGCATCCTCCAGTGTTTGTTCTGTCAGCAAGTCCAGCAGAGTTGCAACCCGTCCGGAGCGGACGGCCGCGCCGGCGAGGAGCTCCGGCCCTCGGACATGGTCAAGATGACCAAGTCTAAGACCTTCCAGGCCTACCTGCCCAGCTGCCACCGCACGTACAGCTGCATACACTGCAGAGCGCACCTGGCCAACCACGACGAGCTCATCTCCAAGGTATTTTTTGCCCGTTTGGCACGTGTGGAAAAATGGCAAGCTTCACCAGGGGAACCGTTTCAAAGTTACTTTTAAGACAAGTTAAGGGCTTCAAGCCTTTGTTAGGATTTCAAGTCAAGGTTTAGGGTTTCAAATTGGGGTGAGCCAGGTGTTCTAAACAAGGGTTGGGTTTCAAGCCCATTAGGGGTTCAAATTGGGGTTACGAGCCAGGGCTGTGGCCTTTTCGCACTGCACTTGGCAAAGCGCCTGACCCCCTCGACTTTCCCATTCACTACAATACTAATTTCACGGCAGCAATTCAGAGTTCAAACCTTTCTGTAGTAGTTTTGTAGTTTTCGAGGTGTATTTCAGGCTGAGCAGGGAGCATTGAAAGCTCAAATTCGCCCAAAGTTCAGGATAGTGTGACACCGCAATTATTATGACCTCCTCCATTTCCGTTTACAGTACAAGTCCACCAAAATAGCAGTCCGAAATCACGCCGCGAGCTTTGCTCCCATTGGAGGAGCTTTTTGACATCACGGCGTCAACGCTTGAAAATAGAAATGTTTTCTATCCGGTGACGCGACGCACAGCGTCACTTCAAAACCCACCGATGCCCCTCCGGCACACACAATCAATGGGAAGGTCGACGGCGTCAAGCGCTTTGCCAAGTGTAGTGTGAAAGAGCCTTTAGGCTTTCAAAGTAGGGTTTCAAATTAAGGTTTGAAGTCAGTGTTAGGAGAGTTTCAAACCTGCGTTAGGGTTTTATACAATGGTTGGTCCTTCAAAGTACGGTTTGAAGACAGGCTTAGGCCTCCAAATTGGGGGTTTTGATCTGGGGTTAGGATTTCAATTCTGGGTTATGGTTTTAATCAATAGTTGGGGTTTTTAAATTATGATTTCAAACCAGGGTTAGGGTTTCAATGGGGGAGCAAGGTTGTAGGGATGATGCTCTTATGAGGATGTGTGTGCATGTGTACAAGTATCACAGTTCAAGTGTGTTTGTATATCAGTGTGTCATTTAGTTTTTGTGTCAGCATTGTGTTTGCGTGTCAGCCCCGTCACAACACACACACACGCTCTGTCACCGGTGTCAAACTGGTGGCCCGGGGGCCAGATCCGGCCCGCCACATCATTTGATGTGGCCCGCGAAAGCAAGTCAAAATTTCTCATGGTGTTTTGGTGTGTAATGCCATTTGAGATCTTTGCAAGCATTTTTTTGTTTCCAATGAAAAGAAATGTAATGGTTGAAAAACATGTTTTTATAGGCTTGTGATTTCCAAACTGGCTATTCATCATCAATGTGTTGTGTATACTGTATGTAATTACAGTATAGGAGGTAATCTTTCATTTATATGAGTTCACAGTTGTAGCGGCCCTCCGGGGGGAGTCATAAGTACGATGTGGCATGTGACGAAAATGAGTTTGACACCCCTGCTCTATGTCATTCGAACCCGCCTCCGGGTAAACCGGGAAAACGGGCCGAGCGGGACTAACGAGGGAGACGTTAACGTGACTGTCTTCTCTTTGTCTTCTGTCTGCTTTCAGTCCTTTCAGGGCAGCCAAGGAAGAGCTTATCTTTTTAACTCTGTGTAAGTCTCACACCCATTCACATCCATCAACAATTCTGCCCCCAAACTCACTTTCACTGAGCAACATGAAATTTGGTAGACATGTCCATCATGAATAAACAAACCCACAAAAAAGATGCCATGGCTGAAAAGACACAAAGTCTGCATTGTAGGCTAAAGGCTTCTTTATACTCGCGGGGGCTGCGGCTTTCCCACGCGCAGTTTGCCTTTATACCCGAGCAGTTTTGAAAATGTCCTGCAGTTCTCCTCCAAGTCGGGGGTGTCGCTACGACTGGTATTGGCTAGGACGGCACAGGGTGGAGTTTCCTCTGCATTTTTGGGGCATTTCCGGTAGCCGTTTTTCCTTTCCTTTCCCTAACCAGGAACAATACCAGACATTTCAAATACGAACTTCAGTCCTACTCGAGCGGTTTCCAAAATTCAGCCCCTGAGTCCAGTTTCACTGAGCACCATGAAATTCAGTAATTATGTTTATCATAAGTAGACTCACAAAAAGGTCTTAAGAAGCAACACCTGAAAATACACAGGAAGACAGCCATATTTGTTCACAGTGGCTATTTTAGACTCATTTGCAGGGTCCTTCAAAGCGACGAACATTACTCGCCGTTTTCTTTCTTTTTTATTTTCAAGTCGGCCCTGAAAGCCAGGTGCACTTAGCAACTTGAAATTTGGTAAGCATGTCTATGATGAGTCGACCCACAAAAAAATAAAGAAAAGCCACAGGAAGGCTGTCATTTTGGCTCAAAGCCACCTTCTTAGGTTCAATTTGTCAATTTCCCAACACTCGACCTGTACTTGCTGTTGTACTTGCGTGTATGTCGATTGACATGCCGTGTGGTGTACTTCCTATGTGGCGGCACAGGGTGAACGTCGGCTGCGGTCCGGCCGAGGAGCGGGTTCTCCTCACGGGTCTTCACGCCGTGGCCGACATCTACTGTGAAAACTGCAAAACCACGCTGGGCTGGAAATATGTGCGTTGTCACACACGCTTTATATAATGGACACTTTTTGTTGAATTATTACTACTGCAGGTCGCTTTGCTGACGACGACAACTACAAACCTTTGAAGTTAGGGTTTTCAGATAGAATTAGTGTTTCAAGACAGGGGTTGGCTTTCAAATTTGGGTTTCAAGACAGAGGTTAGGGTTTCAAGGCATGTTTAGGATTAACACCGTCTGCGAGGTTAGGATTTGAAGAATAAAACCTTGCTAGTGTGTCTCAGCTAACATTAGCATGTATGTTTTTCAGGAGCTTTTTTTTTTTTTTTAGTTAAAAACAAATTGTTAAAATAGTAATTAAAAAAAAAAACAAAAACAAACAAAGCTTGCTAGTGTAGCTAAACTAATATATATGTGTGTGTGTCTGTCTCTTTCAGGAGCACGCCTTTGAGAGCAGTCAGAAGTACAAAGAGGGAAAGTTCATCATCGAGCTGGCTCACATGATCAAAGACAACGGATGGGAGTGACTCTCAACGCTCTAACTTGGGCGCTGGCTTGTCAAACTGTGACAAGTGGACCCCCCCACCCTCCCAATCCCAGCCCCCCCCACCCTCTCCACGTCGTCTGTGACATCACGCCACAGGGAGGCGACCATGCTTTCAACTGACTTGTCGTGGTGACCTCTTGCTGGACAGCGATGGACCACTTCTTTACGTTAGTGGATAAGCGGTTAGCATCGACTCGCTTTTTTTCTTTTATTTTAATGTGACGCGCTGCTGATACGGACGTCGTTTTGATAAAATAATGTAGCATTGGCGAAGGAGCTAGCATGTAAGCAAGCTCACAGGTTAGTTGCGCTGCTCACAGCTAGCTGCGCTGAACTAATACGGCAGCGGAAACCGAACAATTCAGCGAGCTAGCATGTTGCTGAGCTAACAAGTTGGCGAACAAGTGTGCCCCTTTCGTAACAATCTTTACCCTTATTTTGGTTTCTTTTTTTTTTTCTTTCCAAAGTATCAGATCGTTAGCAAGCTAGAAAGTTGGAGAGTTAGCATGCTAATTTCTGATTTTATTTACGATATTTCCCCTTTTTGGTTTCTTCTTTGGTGTTTTCTTTCCCAGGTTTCAGATCATGTTACAAAAAAACCATCATAGCAGTATTTCTCCACCATAAATATATGAAATTATGAATATATTGATATTTAAATATATATATGAAGATAGTAGTAGTGTTTGGTTAATACGAGAGTGGCTGGTCCCATTTGAGAAACTGATTGCAGATCCTTAGAAAGAGAAGTTATTTAGTACGTGGATGTTATACATACATTTATAATTATATATATATATATATATAATTATATGCACTCACTGTTGTTCGCTCTCATGCACACGTGTGTATTTGCATTATGACGTGCAACTGTTTTCTGCACTTTGCGGAGTCATCTGCTTAACGTCAGCTTGGAGGTCAAACCACAATAACGTTCGGACATTTTCTCGTTTTTTTTTATGTTTCCTTTGATCATGGATAGTTCTGACAGACAATTTCTTGTTTTGCTTCTTTATCACAATTGTCTCATTTTAATAAGGATAGACAGCTACGACATTTTCCCTTTTTGAGACAGTCAAGACTTGTTTTAGTAATAATGGACAATTGGTAAGGTTGGGCATCGTTTGAATTTGAGCGATTCCGGTTCCTTATTTCGATTGAGATTCTTTTTAGGGGGCTGGGTCAAAAAAAGTTTGCATGGTTTAAATAAAGTGTGTCCAAATTATGAATAGTAGAAAATATAACTTTGTTAAAATCGTTATTTGGGACTGTTTTATCACGTCAAATGGTTTATATGTGCAAGTTTTAACCTGACTTCCTGTTTTAAGCTTATAGTCTTTTATATTGAAGGGTACACACCGGAACTCAGACTTAAGGCACGAAAAGTAACTTCACACGGCACCGGTGATTAAAAAAATAAATAAATAAATGGATGGAACCAAATGCTAAAAAAAACGTTGATTCCGTTCCTAAGCCACCAATGAGGCACAAGTTTAGTGTTTGTGAGACGACGTTGATGTGAATTCTGTCCCAATTCATTGTGATGTAAAGTTGCTTTGGTGAAGTTTTACTCGATATGAAGCTTTTTCTTTTCTGTCATCAGCACTTACGTTGGTTTGAAGTAAATGCTAAAAACCATCAGTGCATAAGGGCAACCAACCGTTTACCTTGTTAACATAGTCTTATTTTATTGTTTTACTCACCCAGTTGATTGAGAGTTGACTTCACTGAAGCTCCATGTGGTGTAGGCTGAGGCTTGGAGCGTGTCAGACACTACCCATCATGAAAATCTCCTTTGCACAATATAATCTTATTCCAAGTAAAATTATACTGAGGCGACTGGTCATTAATGTTATCAAAGTTAAGACACACCTTTGTTCGCCGCCACTGGGCACAAGCATGTCTTCGTGTGTGTTCTTCTTTGTTGGTTTTCACCGCTTCGTTGGGTTTTGCCACTATTTCTTCAGGGTTGGTGGACTATGCATCGAAACTGGGAACCGAAATTTCTAAATTTGCGCGACTCCGGGAGAACCACAACGTTAGTCCCGGTCCCAATCGATTCTCGATGCCCAACCCTATCGATTGGATATTTTTCTTGTTTTTCACTTATGTGATGATTGGACATTTCCAAAATGTTCTCCTTTTTAAATTTGTTTCTGTGGTAGAGAGTTACGACTTGTTCCTGTGTTTTTTGAGTCACGACATTTTCTCATTTGGCTTAAGTGAAAGAGAGTTTTGGAATTTTCTTTTTAGTAGTTTAGTTTTCAGGTCTGTGATGATTTAGTTACCTTTTCCCGTTGTTTTTTTTCTGATAGTTACATTTTCTCTTTTTTATATCTCTCATTAGTGACAGTTAAGATATTTACTCGTTTTACGTGTATGCTCGACAATTATTTTCTTGTTTTACTTCTCTGGTGACGACAGTTACGACATTTCCTCGTTTTAAATTTTATTTCTGAAAAGATGGACAGTAACTACATTTTACTTGTATGATGACCGTTTTGAAATTTTCACCTGTTTTCGTTCGCTGTGATGACTGCTCTGACGTTTTCCTGTTTTACTCGTTGATTGTCAGTCGAAAAATGTTTTTGGGTTTACTTATGTGGTGATCGACAATTACATTTCCTTTTTTTTTTTAATACAATAATCATCAAGTCAGTTTATTATTTTGCTCTTGTGACTTCTGCAGTGATGGACAATTACATATTCCTATTTTTCATGATCATGAATAGTTACTACATTTTCTCTTTTTGCTTTATTTCTGTGATAACTGCAATTAGGGTGTCTTTTTTTAATGACATTCAGTTCTGACTTTCTTGTTTTACTAACAATGGACTGTTAAATTTTTTTCATTGTTGGACAGTTCTGACTTTTTCATTGGACACTTGGGACAGCTTCCTAGTTTTAAGTTTATTTCCGTGACGACAGACACTACATTTTTTTCCGTTTTTGCTTGTGTAATGGATGTTTATAACATTTTCTCATGTTTTCTGTTCTGACGTTTTCTCATTTAACTTCTGTGATTACGAACAGGTTTTAGTGCACTTTACAATCTCAATGTTTTGAGCGTCTCTGGCCTCCAAGCTGCACCCAATCACACGGCTCCGCAAAAAAAAAATGTACGTTGTGCAGCGCATAATTCCGCCCTCCTTGAATGAAAAAGGAAAAGGAACCACGCTACATCAAACTTGTGCACATTTGGCGGGATGAGAGAAAAGTGATTGATTACTTTGCCGGCGAAGCACATTCCAATCACGCTTATTTTCCTCCTCAAATAAAAAAAAAAGAAATGTTAGCGTTTACCATTAGCAACTCTACTTGAACAACAAATTGCGGAGAAATTGTCCCCCTTTTTTGTACATAAGGTGACATCATATTTAAGCTTTTTATATGTATATTTCTACCAGCTTTTCTGTTGTCCCCAACTTGAAGCACTTTTGTGTGTGAGTGTGACTGTGTGTATGAAGCTAGGCCACTTTTGTTTGCTTAGCCTGTTTATTTAGTGGCGTGTTTGGACATCGAGGGCGAGCTGGAATCTCCCGCCATCATCTTGCCCCACCAGCCATTTTGGAGGTCCAAGTATTTTGTTGATGTTTTTTTTTTTTTTTTTTAAGGCTGCACACTTGATTGTATTTCCTGTTATTTATTAGCATCTTGCTGGCCTTAGCAGTTGTTGGATCCCAAATCAGGGCTCCTTGCTGTTTTTGTTTTTAAATCATCTTTAAAAAAAAAAGAAAAAAAGAGAGCTTTCTGGAAAGGAGAAGTGTCTGTTTTGTTCACCCTGGCATCCCTGCTTGAGCTGTAGCTTTCTACACCGTGAAGGTGCATTCAAGTGCTAGCGTAGAGTCAGGAACTGTCACATGGCCTCATTGTTTACATCTGTGACTTGAGATCTTTATGTTAACGTGGTCATTAAAATGACATTCGTCATCGTGGGCGTTTGTTTCGGATACTGAGCTGCAGCTTTACAATGACTCAAATGGTGCATTCAAGCACTCATGCAAACTTCAGAAATGTCTCACACCTTATGTTAAGACTCCCCAAAAAATCTTACCGGACTCTAGAAGCTTTTTTTTTTTTTTTTTTTTTTTTTTTTTCCCCCCTTTTCTTTCTCCTCCCTTTCTCCTCTGTCAACTGAGATGCAGCTTTCCCTTAAGTGGACGGTTCGTTCAAGTGCTCACATAAAACGAGGAACTATCACGACTTGGATGTTTACACCCGTGACTGACATGCCCAAAAAATGCTTCACGGACGAGCAAAGCGTTCGTTTTACTCACCCTGGCGTCTCACCTGAGCTGCAGTTTTCTCACACTGTTCTTGGTGGATTCAAGACTTTGTGTAAAGTTGGAAATTACCACATAATTTGGACATTTACATCTGTGACTGGCTGGACAGGGGAAGCGTTTGTTTTGTTCACCCTGGCAATTTCACCGAGCCACGACTTTGCAATGAGTCAGTGGTGGATTCGAGCACTCAGATAATGTCTGGAATTATCACATGACCTGGTTGTTTACACCTGTAACTAACTGGGCACCTGGCATCCCCACCGAGCTGCAACTTCGAATCAGTCAATGGTGTGTTCAATAAAGTGGGAAACAACATGACCTTGTTGTCGCCAAAAGGTAACGTACTGGACTGGTGGGGTGGCGTTAGTTTTGTCTGCTGTAGTGTCCTGTCTGCTGCAGTCTTTCCAATCAGGCAATGGTGTGTTCAGGTGCTTGCCGATAAAAATTTGGAAACACCACATGGACTTGTATTGTTTGCAGCTGTGATGAAATGTGCAACAGTGGCAGGAAGCTGGATGTGGCAGTGTGATCAGACAACTTAATAACTTTTATTTTGTTCACTCGGGCGTATTCTGTAATCAATTAACAGTGCATTTGATGCTCGTGTTAAAGTCTGGAAATTACAACGTCCCAGTTAGAACTACAGTCCCCTTGGAAGTGTTGGATCAACAAAGTCAATTCCTTTGTTTTTATTGTATACTGAAGACATTTGGGTATCAGATCAAAAGATGAATATGAGACAAAAGTTCAGAAATTCCAGCTTTTATTTAATTATATTTGCGTGTTAAACAACTGAAGACAGAGCACCTTTTGTTTGAAGCCACCCACTTTTCAAGTGAGCAAAGGTATTGGAACAGTCATGATTAAATTAGCTTCAAGTCAATAACATTTCATATTTGGTGGCATAACCCTTACTTGCAATAACAACATCAAGCGTGCGACCTATTGACTTCACCAGACTGTTGCATTCTTCATTTCAAATGGTTTTCCAGGCCTTTACTGCACCTTCTTTCAGTTCTTGTTTGTTTCTGAGGGTTTCTCCCTTCAGTCTCCTCTTTAGGAGGTAGACTGCATGCTCTGTAGGGTTAAGGTCCGGTGATTGACTTGGCCAGTCTAAGCCCTTTCACTTTTAAGCAATCAATCTAAAAGGCAACACCTGAGGAACTCGAAACAACCAGCAGTCACATGTTCTAATACTTTTGCTCACTTGATAAGTGGGTGGCTTCAAACAAAATGTGCTCCGTCCTGAGTTGTTCAACACATCTAGATGTAAATACCATGAAATAAAGGCTGGATTTCTGAACTTTTGTCTCATTCATTTTTTGATCTGGAATCCAAATGTCTTCAGTATACAACAAAAACAGGAAATGACCTTGCTGTTCCAATACTTTTGGAGGGGACTGTATATTCATCCGCCCCCAAAAAGCTTTGAAGCATTTGTTTTTTCCCACTCTGGCACCCCCCACAGAGATGCAGTTTACCAATCTGTCACATCTGTTCACGTAAAGTCAGGAACTATCACATGACTTGAATGTTTACACCTGTGACTGACTGGACAAGAGAAGTGTTTGTTTTGTTCTCCCCCACCACACACACACACACACACAAGCTGCAGCTTTCCAGTCAATTAACGGTATGTTCAGGCGCTCACGTAAATTTGAAAAGTATCATATGACTTTGATGTTTACGCTTGTGACTGGCTTCTTCTCTAAAATAGCTTCACGGACAAGAGAAGTGTTTGTTTCATTTACCCTGGCGTCCCCTTTGCCCCCAGCACCTGAGCAGCAGCTTTCCAAACAGCCAGCGGTGCGTTCAAGTACTCTGATAAAGTTGGGAAAAGTGACAATGTTGTGTTGAAGCTCCTATTTATGACCCCACCCCCACCCAAAAAAAAGCTGAGGGCACAGGAGGAGCGTTTGTTTTTGTACACCCTGACACCCCCAGTCGAGCCACAGCTCTCCAAACCGCCAACGGTGCGTTCAATTACTCACATAAAGTCAAACTGCCACAAAACACATCTATACTGGCTTCTTGAGTTGTATCACAGGAAGAGTATTTGTTTTATTTGTTGGCGTCCCCCAACGAGCCAGTTCTCCAATCAGTCCATGGTGTGTTCACGTGTTGGCGTAAAAGTTACCAACTGCCTCGGTACATCGTATCGATACTTCTGACTGGCTTGTGTAGACTTAATGTTACGGGAATGTTTAGTTCATCCTGGCATCCCGACAACAAGCTGGCTTGTCGTCTGTTGAATTTAGGGCCTCCATCTCGGCGGCCACCATCAGTGACTACCAAAAAAAAAAAAAAAAAAAAAGGGAGTCTTGTCCAATTGCAAAATCCCAAAAAGTGTGGAATGATATTTTTGTTTTGACAGCAGAAGGGAGGTTTGTGGAGAGGGGGGGGGAGAGAGTTTTTGCCAACTTATCTGATGTCATGTGACACTGGTGAGCGCCTCTTTAATGCTGGTGAATTGAGGTGGACAGCATGTATTCATAGAATGACTATTATTTTTATTCTATTCTATTCTGTGCCTGTTCTGTTTCTCATTGAAAATGTTTGGGATTATTCTGATGCTGATTTTTATTTGGTCTGCATTCTGCCTCAGTAGACGTCTCTTTTCACTCGTGTAAACTATCTTGATATCACAATAAAATTTTCAATGCTATTCACTTCACCGTTTTAATTTGATTACATTTCCAATAAAGTTTGTACTTTTTTCCCAAACAAGTTGAGGAAATTTAAACTTCCTAAAAAAAAATTCTCGGCATGGTAGCTGACTGGTTAGCACATCTGCCTCACAGTTCAGAGGACCTAGGTTCAAATCTTGCCTTGCCTGTGTGGAGTTTGCATGTTGTATATCTCACCTGTGATTGGCTGGCGACCAGTTCAGGGTGTACCAACGAGAGGCGCGGTACACCCTGAACTGGTCACCAGCCAATCGCAGGGCACATATATAAACAAACAACCATTCGCACTGACATTCACACCTACAGGGAATTTTAGAGTCTTCAATTAACCTATCCATGTATGTTTTTGGGATGTGTGAGGAAACCCACAGTCACAGGGAGCACATGCGCACAGGTGAGGCCAAATTTGAACCCAGGTCCTCAGAACTGTTGAGGTACGTGCTCACCAGTCGGCCACCGTTGCACAACACCACAAATAATTCTTAAAAAGAGGAAGTCATTTTGAAGTCTTGAAAAATATGAATTGTTTTTCTACACATTTTTTAAATTCTAGAAAGAACATTCTCAAGTTAGAAAAAACATTCTTAAAAAGTAGGAAGTGACAACTTGTTGAATTCTTTTTTTTTTTACTTTTATTTTAAAAACAACACCTAAGCAAAACACTCCCCCCAAACACTTCTGTGGGGAAAAAAAAACTCTCTCCTCCAAATTAAACTTCACAATTTGTTTAAGTCTAGAATTTGTCTAGAAAAGCTTTTCAAGGAAAAAATATCGCTCCCTTTTCTTGAAAAAATACTATTACAAATAAAAGTCATTTGTGAAAATCGGAACTTCCTACTTTATTCCTTAAAAAAAAACACTTTTTTCCATAGTAATTTAACTTGTGAAAAACTGACTGAAAAATATATTTTCTAACTGTCACAAAATAAAAACATGGTCTTTCAAGTATTTCAATGAACCCACAGGGATTATATGAAAGACTCATGTTGTTTCCATGTCATTGAATCTTGATTATGTGATCCCTGTTCACGCATTGATGCTGTCACCATGACGACGGTGATTGCCCATCTCGTTCCCTCAACTGCCTCATCTGAAAACCTTGTAAAAACCCTTTAAACCCACCTGACTGCTCCAAAAGATACTGCTATTTCAGGATGTGTGTGACGTATGATTGGGAGGGGCCGGGCCCCAAGCCCGATATTGGTGAGTCACAGCTGGGGGGGGGGGGGGGGGGTTTATGTTCTGGTGACGCCAACATAACACACAAGAAGCTGAGGCCATGTTTTGATTCTGCCTCAGCTGTGATGTAATGAGAGCCAGTAGCATTCATCGTCGCCATGGCGACAGCAGCACCGCATCTGCTATGGTGGGTCGGTGAATTACTCATAAAAAGTTGACCCTCAGGTTTAATTAGATCAAAAGATATTTGAAAACAAAAAGTGAGTCAATATTTTTAAAATGACTGTCAATTAATTACAAAATTGACTATTATTTCATTCCATTCAATAATTTAGTTAAAAACACACGAAGTGAATCTGACTTTAATTTTAAAAAAATGCTTAGCTGTTAACAGCTTTATTTAGTAAACTATTTTATGCTTGATAACATTTTCTTAAAAGTATTTAAAAATATTTTGAAACACCCTAGTTTATTAATGGAAAAATAGTTAAAAACTAATGCATTTTAATAAATAAATATATTTTTTAACAAGAATTATTCAACTTAATAAAACAAACCACTGGGAGTGAGTGTCAGTGTTGTATGGCTACTAAGCCACAAAAAAAAGTTCATCACTTGCAGAAAGACCTCATGATTGGTGTCTGCTTACGCCCATGATGCTTTTGATTACGGTTTCACAATAGTCTCATTTAGAGATACGGTGTCACACTTTCATCTTGGCCTTTTTTGAATGCAAGAAACGACAGCCTGTTTCTTTTTCATGCGCACAGTATTTGTCTTGCTTTCTTTGAAGGAACAGTTCAATGATAACAGGAGCTCAAACCTGATCCATATTCTCAATTTAAGCTCCGTTAGGATAAAAAAGTCAATTTCAGCTTTAAAGTGCTGTTGATAGCCCTTTTTTCATTTGATTTATTTACATTACTGTTATAAATATGTGAAATAAAGTAAGTGCTGAGTGGACATAAAAAGAAACGTGTATTTATTATTTGACAAAGCTACTATGATAGTAAAAGTAAAAACTATAGAATTGAGGTTGTTAGGAAGACGATATCGCTGCTACCAGGAGCTAAAGTCGCCAAAGGTGCTCTTTCCTTTTGGCTTCTTGGCGGCAGCGGCGCTGCTGGTAGAAGGTCCGCTTTCTTCTTCTGTGGTCGTACGTTTCCTGGAGGACAACAAGACAAATGTCATATGTGGCGCATTCATGATTTTATTTGAAACAAGATACACTGGTCTAATCTAAATTTTGGATGAACCCAAGTTTGTGGTAGAGTTCTGGCTTAGACCAGTGGTTCTGAACTGCTGCCACCCTGGGATCGGCAGTTTCCTACTGTCGCTCAGTCGCGACCCACTTTTATAGAAGTAAAGAATAATTGTTCCAAAACAGCCTTTGAAAACACGTGTATCATTTTTCTAACCATAACTACAAATGTTTACATGTTCAAAGTCCCTTTCTGAGGACCTCATCACAAACTGTGGGTGAACATGACAACCACATGTACAAATTTGAGTATTTTGGCACTGATCACTTTGTAGGAAATGAAGGATGCTGACCAAACCGTAAACCGTTTCAACAGTCTGAATGATGCCGTGATAATAACAATGGCATTCTTGAGATGTTTAAATGCCCCAAGTAATTATGTTTCTGACACATTCCTGTTAAATTGTTATTTTCCAAATAAAAGGAAAGTCTGACCTGGGATCTACAGTACATTAAATATTTCACTGCTGGAGAGGACGTAACCCCAAGTTGGAACACGCCATAATCTATCACTTTACCAACACTAACACAGTCCTAAAAGCACAATTACAGTAAATATTTGTATTCTACTTCCCGTGGCGTTTGAAAATGTATTTTTATGCCAACTGTAACCTTGAAATGCACCATTGTAAACCAACCCCACCGTGTATTTTTGATTACCTGTCCACGGCCAACCCAAAATGGCTTCATTACCCACTTTTGGGGGTAACAGTTAAGAATCACTGGCTTTGAGGGTACAGTTATGGTTGGGGTCAGTGATCGGATTAGGGTTAGTGTAATGCTACTTGTAGGGTCAGGTTCGAGGCAGGGGTTTTAGGTAGGGTTAGATCGAGTTAGTCTTAGGTTAGAGACTAGGGTTAGGAATGCACCAATACTACGACTAATAAAAATACTCTGATACAACATCACCGATACCACTTTACCAGCCTGACATATACTTTCCAAGTAGGTGGAGTAGGAGCCATGTTAGCTGTGTGGAGATACTTGCAGGTAAACACGGACTACAACACTATAGCCAACTGCAAAATAAGCTCTGCAAAATGCATGATGAACTCCACTCGGGCGACGATGGAGGTGGGCGTCCCATCAGTTGTGGTGGCGGGCCGTCCGGCAAGCAGAGTTTCTCGAGCCCGCTGTGCTCTGGCCAAGCGGGCTGCGCTCCTGTCACGAAACAATAGCGGTACGCTCGTCCGCCCTCCCGCCCGGCGCATCGTTTGCTCACTCGCTCAGCCCTCCGCCAAAGCCACTGTCGTCGCTGCCACGCCCGCTCGCCCTACGCGTCCGCTCAACCGCCACGCTCGGAACCATGCTCGCGCCCCACCACCACGCTTGTTTGCTCGCCACCCACCCGCCGCCACGCTCCCTGTTTTACTTACGCCGCACTGGGGTTGATGTATTTGCCCACGCCTTGCTTGAAGGCCTTGGGTGGCTGCTCTTCCTTGGCCTTCCTCAGGGAGGCACTGGCCTGCTGCTCCTCCTCCATCTTCTTTTGAAGCTCCTTCTCACGCTCGGCCGCGATCTGAAACACAAAATGTTTTTTTTTCCAATCATGCTCCATTTTCTAACGCTTCGAGGACACCGCTGAAGTAAACATGAACAAACCTCGGCGTCGGCCTCTTCGTATGGGTCCACGAACACGGTTGCGCTTAGGATCTTGATCTCAGACTGTCGAACAGACAAATACACATTTAAGAAAACACAAAATATATAAACTCAACCATTTACTCTGAAAAGGGGAAAATGCTTGAATTTTGCTTTCCTGTGTACTACTAGACTATTTTTTTGTTGTATAAGCACTGTTTTTGACAACTGCTTCACATCAATGTTGCATGAAGTCCAACAAACTGTTACATTCTTCCAACAAAGCTTTTTTTATTGAACGAGTCTAGAAAAATTTGCTCTTTACCTTTGGTTTGTCGGTTTTGGTGTCACTCTCCACATTCTCCATGGCCGTCAACGTTTCAAACCCACCGACAACCCTGTTTAATGAGAAAATGTGGAAATGACCTTAAAATGGCTGCTTCAAACCAAATTGACTGACACAGGAAGTCTTTTCAGGCATGGCTTCTTGAGATTTTTTTGTGGGTCTACTCATGACAGACATGCCTACCAAATTTCAGGCTGCTCAGTGAAACTGTCATTGGGGGGCTGATTTGTCTAAATAAGCAGTACAAGAAACAAGATGCCTTGTGTGTGAATTCTTTGCGTTTCATGTTTTGCAGCATGTCACCAAACTTCACTTCCATGTTCTGTCCACACGCAATGACAAAAACTAAAAAGGTTAACAATTTATAATCATCCAGTTGTTCAGCGGAAGATGTTCAAATTTGGTAGCAATCAGACAAAACCTCTAGGAGTGGCCATTAAAACATGGAAATGGCCGATATGACTTAAAATGGCTAAAATGACTTCCTGTGTGTTTTTCGGGCATGGCTCCTTGAGACTTGTTTGTGGGTCTTCTCATGATAGACATGATTTCTGTATTTTCTCGTGTATAATGCGCACCCCCAAAGTTGATCTCAAAATTCTGGAAAACCCTTCTACTTATGAATAATGTATTTTGACAATGCATGGTTTTGCTTCTACCCATATGATCAAAACGAAGTATTATCTTTATTTTGTTAGTTTTTTCAAATAATTATTCTGAAGATGAGCACACAATAGTTTATTTATTACTTCCTCTTATTTTGAAATTCACAGTCCTACGTTTACTTAGTGAATGAGAAAACACACATAGTTGTGCTCATTTGTTTGATTACCCAGGCAGGATTTGTAAGATGTGTACAATTCTTTTAAAAAAACATGAAGGGCTAGGCGAAACACATTTAATTTTATTTTAATGGGATTCAAATTAAGCTGTCAAACATTTCAGAAAAGCATTATCATTAAACAAAACATAACCATGAATAAATTAATGATGGTTGTTGTTCAGTCATCAGTCGTATTAAAAAACAAAAACAAAACAATATTTCACAAATTCTCCCTGGGTGTTTAAACTTATGAGCACAATTGTAGATATATGCAGTCATATGTACCCCTGTCATATTGGAATGAAAGTGTAGTCTACACCTTTTTCATAACCTCTAGGTGGCGGTGGCATAGTGGAATGAAAGTGTACAGCTTTTTCATAACCTCTAGATGGCGGCATGCATTGATCAAATGTGAGTCTTTTTCATTTTCTCCTATACTCATGTATAATGCGCACTATTGGCTTTTGACAATTTTTGGGGGTAAAAAATGCACATTATACATGAGAAATTATAGTAAATGTCATGCTGCTAGGTGAAACTGAATTTGAATTTAATTGAATTTTCAAAATAAGCAGTACAAAAAACAATATGTCTTGTGTGGAAATGCTTTAAAAATCAAGTGTAGGCACGCTTTTACCTTCCAAACACTGTGTGTTTCCTGTCCAGGTAGGCACAGGAGCGGAATGTGATGAAGCTGATGGAAAACAGAAGCAAACATTCCATTAATGTAGATATTTAAAATATATATCTTTACAGAAAATGTGAAAACAAGTACAAAAAAAAACAATGGCATTATCAGTAAATATTCCGTAATGTCTTACAACTGGGACTTGTTGGTGTTTGGACCAGAGTTGGCCATGCTCAGAATCCCCCGGCCTGTGTGGGACAGGTTGGGTCGGAACTCATCTTTGAAAGGTTTTCCCCAGAAGGATTCTCCACCTGGAACAACAAAATAAATGTACGATGACACTTGACATACAGTTGGAGTCATAGAAACTAAAGTATTGGGACTTCTACAGGAAGTGAAAAGTGAAGAAAATGTGGAGTTTGCACTTCTCCACTCTTGAAAAACAACTGCCCTGCTCCCATCAGATTAATAAAATGAACAATTAAGATTTAAGGGACCTAGCCCAACCCTTGCTGGATTATTCAATTGATTCAAGGCTATTTTCCCATATCGCTGCAGTCAGGAAGAAACCTTGCATCTCCCAAACCATCACTTCTCAGGAACCAAAAAAATGAGATGCTTGTTGAGCCATTAACATTGCATCGTCAAAGAGAGCAAGCCATAATCAAACCTTTATATTGGTCAATAATAATAATAATTAACATACCCACGTGACTCACCAGCAGTATCGATTTTTGGAAAAATGTGAAATTGACCAAATTTTTGACATACAAGGTTTCGGCCCGACACCAGGGATATAAAGGAGAAGTGGGACAAATTATTTAAAACGTGCTGCGTGGTATCATTATGTCTTCCGTAGGCATGGGCCGGTATCAGATTCTGACAGTATAATAGCCATGAGCAAAACTATTGTTCAGAAAAACTAGTTGCTGCTAACAGTCAACCTTAATAATCCCCATTAGGATTAAACAGGAAGACAGTAAGTGTGAATGGAAATGTAAACCCAGCAGTCAGGGGCTAACAAGACAGGTGACATTTGTACATAATTGATCAGATGGCTGACATTTCACCTTCACGTGTCAGGAAGGAGATAAACAACCTCAGTAGGTGATCATTTCCTCTGATAATGAAATTCCCCTTGGTTGACGTATAGAAAGTGAGGCGGCCAGGTTTTTACATAACAATCAATTTACAGGTCTGAGTAGTACTTACAGAAGGTCCAGGAACTGTTTACTATTCACAGTGGTTCAATTATTTTTACCCGAGAACGCTTGAAGAAAAATGGGCTCCATGGTGGAGTCGCCAGAAGAAAGCCATTACTACGCCAATGCCACAAAAAAAATCATGCTTACAATATGCCAAACAGCACAGAGACAAGCCTCAAAACTTCTGGAACAAAATCATTTGGAGTGATGAGACCAAAATTGAAATTTTGGGCCACTACCATAAACGTTACATTTGGAGAGGAGTCGAGAAGGCCTCTGATAAAAGGTACACCATTCCTACTGTGAAACATGGAGGTGGACCACTGATGTTTTGGGGATGTGTGAGCTACAAAGGCACGGGATACTTGCAAGATGAATGCAGCATGTTATCAAAAAATACTAGAGGAAAATTTGCACTCATCAGCCCGGAAACTGCGCATGGTACATACTTGGATATTCCAACATGATAATGATTCAAAACACAAAGCCAAGTCGACCTGTCATTGTGTGTTATCATTCATATTCTCTGAAAAATGGCCAAGAAATCATAAATTCTGCCAGGGTATGTAAACTTATGAGCACAACTGTATAAACAAACAACCATTCACACTCACATTCACACCTACGGGCAATTTAGAGTCTCCAATCAACCTACCATGCATGTTTTTGGGATGTGGGAGGAAACCGGAGTACCCGGAGAAAACCCACGCAGGCACGGGGAGAACATGGAAACTCCCCCCCAGTCCTCAGAACTGTGAGGCAGCTAACCAGTCGTCCCCCATGCCGCCTATATATATTTGTATATATATTTTTAAATATAATTTAAATTTGTTTGCTGTACCGCCAAAGGCATATTGCTTGCCATGACGTCCGTCAGCCAGAAGCTGAGCTGCAAAGTATTTTACAGTTTAAGCTGGGGTCTAGAAAGCAAGCAACATTTCTTGTCACTTTCCTACTGAGTTCCATGTGGGACCTTAGCACACCTCTGTACTATATTTAAAAAAAAATAATTAAAAAATAAAAAATAAAAATTCATAACAAAACAGATGCAATTTTTTTATTCGCTGTTTTAGACCTACCCAAATGGGTCCCGACCCACCAGTCGAGAGCCACTGCTTTAGAGGTTCTCTTGTATTTGAACTAAAAAAAAAACTGCCAGGCAAACATTTAAATTAGGGCTTTTTTTCGCCCAAATGATGACGTTAGCAACGATGGAAAAAAGTTGCAGTGGAAGCGGTTTACTGTTACAGCTGCTGCTTGCTACATGTTGCATGTCTGGCAACAATTAACATGTTCATCTTTTGCCGGGTGTGGACATTGTGACCAGGTGACGAGGAGAATGCCAGGCACTGGTCTGGAACTCAGCACCTTCATAAATCTGTCATTGTGCCAGCGTTTATGTGAGGACAGACACACTTTGTGTCGCTGGCTGCCCTTTCAACTTGACGGCTTTAAGAGAAAAAAAAAAAAGACACACCCTGCATGTCAGCCGGGCTCACACCGCACCCTTCCTCCCTTTGGGTCACGTGCCTTGAGTGCCTCTTTTCTCCGGAATAAATTTAGACGTGCCCTCCACTTACATGTGGCCTCTGTGTTTACACACTCCTAAAAAGGAGCTATCAATAATTGAACACAGACTGTGTGTTATGCAAGGATTTAAGTGTGCGGCTGACAGTACCTGTGCCCGTGCCAGTCGGATCGCCTCCTTGAATCTGGAAGAGAAAATTTTTTAAAAATGTGAGAAATTTTGCTGCATGTTTAAAGCACCTTTTCAGCTTTGACGCAACACAGCTGGTCTGTTGACCATAAGAGCTTGCCTCCTACTTCTTACACATTGTACATTGAGTCAGTCAGAAGATCATAAAAGACTTGACTGCCTCATTTTTTTTCTGTACACGCCATAAAAACAGAGCAGCTTTTATCTGTAAAAGCCTGAAGCGCATTACTTTACAACCACACAATGTGCGCTAGCTAAATTGATTGTTATATTGAAATAATTCTAGTTTTAAAATGTAATTTATATTACTTTAATTTTAATCAACAAATTTAATGCAGTTTTTATATTTGCTTATTTGAATATTTTCTAACAAAATATAACAATTTACCAGTCATTAAATTAAATACATTTAAAAAATGAAAACTGATTAAAATTGATTATTTTAACAGTATTTTGGGTATTTACAAAATTCTATTAACTTTATTTATTTAATTAATTAATTTCAGTTTATTTTAACATTAAAATAATTCACTAATTTTAAATGTATTACTTTAAATTGAATTAACCAATTAATAAGACAATTTTCCTTTATTTTAATACATTTTAAAATATATTTACAATAAGGGGAGGAAAATGGATGGATGAATTAATTATCATATTTTCACGACCATAAGGCGCACTTAAGTCTTAAATGTTCTCTAAATTGGACGGGGCGGCGCGCCTTATGTGTGCACAGCGTTCCAAAATCTGTAAATGTTGTTGTGTGACTTCGCTTGACTGACTGGGAGCATTTCCTGCCGACAGGCTGCTTATAGAGAGGAAAGGCGGACGTGACTGAGGACAGCATGCGGACGTTAAAGGGGGAAGGGTGCGCGTGACAGAGGACGCTAAAGGCATGCCCCCAGTAGGTATATAGCGCCAGGGTGTGCATTTTGCAAAACAATATTGGTTTGGCTAAAGACCCCTGAAAATGGCACCTACGAAGAGACACGCTTACGAAGCACAGTTTAAAGTGCAAGCTATTAGTTACGCAGAGGAACATGGGAATCGAGCAACCGCGAGAGAATTCAAGATCAACAAATGCATGGTTCGCAAGAGGAGGAAGCAGGAAAACGAGCTTCGCCAAGTCAAGAAGACGAAGCTGAGTTTCCACGGAAACAAGGCGAGGTGGCCCAAGTTGGAAGACCAAATTGAGCAATGGATTAATGAGCAAAGAACAGCCGGGAGAAGCGCCTCTACAGTCACCATTCGACTGAGTGCAAGAACTCGGAGCTTGATATCATTCCGGGAGGCTTGACGAAGGAACTCCAACCGCTGGACATCAGTGTAAACAGGGCATTCAAAGTGAAGTTGCGAGTGGCGTGGGAGTGATGGATGACAGATGGCGAACACAGCTTTACTAAGACTAGGTGGCAGCGCCGGGCGAGTTACACCACAATTTGTGAATGGATTATGGATGCTTGGGCTAACGTGTCTGCTTGCACTGTTGTTCGAGCTCTCGTAAAAGCCGGCATAATTTCTGAGGAGTCGCACGGCAACGAGACTGACTCTGACAATGACGAGAAGGAAGCTGCCGTGTTTCATGGAGAACTTGCCCAGCTGTTGTTAGCGTGTAGTAGCGCTACCTCGTGGGAATACTGGTGCATTACAGTTTCATCAAGCATAAAACCACATTCAAAATGCACACTACCTCGTGGAAATACTGGTACATTACAGTTTCATCAAGCATAAAACCACATTCAAAATGCATCTACACTAGCATTTTTTTCAAGCATCGTTGATTGAAAGTGTCAATCAAAAGTGAGCATCTCATCAAAGTTTCCAAAATATACATTTGGTTTATTTTGAGCATGTAGGCTTTAATGTTTTATCAGTTCACACTTACGGAACAGTTTGACACGAGAGAAGACAGCTTTGGAATCCAAACAAATGTGTTTTAAGGTTAATTCAATCCCCTGATTGCTGAGCTCATTGATGCAGTGCATCGTGGGAAATTTAGAAGAGCAAATCAATTGTTTTGTTCTTACCATGAAATTCCGGATGGACCTGTGGAAGACTGTGCCGTCGTAGTAGCCTTTTTTACAAAGGCCGACGAAGTTCTCCCCTGCTTTGGGAATCTGAGGAAGCACAAGGAAAACACTGAATGTTGAATGGTACATGCTGCATGTAAACGCTATATTAATTTTACTAACATTGAGAGTGGAATGCATTGTCTTTCATTTCTCAGTGAATTTTTCATGAATTTGAATGACATACATGTTAATAAAATGTATACTAACATTCTGACTGCCTATCAAATGTGAAATTAAAGAACCAAGTAAATATTTAGTTATTTATTTTATTATATATTATTTTGTTATTTCTAAAAATGTGTCAACGAGCCCTTCTGAGTTTTAATGCATTGTGACGTCATAATTTGGGCTAATTTACATAATTATGCCCCCACATAGACTTTCTCCACCCATGATTTGGCAGCAAGGCTGGGTGAGGATCCACAATTTTACAGTCACAACTGGACTGCACTGTGTGAAACAAAGGTCATGTCAAAGCCAAAAGATAGGCAGAGCTGCATTGAGTTGTGTTTAACGCACAGATTAGCATTAGCAAACAGTGTTAGCTGCTGCTGATCAGAAGCACGTACAGTGGGTACGGAAAGTATTCAGACCCCCTTAAATTTGTCACTCTGTTATATTGCAGCCATTTGCAAAACTCATTTAAGTTCATTGTTTTCCCCTCAATGTACACACAGCATCCCATATTGACAGAAAAAAATGAATTGTTGACATTTTTGTATTTATTCAAGAAAAACTGAACTATCACACAGCCATAAGTACTCAGACCCTTTGCTGCGACACTCATATTTAACTCGGGCTCTGTCCATTTCTTCTGATCATCCTTGAGCTGGTTCTACACCTTCATTGGAGTCCAGCTGTGTTTGATTATACTGATTTTTTGTTTGCAACCTACACACCAATTTTGGGCCCTGACCCACCACTTAACAATCACTGGTTTAATAAAGTTGTCGAGACATTTTAATTTAGTGTTAAAGGACCTTTTATCTTTCCAACAAGGTCAAGTGTGTGTGTTACAGAAACAGAAGCTTCCTTCCCAAAGAACAAGCAGCACTGACGTCAGTCATGTCACATTTGGCGCTGCCAGAGGCATCAAAGCAATGTGACAAAAACGTCTTTTGTTCATCTCAAAAGCGCACATCCAGGTTAAGAAAACTCCACACTGACAGCCTTAACATGACTGTGTGTGTGTGTCTTTGTGAGAGTTTAAGCTCCAGAATGCTCAGCAATATAATTTTTTATATGTGCTGCCGAGAGGCTCTGCATTGCGATCGGCAATGTCAACGTGGGAACAAAGTTAGCCGCGGCGACCGTTCACATGCCTAAAGGCTCTCTCACTTGAACTATCTTTAGGCTAGTAACACAAAACAACAACAACAATTGCAACTCCTCCAAACGATCTTCACACTTTGGGATCATGCTACACACACGAGCCACAGAAATCTAGAGTGGGCTCACTATTTTTTCTTCATTTTTAAGTGCAGAAATTAATAGAGAAAATATATGCATACATCAAGGTTTAGTTCCAATTTTGACATATAGGGGACAGTCCTTAGCTCATTCACTGACAGACATTTTCAAAGCAGGGTTCCCTATATTTTTCCGTTAGCCATTTTAGAGCATTTTGACTGATATTTCAAGAATCCACAGATATTTGTGTTCTGCAACAATAGGCAGAAAACCTACCAAGAGAAAGAGTCAAATCTCTTCTTTCACCATTTTTCTGTTATTTAGGAATAGAGCTATACAATGTGTGTTGGTTACACCAAAACCGTCAGTTTTTTATCCAAAAACAGAAAACAAGCTTCTTCAGAAAGAAACGTCAAGCCAAACATTGAATTAGATAGCAATGACTTTTGCTTTTTTGACACCTTAAACTATAAAACAACAAAAAAGATTTAGAAAGGGCTTTTGTAATATAATAAAACTTTCTTTTGCAGTTATACAACTATGAAACGTTCCGTGAGCAACAGTGACTCACCACATGGCTCTAATTGAATGCTAGTGGCTTTTTTACTTGCCGTTTGCCATTCACTCCATGAACTGCATTATCTTTTCTTACAATCGCAACACACACTTTTTACTCACTTACTCACTAGATTCTGTGTTTATATCATACTTACAGTATATACACACACACACACACTGTACAAGTGTGAGGGGCCTAAACTTGTCCGACTTGTTACACTCCCTCATAACTGACGTGACAAGCCGAGATTCACCTACTAATCTTTATTTACTACTCAAAAGCTGTGTTGATCTCAAATCCAAAGCGATGCAATCCTGGCATCTACAGGAATATGTTAGTCATTACAGTGGTATGTAAGGTGTTTATTTTTAAGGATAATCTAATGAGAGTCTGAAATTATATTAATTAAATACATTTAAGGAAGATATCAATTACTAGGTTTTTGCTATTCGCGGCAGGGCTCGGCTTCTGTCTCATAGCGGAGGATTACTGCAGATGCATTCTAGTCCAGTCCGTATGGAAAAATATTAATTATTCCCCTAAACTGAAACATGACAATAATGTCAGGCTACATTAGTGTTGTTTGTCACCCAGAATAACCTCTCAAATGCTATTTTATCACAGTCAGTTGACGAGTATCCACAGTAACATTGATGGTAACAGCGTGTGCAATGAGCATCGCGCTGGCTCTCACGTCCTTTCTGCAGGGTGGGGTGTGCGGTGGGGCGGGGGTCAGAGACATGCGAAGGAAGGTAAGCTGAGGATTTGTGTGATGGAGAGTGTATGCGACATGCAAGTGCCGCTCATCAATTCCTAAACAGCAGGACACAAATAGAGCACTGTGGAAGCATTGGAGGAGCAGGAGGGGAGAAGGGGAAAGGGAGTCTGCATCATTCTGATTGGCTGAGGTGATGACCAATCGTAAAAAGAAACATACCTTGTCACAGTGTAGCTCCACATTGAGGTCTCCTTTGTTGGTGTGCAGGCGGACGTAGCCTTTCTTCTTGATGTAGCTGTAGCGCACAGTGTCGTCAGCGATGGCGTCTACGACACAACGAACAAGTCAGATGTGTGCGCTCGTGCTCCACTGCAACTCCCACGCATTTTAGGATAACATAACGTCATTGTCTGGTAGTCCGCGACAACTAATAAGCGCCCCGTACCACACACAGAGGTGTTCTAATAATATAGATAGCTTATTTAATTATGTGGAAACCTCAAAATAGAAGATACATGGCTGGAGACTGCAATCAAAACAGTCGCATACGTGTGGGAGTCAAAATTTCATGTGGTCGCACTTTTGCGAGTGCATGTTTTAATGCTTCCTTTACACGGTCTCACTATATAAGACGGGGTGGTTGAAAGTCGCCATCTTTTTGGTGGTTGAAAGAGCGGCTTCTTGTTGTTATGAACTGCCAACGGGCGCCCGCACACGTGTAGATTCAGCCCCCTCCCCCCCCTCGCGTGGCGGAGCTATCCCCTGCTTTGTCGGGCAAGGACGTGCCGCTGAAAAGGGCGCAGATAGTGCTGATTACTCACACAGATTCATAATGACATGACATCAAGCCATCCACCCCACTTTTTTTAATCACCTCATCTTCCTGAAGTCGGATCTCCAACTCGGCAAGGGAGATGAAACTCACAAGCCCGACATGGAACTCATCCCATCTGCTTCTCACGTAAAACACTAGCTGTATAGATAGTTACATGGAGACAAATTCCTTGTGTGTTTTGGACATACTTGGCAAATAAAGATGATTCTGATTCTGATTCTGATGTTTTGTTGTTCGTTTTTAAGGCTGATAAGTGCGGGGAGCACACAACTCTGGCTTTACGTGTCGCAAGTTTTATAAATTCCGACTCAAAGTGGAAGTTGGACACACCATTGCCGCATCGCGTCATAAGTCTCACTACCCACACTGTAAAACATGAGGTGTTTGCTCAACTTAAAAACAAAGTAACAATTTACACAGATACTTGTAACTTTATCTCTATTTAGCTACATAATTATTGTGGCATGTACTCAACACTAGCTGAATTGAAATACATACCTTCAAAACATCCGTGGAAATAGTTACATCTTTTCGTTTTTTAACTTTCATTCAACACCAAATTTTTTACAGTGTGCAGCGGGGGCAAAGTTCCTTAAAAACATGTTGCCAGCTGTGTGCGGTGCCTGTTGTATTGTTCATAAAAAAATACAAAACAAAAACCAATTACAGTGTTTTATCATATATGAATACGTTTTTATGCTGTATGGACTGTAGGGAAATCCAAATACTACTACTTCCATTATTTAAAAAGTGACTTTCATGTACAGTTTACATTATTTTTTTTATTTATGTAAAATGTGTTCTTTAAAATACAGTTTATACCCAAATGTTAAATTAAAAGATATTTTGCAATTGGCATGAGGTTTTGGTGGATGATTAGCATTCCAAGTTTCATCATGTATGACTAGCGTTGATCAAGTAGACATTTGTTGATAAAATGTTTGGACGTGAAAATGTTCGACCACCTGAAAAAGGTGGCTGCACCAGTGCTACCAGTGCAAAAGTGAGTGTAGAGCCCTGAGATATCAATATAAATTTCATTGGTAGACGAACATCAGTCTGATTTGTTTGACGGACAAGTTGTCATGCAAGACAAGTTCCACTCAAGGCCTGTAGATAGCGGTAACCTGAAGTTAGTAGTATAAATATTTCTTGTTTCTTTATTATTTTTCATTTAAATTGTCTAAAATAAATAAAGAAAAACATTGTTTTTTATGCTAAGTTCTTGAGCAGGTACAGTATATAATTGACAGTAAAAAGTCTACTTTTTTTTTATTAAAAGGGGAGTTTGTATTTTCTTTTAACTTTTTTTTTTTTTAAAGGAACCACCGTGTCCGAGAAAGAACAACCTATCAGAGTCAAAAGGCGTGACTGACGAGGTGTCAATCATTTGCCATGCATTTTCGCGCACACAGCCTTGCTCTAACCTGGTGGCTTACGCTTCAGGAGATTCATAATGATGTCTGGCAGGGAAAAAAAATTACCATCTCTTGTTTGCTCACAACTGGACAAGACAAGCAAACAGAAGCAGAGCAAAGGGACTTGAGGCAGTTCGAAGTATTCAGAAGCAACATGGAATTAACAAAATTTCTCCTCGACAGGTACGTTTATCACCTCTTTTTGATTTACTGAATATTCCCCCAAAAAATAAAACTTCAAACTGCTAATATTTAGTGTTATACTAACACGCCATTAAGAAGTCATGCTATCAACATAGCAGCCATGGCTTATGTCAAACTGTTTACAGTGTTAATAATCATTTAGTATTGCTACCAGTGCTATTTTGTTAAAGCTGGATGTGCATTCTCTATTTACAATATCACGACTACGCACAATCACAATCACATGCCATGATGATTGGCCATGTTTGAGAATCATGCTCGTGCACGTTACTGAGGGTGTGGCTTTGGTCAGAGACTTGAGGGGCGAGGGACGAGTGAAGAGAGGCTACATCAAAATTTTGCGGCACATTTTCACACAGGCAGCACGGTGGTTAGCAGATCTGCCTCACAGTTCTGGGGACCCATGTTCAAATCCGTACCGCCTAAACTGGTCACCAGCCAATCGCAGAGCACATATAAACAAACAACCATTTGCACTCACATTCAAACATACAGGCAAATTAGAGTCCTCAATCAACCTACCATGCATGTTTTTGGGATGTGGGAGGAAACCGCAGTGCCTGGAGAAAACCCATGCATCAAATACCCTTTTAAATATCACCTTCCATCACTGCTTATCTATTGAATGTTTATCATCTGTGATGGCCTTTTTTTGGGTTTGCATGATCATTTTGGATGAAAATGCCTAATATGTCAATTTTTCAAGCTATTCAATTTGGTCTATTCCGCCTGGCATTTCAGTGGGTCGGATTACTCTATTATGTTACATGTAAATGAGCTTTGCTTTGAATAGATCGGTCGTCTTTCCCAATTTAAATATGGAAAAAAGCTTGACCCTGATTGGTCCATATCATAGCATGTGTGCGCAGTATGCGTGGTTTGGCAACTGTTTTCATGAATGGCCGATCAGTCTACCACTTCTTTTGCTGCATAATTTTAATCATTGGCAAACACCATTGCGGCTTACAGCCTATCTAAATGCACAGAAGCTTTCAATCATGAAAACATTTCCTTTTTTTAAGGAAGCCGTGTCACTACGCCACCCAAGCGAGGCTCCAACTACCGGAGACAAATTCCTTGTGTGTTTTTTGGACATACTTGGCAAATAAAGATGATTCTGACTCTGAAGCAATATAAATTGTATATAAAGCATCAAATATTGTTTTACATCAATATTTAACTATAATCATAATGTATAATGTGCCTGTGGATGAAAAAGCAAAGCTTGTGACCAAAATGTACCCAGAGTACATAAAAATTAATGGAGTCAGCGAGAATCATTTAAAATAGACACTCGCTTTTTTTTTTCTCGCCCACATCATCTCTATTTAGCGAGCCGCTTCTTCTTTCACTATTAATCTATCTATTTTATGATTTAATAAATGTGATAAAGTACTAAGTGTACAGCATTCACCACTTATGTCCGATTTATCCACTCAGACAGAGCTGTGCATGTCCCCTGCAGCTGCACAATGACAAGCACACTCGCCAATCATGGACCACAAATACTCGGTTAAATTGGACATCGTCTTTGATGGAGAGAGTGACAGTATCTCAGAGGACATGCTTATTTAACCTGGTGACTCCAGTGTGCAGTCAGGAGTGGAAATTAAACAGAGCTCTCAGGCCTCGAAGTTAACTTTTTAGGGACGGTTGACGGTGGTGCGAAGAGGTGAAAGCAGGAATACCGAAAAAACTATTTTCTGTGCTCGCAGAGTCCTTCTCAACAGCCGTGAGTAGTTTCTGTCGGTTTTCCCACAGGTTTTTGTTAGAAAAACATTATATATTACCGTGCACTTCTATCCCCATCCATCCAATGTTTACATTCGTATACAGTACCTCCAAGAGGCTATTATTGCTTCAGCAATAATCATGCTATTCTCACAATAACAAAACTGTCCATTGAGAACTTATCTGTTCACTAATTTAAAAGAATTTAAAAAGAAATCGGTAACTTCCAGCCCTGGCTCTTTACAGCAGATGCCGATTGTCATCTTTGGGTGTTTCTTTACAGCTATCATCAACTCCTGTTGATACCCTTGGCCAATCTGTTCAATGTCTGTTGCTGAGTACACCAGTCATTGCTTTATATTTCTGGAGATTCCAAATTGTTGTATTGGCTCTGCCCAGTGTTTGTGACAAAGCACCAGTAGATGTTTCCCTGCTGCCACAGTGTTTCTCCCTCACATTCAAAGTCTGGATTTTTAAGCCTGATTTTTTTTTTTTTTTTAACACAAGTATCTGTATTTGTGAGCGCTTCTTCCACCTGTGTTAACAGAGTGGTTTAGTTGACTTGCCTGCTTGGTTGGTGGTGGCTGGCGTCATGGCCGTGGACGTGAAGGAGGCAGCGACCCTGCCCGTCGAGTAGTGTGCCTGAAGGACAAAACAGCAAGGCGGTGACATTGTTCTTTACTTTGGAATAATTACTGTTAAGTTTCCTGAGTTATGTATGTCATTAGGTCGACCTAAATGCACAGTCTGCACATAAAGGAAACCTCTGTCTGTAGTTAGCTGGGCTAGGCTCCAACATACCCGCGACCCTAGTGAGGATAAGCGGTGTAGAAAATGGATGGATGGATGGATTCGACACTCTTTATGACTAGTAAGTATGACAAATCCTCATAAACCCTCCATGAAAACACTGCGAGGTCATTATCAGCATCGTCATCATTGATAAGTAGAAACATGGTCTAGTTGTCGTGCAGACATTAGCTCACGCTGCACCGTCTGACCTATATTCTTTTCCACTTCCTCCGCCAAACGAGACACGGCTGCACCTCTGCAGTTAAGTGGGCATATAGATGGGGGGTGCTAACACAGCAGACATATACTATATTTTATTTATTTTTATCATGAATGAAAGAGAGCACACCCATAGAAAAGCTTTGCTAAAAAATATAAATATTTATTATAAAATATCAATTTGGCATGTTCTTTTGACTGTTAAAATTGGTTAATTTCTCTTTGCAACTCTGTGATAGAAATCAAGTCGCATCATCATTTGTCAAAAAGGGTGATTTCTTGTTTGTCTTGATTCTTTTGCTTCATAGCTTTGTATTGTTTTCTATTTTAGTAAGTTTTCCTATTATCCAAGTTTTTTTGGTCTAATATTTTAAAATAATTGTGTATTTTATATCGAACTTATTTTTTTGTTTTCGTCTAAACATCTATTTTTTCAGATATTTTAGCAAGTGTTCCAATTAACTTAATTGTTTTGTCTGTTTTTCTTTTAAATAATGATGTATATTGTGTGTTTTGTACGCATCACTTGTTTTGTCTACTATATTTGCATTTTTTATATACATTTCACATTACAGCTTTGTAAGTTTTTCATAATTTGTTTTACATTCTTACCAAATATTTGTGTATTTTCTTCAAAAGTATTTGTATTTTTTCTAAATGTATATTTTAATCTATTTTTTGTTTTGTGTAAACATTTTTGTATTTTACCCTAATTTTGTATTGTTTTATCAAATACTTGTAGATTTACATTATATATTCATGTAATTTTATTTGTCTTCTAATATTTGGTGGTTTTACATCATTTCAAAAAAACAATTTCATATTTGTGTAATTTTTAGATGTGCATTAAAATGTCTCTATATTTGCATTCTCTAATTTGGTAATACGGTGCAGTGAAAAAGTATTGGCCCCCTTCTCAAATTCTTTTATTTTTGCATAGTTTCTGCACTTTAATGTTGAAGATCATTAAACAAATGTAAATATCAGACAAATATAACCCAAGTCAACTTAAAATGCTGTTTTTTTTAAAATGGTGATTTCATTTTTTTTTAAATATATAAAAATATTCAGTTACCTGTGTGAAAAAGTAATTACCTCCCTCGTTAAATCATTATTTAATTATGGCAAATCACAATTTTTGGTTAATTTTCACTGATCACGCGCCTGATTACCTCCAGACCTATTCAATCAAGAAATCAATTAAACACAATCTGTCGCAACAAAATCAAGTCGGACAAAAGATCTAGAAAAGCTGCAACAAAATAACACGATCCAAAGAAATTACAGAATAGTCGAGCAGTCAAGTAATAAAGTAATTGAGATCTATCAGCCTGGAAAGGATTACAAAAGCCATTTCTAAAGCTTTAGGATTCCAGCAAACCATAGGGAGAGAGAGCCATTACAATCACACGGAGAAAACATGGAACAGTGGTGAACCTTCCCAGGAGTGAGAGGCCTACAAAGATTACCCCAAGAGAACAGCAATGACTGGAGGAGGCCAGATAGGAACTCAGGACAACTTCTAAAGAACTGCAGGCCTCCCTTGCCTCAGTTAAGGTCAGTGTTCATGACACAACAATAAGGAAGAGACTGGGCAAAAATGGCATCCATAGCAGAGTTCTAAGGCAAAAACCACTGCTAACCAAAAATAACATAAAGGCTCATTTTACTTTTGCAAAAAAAACATCTGAATGATTCCCAAGACTTTTAGGGAGAATATTACATGGAATGATGAAAATAGTGCTTTTTGGAAGGTGTGTGTCTCGTTACATGTGGCGTAAACGTAGCACAGCATTTCAGAAAAAGAATATCATACCAACAGTCAAACATGGTGGTGGTAGTGTGATGGTCTTGGGCTGCTTTGCTCGTTCAGGACCTGGACAAATTGCTGTGATTGATGGAACCATGAGTTCTGCTCTAACACAAAATCCTGAAGGAGAATGTTCAGCTATCAGTTTGTGAGCTCAAGCTGAAGAACGCTTGGGTTCTGCAGCAGGATAATGATCCAAAACACACAAGAAAGTCAACTTCTGAATGGCTTAAAAAAACAAAATGAACATTTTGGAGTGGCCTAGTTAAAGCCCAGACTCAAATCCGATTGAAATGCAGTGGCATGACCTTAAAAAGGCCCTTCATGTTCTGAATTCCAACAATTCTGCAAGGAAGAGTGGGCCAAAATATCTCCAATGAGATGTGAAAGACTCATTGGCAGTTATAGAAAAGGCTTGATTTCAGTTGTTGGAGGATGGTCCAACCAGATATTAAGTTTAGGGGGCCATTACATAGACATGGCAGCCTCGTGTAAATACTGGCTCTTTAAAGTCGGAAATCTGAATTCAACCAATTTTCAATGTCTACTGCACTTCCTTACCATGTTGAGCTTGTCCGTTTTCTTGGCCTCGGGCTCCTTCATGGTGGCAGCCAGTAGCTGATCCCCCTTGTAGTCTTTGTACAGCTCGGCCAGGGTTTCCCGGGTCTCCAGGTTGGTGGTATTCAGGTGGTACAATGGATCCTGCTTGGCCTTCTCCTCGTCTGGATCAAACAAACACATTATTTGTAAATAAACATACAAGAAGCAAAGGTCTGATGGACATCTGACCTGGATCCAGCACTTTGAGGTCGTTCTTCACGTGGAAAAAGTTGGAGACGTTGAACTTGTCCAGGTTTGTTGGATCCTAGCAGGGAGAAATTAATGAGTATCAAGTTTCTAGTTGGTTAGTATTTCAAATGACATATTAAAAAAAAACAACTTGAAGTGTGATGATATCTTTTCTGGTAAAATTTTCATCAGTCAGCAGATCTTTGAAACTTTTGGTCTTGATGTTGAGCTGCTCCACTGCCTGAACACACGTACACAGCAGACAGAGACACGCAGATAATTAGCGCTAGCGGAATTAAGCATCTCTGAGAGTAGTACGTATTCTTGAATATAGACTTCCAATATTTTTTTATTTTTCGTTCAGTATTTTTAAATGTTTTACAATTTGTTCCATATAATATTTCTGGATTGGTCATACAAAAATATTACACAAAAAATGCAGTATCATTTCTGTTATTTTCAATAATTTTGTTTTTGTAATCTAAGATTCCATATTTTAACATTGAATTATCATCAAAAATTTTGGTATTGTTTCATCTTATATTTTTGTTTAGCTTAATTTTTTTTTCTTCAATATTTCTGTATTTTTCATCTAATATTTGTCCATTATTTCCTTTATTTTTGTCTAATATTTTTATCTCCATATTTTTTTTTCTAATACAGTAATCCCTCGTTTATTGCGGGAATAACACTCCAGACGATCCCCGCGAAAGACAAACTAGTGACCATATATTGATTATACTAATCATATATATTTTGACTTCGGACATTCTGTCTTTAATGTACTCTTTCCTCCAGCTTCTGCTTTAACAATCTGTTGGAAAAATAATCACTGCAAAATCCTGCAATATATTGAAAAATATCTGCAATAAAATTAGATATTGTAGTGATATTGCAAATTTCTCCATTGTGGTACTAATAAAATCTTATATTATACATATATTATATGTATGATATAAAAATATGTAATTCAGTGAAGCCGCAAAAAGTGAATAAAGATATGGCGAGTAGGGCTGTCGCTATTGAATATTTTTAGAATCGATTATTCCATTGATTAATTGAATAATTGGATTAAAATATATTTTGCATTAAAGTTTATTGCAAAATAATTTTTTCCCAGTTACTTTTTATCAACTGATTATTGTAGCATGAGAGGGAGTAATGTTATACTCACCAACGTTTTTGAAACAGAGACTGATAACTGTGAAGGGCTACTTCTTCTTTTTTTGACGCTTTATTGACTGGGAGCATTTCCGGGGTGTGCATCAAAACAACATCGGTTTGGCTAAGGACCCCCGAGCAGCCGCAAGAGAATTCAAGATCAACGAATACATGGTTCGCAAGTGGAGGAAGCAGGAAAACGAGCTTCGCCAAGTCAAGAAGACGAAGATGGGTTTTCGCGGGAAAAAAAGAAAAACAAAATGCGGAAACAAGGCGAGGTGGCCCGAGTTGGAAGACCAACTCGAGCAATGGATTAATGAGCAAAGAATAAATCGGGGCTTGCCATCATTCCGGGAGGCTTGACGAACCGCTGGACATCGGTGTAAACAGGGCGTTCAAAGTGAAGTTGTGAGCAGCGTGGAAGCGATGGATGACAGATGGCGAAGACAGCTTTACTAAGACTAGGAGGCAGCGGCAGGCAAATTATGTCACAATTTGTGAATGGATTGTCGATGCTGGGCTAACGTGTCTGCTTGCACTGTTGTTCGAGCTTTCGCACTGACTCGAACCTGGCGTGTTTGATTGAGAACTCGCCCAGCTGTTCATTTCGAATACAGAACATGAGGACTCAGATAACCGGTAGAAAAATGGATGAATGGATGCATGATCAACATAGCTGTATATTAATTGAATATTTTTGACACCTATAATGGTTGAGCGACTGTATGTGGTCTTTTTTCTTACATTTATAATAATTGTCCAGTTGTCCTGTGTTCATTTAATCAAATATTTTTGTCTGAATACTTTATTTTTCCTTTTGTGTTTTTCTTCCTAGTATTTTCTAAACATGCATAATAGGTTAAATGAAGACTCTAAATTGCCCGTAGGTGTGAATGTGAGTGCGAATGGTTGTTTGTTTATATATGCCCTGCGACTGGCTGGCGACCAATCCAAGGTGTACCCCGCCTCTCGCCCCGAACCAGCAGGGATAGGCTCCAGCACGCCCGCGACCCTAGTGAGGATAAGCCGTACGAAAAATGGATGGATGGATGGCCAGGTATTTTTCCATTAAACATTTTATATTAATCCCTTATACCTCTTTTTAATAATTGGCTATTTTGTGTAATTGCTTTGTATTAATTCTTAATGTTTTTCTACTTTTTCTATTTTTTTCCTGAATACTTGTATTTTTTCTGTAACATTCTAATATTAATCTCTTGAGTGTGTGTGTGTGTGTGTGTGTGTGTGTGTGTGTGTTTGAATGTGTGAACGCGTGCGTGTGTTTTATTGTTGACCAACCTCATAGGAGAAGACATTGCCGGTGACTTTGTTTGCGACAATGTGAGAGTTGTTTGTGAAGACAGAGTACAGAACGGGACAGTGGTATTTGCCTGAAAAAAAAAAAAAATAAGGAAAATTCGTTGTCTAATGAATTCATTACGAAGCAGTGGAGCACCTTGAGGCAAAAAAACAACAACATACATATATTAATATATAATATATTTAATTATTGACGATTACCTTCATTGTTCTTGAAAAAGTTGAGCTTGACGAGCGACTTGGCTTCGAGTTTCTTCACAGAAAAAAAAAAAAAAAAGTCAAGCTACAACAGAAAATATCTTTCAAGTGGCAACATTTCAACCAAAACATTCTTGAAAAATATTTTTAAAAAGTTTAAACTATGATCAATCGAACGAGTGATGGCAAAGAGGATTAGTACGATGATAACCATTGATCCTTTCTCTGTACAGCTTAGCCTAACTAGGTTTGCGGGTGTGCTGGAGCTTATCTCAGCTGAGAGGCACAGTGCACCCTGAAGTGGTCACCACCCAATCGCAGGGCACATATAGACAAAAATTCACACCATTCACACCTAAGGACAATTTTGGAGTCTTGAATTCACCTACAGTCCCCTCCAAAAGTATTGGAATGGCAAGGTCAATTCCTTTGTTTTTGTTGTACACTGAAATAATTTGGGTTTCAGATCAAAAGATGAATATGAGACAAAAGTTCATAATTCCTGCATTTATTTCATGCATTTATTTCAAATCTAGATGTGTTGGACAACTCAGGACAGAGCACCTTTTGTTTGAACCCACACACTTTTCAAGTGAGCAAAAGTATTAGAACATTTGACTGATGGTTGTTTCTATTCCTCAGGTGCTGCCTTTTAGATTGTTTAAACATTAGATAGTGCTTGTTTTTGGCTTTCACCTGTGAAAACTGCATTTGCTGTTAAGCAAACAGAGACCAGAGAGCTGTCTATGGGAGAAAAGCAAACCATTTTGAAGCTGAGAGAAGAAGGAAAATTGATCAGCGCTATGGCAAAAACATTGGGCATAGCCAAATAATTGGCTAATAATAATAACAAATAATGTTCTGAAAAAGAAAGAAACGACTGGTGAACTGAGCAGCAGACATCGAAAAGGTTGGCCAAGGGTATCAACAGTAGATGACATAAACATTGTGAGAGCTGGGAAGAAACACCCAAAGACAACAGTCAGTGACATCATTGCCAACCTCCACAGGGCAGGTGTGAAGGTATCACAATCCACAGTTCGAAAAAGACTGAGAGAAGAACTATACAGGCATTATCACAAGATGGAAACCACTCATCAGCAAAAAGAATCGGAAGGCCAGATTAGACTTTACACCGACTTTATCAGCCTGATCGGTATCGGCCCAATAATTAGCATTTTATGCTGATCGTCTGATCGGCTTTAATGTCATAATTCGCCAATCAGATCAATGACTGCATTGATCGGCTTCGCAAAAGACATTGACTCTGGGTCGCCATCGTGCACAGTATATTTGAATCAAAAAGCTAGTTTATTTTTAGCCTGTACAAAGGAACTGACCTAGCTGTTCCAATACTTTTGGAGGGGACTGTACCATGCATATTTTGGGAATTTGAGAGGAAACTGGAATACTCGGAGAAAACCCACATAGGCAAGGGGAGAACATGCAAATTCGACACAGGAAAGCCAGAGGCTGGATTTGAACCAACGACCTCAGAATTGTGAGTCCTATTTGTTAACCAATCACCGTTCCACGCAGGATGAAAACCATGGAACAGGAAATTATTGCAATGTTGGTTTCCAGCAATACCTCTGTAAACCTCCCTGGTCCCAGTGATACATTTATATTTACATGATCCATTTTTTTTAAGAATCAAAAGTTTTTTTTTTTAGTAATTTATTTTTGAATATTCATTGTTTAAAGTCATATTTTAAAAAAGTCATCACATTTAAATGTTTTTATTTTGTATGTAATTTTTGGTTAGTAACAAAAGTTTAAAGTCATATTTAAGAAAAAATGCATAATATGACATTTGTCAACATAACACATTTAAAGTTTTATTATGTTCAAGATTTTGGGGGGGATAGTTGTTCATAAATACGAGTTGAGAATCACAATACTACGAGAACAAAGTAATTTGTATTGAGATAAAGTTTATTTTTTTTAATATTACAAATTTAGTCATTTTTAAGAGAGAAACCATATGTAATTTTTCAATATTTTTTTCAATCATTTATTGTTAATATGACGTTTTGGTTTTTTTTAAATGCAGTTTTTACCAATATTTTTCTGTTAATACCATGAATCCAAAGTCTTTTTTTAAAAAAGTGACAATATTATGAGACTTGAGTTGTATTTTTTTTATTGCATTGTATTGTTTTATGTGTTACAATAACTTGTTTGAAGTTGTACTTTCGGATTAAAAAAAAGTCATAATATTATGAGAACAAAGTTGTTCCTAGTTATAATAATTATTTTATTTTCAAAAATATATTTTGATCAAAATTAGAAGTTTAAAGTCAGGCTTTTTTTTAAGTTGTAATTTTTTAGAAAACTATTTTTTCAAGATTTTTTCTGATCGTGTTTGTTAAAAGTTATTTAGAGAAATATAGTATTATTTCATAACTTTTTGGTAATATAATGAGTCAGAAGTTGTACACTCTTCAAAAAAAGTTATTTTTCAACGTTATTGTTAATACTACGAGTTGGAAATCACATCTTTTTCAAGAGAAAAGTGACAATATTCCGGGAAGGAAGTCAGTGGTTTTCATTCATTCATTCTTTTTCTGTACCACTTATCCTCACTGGGGTCCCGGGTGTGCTAGAGCCTATCCCAGCTATCTTCGGGCGAGAGGCTGGGTCCACCCTGAACTGGTCGCCAGTCAATCACAGGGCACATATAAACAAACAAATATTCGTACTCACAGTCACACCAAGTCAGAGTCAAGTCAGACAAAAGATCTAAAAAAGATTCAACAAAATTACATGATCTAAAGAAATTACAGAATAATCGAGCTGTCAAGAAATAAAGTAATTGACATCTATCAGTCTGGAGAGGGTTACAAAAGCCATTTTTAAAGCTTTAGGATTCCGGTGAACCATAGGGAGAGACATTATCCTCATATGGAGAAAACATGGAACAATGGTGAACCTTCCCAGGAGTGGCCGACCTACAAAGATTAACCCATAAGAACAGCAATAACTCATCCATGAGGCAACAAAGGAACTCAGGACAACTTCCAAAGAACTGCAGGCCTCCCTTTTCCTCAGTTAAGGTCAGTGTTAAGGACACAACAAAAAGGAAGAGACTGGGCAAAAATGGTATCCATGGCAGAGTTCCAAGGCCAAAACCATTGCTGACCAAAAGAACATAAAGGCTCATATTACTTTTGGGGGGAAAACAAAAAAACAAAAACAAAATCTGAATTATTCCAAAGACTTTTGGAAGAATATTATATGGACCATCGGTTTGTGACCTCAAGCTGAAGTGCACTTGGGTTCTGCAGCAGAATAACGACCCAAAATACACCAGCAAGTCAACTTCTGAATGGCTTAAACAAACAAAATCAATGTTTTGGAGTGGCCTAGTCAAAGTCCATACTTGAATCTGAATTAAATGCAGCGGCATAACCTTTAAAAGGCCGTTCATGCTCGAAAACCTTCCATTTTTGGTGAATTCAAACAATTCTGTGAGTGGACCAAAATATCCCCAGAGAGATGTGAAAGACTCATTGCCAGTTACAGAAAACGCTTGGTTTCAGTTGTTGCTGCTGAGGATTGCCAAACCAGTTATTAGGTTCAAGGGGCCATTACTTTTTCACATAGAGCCAGGTAACATTGAATAGTTTTTTTTTTCCTTAATAAATGAAATCACCATTTCGAAACACCATTTTGAATTCACTTGGGTTATATTTGTCTGATATTTACATTAGTCTGATGATCTTAAAGTCAGGAAACTATGCAAAACATATACGAATTTCAGAAGGGGGGCAATACTTTTTCACGCCACTGTATCTACCTGATGATAATCATTGTGAATGAGTGCAGCTTATGCATAAAGTTCACTCCATGAACTTCTACATCTCTCCATTCATGGCACATGGACACTAATCTTATCTTTTTGTCTCTCAGCACCACAATTGATTTGAAACAAAACAAACTAAATGTGCTTTAGGCTTTGACCTTTAGGGCATACACATCCAAATCAGGTAAAGAGTGTAAAAATTTTTAACCATTTGTGTATATGCCTTTCACTTTTTAAAGGTGCTGGCTAGCTGCATGCTACCATCGCGTATCCTCAGGTTGTTGAAGTAAATAGTAAATGGGCTTTCACTTGTATAGCGCAGGACACATGGGGACCAAACCGAAACAGTTGAACCAAACCGTTTGGACAGTTTTCAAAACAACGTTCCACCACTACTGAGTACATGGTCTTTTTCTTTTTTAAGTCTCCATGTTCATGTTACCTCTCCAGATATGGGATTAGTTGCATACTTCTTGATCCATGGAATAATGCTCCTAAAAGACAGAAAGGGCACATCTAAATATATTTGATAAAATCTGCTTGTGATCAAATGTGAATGTACTCACAGCAGGTCAAAGACGACGCCATCTGCAGTGCACACGGGATAAGAAAACGGCTGAAGGGACAAACTGAGGAAGTAGAAAACATGGTTAATGGTTTGAGTGTACGAGTGAGTTTCAATGTTTACTGAAGATTTCATTCAACAGAAAGCCAGTTAACAAAATGGCGCACCTGCAGTGGTCGAACGGAAGACGTCTGAAGTTGGCCTGCGGGATTTCTGACAGCCAGGCAAAACCAATGTTGACAAACACAACACTAAATAGTTACATATTCAGCATAATAGACTTTAATTCAAATATACTGTATATACATGTGTATGGGCAAAGGTGGAATATCACAGCTGAGGGAAAATGTTAGCATGACATAGACATTTATTACAAAATATATTTTTCTCGACTTTTTTTGTCACTGTTACAAATTACAAGAAAAAAGTGCATTATATAAGAATAAAGTCATTTTTTTATGTAAGTCGTAAACACTGCAACGAGAATAAAGTTTGATTTTATTGGAGATTTCTTTTAATGTAACAAAACTAAAGTAATATTTTATTTAGAAAAAAAATCAATGTAACTAACAATGTAAATTACTCCTGAAATTTTTTTTATTTTTTTTCATAATATTACAACTTTTGTTTTGTAGTATAATCATTTATTTTAACTCTCCAGTGTGTACCTATATTATAATCATTGGTAATTTACCACAGCCATTTCCTTCTTAATTGCTTCATACTATTCATTGATTTAAAAACAAAAATATTCTGCAAAATCCCTTTGGATTAATAAAATATCCATCCATCTAATATGAGTATTTCTCTGTATATGTAGAAAATTTCGCTTAATTGCAGTTAAAGCAGATATCCAGGGTAGTATTAAAGTAGTTCAATGTTCATTACACCCGCAGATGAAGCAATGGCTAACAAATATTTTATTCTTTTAAAAATGTACTTGAACCCACATCTGGCTCATACAATTTACCTGCCCTCTTGCCTCCATAGAAGTTGGTATACTCTGTACACGTAATGTACCTGTGTTGAAGAATAAGGAAAATTATGCTTTAATGGAGGTAAACAGGCGATGAAATAACTGTTAAATACGTCTGAATTGGCAAAATTAAGACAGTTCGTAATAGTTAGCCTGCTAGCATTAGCCACTGATGCTAAAAACAACAAAAACAGGCGCGTTTAAGCTGTGAGATGATTCTGTCGCATACTTATGTGAAGGTTAAACTTACATTTTGTCCTTTTGGTGCTGCCGCTTCCCCATGTTTGCGTCTTTCAAATAATAATAATGCTTTTACGGGGAATGCTGCTTAGTTAACCACAGACAACCCGTATGTTGACGTGCTTCTTCTTCACAATCGTCGCTTTACCAGAAGGGCGCTGGAGCGCCCTCTACATGCAAACGTTATTACAATTTACCCAGTAGAACGAAGCTGAAAAACTTTAAAACAAAATTTAATTAACATTGAAAATTATTTTAAGCACTACTATAATATAGGTAATTTCTTTTGCAGTACACAAACTAAATTTCTTAGATACATTCAAATTATCATGACCGTCATTCTCATCTTTGTATGAAATAGATGACATACTTATGACAGAGGTGGGACCAAGTCATTGCTTTGCAAGTCACAAGTCAGTCTCAAGTCTTTGCTCTCAAGTTCCGAGTCAAGTCCCAAGTCCTAAAACTGGAGTTGCGACTTGACTTTGAGTTTCAAAGTCCAGGACTTGCAACTTGACACGGGACTTGCCTGTCTAGACTCGGGAGTTGAAGGCAAAAACTTGAGACTACTTGTGACTTGCAATACAATGATTTAGTCCCACCTCTGATTAATATTGTAAAGCATTTAATTACGATTATGTGTACAATTTACAACAGCGCAAAACGTATTTTTAATAATTTAAGTACATTAATAATTGTTATTATTTTCCATCTCATACTGTACGAAGTACATAATTCTAATGTTGCAAATTAAGTATTTCTGTAGTATGTGTACAATTTATTATCGTGTGAAATCTAGTTTTAATCATTTTAAGTACGTTAATAATTGTAATATTTTAAACCTCCTATTTGTATGAAGTAATTTCAAATATTATTACAAATTACAAACTAAAAATGAGACAAATATACGTACAGTACTTTTACAGTGTGTATTCATTATAGTGCAGCATTTCTAATAAATCCTTTCAAGTATGATTACGGTCGTGAAAATCTTCAAATCTCATCTTTGTCTGAAATTATTTGGAGTCCTATTATATATATATATATATATATATATATATATATATATATATATATATATGCCCGGCAACATTTGATTTCAACAATGCAATTGAGGCAAGGACTGAGAATTAATTTGTTAACCAGTGTATTTAATCAACCACTGATATTTGTGAGGACACCTACTAATTGATCAAGGCGATCATTTATGCCGCCTGTTGCCCTCACAATCGCTTCGTGACTCCAGCACATGCACTGAAAAAAAGAGGCCTTTGAATTTACTTCATTTGAACATGTACATCGGTTGCACATGATAAAAATGTGTTTAAATTGACATAATTTACCCCTCTTCTCCTAAAAAAAAAACATGATTTTTTTGTCAGTGTGCGTGTCCTCTCCTGTGTATGTGTATTAAAATAATCAATTGAATAATCAAAAGGAGTCAAAAGTTTTTGATATCTTCTTTGATATGTTGATGTGCTCCTATTTGAATGTAAAAGATTACAAATACCACACATACAACATTTACGCATGAACCTTTATCTCACATGGATAAGTGTAGGTTACTGTACGAACACATTTGTTATGAGTTCTAAAAATACATGGTCTTAACCTTGTGGGGTGATCATAGTCAGCCACATGTCCTCCCACCACCCCTGAGAGAGCAGCGTCACCCATGATCGCAGCGATTCTCTCCTCGAACGGGGCTTGAGGCCCTCCGCGCCGGTTCGTCCGCCTTTTTGTGGCCACACTTTGGCGGTGGGCAGCTGTCATCCGCTTCACATCCACCTTCATGTCTGATCACTTCTTTTTTAGTTCAGCGTGTGCACACTATTCGGACTCCACAGCATTGACAGCCGCACACACGCTGTCCCATTCGCTCCTCTTTCGCGTGTTGTTAACGCCGTAGGACAGCGTGCCAAAGAGGATTTTCTTGCGCGCCTCCACTTTATTGATCAACTTCACATTCAGAAAAATTCTCTCTTTCTTCATTATCTTGCTCATTTTCCTTTTTTTCTGATCATGCAGAGATCGGCATCTCAGGTGCAGGGTTAATTTAAATATGATTTGCATATTTAAATGTGGGCGTGGACAGGGAGGGGTCAGCTACTCCAACATGTGCGCTCATTCCACATTGGTTGGGATGTATGAAGGAAATGTGCTTGGGTTCATGCGTACGCACAGGTTCACACATCTGAATATTTTTGTGCGTACGTTTTCTGGATTTGAGCGTACGCCATGCTTCAGTACGAAATCCACGCAAATCTTTGTACATGTACAGGTATGTGCTATTGAACAATGCAAACTAGAACTAGCAGACATTTCAACATGTTCTTCCCTCTTGCCATTAACGTCCTAAACGGTTAACTTACAATTCCATTGTAACATGCTGCAAAATTTGTCTTGAGATTGTAGTCACATCTCTGTCAGGCCAATTAGACATTATTCTTGCACTCACAGTAGTAGTTTCAACAATCTACACTACTTACATATCTTTTGTTGCCCAATACTGGTCACTCACGTGCCTGAGAAGTATCTGCACCATTTGCACAATTGACATTGGTCCAGACTATCACACTACAAGTCACTTTGAACTGCATACATTTTATTATTAAAGCACACCATGAATTAGTATACATTTTAAATAAACAAGGCACATGGTAATCATTACATCAAAGAACAGGTCCAAATTGAGTGACTTTTTCTTTGATACAAAACAAAAATTGTATATTCAGTATATCTTTTTACACAAAAAAACAAACAAACAAAAATTGGTGTTAAATGTAAACATTGTCATTCACGCTGTTGATGACAGAGGAAAGGAGACAAACATGCCAAAATCATATACAGTTACGTTTATTTCCTCTTGGCATTTCATCGACGCAAGATATTTGCATATGCACATGGAGGGGTATAATTCTTCACAATGATCTCAACACGAGGGTCGCAAAACAATCCTTGAGAGGAGAAAACAAGGAGTGGGGAAGTTAGTGGAGTTATACATTCACGCTCTCTGAAGCAAGGACACACAAGGATCACAAGCTTCTACCAATGCCCTTTAAAAAAAGTTCATGTTTGATGTGTTTTCACCTGAGTTCCAACCGCCTTTAACAATATCAAATCTGCTGTCTGAACAACCAATGTTAGCCACATCGTCACCCTTGGCACTTGAATATGTCAGGAGGAAACTTGTAGAAGAACACACACACATTCAGAACGCAGACAACAAAGTGGATAAAAGTGCGATAATGACGATAGTGTTCTTTTTTTTTTTTTTTTTTTTTATGTTCCCTTGGAAAACACTTCTAATCCGCAGAACGAGATGAACACACGTCCTTAAAACAAATATGATGATGTGATAAAACAGTCTGAGTGTCCTCGACGGAGAAGGAGCGTGAGGAGGACCGGTAGAAGGAAAAAAATAAAATAAAATCCTAAAATCACCGCAAATCCATCACAGAGACAGCGTCATTGGAGATGGTGATGTGGTCGGCGTGCTGCGTTCAAGAAGACACAAATTTATTTCATTTCAGGGAGAAATATTAAGCTTTTCTTCACACAATTTAAAACAATTAATAGGATCATTATAACATGTCTGTGGCATGCTCTCATCAAAATACCCTAAAGATAATGAATTATAGACATATTTACAACGTGAAAATCTCAACACAGGGATTGTGCGATCGGTACATTTCCACATCCTCCCGATGTTGATGTTTTGTGTTTTTCATGGTTTCACTTGGTAGGTTTCAACTTGGGATGCACTGATACCAACTATCGGTATCGATACTGTTACTAAAAATTCACTGATACTATAAAACCACTCAGTGGCGTTGCTGGCTTGAATGGCGCCCTGTGTGAGATCGCCCCGTGCAATCTGATATTGCAAAAATCTAAATAAACCTAAAAGACCAATGTTTTTGTTACAACAATTATCTCCCCAGCATGATAACTACCTTTATTTATGAGATTTGGACTGTATAGTCAATTGCTAAATATTAACCAGTTACTACACAAGCAATAACAAATTCCAAGATGTGTTTCGCTTACCACCTCTTTTAAAACTAGTGTCAATGGATTTGATGAGTAGCCCATGGGATTAGTGGCGAAATTTTTCTATCACATTAATTTTGCATGCATTGTGAACCAGCAAACTCATTGTGAGCTTGTCAGTCAGTGAAACGAAAATAGTCCTCACTAAAGACTAACTTAACTTAGGGTTCGACAAAATGATCCACAACAAGTACAGAAAGTATTCACACCCCTTCATGTTTTCCACATTTTGCTATGGTATAGACTTATTTTAGACCTGATTTGAGCATAGTTTTCTTTTAAAAAAATAAAATCAAAAAATTAAACATTCTACATAGAATATCCCATAACGACAAAGTAAAAATATTTTCAGATATTTGTGTCAATTAAAAAAAAATGTAAACATTCAAACATAATAGGTCACACCTTTTGCTATGACATTCAAACTTAAGCTCAGATGCATCTGATTTCCACTGATCATTAGACTTTAGACCGATTTTATCGGCCTGATCGATATTTGTGCCCTTAAGGATTCTCAGACCTTCAGAAACAAAATTCTCTGGTCTGATGAAACCAATATAGAACTTTTTGGCCTGAATTGCAAGTGTCATATCTGGAGAAAAAGAGGAAGTGCTCATCACCTGGCTAACACCATCCCTACTGTAAAGCATAGTGGTGGCAGCATCATGGTGTGGGGATGTTTTTCTGCTGCAGGAACTGGGCGACTTGTGGCCCAGGTAGAGCCCGGAATTGAATCCAATCGAACATCTCCGGAAAGACCTAAAAATGGCTGTCAACCAACGCTGCCTGTCCAACCTGACTGACCTTGAGAGGATCGGTAGAGAAGAATGGAAGAAAATGCCCAAAACAGGTGTGCCAAGATCGAAGAGACTTGAGGCTGTGATTGCTCCCAAAGGTGCTTCAACAAAATATTAAGGCAAGGGTGTGAATATTTATCTACCTATGATGTTTAAATGTTTACATTTTCAATAAATTTGCATAACTGTCTGAAAATATGTTTTTACTTCGTCCTTCTGGAATATTTTCTGTTGATTTTCTTTTAAAGAAAACTATACTCAAATCAGCTTTACAATAAGTCTGTAACAGCAAATTCCTACCTAATTTCTACATAAAAAATAATTTTCATTGTTTCTTTATTGTAATACATAGTCTAGTTTCTAAAGATTGTGAATTTTGGGTTTTTATTTTTTGTAAGCAATAATCATCCAAATTATACAAATATTTATGAAATATCTTACTCTGAGTGCATGTAGTGCATCTCTATGAGTCTTACTTTTTTAATTGAACTGCCTAACTAAATTAAGCTTTTGACATTATTGTAATGTATTGAGATGTACCTGTATTTTCTAGGTTTGTGTAGTGAAATGTACTCACTGTAAATAGAGGTGGGTCTTTACTGTGAGGGTGAAAGCCCTTCTGCTTACACGAGGAGATCTCATTCGTTCCCCGATCTGTCAGTCTGAAGTAACCAATCCTGGGAAAAAATAGACAACCATTTTGTTATTTATTTTTGTCGACAGCACCAATTTGTTCTTTTGTCAACAGGCAGAACTCACTCGTTGAACTTGGGCGAGCAGACGATGGCGATGGCTTCAGGCAGCATCATCTGGTACGAGCAGTGTGTGTGCAGGTCCACACTGGACAGGAATGCCGTCTGGGTTGGGTGAGTCTATGAAGATGAAAGGAAAAAACAAATTCAAATAACTAAAATGAATATGATAAATAATAATGCATAATTAAAAAGCAATACAAATTGACCAAAAAACAAAACACAAAAGAAACAATAAAATAAAATGTGTATTTTGGTAGATTTCGACTTCCTCGTAATTAGTGATGCGCCGAATGGTAAGTTCTTGCCCGAAACCGAAACTTTGGGGGGGGGGGGGGGTCAAGGCCAAGGCCGAAAACCGAAACACTGAAAGAACTTATCAATTCAACTGAATTTGTTAAAATATTTTTCATATAATAGAACTGTAAAAGGCAGAATTTCTGTTGGAAGCAACTGTCCTTGTTTAAACTGTCCCTGTTTAAAATCACAAAATTTGAACACAAACGGTAGCAACACAAGCAGTCAAGACAATATAACAACACTCACAGGCATATATTCCGTATCCTCAGTTAGACAAATGTAAAAAAATAAAACGTAGTTTGCAATTGGCATCAAGTTTGACCAAGGTGATTGGCATTCCAGACAAATAAGAGTTTCCTCATGCACAACCCAAATTCCAATGAAGTTCGGACGTTGTGTTAAACATAAATAAAAACAGATTACAATGATTTGCAAATCATGTTAAACCTATATTTAGTTGAATACACTACAAAGACAAGATATTTAATGTTCAAACTGATAAACATTATTGTTTTTAGAAAATAATCATTAACTTAGAATTTTATGTCTGCAACACGTTCCAAAAAAGCTGGGACAGGGTCATGTTTACCACTGTGTTACATCACCTTCAATTAACGTTTGGGAACTGATGACACTAATTGTTGAAGCTTTGTAGGTGGAATTCTTTCCCATTCTTGCTTGATGTACAGCTTCAGCTGTTCAACAGTCTGGGGTCTCCGTTATCGTATTTTACGCTTCATAATGCGCCACACATTTTCAATGGGAGACAGGTCTGGACTGCAGGAAGGCCAGTCTAGTACCCGCACTCTTTTACTACGAAGCCACGCTGTTGTAACACGTGCAAAATAATTCTACGTACTGTTCAGTTTCACAACATAATCATTACTCTATAATTGTAATAGTTCTTCAATATAAAAATATATAGTCAATATAGTAATAGTACTTAAATATTTGTTATTTTAATGTATTAATTGCGTCAATCTGTGGACGGATTTGCAGCCAAATGGCTTCTCTTGAATGCTCTTTTTGTGCTCCTGCTCAAAATGCTCCTGTGTTTATGTAGCTGTCTAAAGTTATCATATAATTCAGTACAGTGGAACCTTGATAGAATGGATTAATAAGAGGCGGGAGGGTGGTCGGATATAGCAGATTGTCCGTTACATTAAAGCACTTTTTTTGAGCTCATATGCACCCATACTACTATACACTACAAAATTATTGTTTTGTAGTTTTTCGTGGCCTAAATAGTCCAATACAGTACAAAGTTATTGGAAATAAGTAGGAAAAACTTGAAAATGTTTTAAAGTTTCACATTTTATCCAAACTTACCACGCCGGTGTGCTTGTTCATGGTGACGGACAGTACTCATCCTAGGTGAGTTGCTTTCGTGAGCCGCAAGGAATTAGTGTGCTTCTTAGTTCCAAATCCGATGCCAAAGGCATACAGCTTGACAAAAAAAAAGTTTACTTTCCCAAAAATAGCATTTTCCTGACTCCAGAGTCTTGTTTTCTATTCCTTAGAGTTAACACAGCCACCATGCCTCTCTTTCTCTTTCTTTCTTTCTTTCTCTCTCTTCTCTCTCTCTGTGCTCTACGTCACAATAGACAATAGATAAAACCATCATTATATGGCCGCCATATCAATGCCCCACATTCATTATGGCCACCACGTAGGCACGGGATGCACATCTTTTAGAATTAGATCTAGTCATATTGTATATATATTCATATTGGCCGCAGAAAAGCTATGAGTTAGCAGCATCAACGTTATTTTGGCCGATTTATTTTGGTGACAAAATAGTCCAAAACTGAAATTGCACTTTTGATCTTATTTTGGCCGCTGAATTTGCAGAAATTGCAGTGCATCACTATTCCTAATCCTGATTTTTAGTGCCATTTCTGGTTTTATATTGATAGGTTTCAAGCTCCTCCAGTGTTGATGTTTAGCGCTTTTACCAATTTCATTTTGGTGGGTTTCGCCTTCTTACAATGTTGATATTAGCTGTTTTTGTTTTGGTAGGTTTCAACTTCCTGCCAATGCTGATGTTTAGCGGTTTCTGGTTTTAAATTGATAGGTTTCAGCTTCCTCCAGTGTTGATGTTCAGTACTGTTAATGGTTTTATTTTTTTTACTTTCTCCAATGTTGATGTTAGCTGCTTTTTTTGTGGCTTGGTGTCGACTTCCTCCCAATCTCGATGTTTGGCGCCATTTATTATTTTATTGTGATAAGTTTTGACTTCCTCCAGTGTTGATGTTTAGGGCTGTTATCGGTTTTATTTTGGTAGGTTTTGACTTTGGCTAATGTTGATGTTTGCACTGTTACTAGTTTTGTTCGAGTAGATTGCGTTGATGTTGACATTCAGCGCTGTTACTGGTTTTATTTTGGTAGATTTTGACTTCGGCTAATGATGTTTGCTGTCTTTTTTTTTGGTAGATATCGACTTCCTCTTATAGTGATGTACAGCTCTACCTATTACTGGTTTTCATTTGGTAGACTGTGACTTCCTCCAATGTTTACAGGTTTTATTGTGGTAGGCTTTGACTTCCTCTAATGTTGATACCTAGCTTGGCTGCTGCTTTTATTTTTGGAAGGGTTTGACTTTCTACAATGTTGATGTTTAACTCTGCCAGTTACTTGTTGTTTTGATAGGGTTCTACTTCCGGTTTTGCTGCCATTCCCATTAGCTTGATGTCAGCTGCACCAAATATTACTCACCAACTTCTTGGAACAAAGGACTTTAATTTCTGTGAATCGTGTTTGAATGTTTTGGCTATAATGTATCATCGCTGGACTCCCACATGAGTGATAGGAAGCAGCTTAGCTTGGCTGCTCCACACCTCCTCCTCCGATGTCAAACTGAATGATTGTGCGGCGTGCGTCACAAGGCTAACGCTAACATCAGCGCGACAGGTTTTTAAAGTTTGCATTGGCGTACAACTGCACTGAGAGATGCTTCTGACTGGGAGATTAACTGACTCACATGGATCCAGCCCAAGGTGATGAGATCATACTGGTCCTGTATGAGGAAGAGCTCCTCCTCGTTCTCCGTGTCGCAATAGTCGTGACCACCAGACTGCTTGGGAACGATGACGTGTGTCACTGTGAATGTATTTCTGGTCTAGAAAGTTACAAATCAGGAATACTTGGTCAGACTTTTTCCACCAATACCATTCAAATCTCATTTATAACAAGATATAATCCACAAGTTTTTGGGCTTATTTAAAACAAAACAAAAAATAAATAAATACATAAAAAATAAAAAAGTATTTTTCACCCAAGCCACTTCTACAGGAGATGACACAATGCTGATTACGCCATTCAGCTCCTCTAACATCTTGCTGTATTTGTCATTACATATTTTTTTATATTGAGGGAATGCCCTATTCATTTCTCCCGTGCCCGGTTGGTGGCACACTGTAAATGACGGCACAGAAATGACAGCACAGAAATGATGGCACAGAAATGACACGTATCCTTCAAAACATAGTAAAACTGTTAACATTGAAATGTAACAATACCAAAACATATTGACTGAAATTTATTGACTTGTAGCAGAGGTGTAATGTCAAGATTTGCAACAGAGATGTGATTTTAACACACAAAAACATTAACAGTAAAGTTCTTACTGGTCATAAAAATTTTAAAAGATGATAACTACTGTAAATTTTGACATGTAAAAACAACAAAACATGCTGCCTTCAGTGTTGAATGGCAAGGGTGTAAGTCAAAGATTTGCGTCACAGATGCATTTCATAAATACATGAAAATTTTTTTACAATAGTCTTATTTTTCCAAAAGTGAAATCAGATTTGAAGTGATTTTTTAAATATATATATATATATATATATATATATATATATACATATATATATATATATACATATATATATATATACATATATATATATATATACATATATATATATATATATGTATATATATATACATATATATATATATATATATATATATATATATATATATGTATATATATATATATATATATATATATATATATATATATATATATACACACACACACACACACACATATATATATATATATATATATATATAATTATTATTTATTTTACAGAAGTTGTATTTCTTAAGATTTTTATATTATGAGAGATTATATTGTTTATAGGAAAAAATATTTTTCATATAATAGAGCTGTAAAAGGCAGAATTTCTGTTGGAAGCAACTGTTCCTGTTTAAACTGTCCCTGTTTAAAATCACAAAATTTGAACACAAACAGTAGCAACACATGCAGTCAAGACAATATAACAACACTCACAGGCATATATTCCTTATCCTCAGTTCATAGACAAATGTAAAAAATAAAATGTAGTTTGTAATTGGAATCAAGTTTTACCAAGGTGATTGGCATTCCAGACAAATAAGAGTTTCATCATGCACAACCCAAATTCCAATGAAGTTCGGACGTTGTGTTAAACATAAATAAAAACAGAACACAATGATTTGCAAATAATGTTAAACCTATATTTAGTTGAATACACTACAAAGACAAGATATTTAATGTTCAAACTGATAAACCTTATTGTTTTTAGAAAAAAATCATTAACTTAGAATTTTATGTCTGCAACACGTTCCAAAAAAGCTGGGACAGGGTCATGTTTACAATTGTGTTACATCACCTTTTACTTTTAACAACATTCAATAAACGTTTGGGAACTGAGGACACTAATTGTTGAAGCTTTGTAGGTGGAATTCTTTCCCATTCTTGCTTGATGTACAGCTTCAGCTGTTCAACAGTCCGGGGTCTCCGTTATCGTATTTTACGCTTCATAATGCGCCACACATTTTCAATGAAGACAGGTCTGGACTGCAGGCAGGGCCAGTCTAGTACCCACACTCTTTTACTACGAAGCCACGCTGTTGTAACACGTGCAGAATGTGGTTTGGCATTGTCTTGCTGAAATAAGCAGGGGCGTCCATGAAAAATACATTCCTTGGAAGGCAGCATATGTTTCTCCAAAACCTGTATGTACCTTTCACCATTAATGGTGCCTTCACCGATGTGTAAGTTACCCATGCCATTGGCACTAACACAGCCCCATACCATCCACATGCTGGCTTTTAAATTTGCGTCCATAACAGTCCGGATGGTTCTTTTCGTCTTTGGCCCAAAGGACACGACGTCCACAATTTCCAAAAACAATTTGAAATGTGGACTCGTCGGACCACAGAACACTTTTCCACTTTGCATCAGTCCATCTTAGATCAGCTCGGGCCCAGAGAACCCAGCGGCGTTTCTGGGTGTTGTTGATAAATGGCTTTTGCTTTGCATAGAAGAGTTTCAAGTTGCACTTACGGATGTATCGCCGAACTGTATTTACTGACATTGGTTTTCTGAAGTGTTCCTGAGCCCATGTGGTGATATCCTTTGATGTTGGTTTTTGATGCAGTGCCACCTGAGGGATCAAAGGTCACGGGCATTCGATGTTGGTTTTCGGCCTTGCCGCCTCCATGCAGTGATTTCTCCAGATTCTCTGAACCTTTTGATGATATTATGGACCGTAGATGATGAAATCCCTAAATTCCTTGCAATTGTACATTGAGGAACATTGTCCTTAAACTGTTCGACTATTTTCTCACACACAAAGAGGTGCACCTCGCCCCATCTATGCTTGTGAATGACTGAGCAATTCAGGGAAGCTCCTTTTATACCCAATCATGGCACCCAGCCTGTTCCCAATTAGCCTGTTCACCTGTGGGATGTTCCAAACAGGTGTTTGATTAGCATTCCTCAACTTTCTCAGTCTTTTTTGCCACCTGTCCCAGCTTTTTTGGAACATGTTGGAGCCATAAAATTCCAAGTTAATGATTATTTGCTAAAAACAGTAACATTTATCAGTTTGAACATTAAATATCTTGTCTTTGTAGTGTATTCAATTAAATATAGGTTGAAGATGATTTTCAAATCATTGTATTCTGTTTTTATTTATGTTTAACACTACGTCCCAACTTCATTGGAATTAGGGTTGTATGACTAGTGTTGATCAGGTAGGCATTTTGTTAACAAATCTTTATAGTTTAGCCATGATTTCAAATATGAATTCCCCCTTTATATAACATAATTGACCTGTGTTGTCAGCCACTGCTTGTTGCAGACAAACTTCTTGTTCCCAAGAAAATATTTAGCAAATATCATATCTCGAGTCACTGTCAATCTTTACTTTATAAAACTACGGTATGCCAATTAAGACAACTATTCATCAGCATGCATGTCCACGCTGTACATCCCAAAAAAAGGGTGTGACTAAATCATGTGCTGGTGCGACCAACTGAAAAAGTTGGTTGCAACAGTGCTACCAGTGCAAAAGTTACTGTCGAGCCCTGAATACTGTAGAGTGCTATCATATTTTTAAAAAGTTAAAAAAAAAAAATCTTTTTTTTGAGGTTGGTAAATAGATTTATTAGTATTTCCATTAATTTCAATGAGGAAATATGATTTGGAATATAAGTGTTTCAAACTCCTAAGTCGAGGCACCACTGTAGTATGATATCAGGTTTTACCAGTTTCCCGCAGAGGATGCCACAGGTTTCAACAGCCCGGCTGGTGTTTGCCTCGGCCAGCCGCAGGAAACTCTGACACAGTTCCAACGGCACCAACAGCTGACGGAGGGGATCCACCGTCAGATCTGCCGACAGCGGGAAGAAGAAAATTACGACATGACATGGCCTTACACATGACACAGGCCTTTTTTAACTGTGGCCACAATAATGTGAGCAAAAAATGCTAATTTGTGGCCACGAAATAGGCATAACATGCATGAAATACCAATTTGTGGGTCATTCACATGAATGTCTCTGGACGTTTGGGTAGGCAAATGGAAATAGGGTTACAATACAATACAGTGAACCCCCGCTACATCGTGGTTCACCTTTCGTGCCCCTGCTATATTCCAGATTTTTAAGCGATTGCTCGTATGGGTTTTTACAGTACTGTATACTGTCAGGGCAAGTCCAAATTTACACTTTATGCTACAAACTGCCAGGCAGCACTCAAGTCTACTGGAAGAGATGCAGCACAATTAAAAGCAAGAAGAAGAGGCAGAGAAGGCCCCCAACAAAACTCCAGTAGTAGATGATGTTCCCACAGAGCAGAGAGAAAATATGCTTGTGCGTTCATGTTCTGTTGCTCGTCGTCCATGTGTGTCAAAGTAGCAGTTGTTTGAAGTTTTAGAATTACTATAACATCTCGGCTCATTTCTGTTAGCCCGTCTATGACGTTTCGTATTATATGTTAGCATTAAGCTTGCACACTTTCATGAGTCGAAACGATAGTTTGGTTTAACATTCTGGTCTTTAAATATACACGGTTAAATTTTCCTCTATGTGTCATATTTGGACAACTACGCGTCTGCGAGTGAGTCTTCTTTTCTCAGCATTGGAGGAGTAAAACTATACATATATTTTGAATCTGGTCTTTAAATCACAAATTTTGACCTGAGGTCAAGAACACAGGTGTAAAACTCAAGGCCCACAGGCCAAATCCGGCCCGCTACATAATTTTATGTGGCCAGCGAAAGCAAATCGTGCAACGATTCATGTTTCTTGCTTGAAAACCAAAACTACTAATTGTCTTCACTTTTAGTAACTTTGCGATATTGTAAGCATTTTTTGTCACCAATCTCCCTTTCAAAATAAAATGAATAATAATTGAACAAACAACTATTTTACTGCCTTATGATTTAAAAATTTTTTTATCCATCAACGGCACGGTGTACGACTGGTTTGAGCGTCTGCCTCACAGTTCTGAGGACCGGGGTTCAATACCCGACCACGCCTGTGTGGGGTTTGCATGTTCTCCCCGTGCCTGCGTGGGTTTTCTCCGGGCACTCCAGTTTCCTCCCACATCCCAAAAACATGCATGGTAGGTTTTTATTGACGACTCTAAATTGCCCGTAGGTGTGAATGTGAATGCAAATGGTCGTTTGTTTGTATGTGCCCTGCGATTGGCTGGCAACCAGTTCAGGGTGTACCCCGCCTCCTGCCAGATGATAGCTGGGATAGGCTCCAGCACGCCCACGACCCTAGTGAGGAGAAGCGGATGAAAATGGATTGATGTTATCCATCAAATTTTTTTTTGTGTACGTGTAATAATATGAGGCAACCATACATTTACAGTGGGTACGGAAAGTAGTCAGACCCCCTTACATTTTTCACTCCTTGTTATAGTGCAGCAATTTGCTAATGATCCAACAAGTTTTTCACACCTGGATTTGGGGATCCTCTGGAATTCCTCCTTGCAGATCCTCTCCAGTTCTGTCAGGTTCGATGGTGAACGTTGGTGGACAGCCATTTTCAGGTCTCTCCAGAGATCCTCCATTGGGTTTAAGTCAGGGCTCTGCCTGGGCCATTCAAAAACAGTCACGGAGTTGTTCTGAAGCCACTCCCTCGTTATTTTAGCTGTGTACTTAGGGTCATTGTCTTGTTTGAAGGTGAACCTTTGGCCTAGTCTGAGGTCCTAAGCACTCTGGAGAAGGTTTTCATCCAGGATATCCCTGTACTTGGCCGCATTCATCTTTGCTTCGATTGCAACCAGTCGTTCTGTCCCTGCAGCTGAAAAACACCCCCACATGCTGCCACCACCATGCTTCACTGTTGGGACTGTATTGGACAGGTGATGAGCAGTGCCTGGTTTTCTCCCTGCATACCGCTTAGAATTAAGGTAAATAAAGTTGTATATTGGTCTCATCAGACCAGAAAATCTTATTTCTCACCATCTTCGAGTCCTTGAGGTGTTTTCTAGCAAACTCCATGGGGGCTTTCATGTGTCTTGTACCGAGGAGAGGCTTCCGTTGGGCCACTCTGCCATAAAGCCCCGACTGGTGGAGGGCTGCAGTGATGGTTGACTTTCTTGAACTTTCTTCCATCTCCAGACTGCATCTCTGGACCTCAGCCACAATGATTTTTGGGTTCTTCTTTACCTCTCTCACAAAGCTCAGCTCTTCTGGTCGCCCTAAACGTCTTCCATTTAAGGATTATGGAGGCCACTGTGCTCTTAGGAACCTTAAGTGCAGCAGAATGTTTTTATAACCTTGGCCAGATCTGTGTCTTGCCACAATTCTCTCTCTGAGCTCTTCAGGCAGTTCCCTTGACCTCATGATTCTCATTTGCTCTGACATGCACTGTGAGTTGTAAGGGCTTATATAGACAGGTGTGTGGCTTTCCTAATCAAGTCAGTATAATCAAACACAGATCGATTCCAATGAAGGTGTAGCACCATCTCAAGGATGATCAGAAGAAATGGACAGCACCAGAGTTAAATATATGAGTGTCACATCAAAGGGTCTAAATACTTATGGCTCTGTGATATTTAAGTTTTTCTTTTTTAATAAATCTGCAAAAATGTCAACAATTCAGTTTTTTTTTTGTCAATATGGGTTGCTTTCTATACATTGAGGAAAAAAAAATACTTAAATGACTTTAGCAAATTGCTGCAATATAACTGAAAGTTTTAAGGGAGTCTGAATACTTTCCGTACCCACTGTGTACGGGTTCAGTCATAACGGGCCTCCGAGGGAACCTATAACTACGATGTAGCCTGCAACAAAAAGGAGTTTGACACCCCTGGTCTAGAATATATCCCTGTAATAAATGCACCAAGCATGTATGATAAAATGAACGGAATTTCCTCTCTACCTTCCGGTTTCTCGAGAAAGTGGGCTCCAGGAAGTGTTCAGGAATTAGATTAACAATTTGTATTTTGTGCACACATTATACCTACTTCGTGGCCACAAATTTGTTTTGCGTGGTTACAATTTAGCATATTGTGCGGATGTCAAATCTATATTGTGGCCACAATATTTTTTTTCCCCCATGTATGGGGCTCCACAGAAATCATCTCAGCTTTACATCCCACAAACTTACCGTTGTTCCCGGGGCTGACCAGCGACCCGGGTTTAAGGGAGCGGTCGAAGCTGGGCGGGGCTACGGAGGATGGAGGACGGTTCCCAGACGGATCCCAGGGGCTGTGCGGTGGGGTGGGTGAGATGACAGGCGGGCCCTGGATGCCCGGGATGAGCAGTGTGTCCGGGGAAGGTGCGGAGGGCTCGGCGAACTCCAGGAGAACACGTTGGCGCTCTCGCTCCAAGTCCTGGCGTCGGATCATCTCCTCAAAGGCACTGAACTGTTCCTGCTCCTGCTGCCGCCGCTGCATCTCGGCCACACGCTCCCGTTCGGCGTTCAGTGCCCGCTGCAGAACCTGAGCCTCCTCTTCCGCTTTCTGGAAGGGTCACAGTGTCATATATAATGTTCTATACTGTACATAGTTACATTATATTTAATGTATGTCCACCTCAAACGTGCCATATTGAGTCTATAGCCTGTATATGGCGCGTCACATACTTTGTTAGCATTAAACTAGGGGATTTTTTTTTTTTTACGAGGAAGGTGTGTGTTTAAATAAACTGTGTAATTCTCTTTGTTTTGTGTTGTGTTTTGGGAGAGCACAATCGTAAAGTCAGGCGGGTAAAGTGGTGTTGCTGTTATAGTATCGGAGGATATTTCCATGTACGAGTACAGAATACAACATCGCCACTGATATTTAGATAAAATTTCACATCACTTGAACCGTATGGTGTAAATCCAGCCTGCTAAGATGTGGAATGTGGCTGCTCAAGGTGATTGTTTTGCCAACCATTAATCTCCTTTTATTTTGCAGTTTGGTATACAAGTCGTGCTTACCTTCTTGACACAATACTGAGCATAGTCTTGTTCAAATCTCTTGAGAAGTGCTTTCTTCAGGACTTCAGCTTGAGGAAAAGCCACATCCTTCAATTTCTGGAGGATAAAACAAATTAGAAGGAAAAATAAAAAGAGCCAGGAAACATTCTGCACGTACCTTAAGGTTGTCTTTCTTCTCTGGAATATTAGCCGTTTTGTAATCCCGATGCTTGGGAAGCTTTTCTATGAAGAGCCTTCGGGTGCGGTGGGGTGGGGGCAACAATAAGGTCAGACTCCCCAAGAACATCTGCACAAACGCCTGGAGCAGCATCTCTTACGTGATGTACTTGTTGTAGAGGACGAAGGCCCACTCAATGTTTCCCTCCTCCGCATAGACGTTGGCCATGCGGATCATCTCCACGCCCGAGCGGAAGTAGCGGCGCGGTGGCACCTCATCACTGATGTCAACCGAGCTCCCCTTCTTGGTGAGGATGCGGACGCGCTCCTCTGGCGGTAGACTGACGTCACTGTGGTCCACCATTTCCACAGCCCAACTTGGAACACTACAAACATGAAACTAGGGCTGCAACGATTAACTGAATAACTCGAAAAATGTTATGACATGTTTAATCTCTGCCTCAAAGCCTTGCAGGGATCACTGATGGACTATAGACTCCCTGTCGCCCACGTCACTTACCTTTTAAAGCCATACACATTCAAAGTCACAGATACTAAAGTGGAACGTGAAGATGGTGACCCCAAGTAGATGAAAATAATACTTGCACCTCACACGCAGATGTTATAATGTAGAACAAAGCAAATTAAAAATCAGTTTTTATCCAATTACGCGATTAATCAATGGGAGAATCGGTAGAATACATGATTCCAAAAATATTTGATAGCTGCAGCCCTACCTGACACATTAAAAACTGAGCATTTACATAGGACCAGGTTTCTCAAACATTCTGGGTCCAGGGACCCCTTACTAGGGAGGATTTTACCATGTACCACTAGATGCCATAGGAAATATAAAGGTGCCTGTTTAGAGGGGAAAATAGTTGTTGTTATGTTATGATAACAAATGAATACTTTTTTTTATGTTAGGAGAATAAAGTTGGAATGTTACGATATTCAAATCTGCAATCCACTACCTTGTTTTGTCAATAAAACAAAAGTCATTTTCACCCAAGCTACTACTAAAGGGGATGACAATGCTGATTAAGTCTGTCAGCTCCTCTAACAACTTGCTGTATTTTTCAATTTTATATTTAGTGAATACTCAATTAATTTCCCGCACTGGCTCAGTGGGTGGTGCACTGCAAATGACGTAATGGAAATGAGGGCATGGAAATTACGCATTTGACCCAGCAATGGGCAAAGCACGGTTGTAAAAAGCTCACTAAACATTATCATTTTGCGTTTCTGTAGCAGAAAATAATCATGTAATAATTACTGTGTAAACAACGACACTAACTAAATTGAAAATAATTGCTGCGAGTCTTTTCGAGGCCTTCGGTGACCAACGAGGTGCCTGACGTAAAATAAATGAAATTCAGCACTGAACAATGCAGCCACAAAACGCAGCAATGATAGGGAATTTACAAAAATTACTTCTTCCAAAGATTCCATCTTTTTTTCCCCTACCGTCAGTCCGTCAAAACATAATAAAACTGTCGTAGAATTATACTTATTATAGATTTTTTTATTATAGAATTATAATCATACTTGGACATAACATGCATTGCTTACATCATATTGAAGTGACAGCTCTGTTCTATTGTTGTAATGCTGAATTCAAGCTTTGGAGTCCAAAAGTTACAGACAATAGCCATAAGTTTAAAAAAAAAAAAAAAAAAAAAAAAAGGTAAAAAGTCATTTTAACAAGTGAATTTCAAAAATAAAACTTTATGTCCATTACATTATATTCTCAAAAAAATACATCTTCTGCTCTCAGAAAAAAAACAAAAACTTTTTTGCTGTAATAACATGCCATTTGTTCTTCAGGGATGTCCTCATAATGGCCCAAAGCAAAAGCAGGGAGGACTAATTGGTTTATTATGTTGGTTTCATTTGCTGCCAGTTCCGGTTTGAAATGACATGACATAAAAATGTATGGAAAATTATTTTGCGGAACCCCAAGCTGCAGCTCGCAGAGCACAGCGGGTCCCCAAACTCCAGTTTCAAAACCCTGATATAGGTGACACCACAGTAAATCTAGTCCAGTGACTAATGCGCTGCAAGAGATCATATAGTGAGGGAAGTTATCCAGTTTTACTACATTGGTCTGAAAACCCTTTATTTACGGCAAATAATATATCTTTGTTCATCTATCTATGCCAGCAACATGTAGTAGCAGGCAGAACAATTAAATACTCTTCTACAATATGGCAGAAAGTACAATTAACCTGTTTCCACCTGTTGCCATTGATAAAATCGAATAATAGCCTTGTGTTCAAGTGAACAGGTCCAGATTACACATTAAGTAAGGAAATGTGTGAGTTGTGAGATTTTTGTAATGTAAAATGTGAGGCAAGGCTCAATGGGAAATTTATCTATTCTATTGGACAGCTAAAGCGTTTATAACAGACCTTATATGGTACTTTTCCACCGCTGGAAGTGTGAGAACATATCTAGAGCCAAGGTTTAATTTATTTGGGAACTTTTTGTATGTGACATACGACTCAAGGTTACTTTAAACGTCATTTAGTGACATCACACTAATCGAACTACTATGGATGCGTCCGTTATTGAGATTTGATACTTTTCTCTCTCATCGTGCTGCGAAATGACTAATTTAAAACAGTCAAATGACTGCATGCTGTCGATTACGCGTTAGCCGCATGTAGCTAATCCAGGCTATTTCTTCGACATAAACGGACAGGAACGCGGCACAAAACTGGCGCGCAGGTCCCGTGACGAATTTCTTACCTGGTCGCGGTGTAAAATGGAGCACCTACATATATCTAAACCAAATCGAGATCTGATTCCAGAATCGCAAACCAGATCGCTGAAGCAACTTAGCCTACAACATCCGAACACTTCCGCAATCACATCGACTTCCGGAATACGCACCATCACGTGGGGGGTGATGAGGCCAAGTCGAGGAAGACAAAAATGGCGTCCACCACACGGAAGCAGCGTTTTATCGTTCTTTATCGTTTCAGTGTTGCCTTTAAAACGGCTCTCCTAGAGTAGAGAATTTACGACGCTGAAGTTGGCTTCACGGTCGCGCCCCCGTATATGCAACTCTGCGTTCCACCGTAAAAGATTGCAATTGCGGCTTTTTTCGCCTGAAGATGGCGTTGTAGATGGCCACAGTTCCAACTGTAGGTCGGTCCCAAGCCCGGAAAAATGCAGTGGTTTGCGTCAGGATGTGCATCCGGCATAAAACTTTGGCAAACAAATATGGGCGTTCATCCAAACAATTCCATACCGGATCGGTCATGGCCAACGTCCACCACCGTCGCCATTAACTTGCAGGAAAATTCAGCTACTGTGGGTCGAAGACAAAGGAGAGGTGGAAAATTGATTCTAAGGCAGAAAGAGAAAAGGAAAGCACAGACCCTGGAACTGAATGTGGGGACTATGACAAGAAAAGCTTGGGAATTGGTTGACATGATGATTTGGAGAAAGGTTGATATATTGTGTGTGTGTAGGTGGAAAGGCAGTAAGGCTAGAATTTTCTGGGCAGGGTCCCAATTTTTTCACCATGGCGTAGATGGGAAGATAAATGGAGTTAATTTAAAGGAAGAGTTCACTAAGAATGTCTTGGAGGTGAAAAGAGTATCAGATCGAGTGAGGTTGAAACTTGAATTTGAAGGTGGTATTTACAATGTGATTAGTGGCTCTGCCCCACAAGTATGATTTGACATAGAGGTGAAAGAGAAATTCTGGAAGGAGCTAGACAAAGTAGTTCAGAGCATCTCAGACAGAGAGAGTCGTGATTGGTGCAGATTGTAATGGACATATTAGTGAAGGAAACAGGGGTGAAAAGAAGTGATGGGTAAGTATGGCATCTAGGAAAGGAACTTGGAGGGACAGATGGTGGTAGACTTTGCAAAAAGGATGGAAATGGCTGTAGTGAACAGTTTCTTCCAGAAAAGGCAGGAACGTAGGGTGACCTACAAGAGCGGCGGTAGAAGCACGCAGGTGGATTACATCTTGTGCAGATGATGTAATCTGAATGAGGTTACTGACTATAAGGTAGTGGTAGGGGAGAGTGTGGCTAGACAGCATAGGATGTTGGTGTGTAAAATGACTCTGGTGGTGGGAAGGAAGATTAAGAAGACAAAGGCAGAGTAGAGAACCATGTGGTGGAAGCTGACAAAGGAAGTGTTGTGCGGCTTTTCAAGAAGAGATGAGACAGGCTCTTCGGTGGACAGGATGAGGTGGAAAAGGTGGGCATATGACATGTATCCCAGGTTGGACACTAAAGAAGGAGGAAAAGATCTACACAGGTTGGGCAGACAGAGGTGATAGAGATGGGAAGGATGTGCAGCAAGTTAGGGTGGTTAAGGATAGAGATGGAAATGTGTTGACTGGTGCCAGCCATGTGCTGGATAGATGGAAGGAATACTTTGAGGAGTTGATAAATGAGGAAAATGGGAGAGAAGGAAGTGTAGAAGAGACAAGTGTGGTGGACCAGGAAGTGGCAATGATGAGTAAGGGGGAAGTTAGAAAGGCACTAAAGAGGATGAAAAATGGAAAGGCAGTTGGTCCTGATGACATACCTGTGGCGGTATGGAAACATCTAGGAGAGGTGGCTGTGGAGTTTTTGACCAGCTTGTTGAACAGAATTCTAGTGGGTGAGAAGACGCCTGAGGAATGGAGGAAAGGTGTGCTGGTGCCCATTTTTAAGAACAAGGGTTATGTGAAGAGCTGTGGGAACTTTAGAGGAATAAAGTTGATGATCCACACAATGAAGTTATGGGAAAGAGTAGTGGAGGCTACACTCAGGACAGCAATAGTATGGTTTCATCCGTAGTGTACCACAGATGCATTATTTGCCTTGAGGATGTTGATGGACAAGTACAGAGAAGGTCAGAAGGAGCTCCATTGTGTCTTTGTAGAACTAGAGAAAACCTATGACAGAGTACCAAGAGAGTAACTGTGGTACTGCATCCGGAAATCTGGAGTGGCGGAGAAGTATGTTGGAATAGTACAAGACATGTATGAGGTCAGCAGAACAGCGGTGAGGTGTGCTGTATGTGCGACAGAGGATTTTATGGTGCAGGTGGGACTGCATCAGGAATCAGCCCTGAGCCCCTTCTTGTTTGGAGTGGTGATGGCTAGGCTGACAGATGAGTTTAGACTAGAATCACAGTGGACCATGATGTTCGCAGATGACATTGTGTGATCTGCAGTGAAAGCGGGGAGCAGGTGGAGGAACAGTTAGAAAGGTGGAGGCATGCACTGCAAAGGAGAGGAATGAAGGTTAGCCAAAGTAAAACAAAATTTATGTGCATGAATGAGAGGGGTGGAGGGGGAAGAGTGAGGCTACAGGGAGAAGAGAGAGCGATGGTGGAGGTCAACAATCCAGAGCAATGGTGAATGTGGTAAGAAAGTGAAGAAACGGGTCCAAGCAGGTTGGAACCGGGTGGAGGATGGTGTCAGGTGTGTTGTGTGAAAGAAGAGTCACTCCTTGGATGAAGGGCAAAGTTTATAAGACAGTGGTAAGACCAGCCGTGATGTACGAATTAGAGGCAGTGGCACTGAAGAGACAACAGGAAGCAGAGCTGGAGGTGGCGGAAACGAAGACGTTGAGGTTCTCTCTAGGAGTGACCAGGTTGGATAGGATTAGAAATTAGCTCATCAGAGGGACGGCCACGGTGAGAGGTTTTGGAGACAAAGTTGGAGAGAACAGACTTCGATGGTTTGGACACATCCAGAGGAGTGAGAGTGACTATATTGGTAGAAGGATGAGGATGGAGTGGCCAGGCAAGAGAGCTAAGAGAGCTAGAGGTAGACCAAGAAGAAGGTTGATAGCTGTAGTGAGGGAAGACATGAGGGCAGTTGTTGTTAGAGATGAAGATGCAGGATTGTGATGGTGGAAGGATGTAGACTAGTGTGAAACAAGTGAGAAACTCAACGCCATTTTGTCTTTGTGGCAATGGGCGCCCATCAAAATCAGCAATGACCTCAAAGTGAACCATCTTGGCAGTGAAAATGCAACAGGTAGACTTTTTGAACCAAAATTATTCCACGTTTTGTCAAACTGATTTTTCATAAGAGGTATCATTTGAAAGATGGGATGGTGTAAAGGGTTAGACATTTGAGAAACTCAATGCCATTTTGTTTTTGTGGCAATGGGAGCCAATCAAAATCAACGATGAGCTCATAAGTTAACTGTTGCAACTGGTAAGACATTTTGAACCAAAATTATTCCACATTTTGCCAATCGGATTTTTCATTTGAAAGCTGGGATACAGTAGAGTGTAAAACAGGTAAGAAATGCCACATTTTTAATTATGTGGCATTAGCAGCAAGTTAAAATCTTTTTTTTTTTTTTTTAATTTGTTATTTTTTTTAACTAGGCTGAGAAAACCAGCATGTCTGTATACCCATGCAAAACTGTGGCAAACATTGGGATCTACAGGCGAAAACTTGCAATTTCAATCTTTAAAGGTGAAACTCAGAGTTGAATACAGCGCGACTGTGGAGCCAACTATAGCGTCGAAGAGAATTTTTGCTTCGGACTTCAAAAATGTTAACTATGTTTTAACTTTAAACACTACAAGTATTCTTTAGAAGGTGAATTCCTATGGTGGCCAGGAAGCGCCAAACTAAGTTAAAATCTAACGCTGACAAATTGAAGTGCAAACAAATGGACCAAAAAAAAAAAGTATTGTAAAATTGACACATCACAGAAAAGAGTGTTGTTAACAAGCCGGCGAATGAATGAATAGATTTTAAAAAATGCAAAGTATGTAAAATCGGGCTTCCAAATGGTCAAAAATGGAGACATTCTTTCAGCTTCCAGATGTTGTGTAGCTTTTTCACCAAATGCTCTCCAAATCCCACCTCCCCGCAACTTTCAGCTGTCAGCTGTCAATGAAAGACGTGCCTCATCTTATGGCTCCTGCTAAGCGGGAAGAGACACTCACACGGGCCGCAGAGAGACATTCTGGGGCGGCTACCCCTTTTTAGTCTCCGTGGTGGCGCTGCCCTACACATAAGCAAAGTTTTCTAAGTGACTAATTTACGTGAATCTATACTTACCGAACAGCTATGCTCCAGCTCACTCGTGACCCATCTGAGGATACGCAATATATAAAATACATTAGTCCCCTACATACTTGCGGTTCGACACCTGTGGATTCACCTACTCGTCCACCAACTACTTTTTCAATTCCTTCCATTTTTTCACCCCTTTTCTATTTTTATGGGTACCAACCCCAAAACGCTTATTTTTTTAATGGGCAGCAATTTTTCAGGGATTTTGGTTATTCACAGTCCGGCCCGGTCCCTATACCCCACAAATAGCGGGGATCCACTGTACTGTAAATGGATGCATTACGAAAAAGAACAGCTACGCTGCAGCTTGTCGGCCTAAAATGTCGGCATTTCAGCCTACAGGAACTCCACTTAGAACTTGAGAAACAGACAAGAAGCTGTCTTGTTTTGCGTTTGCAAAATGTAATGTTCTGTGGAATAAAAGCAGCAGCTTCAACCACAACACCTGACTGCAAATCGCAGTTAGTTAGTGTTAGTGTTTGTTATACCCTAGTAGTGTTTAATAGACTTTGTGTTCATTTCCCCACTTCTCCTCATTGTTGTTTCTTTGCTGTTATTTTGGCACCAGCAGTGACAGTCCCAGGTGTGTGACCAGTGTCTGCTGTTGCGCTTTGTAGTAAAAGGTCTTCTTCATCAAAGCCACAGTGTCTCTTTCTCATCTTTACCATCGCAATATTTACTGTTGAGAGGCTGAAATCAGTGGATTTGGACGATTTTTCTCAACAATTAATCGATCATCAAAATAGTTGCCAACTCCACTTGAGTACAACTTGTGGCTACACTACCCATCTCTGATCGTAAGAAATCGTGATCAGTATTGAAAACCGGTAAAAGTATCAATATGTTAAAAATTATAATAGTATGACTTCAAAATTGTGTCTGTGGCTCGTTGGTCTAGGGGTATGATTCTCGCTTTGGGTGCGAGAGGTCCCGGGTTCAAATCCCGGACGAGCCCAGCTTTTGTTTGGCGCGCATTTTTTTGGGAGGGCGCGAAAACAAAAACGATATAATATTCACTTTCTGAGTGATTATAAAATATGTACTCATAAGTTACACTAACGAAGTTACTTTTTCTTAAACTGGTGACGGATGTTGCAGTACCCTTTTGAATCGCGCGTGGCGTACGTGTGACGTCAAGATGGAACATGACTCCCGTGTTGTCCACCAGGCGTCTCTTTGCGTTTTGTTATCAATGGGAAGAACAACTAACAAAATGAAACGGCGGACCTATACAATTACTGCTATCTGATGACACACTGAGCCACCCTTCGCCTGCGACTGAATGTGATATCGCTGCGTGTCAGAGGTACGGCTGCCGTGGACTGGAGCTGAAGTCAAGGCTGCTTTTGTGGCAGCATCCGTGGTTAAGGTAGGGGAGCTAATGCACGCTACCTGCTCGCTAACCTAGCCACACAACGCCACCGAGGGGGCTTGTTAACTGAAACTAATGTCTTTTTAAGACGACGTGTCTGAAAAGCAACAATTAATTAGTCGTGATTGTAGTTCACGCAGCGACGACTCTTTTAAATGCGTTCCTTTTGGTCCATGAAGTCATTACTTTGAAGTCTAGATCAGTTCATGGTCGTTAATATTCATCAAACTATAACATTGGGATTCAAAAAATGCTACTTGCTATTGTCATTAATAAGTAAACTTATTTTTTTGTCTTCTATTAAAGGTCCTGTATTTTGCTAAACCAACCTTTCCTAGTATTTGGGATATATTGTCTCGATGGTACCTCAGTAAACGTGAAATATGAATTAAAATTCCAGACGGTTTTCTGATGAGAGGCCTGAAATTAAGTCATTCGAATTTCTCGAGTTTATCTATGTCACTAGAAAAACATCTCCGCCTTCCTCTCTGCACGTGTGCGCTTACAAGTGGGTCTTCTCCAAGTAGGCAAACAATCAGTGGAAAGGGGGCGGTTTTAGCCAAATATGGACACACATCCAAAACTCACTCTACGGAGGTCTAAACAGACAAAATATGGGACCTTTAAATGACCCAATAATATCAGAATCATCTTTATTTTGCCAAGTATGTCAAAAACACAAAGGAATTAGTCTCCGGTAGTTGGAGCCGCTCTAGTACGACAACAGATAGTCAATTGACAGAGAATACTTTTGAGACATACAGACATAGAGAAAAACAGTCACTGAGCAATAAATGGTTGCTCGTAATCTGGTAATACCGGATACCTACTTTGTATTGCTCCTTTTGTGGTAAAGAAGGAGCTAAGCCGAATTCACCGGTCGATCTACGTTCCTACCTACGGTCAAGAGCTGTGGGTCGTGACCGAAAGAAGACGATCCCGGATACAAGCGGCCGAAATGAGTTGCTTCTGCGGGGTGTCCGGGCTCTCCCTTAGGGATAAGGTGAGAAGCTTAGTCATCCGGGAGGAGCTCAGAGTAGCGCCGTTGCTCCTCCACATTGAGAGGAGTCCGATGAGGTAGCTGGGGCATCTGTTTCGGATGCCTCCCGAACGCCTCCCGGGTGAGGTGTTCCGGGCACGTCCCACCGGGGGGAGACCCACAGGGACGACGCAGGACACGCTGGAGAGACTATGTCTCCCATCTGGCCTAGGCGTGCCTCGGGATCCCCCCGGAAGAACTGGATGAAGTGGCTGGGGGTAGCGAAGTCTGGGCGTCCCTGCTAAAGCTACTGCCCCCGCGACCCGACCTCGGCTAAGCGGTAGAAAATGGATTGATGGATGGGAGGACTTTGGTGTAACATGACTGAGGGTTATTGTGCAACTTTGATGGAGAAATGGTGTTCCCATGGGATTGTTTTCTTTTTCAAGGCTTTAGACCAGGGTCGGGCAAACTATTGTGCTCAAATGGACAGATGTGCCATTTGTAGATCAAAATCAAATGTGGAATTAAATCGTTTACTTTAAAGTATCTCACTCAGGTGGAGTAGTCGTGTCGTAGTATCGGAGCATTTTTATGAGCACAGATGTACAGTATTGACAAGTAAATAACCACTTGTTTAGTAAAATTGATAATGAAATAGTTAAAATTGGTATATAAAATATGTAAAACTGTTTATTTTAATAATAACAAAAGAATAATTCATTCTCAATTTTTTATTGTATTATGAAGATCCATCTTCCATCCATCTTCTATACCGCTTATCCTTACTTGCAAGGGCTGCGGGTGTGCTGAAAATGTTAATTGTATACCGGTAATTCAAATTGTTTATTTTTATATTTATGTATTTTATTTGCAATAAAAATATTAACCAATTCTTTAATAAGATAAATAAAAAAGATATTAATCAAATTTGGGATTGGGATGCTAAATTAATGCAACAAATATTGCAGGAGTCTACAATCTAAATGCTCGGTGGGGCCGGTTCATAGAATAGTACATTTTAGTTTTTTTAATTATGTATACATAATTCTTTAATGAGATAAATGAATACAAAAAATACGCGTTGATTTACCAATTGTAGGGAAAAAAACAGCTAAGTTCAACAAATATTTCAGGAGTCTTGATAATGTAAATATGCTTGGTGGGCCATCTTAAAGAAACGGAAACTATTGTTACAAAGAAAACACATTTTGAGACATCTTTTTGTGTTTTCAGGCCCCAAATACACAGTTGTCATTTTGGAAACGACCCAAATGACCCGGTTTTATCATTGTTTTACCAAATATGATCTTAAATGGCCCCTAAAGTCTTCATTCGACATTTTACCTGTGGTCCCCTGAGGTGATGGTGGTGTCTAATACCCTCTCATTTACCCATGAGTATTCCTTTGTGGGGATGACAATGTGTTTGCTGAAGCGGAGTGGTGGGTAATGACACTCCTGCTGATGATGACTGCAGAGATGACTGCAATAGTTAAGGGGGTGTCACTCAATCACCTGGCAGTCCACCAAGAAAAAAATGAGATTAAGAGCTGACACTCCTGTATGATGTATTCTTAGAACTTGTTGGACAGCAAACATTCCCAGTTTAACATGATTATTTCTCGCCTGCGTCACATTGAATTCCACGCATCCAGAGCGACTCGACTCGGCGCCAAAACCCAAGGTAGGGTGGACTGCGGTCACATTCTCCCAAATATTCTTCTTGTCAGAAGGCAATGATGGTAAAGGATGCAATCCTTCCCAAGATTGACTTCCAAGTTAATTTTTATCCCCATAATACTGCTTAATCAAATACATAGATTTCCCCCCCCCCCTACTAGATACTAATTTCATCTAGTAGTAGTGTGACTTTTTTCTGAAATTCTTTTTTAAAAAAAGTCACTATTCTTGTAACACTGCGACTTTTTGTTTGGGAAAAAAAAATCCAGACTTTATCTCGTTTTGTCGATGATAGTAAGACTTTATTTTCGTAAGCTTACAACCAAATTCCTGTAGTATTGCAACTTTTATCCTGAAAAATATGTTTTATCCCTAAAAGTGCGGCATCCGAGCTCTGACATGTTCATCAGTGTAATTGGCTACCAGGAAATTGTGCTCTGACAAAGGTTCCGCATTGTATGGAACACAAAATGCGATCAACATGCATTAATTTTTCCAACTAATTAATTGTTGTAATTAATTAATTGTGATTAAGACATTAAAGTCCCACCTCAAAAAAATATTAGAATCTCAGTGAAAAATACCTTTTCTCCGAAGATTATGACTTTATTCTCCTTATTAGTTTCTTATAAACAAAGTATGATTTTTAAACATATATACATTTTATCTAAAAAACATAAAATCTTTCTTTAATGAAATACAACTATCTCAAAATTCCCGCAGTTTTGTGAAAAATATGACCTTTTTATCTAAAAAGAATTCATAATTTTTAGCTTAATAAATTTTATATTTATGATTTATTCTTGAAGGGTTTTGCCTTAAAAAACACTTTTACTTAAAAACAACACTTAATTCTTGTAACACAATTGTATTGTTTAATAAAAAACATTACTATCTCAATGAAAAGTCTGACTTTATTTTTTTAAGATTACAACTAAATCCCTGTAATATTACAACCATCTAAAAAAACATTTTCAGATTTTTTTTGCCTCATAAATTAGTTAAAATAACAAGAACACCCATTTTTATTTAAAAAAAAAAAAAAAAAAAATCAAACTTTTTTTGCTTGAAAAGAAATCCAGTCTCTCGTTATCGTAATGAAAGTCTGACTTTATTTTCATAAAATTACAATTTAATTCCCAAAGTACTGCTGTACTCTTGAAAAATATTTTAGCTCCGTAAATTATTTTATTTTATTATTTAAAAAGCTGACATTTGGCTTGAAAAAACAATTGACTTAATTTCTTATATCTTGATGAAAAGTAGGACTTTATTGTCATAAGATTACAATTTGATTCTCTTTATCTCCAAAGATTTTACGCTTCATTTAAAAAAAAATGGACTTTTTAGTGTATTAAATGTCTTAAATTTATTATTTATTCTTGGTTCCCCCCCAAAAAAAACCACTTTTTTTCCCCCCCAAAAAAAGTTTACAAAATGACTTAATTCTCCTGACATTATGACTTTTTCTTGAGGAAATATATGACTCATTGTTTTTCAAAAATAGTATGACATGTAAAAAATGGTACAACCTTTCTTCTCTGAAAAAATGTGACGTTGTGAATGATTTTATTATTAAACTAAACTATTTAACTTATTTTACATATACATAAAAAAAATAAATATATATATATATATATATATATATATATATATATATAAAATGCTGCTTGTTGGTAGTTTTGAGGCATTTGTATTTTTTTGTAACCTAACACAGTGAGGGGTATTATTAGGCTTTGAGCTTCCCGGTGTGTCTCCTAAAAGTGTTGTGTTGTTGCTTAGGTCTGGTATCTGAACATTGACGACTACCAGTCTACCATCAGCGTCCTTGTTATCTGCTGCGCTGCTCCGCACAGGCCTTGGACTCTTGAACGGTCGCATGCAAGCGGGCATGCTGACAGTGCCGCTGACATTCATGGCATATCGTTATTGTTGATCAAACGGTGATTCAAAGGCAAACATCTGCTGTTTCCCTGCACTTCTCCATGTGTGATGTCTGATATTTATCTGTCTCATTATAATTGACTGGCGACAGGTGGCAAAAGTACTCACAATATCCTTAAATAAAAGATACTGAAGTGGAAAAAAAACTGGTAAAAGTAGAACTTTTGATTTAAGTTCTATACTAAAAAGTAAAGTAAAAAAGTACAAAAAATGACTGTCATAATTTGACTTTTTCTTTTAAAAAAAGGCTATTTTTGTAATATTCTGAATTTTTCCTCAAATGCGACTAATCTGTCTTTTTGTGGGGAAAAAATATTATTCTCGCAATGTTATGACTTTTTTCTCTAGAATTACTTGGAAATAAATATGCCTTGTAATTTTAAGTTTTTAATTCTCAAGATTTTGATTTTATTCTGACAATATGCCTTTAGTCTCATAATGGTTAGAATTGGATTTTCCTTTCTCAAAATATTACTAATTTGTTCACATAGTACCTAACCCTTTTCTGTTATTTCAACCTTTCTTAAAAAAAAATCAGAATCAGAATCATCTTTATTTGCCAAGTATGTCCAAAACACACAAGGAATTTGTCTCCGGTAGTTGGAGCCGATCTAGTACAACAGACAGTCAATTTACAGAACACTTTGGGGACATAAAGACATTGACAAAAAACAATTGTGCAAAAAGATGCAGAGTCCTCTAGCACTTAGAGCAGTTCGAATGACTAATATTGCAATAGTCCGGTGCAATGACCATTGTGCAAAGGGCGCTGAGACTTCAAGGAGTGTATGCGGTTTAAAGTGACGAGTAGTGCGATCATCTGGGACAATGTTGGTTGTGCAAATGTTACAGATACTCCTCAATCAGTGTGCAAATGGAGCAGATGCTACTCTGGCATGAGTGGCCAGTATATGCAAATAGTGCAGCATGGGGAGACAACTACAGTGAGTGCACGAGTAATACATAATTGGCCCCACAGAAATATGACAACGAACTCAAGTCAAAAAATGTCCAGCTTGTTGTAATGGAATTATAAGTTAGGTGTTTAAGAAGTTGATCGCAAGAGGGAAGAAGCTGTTGGAATGTCTACTAGTTCTAGTTTGCGTTGATCGGTAGCGCCTACCTGAGGGAAGGAGCTGGAAGAGCTGGTGACCGGGGTGCAGACGGTCCGAGAGGATTTTGCACGCCCTTGTCTTAGTTCTGGCAGCGTGCAAGTCCTCAATGGTGGGACAACGTGAGGGGCAGCTGTGGCGAAGGATGCCTCCTGAAGTCCACGATCATCTCTACAGTCTTGAGCGTGTTCAGCTCCAGGTTGTGTCGGCCGCACCACAGCTCCAGCCGCTCCGCTTCCTGTCGATATGCAGACTCGTCACCGTCCTTGATGAGGCCGATGACAGTGGTGTCATCTGCAAACTTCAGGAGCTTGACAGTCGGGTTCGCTGAGGTGCAGTCGTTCGTGTAGAGAGAGAAGAGCAGCGGAGAGAGGACACAACCTTGGGGCGCCCCAGTGTTGATGCTGCGTGTGGATGAGGTGGCCTCCCCCAGTCTGACCTGCTGTGTCCTGCCTGTCAGAAAGCTGTGAATCCACTGGCAGATGGCAGGTGAGACGCTGAGCTCGAGAAGCTTGGTTGAAACGAGTTCAGGGATGATGGTGTTGAACGCTGAGCTGAAGTCCACGAACAGGATCCTCGCGTAGGTCCCTGCACTGTCGACGTGTTCTAGGATGAAGTGCAGTCCCATGTTGACTGCATCATCCGCAGACCTGTTCGCTTGGTAGGCAAACTGCAGGGGGTCCAGCAGGGGACCTGTGACACTCTTGAGGTAGTCCAGCACGAGACGTTCAAAGGACTTCATGACCACAGATGTCAAAGCGAAAGGCCTGTAGTCATTCAGACCAGAGATTGCAGGTTTCTTGGGGACTGGAATGATGGTGGAGCGTTTGAAACAGGATGGAACTTCGCACATTTCCAAAGATCTGTTGAAGATCTGAGTGAAGACTGGAGCGAGCTGGTCCGCGCAGACTTTGAGGCAGGATGGGGACACATGGTCCGGTCCTGCCGCTTTGTTAATCTTCTGTTGTTTGAAGATGCGTTTCACATCCTGTTCATGGATGGTTAACGCAGAAGTCAGAGGTGTGGTTGTGGTCGCGGGTGCGGCCGGGTGGGTGTGTGGAGTGAAACTGTGCTTTTCAAATCTGCAGTAGAAGGTATTCAAGTCGTTGGCTAGTGTGCTATTGTTCTCAGCTTGGGGGGATCGTCGCTTGTAATTAGTCAGCGATTGGAATGCATGCCAGACTGATTTAGAGTCGTTCGCGCTAAACTGTTTTTCCAACTTTGCTGCATAGATCCTCTTTGCAATGTTAATTTCTTTAGTAAGCTGGTTTCTAGCTCGATTATACAGGGCCCTGTCCCCGCTCTGATATGCATCTTCCTTAGCTTGGCGAAGCTGCTTAAGTTTAGCAGTGAACCACGGCTTGTTGTTGTTGAATGTCCGAAATGATTTTGTTGGTACACAAACCTCTTCACAGAAACTGATATAGGATGTGACAGTGTCCGTATATTCATCCAGGCTGCCAGCTGAATTTTCAAAGACACTCCAGTCTGTGCAGTCTAAACAGCTTTGAAGTTCCATCTTGGCTTCATTGGTCCACTTTTTGACTGTTTTCACTGTAAGCTTCGCACATTTAAGTTCTTGCTTGTACGTCGGTATTAAGTGAATTAAGCAGTGATCAGACGAGCCCAGGGCTGCACGAGGTATAGCACGGTATGCGTTTTTTACCGTAGTGTAGCAGTGGTCTAAAGTATTTCCCTGGTAGGACAGTCGATGTGCTGCTTGTATTTAGGGAGTTCGTGGTTGAGTTTAGCTTTGTTAAAGTCCCCGAGAATAATGAGGGGTGAGTCCGGGTGTTTTTTTTTCAATTTCGTTGACTTGTTCGGCGAGCGTTAGCAATACGGCGTTCGTGTTAGCTTGAGGTGTAATATAGACTCCAGCCAGTATAAACGATGCAAACTCACGTGGCGAGTAGAATGGTTTACAGTTCAAAACAGCGACTCCAAATGCGGGCTGCAGTGTGTGCTGAGCACCGTGACGTCCGTACACCATTTTTCGTTGATATGGAGGCATATCCCGCCGCCCTTTGTTTTCCCCGATGGTTCCATGTCGCGGTCCGCTCGATGAATGTTGAAGCCGGGAAGCATGACGGCGCCATCGGGTACAGCGTCGCAAAGCCAGGTCTCCGTGAAGCGCATGGCCGCGGAACGTCCGAAGTCTTTACTGGCCTTTAGCAGAAGATGAAGCTCGTCCATTTTGTCGGGTAGGGAGCGTACATTCGCGAGGTGGATCGACGGGAACGCCAATCTGTGTCCTCTCTTGCGGAGTTTCACCTGAATGCCGGCTCGTTTCCCTCTGTGGCGCCGCTTCCGCCGAAAACCGCGGACGCCGCTTCGGTGAGTAACTCGGGGGAAAAAACTGAGCGGATTTTCGAAAGTTGGTGACAGAAAGTCCGGAGTAGCCTCCTTGATGGTTAGCAGGTCTCCCCTTGTGTAAGTGAGTCGTGTAAGGTCTCCAAAGACGGACGAAAAACACAAAAACAAAGACAATACTAGAGAGCGCGTTACCGAGGCGACCACACTGGTAGGCGCCATCTTGGAATATACAACTTAATACAATGTTAGACCCATAAGATTACATTATATTTTTACAATAATTTTTATTACAAATATTACAACTTTTGTTTTTGTTGAAAAATGTTTAAAAAAAAACGTTTTTTTTAATCTCAATAAAATACAATTTAAATATGACTCAGTCATTCTCCTCATACCCTTCCTTATTTATCTACATTGCTTCCCAGGTAGGTGAAAGCTTTCCACTTATTTTGAAGACCCTGTAAAGCGAATTTAGAGATTTTTTCATTATTATTCATTATTTATATAATAATATTTCAGTCTCCTCTTCAGGAGGTAAAATGCATTCTCTATTAGGTTAAGGTCCAGTGATTGACTTGGTCAATCTAAGACCTTCCACTTTTTCCCCCTGATGAAGTCCTTTGTTGTGTTGGCAGTGTGTTTTGGGTCATTGTCTTGTTGCATGATGAAGCTTCTCCCGATTAGTTTGGATGCATTTCTCTGTAAATTGCCAGACAAAATGGTTTTGTAGACTTCAGAATTAATTCTGCTGCTACCATCATGAGTCTGACGCATTTTTCTGGCAAATTGGCCACCCCCCACAGAATCCCGCCCTGGCCCGTGTCGCTCATATCAGAAACCGCCCCTGCTCACCGTCATGTGTAAAAAGATCCAGACAGATTGAGGGGAGTTGCTCCATCAATAAGCAGCGAGCATACAGGATGGTGTTGTGTTAGCTGTGGTGGAGCGAATGAAGTGAGGGATTGGTGAATTAGATCAATATAATTTTTTTTAATGATTGTTTCACAGCGGTTACGTTAAACAGCACGGATCGAAGATTTTCCCCCTTGAAAAATAAATGTCAGCGGTGGTGGGCGGGGGTTACATCGATGCTCACCCCAACCCGTTTGGATGCCCAAGGTGGATGACCTGAGGCTACTGCACCGTTCGACCCACCCTTTGCACACTCCTGGGCCAGCCTTGATATACAATATTGTGAGCTCAAACTTAAAACACAAGTCACAAAACATAATAAAATAAGTAAAGGATAGACTACAGTGTGTGTATAGGACGCAGTGGAGGTGAGTTTTCGGTGAGGTGGGGGAACCCTTCAAGAGTCTTATGTATGGGAGCCCAGGATTTGGTGCTACGGCCCTTCCCTGGAGAGCAGTCGTACCTGTGAGGTGTGGTCTTATGGTAAGGATTGCCTCAAGACATCAAAATCTCAAACCTTTAAGATGACCCAGTTGGTTGAATATGATGGCATTGTGGACCCATTCAGTAACATGGGAACAACTGTGGTGGTAAATCTGCTTGATCAGCATCCCATACTGTACCACTCTACATCCCATGCTGGTCCAGCAACATCCCGTACTGGTCCAGCAACATCCCATGCTGGTGCAGCAACATCCCGTACTGGTCCAGCAACATCCCGTACTGGTCCAGCAACATCCCATGCTGGTCCAGCAACATCCCATGCTGGTCCACGAGCATCCCATGCTGGTCTACTAAAATCCTATGCTGGTCCAATAGCTTGACCAGCATTACCATGCTGGTCCACCACTACACCACCATCTGACCAGCACAAACCAGCATTAACCAGCTTACACCAGCAAAAAAATCCAAGCTGGTTGATGGTGGACTTGTCTGCAGGGAAGCCCCAGTCCACATGCTGGCTGTCAAAAAATAAATAAATAAATTCCCATTCTTCGCTTTTCCGGCTTTCTCTGCGGGACTTGTGCGCACTCACAGCTGACAACGAGGCGCTCTAAGCGGCTATGCCAGCCCACTATCTGAAGGGACGATACCTTTTCGGGGCATAGGAATAGCTAGTTGGTTAACTGCATATCGCAACTGCGCCAGATAACGCATGTTTTTAGCAATTATCTTCAAACATGTATACAATGAACCCCCGCATACTTGCAGTTTGGCACCCCCAGATTCACCCATTCATCCATTTTTGTTTTCTTTTTTTGGGGGGGAGCAACCCCCGTTTTTCATGGAAACGCTTATTGGTGGTATATCGCCGCTTATTCAAGATTATTTTTTAGTTAAAATAAATTTTTTTTCAATGTAAAAATGGCCGTCAATTACTAGTGGATTTTCACTATTCGCGGTCGGGCCTCATCCCTTTAGAAACACGTTTCTGGATTTCTGCATCTTTAATGGTATTTGTGATTAGGGACACATTCACCATCTATTGTGTCTTGTGAGTTTATCCCAATGCTCTACTTCATTCTCAGTTCCTAGGAGGGATTTTCTTATCCAGCTGTAAGCACATCAAAGTTCAGACTCCTGCAGCTTTCTGTGAGATTATGATAACTATGATAAAATAGCGCATTTCTGTGGGAAGAATTATGGAAGTTTTAGAAGAGACCGTTGAGACTGAGGTTATGTGGAAGGTTTTTTGAAAATTCAGAAACCAGAACCAGTTTTACATGGCAGCATTACATTTGGTAGGCGTGTCTTTTAAGAAGCCACACCTGAAAAGACGAGAAGTCTACCAGTCTAGTCACAATACCTTGTTTATCATCTGTCTTGTTTAAACAAAAAAAAAAAACACCCGAGGCTCAGCGCTAAACATCCTCATATTGTAATAAACAAGTCAAGTGCAACTAAGCAAAGTCAAAATACACGTAGAATAACAGTTGGCCTATTAACCTTTTTTTGAGCAGCCCATTTAGGCAACAACAGAAGTAAGACTTGCTCTACACAATAACTGGTTGCATTAATAAGTTTCCTCAGTTGACAAAAAAAAAAATCCTTAGAATCATTTATCAAAACATTTAAGTTTTTTGGCAGCCTATTTAGGCGGGAAATTAAGACTTACATGACAACATTGATTGACTGATTGCATCAAATTCTCTGTAATCATAAAAAAATAATACATTTCAAATCGATCGCAGCCCGTTTAGGAATAAAATTAAGAAAGAAAGGCTTGGTCTAGATTAGTTGCACCTAATATGACTTGGCCTATGCGACAACTGATGAAGTACCCAACAATTGACCTTAACAATCAATATTTGCCCATCCTTGTTATGCAGAACATCTGCAAACCGCAACATATTTTTTCACACTTCCAGGCTCTTCAGCTGTGTTTAGTTTGGATTATGGTAATTGCAATTGAGGTTTGATGGTTTTCTTTGAAGAGCTCAAAATGCCTGGTACCACCATGCTTTTTGTTTGTTTTTAGCGGCACAATTTGCACTGGTGCCGAGTAATCAAAACGCAGCACGTCTCTGAAGAAATGCATAGTCCCAAAAATGCAACATGTGTCCCTGTGCTCTATAAATGTCCTCAAAATGGCCAAGGAATGCTCCGATGTGGTTGCAGAGGAGGAGCTTTGACTCTGTGCTCGACTTTGTTGCCTGAGCCAAGCGGATAGTCGTCGTTCTGCTTCAGCCGACGTCCTTGTCGACTCACCAGTGAGTGGTACCTTTTGTGTCCTGTGTCCCACCTGGTCCACCCAGCTGAAACGGTGAGACTCTTGCCTGGGCCTGAATGAGCCCATTTGTTCAGCCTGAATCAATGTTGCGTATGTTTAAAGTGAGCATACATCTGTGTGCTTGGTGTCCATTACATTTTGGCATGTACCCAATTTGGATATGTGCTTTTATGAAGTGGTAAGGTGTTCGGAAAGATCAACAATTGTTCCTCCCACCCATGTCACTCAAGTCATGCTGTCAAGTGCATATACTTGCTTATACAGCATTGTAATTTTAAGTGGTAGTTCTGAGTCTTGAGTCTAGAACTATTCCTGTAGCACTTCATTGGTGAGCTGAGTTGTGTTCAGTCTCAGGTGAAAAGCCAGAGAATTGTGACTTGGTTCACTGAGGTTCACTGACGCAAATTAGCGGATTTACGAGAAACACTCACTCTAGTAATTCACAGGAAGAAAACGGATATGGTTAGCACTGAAAATACCGCACACTCACCAAAATTTGATCACTGAGTTTTCAGATTCAGAGGAAACACCCCAGACTCAGATGATTTGATTATCAGACACAAGAAATTGGTGTACTGCACTCTAATTATAAGTGGTAGCTTTTAGTCTTGAGTGTAGAAGTCTTCTTGTAGCACTTCATTTGTTGGCCTATTAATGTTAGGACTCACCTGAGAGGCCCAAAGCCACAACAATTGCGACCGAGAAAACAGAACAAATGGACCTGGATGACACGTTTAATTATACTGCAAAATCGATCAAGAAGGCAGTGGCGTAGGTGGTATGTGGAATCAAGGGGAAAGCTGAGCATGTCATCACAGCATGTGACTAAAACGGACCAATCACGAGAGATTATCTCCGCGGGATTTTGCGCGCGGCGACAATTCATACCGTGTGCGTCAAGTGCCGCATTGGGGCTGCGTGGTTCTATGTGTCGGTCATGTGATGCAATGTGGGTGCTGTCGGCCGTGGGAGTATAACGAGACCTTTATACTGTTTTAATTCTTTTATTTTACAGTAAATGATTAGCTCTATGCATGCACCGCACCGCCCCTAAGACGCCAAGGACAGACATTTTTTTTTCCTTTTTTTTTTTTTTTTTTTTTTTTTTTTCCCCCCTGATTGTGACATGAAATCAGACTAAACCTTTCCTGTTTCAGGTCAATTAGGATTAGAAAAAATATTTGTATTTGTTAAATGCCAGAATAATGAAAGTATTTTTAGACACACACAGGGGTGTCCCGATCCGATCTTTGAGATTAGAAGTCGGTCCGATGTCAGCAAAAAAACAAGTATTGGATCGGACTGGATCCAATCTCTGCTTTTACCACTCTTATTCAAGCAGTCCATTCCAATCTCCGCTACAGCACTTCTATCCAGCACTACGCGGATGGCATGCAGAGCCCATGTGATCGCAACAGTAGGTTGCTAAGGTGCAAACATAGTAGCAAGGAGTAAGAGTGAATTTTTCTTGCTTAGTCGTTTGACACTCCAGTTGAAATTCACTGTAATATTAAAACAGACATAAAACAATTACAGCTAGTCAATGGTCAAGTACATCACAGACTTTTCTTTCTTCGTTTTTGTACACAAAAATCGCTAGCTCAAATCTAACACACAATGAAAGAAAACTCCCACCAATGAGCTAAAAAACATTTGCATCAAACTCACGGCACTTATCTATCAAAATAGTGAATATCGATACACAAACGCTGTATAAACGCATACAATATAACAATACTCTCTGGCATACATTCTTCAAACTCTGTGAAAAACAAGTTATGATAACAATATTCCATCATGACTACTTCTGCTTTCTTTGTTACTGCAAGTACCGTAATTTCTTCTGTGTAATGCACATTTTTTATCCCCAAAAATTGTAAAAAGTCAATAGTGCGCATTATACATAGGTATAGGAGAAAATGAAAGACTTTCACATTTTATTAATGTATGTCGCCACCTAGAGGTAATGAAAAATTTGTACACTTTCCTTCTAGTTTGCCACCGAGAGGTTATGAAAAAGGTGTAGACTACACTTTCATTCCAATATGACAGGGGTACAAATGACTGCATATATGTACAATTGTGCTCATAAGTTTACATACCCAGGGAGAATTTGTGAAATATTGTTTTGTTTTTGTTTTTTAATACAACTGAGTGAAAAACAACCATGATTAATTTATTCATGATTGTTTTGTTCAATGATAATGCTTTTCTGAAATGCTTGACAGTTTAATTTGAATCCCATTAAAATACAATTAAGTGTTTTGCCTGGTTCTTCATGTTTCCCCAATGTATGTATCTGTTCATTCCTCACCGCACTTGACCGCATACACCAGATTGCTTTTCTGCATTTGTGGTCTGTCTGTACATGGAGGACATGGAAAGGGGAGCTCTGAACTTCTTTAAGGGAACAACTCCAAGTCATTGGTAGAGATATGTGGATGACTCAAAAAGTTGAGTTTTCCACACAAACACTGGATAGTCTGTCCTAACAAAGCCTTGTTGCATGAACTGATGAAGGCTACTCAGATGAGAGGCGAAATGTCTTCTGAGACAAACAGAACAGTCTAGTTGTGATCGATTCAATGGCCTGAGAATGAAATGACCTGGATGAATGAGAATATTCAAAGGCAGTGATTGGCAGATCTCACTTATGGATGATTGGTATCAGAATCGGCATCATAAAACCCTAAACGATGCACCCCTATTCGACACTTAAAAAAAGAAGCTAAAGTGCAATGTGTCTACTGGATAACAGAACTGGCTTCAACACCTGCATGTCTACGAGTAAAGTAAACATTGTTAGCTAATTTAATATACCCTACCACCGCTACTTAGAATAAATTGTAATCCGTCCACAGGCGGTTCAAGGATAGACACTGCTGCCGGTGTACTTTCAATCAAATTACTGATCAAATAGTAACAAAATAAACGTAACAAGCACATTCATACACTAGCTGCACAGTCATAACTGATGCTGTACCAGAGACACTCAATCTGAGCCAACAACAGCCAACTCTACACTCATTCGCTGACTCCCACATCACTCAACAGGCAGGCCCCGCCTTTTAAAGTCGCACACATTAAAGGTCATAGGTACCACATTGTAGAATGTGATGATGGCGATTCCAAGTTTGGCGATTCCAAAAATAGTACCTGCACCTCACATGCGTATTTTGTATTGGTATTATACATAAAGCTTTGAAATATATATAAATAATAAAATATATGGTCGCTACTTCGCAGATTTTTGTCTCTCGATAAACAAAGGTCTACTGTTCTCACTTTTGTGAGACACTGCATCTCTTCTAATGTTCGCCTTCTTATCGACAGATAGAATTCCCCCCAGTGCAACAGCCATGTTGAACTTCTGCCGTCATAGCCACACAGCTTCCAGCATCCTTTGGTCACCGCTCATCTTGGTCTTGGCGCTGCTGTTTTGTGAAGTAGCGGCTCAGGAGGACGTTCAGACCCAGTCCCCTGCCCAGGTGCTCAAGGACCTGTTGGCCCGCCATGGAGACAACAGCACTATCACTGTGCCACAGCTGCGCTCCCTACTGGCCCTTCTGAGCCAGGGCCAAAGCGACGGCCAGGCCCACGTGGGACACCAGGATGTGACCATCACGACAACGCCCCCCAAACTGAACAAATCCAAGGTGAGAGGAAAGAAGAACGGGTTGGTTTCTAAAATACCAGAGTTCATGAATCGAAGGTTCATACTGAATCGTGAATCACCAGTCCGACATCTGTTTTAGGTTTCTATGAGACCTCTGACTGACTGCAACTAAGTAAACAAGGGACAGCGGACTCATGGGATTTGGACTTACCGGAAAAACCTGACACAAGAGACTCGCTGGATTATTACTGAGGACTCCGATGATTTGGTTGACTGACACCGGTTAGCGGATTCACCAGAAAATGAGCAGACTCAGATGATTTGATTCCCAGACTCGAGTTAGTGGACCCACAGAAACTGTAACTCAAACAACTCACCCAAAACACTGAAGACTTTGATGAATAGGTTCACTGACTCGAGTAAGCAGACCCACCAGAACCACTGACTCAAGTAACTCACTGGAAACACTGCAGGCTTGGAATATTTGGTTATATAGTCACAGGAAAGACTGCAGAATTTGATGATTTTGTAGTGGACTCACTGGAAAGAGCAAACTGAGGATTTGGTTCACTGGCTCGACTTAGCGGACTCACCATAAACACTGACTCAAGTGACTCTACTTTGAGAATTCACCCGTAACACGGCAGACTCAGATGATTTGGTTCACCGACTCGAGTTTAGACGACTGACGGGAAACACTACAAGCACAGACGATTTGTTTCACCTGACTCATATTGGTGGGTTTTCCATAAACACTGACTCAAGTGACCCACCAGAAGCACAGTAGACTAAATTCACTGACTTGGATAGAAAGATTCACGACAAACACCTGTGGACTCTGATAATTTGTGTTTACTGATTCGAGTTAACTGACTCACCAGAAATTCTGACTCGGTCGTCTTACTGGAAACACCTCAGACCTACATGATTTGGTTCACTGACTTGAATTAGCAGACTCACCAGATATATCGCAGATTCAGTTCACTGACCTGAATTAGCAGAATCTCAGAAATGCATGCGGGCTCGGATGATTTGGTTTTCACCGACTAACCAAAACCACTCACTCAATTTGCTCACTAGAAACAAACCTATTTCTTTTAGGGATTCAAGTTAGTGGACTCAACAGAAACACTGGCTCAAAGGAAGTGGCACAGACTCACATGATTTGGTTCAGTGACTCGAGTTGGAGGACTCACCAGAAACACCACAGACTTTACTGATTTGGTTCAAAGTGACTCACCGCAGACGCCGCAGACTCATGTAATTTGGTGCACTGACTCTAGTAAAAGGTCTCACCTGAAACACTGATTGAAGTGACTCGAATTGGCAGACTCACTGAATCACTGTGGACTCAGATTATTTGATTCAGTATCTTGAGTTAGTGTACTCACTGGAAACACCACATATCCAGATAATTTGGCTCATTGACTCAAGTTAGCACTCACCCACAGACATGGAGTTCCACTCCCTTAATAGCAGCTTCAGCTCGTACAGGAAAAAGCACAAGTAGCCACATAGTTCTCCCATTTAACGTCACGGAGGACTGCCCAGCTAGCTTGATGATCTTGAGCCTTTAATGTACTGCCAAGAACACAAAGTGATCAGTTTGTAGGGTACTCACAGTTCACATGACTTCAGGCCCTCCTATGATCATCCATCACAGTCAGATTAAGTGATTCCATGTTGTTGGTTTTTTTGTTTCTTTCTTTTTTGCATTTTCCAGTGCTTGCCAGAGGATACCTTAGGCCATCTACAGGATGGATGAGCAGTCTCGTCTCGATGGGCGGGACTTGCAGGAGTTGTGCCCCACCATGCTGCAGCAGTTGGATGCCGGTGCGTGCCACGCCCACAATCAAGACGAGCTGAGCAGCGATGCCTCGCCAAGACCAACTGATGGTGAAGGTACAACATATGAATACAGGTGTTAATCAATCAGTTAAATTAGGAAATAACATGGTTTTCATTGGACAGCCACAGTATTATGTCATACAGTGGTACTTTGAGATACGAGTGACCTGGTTACGAATTTTTCGAGATACGAGCCATCGATGGGCCAAGTTTTTGCTTCGACTTGCAAGTCCAAACTTGAGAAACGAGGCTCCTCATGTTCAATTGACAACAAGCAGCAGTTTGTCTGATATAATTAAATATTATTTACAAAAAGGGGGCTTCAAGCTGTACATTGCCACTACCAGTTGTCTGTGAATGAGTAAACGCCATGTTGGAACCGGAAGGTCTAATCCCCAAACTGTTTGACTGTCTATAATCTCTTGGTATGCTGAAGCATCCAGAATTCCTTTCACTGAAGCTCAGGGGCTAATATTTTGGACATTTCCAACTTTCTGGCAACAGTTTGGAGATGGCCCCTTCCTGTTCCAACATGACTGTGCAGCAGTGCACAAATCAAGGTTCATAAAGACATGGATGAGCGAGTTTGATATGGATGAATTTGACTTAACTGCAAGTAGTGGAAAACCACATCTAAAAAATGATTTTGTTATTATTGTTATTAATATTTTTACTCAATATACATTCCTTTCTCTTTGTGGGGCCAAGAGAAATTTAAAGTAAAAACACAAACAAAACAAATGTAAATGCAGCTTTTATTGGACAGCAACAATGTTTGTCTACATGGTAATATACACACACACAGTATATACAACTCATTATCCAGTTAAAAACAGATTTATCCAAATTTCCTGTTTTTGGGGGTATAAAAAAATAAATTGGAGATACCTGGTTTTCATTGAACAGTGACAATATTATGTCTCATGCTTCTGCTACATATTCTCATTCTAGGTTTTACATGTGGTTTCATGTTAAGGCCTCAAACACAGTTTTTCACTTGTTGCCGTCCAATGAAAACGATATTTCCAAATGTGTTTTTTTTTGTCTTCTATTTAAATCCAAAACAAAAACATGTATTTTATGTTTTGGAGGGATAAAAAGTAAACAACAACAACAACAAATAGGTGATACATGGTTTTCACTGGACAGTGATATTACCGTTAAGTCTCATTCTTGCGGTATATGTGATGTTATGTCGCTTATTGGTGACCAATGAAAGCCACATATCTCCAAATTTCATGTTTGGTGTCATCTTTTGACCTTTTCCAGGAGATATATGGTTTATTTTCTCTGGACAGTGATATTAAGCAATATTAAGTCTCACACTTGGTCTGATACAAGGTTTTCTTCCCAGTCTCACACTGGAAAATCGGGGGGGTCTCTTTGTCTTACATGTTATTTGTTGCAGAAATTCTCCTCATCTAACTCTTTTTACAGGCTCTAACTTAAATAAACCAGTATAGTTTGTGTTGACAATTCAATGCCTTTATGCAATCACACCCTGCCCCCTTCCCCAGTCTGGGGCTTTTCTTTCCTGAGCGTGTCTGTGGTCAATGTCTTCGCCCTCACCGGAGTCTTCATGGTGCCCGTGATGAAGACGCGCCACATGAAGCATATCTTCACCTTTTCCATCGCGCTTGCCATCGGCACGCTGTACTCCACTGCCGTCCTGCAGCTGCTGCCGGAGGTTTGACTCTCTAACCCCTCGCCCATCCGCATCCCACGTCACACCACTAAATTACACAAAATGCTGGACAGCTTCACACAAAGTCACTCACCTCTCTCAGCCTTCCCTCAGGCCACGCTTTTTCCTTCCTGTCTTATTTTCCTCAGTGGTGTCTTGGTGCACGGGTATTCCCTCTTTCTCCTGCTACTGTGTCGTGTGAAAAACCACTGGGTTCTTGATTTGAGCATGAATGGAACTCTGTGTCTCTCTGCTCTTGAGTATGTAATTAAGGTTAATTCACCTCACCTTTTTGTTTACAGAGCCTAAGGTCAGAGCATGGTGCAAACAACTAAATTGACAAAAGCATCACTGTGTGTGTGCGTGTGTGTGTGTGCGTGTGTGTGTGTGTGTGTGTGTGTGTGTGTGTGTGTGTCAGTAGCCCCCTTTACACAGAGCAAAAAAAGACTGACTTCCGCATTGGGCGCTGTTTGCGCCAATCCCATTTAAGCGCTAGTGATGTCAAGTTCACCAATCAAATGACACAAGAAAGTCACATGACCTCACAAAACGTCTTCTATTGGGCTTCCCGGGCATAGGTATTAAAACTTGACAAGCCAGCTTGGCTGATCGTTGTGCCTAAGTGGTGGCCATGTTGAGAAAGTCAACAGCTTTCATGTATTGTCGTGTTTGTCTGGCACTGTCTGCCTAAATGTGGATATTTCATCTCACTTATAACTTGAGAAAACACTGTGCAGTAAATTGCATACACACACAAAGCATCAGAATTTGCACATTCACATTTTATTTTGTAATTATTTTAAAATTGAATTAATGCTGTGGTTTAAAAAAAATCAGAAATTACTCACTATTTACTCAGTACTTGAGTAATTATTTCACTGTGTACTTTTTACACTTAAGTAATTTTTTGGACGACTACTTTTTACTTTTACTTGAGTCACATTATTGTCAAGTAACAGTACTCTGACTTGAGTACAATGTTTGGCTACTCTACCCACCTCTGGAGCGGACATCCTCTATTGCTACTCTTAACGTTCAAGCAACATTTTTGCTGATCAGATCAGCCAGTATTGTATTTGTTGCGCTGGTCTTTTGTATTTTCGCTTTGATGTTATGTGGGTCACGGCCCTGGTTGCGGTCCCAGTGGAACCATGATGCACACATAACATCGGCGACAAGAGCTGATCCACTAGTACATCTTGTATTAATTAGAAAACCCACCTACAATTATCTAATTAGTTTTCGGAGGTTAATGTTAAATGTATTAAGCAACAGAGGGATTTTAGGGATTATGTCTCAACACAGAATGAACAAAATTCAGAAATGGCCAATAAAAACAGAAAAATATTGTACTTATTTTCCTGGATGGCAATAGTGAAAAATGAACTGAAACAGACTGATTTTAGTCAATTATTTTCCAGAATGAGTGCTTAAATAGGAGGATGCTATTCATGTGGCACAGCTTGAAGCAGGCAAGTTGAAGGCCAAAACAAAAAAGCAAAGAAATTAGGCAAATTTAATTTTAATCTTAAATTTGTACATCACCATGAACTTGAGCGGTGTAAATAAGTTTTTCTGCATTATTTTTTTTTGCTTTATTGTACTCTTCAGTCTTCCAAATTGCTTAGTTTATGTTAAAATTAAAAAAAGTCTCTGCAGGGGCCCAACAATGTTTTTTTGTCACCTTTTTCATGCCTTTGTTGTTTGCATGTCTGTATATATGATTGATTGATGCTTTGGTCTGGTGGCCTCGCCGCTAGCAGTGGCTAACTGCAAATGCTACGTGTGGTGGCAGCAGTGACTGACAGATTGTGCTTTCCATCTAATCACTTGAGTGGTACTACTTCAAATGAATAAACACATTTTTTAGTGCGCTGATATACCTTTCACATCGGCTAGTTAATAGCGTTGTTCAATGTTGCTTTAGAGACACCGCCACACAATCGACGTCGGGAACTCCTTGTTAGGACAGTTGAGTCGCACGGGGAGTCTCTATTTCACTACAGGGCGGCGGGCCTTTACTCCCACAACTTTCAAATGGAAGTGGAGCAGGAAAAGAACTGCTCTGATTGGCTGTTATCACGCACATTGCCACCATGGTAGATTAAGGAAATATGCACACAGCTGATCACCGAGCTCGCTATCATGGTATTCCAATTACAGTGCTAAAATGTATTATTTATTAAATGTTTGGGTAAATAACTTTATTCAATTTAACACAATCTGTTATATTTTTCAACGATATAGAATATTGAGTACATTTGTAAATGTAAAATAAGACAATAGAATTTTTCTAAAATCAAAATGTACTACAACACTAAACGTACTTATTTCTCTGAAAATGAGTATAGCTATTTCTCTGCTCTTCTTCACTTCATGAAGTGTAACGTCAGAGCGGAAACAAGCTGAAGTTAGCCATGCTAGTTAGCTAGTTATCTGCCTCGGTAGCGAGTCTATATTATTTATTTTAGTGCTGTCAAGCAATTAGAACAAAATAAATTAGTTCAATTACAGATCATAATTAATCAATCAATCTTTTTTTAATCTCACCTAAAATGGCCCTCAACTCAAGATAATTTCAATTAAAATGATTATATTATTGTGGCAGATCCAAAGATTGATAAATATAACCAAAACAAAAAGACTTTTATGATGTAATTTATTGTTTTTAACAGATTTAAACAGATGGAGTCCTATCCATTTACGGTACATTCCACTGCATTTCAGACTAGTGTTAAACTTTAGTTTCCACCACCAGGAGAAATACAGTATTGTTCCTTTGTCAATCTCCACATGATTAGAAAATTAAAATAAAATTATACATCACGTGCTAAATTTAATACATTCAAAACGGTAAGAACACTTTTCTAAGCAATATACAAGCACTGAAGACTGAACCTTGTTGCTTTCCTTCTGTTTCAGATATGTATAAAATATCAATTACATTGCTGTAAATTAGCACATGAAAAAAAAAAACAGTTCATCATCAAAAAGTCTTCATTAGCCTTCTGCGATGACTTGCTGCATCTTTCCTGCTAACGTTAGCTGTGCAGGCATTGGTGTGGTACCTGTGCAGGCATTAGTGTGGAACCTGCTTCGTATGGAAGCAAATCTACCATTCACAGAGAAGACTTGTTTAACACGAAAATAATCCCCCTAAAATGCCAGCAGAAGGAGGCAAAGCAGCACAAATACAAGCAGACTCTCACGGGACAATTTGCTTACCTACAGGTAAACAGTAAATAGATTAAAAAGTAGATTAACACGATTAAAAAATATAACACTAAATATGATTGTAATTAATTAATCGCAATCACTGCAATAATTTAACACCCCTAATTCACCAGTTTTAGATGAGTTTACTACCTGTAGCTGGTTGCAAACGTGTTATGGCAATATATTAACGTTACCTTGTATTTGTGAAAGAGTGATTGCTGCTGCTCTTGTAATCTTAATGGACGTATCGCCTCCTCCAGCAGCCATTTTTTCGTATCCAAATTTGCATATCGTTCCTCTACCAAGCCGCGCTACCCGAAACATTCCCAAAACAAGGGGAAAAGTAATCGGGCTTACTGACTGCTCGCACCAGCGACGAAAGGGGGAAGGGATTGTGTCAATTTGTCTGCACTGATGACCCACCTGCCCTAAAAATAAAAAATAAAACGGCTCATACCGCCGATGGAACGTTTAGTGGTTTTTAAACTGTGACTTTTAAACACCGCATTATACCTTAAAACCGGTAACCGGTCCGAGCTAGGAATTTTTTTTTTAAATGTTGTAATTTTTTTTTGTGCCCATGTCAACCCCCATTCGCTGTTTGAGATTCAGTGTGAAGGGGGCTACTGTGTGTGTGTTTAATTTTACCTTCCTTTCCTTGGTAGCAGCATAAATGAGCAGGGTTGAAACAAAATGAGAGGTCAACAAGCCTGCTGTGTCTCTGAGGATGCGAAGGTCGCTCGTTTACTTGCCCGCCGTCACTGTTCTCGTTTCCCCTCAAGGTGGTGGGTTCATCCAATTCAATCACATAAGTTACTCGACTAATGACCCCTCTGTCTCTCTCCTCTCTCGCCTTTTCCTCTCCATCTCGTCTCATCTGCTCTGGTTGCCGCTCAGTGTGGGGCTATGGATTCCTGAGTGTGACGCTCATCTCGCTGTGCTCGCTGTTGGGGGCCTGCGTGGTGCCCTTCATGAAGAAAACCTTTTACAAGCGTCTGCTACTATTCTTCATTGCGCTGGCCATCGGCACGCTGTACTCAAACGCCCTTTTCCAGCTCATCCCAGAGGTAGTTGATTACCAGAACCAACTGAGCTCTCAGCCTTCATTCAGTGCTAATCTAATAGTACAGCTAGTGGAAGAAGAGTTAGCCCCATTTCCGTCAAGGAGTACCATTTGGTATCTTTTGGTACAGTACACAAAGTTCTGATGTTTCCTCCCCCCCAAAAGAATCTGTTTCATACAGTGTTTTGGTGACAGAAAAACACAACATAAATATTCTAAAGACAAAAAAAGACACGTCACGCAGAGGGCACTTGCGTGTGAACTAGGGGTTGAATCGCTTAGTCGGCGTTTACTACTTCGCATCGGCATTTAAAGCTTGAAATCGCCTAACCGTCAATCACGTGTTTTTGATCTCTGGTCTTCCAAGTCGGCATTTTACGGAGGACTCACCCAAAAATATCAATGCGTAATCAATTAATCAACTTCGACTCAACTTTCATCACATTGTAGTCAATTACAAAAAAATCGTTAGTTGTTTAACTCTTGTGTGCAGTTTATATGTGCAATGTAATTAATGCAATGGTTATTAACTCAATCATTGCCAGCCGTTTTCAAAGCGTTTTTTTCCCCCCATATTGCCCATCTTAATAAAGGTTATCTTAGCGCCAGCCATTTTAGAGCATCTTGACTGATTTTTCAAGACCCATAGAATATTGTGTTCTGTGACAATATGAACACCCAAACTACCAAAAGAATTATTATTATTTTTTTCATCAGAAAAGTTATTCCAGTTTTTTCGTTGTTTCATAATTAGCAGTTGAACATGCACTGGTTTCTGACCAAAAAAGCGGTGAAAACATTGTGTGAAAAGAACCATGTGAAACAGAGCAGTAACTTTGACGCTTATATTTTTGCTTTTGTGACACTTCACAGTTAAAAAAAACAAACAAACAAAAAAAGCCTGAAAAAGGGATTTTGATGGTAAAATAATTTATTTACAGATACAGAAGTAAGAAATACCGTCAGTGGCATTTTTACATGGCGTTCGCCAATCATGACACATACTTTCTACACCCTACCGACACAAACACTGTTTATATCATACATATAATGTACATACTGTGTTCGAGAGTGAGATGCCTAAAATTGTCCGACCTCCGTGTTGATTTCTATTCCCCATAATCGATGTGAGAAGCATAGATTCACTGCATAATCTTTATCTTCAACTAAAAGCTGTGCTGATCTCAAATCCAAAGTGATCCAATGTCTCCAACTACAGGGATCTGTTACTCATTACAGTTGTTTACAAACCGGAATTTCACAGACAAGCTGGGCGAGACCCTATTCCATAACTGCCAGTTGAAAAAAGTCTGAATATATTCATTGGTGACAGTAAACGGTTAAATTCCAGTTGACGAGTATAAATGTCCACAGCAGGAGATGACCACCTTACACACTATTTAACAGAACGACTCAAAATAATCGACAAGTTTAAAAAGTTCACAGCATGCTCGTTCACACACAGGCACATAACTGCCTGCAATGTCATATAATACAGTCACGCCTCTCGCCAGCTATTCATTATGAACGCCATATCACACAAGATAAATAAGCAGAATGACTCAAAATGTTCCACAAATTAAACCTAAAGTCCATGTCACTCAGTGGCACGCATACATGCAACGTTGAGTGTCATGTAATTAATGCGACTGCTTCTCTCACCAATTATTAATGAAAACCTCCAACTTGCACAAAAGAACGAAACAGCACGGCCAGAAATAATTCTCAAATTCAGGAAAGTTGCAGTAATCCATCTTTTTATAATAAAATGAGGGCACACCAATGCTTTTAGAGCAGTGTGAGAATAGTAGGTGGCTGCCCGGCACGGTTTGAATGGCCTGGAGTCAGTCTCACAACATACCATGACCAACTGAACTGAACTGTACTGTACCTCTTAGTGGCTTTAGACAAAATTTAGCAGGATGAATAATACTCGTTCACAGTTGTTTAAAGATAGTCACGTAGCTTTGAAAGAGTAGTGGCCGTGACAATTGTCCTACATCACACTGGAGTCACTTTAGCTTGTCACCAAATGCGTGGTGTTGGCGTGTTGACAATACGCTTTTTGTTTTTCTTTCCGTATGTCAGGCCTTTGGCTTTGATCCTATGGTCAACTTCTACGTGTCGAAGTCTGCGATGGTGTTTGGAGGCTTTTACCTCTTCTTCTTCACCGAGAAGATCCTCAAGATGCTCCTCAAGCAGAAGCACACGGTGAGTGATGTTAAGTTATATTTACTGGATAACAGTCATTTAGAGGCTGCACAAGTTGTACAGTGGTTAGCACGTCGGCCTCGCAGTTTGCAGGTTCTGGGTTCTAGTTTTGTGTTTGGCCTATGTTTCTCCGAGTACATTTTCCGTAGCGCTTGTGCTCATTAGGGTGGCAGGTGAGCCGGAGCCAATCCCAGCTAGTTTAGGGCAAGAGACAGGACACGACAATGTGAACATCTCACCTTAATACAGAGGTTGAATTAAGCGGTCTTGCACCGGGGTTTGTGAGTTAAAATTCTCATTTTACGCTTCAAAAAACACGTTGTAAAGCAAAACTGCGAATCACAGTTTCACCGCGGAGACTGTCGTGGAGACGCACGTACGCACGCAGGGGCATATATGACACATAGCATTGTTAAAATAGCTCTTTGCGACTCTTTTATCAGGTCAAATGGTTTATGTGCAAGCATTATTTTGAAGGGCATGAACTGGAACTCAGCATTTTGGCACAAAAAATAACTTCACATGACACCGGTAAAAATTAAACGCAAGAAAAAGAGTGATCAATGGAACCAAATGCTCTGTAAAACGTTGATTCCTTTACCTACCCACTGATGAAACACAAGGTTAGTGTATGTGATACTGTGAGACAACGTTTTTGTGAATTTTGTCCCAATTCATTGTGATGTAAAGTTGCTAGTTTGACCTTTTCGGTTTTAGCTCAATGTTAAGCTTCTGATGCGACTGTTTCTACTTTCTTTTCAGTATGGTGAAGTCATTTATATTTTAGTTTTGTATCTGTCATCAGCTCTTACGTTGGTTTGAAGACTAAAATAAACACTAAAACTCATCACTGCAAGAGTGCAACCCAGCGTTTAACATGTTAGCTGCCTCAATGTTGTCATAGTCATATTTTATTGTTTCACTCACCCAATTGACTTGACTGAAGTTCCGCACGCTGTATGTTGAGGCTTAGAGCGGGAGCAAGTGCGTCAGACTTCTACACATCGTGAAAGCCTCCTTTGCACAATATAATCTTAATACACGTGTTGCACTGAAGTGACTGGTCATTTATTTTAACATAGTTAACACGTTCGTTCACCGGTGCCATTGCGCACAAGCACGTCTTCGTGCGCGTTATTCTTCGTTGGTTTTCACCGCTCCTACGTTGGTTTTCACCACTTTCTTCTTCTTTGGGAGTCGGCGGACTGCAGGCTTTGAAACTTGAAACTTTTTTAATTTGAACGATTCAGGGAGAACCAGAATGTTTAATCCCGGTTCCAATTGGTTCTTAATTCTCGATGCCCAACCCTACCTTCGGGGAGTCTCTGTTAATTAAGAGTACCGTCTAATGTGTGGCTTTCTTATTATGAAGGTGACAAGTACACATAACGTTACATACAGGGTGCTTTTGCTCAATGCACTCACTGTATGACAGATATGGCCAATATACTACTATCTGATTAACTTTAAGTGGCAAACTTTGAGTGAAGTCGGTGAAAAACGTAGCAAATATGGCCAGAGAGGAATAAAAGGAAAATGAAATATTTCTCCAAACCGAGGAGGGCTTTGGTGAAGTCAGATGATGGAAAGTATTTGTTTTCTCTCACTCGAGGTTTCTTCATTTTAGTTTGAAAAATATTAACACTTCCAAAACTTGTAGTAGTAGAAAGAATATTTGTCTCATTCCGAGTCAGCTGATCATAAATGCAAAGCAATGAACGTACTACGTAATAACATAGTAATATGTCTCAAAATGCTAAAATCCTAGCTGCTTATGTGGAGATGCACAAAGGCTGTTAGTTTTTAAAAAAATTATTAATGCCTTATCTTTCATGCACAATGTGAATTTAAGAAATAAACATTTATTATATAAAAAATGAAACCAGTTAGTCATACATTATTAAGTGAAAAGTCTAATTTTATCTTTTGTTTATTATAATTGGTCTTTAACCTAGCAAAAATAGTTTATCCAAATAGTCGATTGTTCGATAGAATTTTCAGTAGGATACTCAAGTATGAAAGTATTCGATAGCTGCAACCCTAGTCAACTCCCCTGTAATATTGTCATATTTTTATTGTTTAATAAAACCCTTGCTTCGAGTCCTTGTGCGATTAGCCTGCAAAAAAATTGCTCTTCAAAATTAGAAAGTGACTCCTCAAATGAAGAAATGATAAGGAAAACTGCTCCCCAAAGAAAAAAAAATACTTCGAGCCTTGCAATAATAAGATTCTGGAACAAAGTAATCCAGGCACAGATAGAGTGTAGATGGAAGAATCCAGAATCACAGTCTAGACAAAATAATTGAGAGTCAAATTTTAAGAGTGTAAATGAAATAATCCAGATTAACGGAGGTTCTTCTCTTGTCTGATGACTGATTGTCCGCCTATCAGGGTCACGGCCACAGCCATTACTCCAGCGCTGAGCACTACTCTGCACCCGACAGAGACGTGGAGGAGGGTGAGAAGGTGCAGCAGAATGGGGAGATGAGCGGCAGCCATGCTGTGGGCAAAATGGACGCCGGTGAGGGCGAGCTCATGCTGAGGCCCTCACAGACACCGCAGGTACCGGTTCAAATTCTACAATTTGTGCTTTCTCTCAGGCTTTCCCTAGTGCAGACAAAATAATCCATTCACTCACTCCTAAAACAAATCTATAATAATCCAGTCACTGAAAAAAATAAATAAAATACAGAGTCACTTCCATAAAGAGTGTAGACAAATAATTTCGAGTCACTCATGGAAAGAGTGTACACAAAAAAAGACCAGTCACTCCTGGAACCAAATAATAAAAAATTACTCATGGAAATACTAAGGATGAAATGTTGCCTAGTCACAGCAAGTAAAATAGTAGACAAAATAATCCAGAATGACTCCTGGAAATAATGTAGACCAAATAATCCAGAGTCACTTCTAGAAAATGTGTAGAGGAAATAATCCAGGGTAATTCCTAGAAAGTGTAGGAAAAAAATAATTCAGTCACGACTAGAGTGTAGAAAAATAGATCTCAAATCCCCCTTGGAAGAAGTGTAGACAAATAATTCAGACACAAACAGGGTGGCCGGGTAGTTGAAATAATCCTGAGTGACACCCGAAGAAAGTGTAGACCAAATAGACCGGAGATTTTTTTTTTTTTTTTAAAGAATGGAGATGATATAATCCAGAGTTGCATCCATGTCGGTCCAGATCCAGGGTCATTCCTAAAAATAATCCAGTCCCTCCTAAAAAAAAAGTGAAGACAAAATAATTCAATCAGTCCTAGAAATAGTAGATCGTTATCCAGAGTCACTCATAAAGAGTTTAGACCAAACAATCAACAATCACACCACCGTCACTCTTTTTAAACTGCTTCTTTTAATCCCTCATTTTCAGGACTCGCAGAGTGTGGATGGTGGCGGGGGGCGGGCCAGCAGGAGCGCCGGCAGCTGCTATTGGCTTAAAGGAACGCCGTACTCTGACATTGGCACACTAGCCTGGATGGTCACGTTGAGTGATGGTCTGCACAACTTCATCGATGGCCTGGCCATCGGCGCCTCCTTCACTGCCTCAGTCTTTCAGGGCATCAGCACATCTGTGGCAATTTTGTGCGAGGAGTTTCCCCACGAGCTTGGTGAGTAACATTACGGATTGACCAGCGAGGATTAAGGTGGGCCATTATCTGGACTAACATTCAACCTCATGCATTTGATTAAAGCCAGTTGAGCCATGTAGCCTCAAAGAATTGCGCATGTGAGGGACCATTAACAATATCACTGCTCAGATTATTCCAAAATGGAACTACTATGTTACTGAGAAAAAAGCTCCTAATGTCTAATTTAGTAAATTAAATCTTGAATCTCAATAGAGGCAAGGAAAAATTCCCTCCAAGATAGAAACCTGGAGCAGAACATAGGCTCTGTGGGGTGACAGTCTGTCTCGGTCGGTTGGGTTGAGTTAGAGAGACAAATTTGAGGGAAGCTGGGTAGCTGGAGAGAGAAAACAAGAGAGGGATTGAGCCACCAGAAGGACAAGAGAACAATGGGCACAACAACAACCATATCTACATCAGCCGGACTTCCATGATGACTGCAATGATGACAATAATATACTGTAAATTTTAAAAACTGAGCGAAGTTCAGCTAAAATAAGAATATTTTACCAGAACAAACACAATCCGGCGATGAACTAAGGGTTGAAGATTAAGTCTACATGAGTTAGTTTATACAAAAAAACAGGCAATCTTCTTGTAAAAAGACACACTTTCAGATGCACTTTTTCAGTAGTTCAGTAGCTCCGTTTTAAAAAGATTCCATACCTCGGTCAAATCTGGGACTATTTTATCAGCAACGGTAATACTGCATACATCAAAACCCCCTGTTGTATAACAAACATTTTTCAGATGCTATTTCCAATTTGTTGATTTAGACCAGCTTTGAGCTGCATCTAAATCGGAATAGATTAAAATCACTTCATTATAACTGTTTTTGCCAATTTTGAGGCATACTCTCACCGTCCTCCAGGTGATTTTGTAATCCTGTTGAATGCTGGCATGAGCATCCAGCAGGCGCTCTTCTTCAACTTTGTGTCGGCTTGCTGCTGCTACCTGGGGATGGCCTTTGGCATCCTGGCCGGAAACAGCTTCTCCCCCAACTGGATCTTCGCCTTGGCGGGGGGGATGTTCCTCTACATTTCTCTGGCGGACATGGTCAGTACCGATTTCACAGATTTTTGTAATCATCTCTGCTCTCTGTTGATGGAACAATCCAGAGTCACTGCTATAAAAGAAATGGGGTAGACTTGACTAGATAGTCCCATCTTGAAACACTGGAGACAAAAAAATATATATACAGTCACTTCTAAAAAATGTGTAGTAGGAAATAATCCACTGTTGTTCCTAGAGAGAGAGTAGACTAAATAATCCAGTCACTCTAACAAAGTCTGAATCTGAAATTTAAAATCTAACCTTAAAAAAGGGTGTAGATGAAATAATTTATACATACCTGGAAAGAGCATAGACAAAATTGCCCAGAGATATTGTTAACTAAGATTGTCGAACAACTAATCCAGTGTCACTTCTATATAAAAAATAAAAAATTATATATATATATATATATATATATATAATCAGGAGACACACCTGAAAATGAGTGTACCGCATGTTCACGACCATAAGGCGCACTTAAAAGTCTTAAATCTTCTTAAAAAAAAATGGACGGGGTGCCTTATAATAATTATTGCGAAGCTTTTATTTTGAAGGTGATTTTCGCCTCGGGTTGGCGACCTATTACTGTAATGCCTAGTATGAACAAGATTAGGGGCGGCTGGCTTGACCGCAGTCGAAAACGGCTCCTACGAAGAGACATGCTAAAGAAGCACAGTTTAAACTGCAAGTTATCAGTTACGCGGAGGAACATGGGAATTGAGCAGCCGCGAGAGAATTCAAGATCAACGAATGGTTTGCAAGTGGAGGAAGCAGGAAAACGAGCTTCGCCAAGTCAAGAAGACGAAGCTGAGTTTCCGCGGAAACTAGGCGAGGTGGCCCGAGTTGGAAGACCAACTCGAGCAATGGATTAATGAACTCCAACCGCTGGGCATTGATGTAAACAGGGCGTTCAAAGTGAAGTTGCGAGCGGCATGGGAGCCATGGATGGCAGATGGCGAACACAGCTTTACTAAGACTAGGTGGCAGCGCCGGACGAGTTACGCCACAATTTGTGACTGGATTGTGGATGCTTGGGCTGACGTGTCTGCTTGCGCTGTTGTTTCGAACTTTCGTAAAAGCCGGCATCATTTCTGAGGAGTCGCACGGCAACGAGACTGACTCTGACAATGATGAGAGGGAAACCTGGCGTGTTTGATGGAGAACAGCTGTTCATTTCGGATACAGAACATGAGGACTTTGATGGATTTGTGGATGAGGATTGATAAAAAAATAACGTGAGTACATTGTTAAATACTTCAATAAAGTACAACCCAACTCAGTTTTGTTTCCGCTGCCTATTTAAAAACATTGTTTTAGCGGCATGCATGCAACCAGATGTTTTAAGATAGCGTATGTTTTACCATGCCTGCACCTAATAATACGGTGCGCCTTATGTATGTTTTAAACACAGAAATAGACTCGTAACTGAGACTGCGCCTTTTAATACGGTGCGCCGTATGGTCGTGAAAATACTGAGTCAGACCTGGAAAGATTGTAGACTAAATCCTGCAATAATTTCTTGAAGCAGTGTCGACAAAATAATAGTCTTTTCCAGAAAGAGTGTATACGATCCAGAGTCACACCTGGAAAAAGTGTACAGAGTCACTCCAACAAAGATATTAGACCAAATAATCCAGATTCACTCCTTGAAAGAGTGTTCACAAAATAAAACACAGGAACGGGGAAGACAAACTAAATCAGTCACTCAGGAAAAAAGGGTCTTCTAAAAGAATAAAGTAAAGTCAAAATAATCCGGAGTCACTCCTAAAAATTTAAATAATCCAGTCATACCTAGAAAGAATAACCCAGTTGCTCTGAAATAAAAAGGGTGTAGTCAGACTAATCCAGAGTTACACCTGGAAACAGTGTAGACAAAATAATCCACTCACTCAGAAAAAGAGAAAAACAAAATCATCCAGTCACTCCAAACGAGTGAATTTGTGTTTTTTTTCCCCGCAGTTCCCCGAGATGAACGAGGTGAGTCGCGAGGAGGAAGACGCCGGTGGCAGCAGCTTCCTGCTCACGTTCGCCATCCAAAACGCCGGCCTGTTGACGGGCTTCGCCATCATGCTGCTGCTCACCACCTACTCTGGAGAGATCCAGCTGGTTTAGCCGCTATTTTGGCTCACCGATGTCATGTGACTAACTGACAATGGCAAACTTTCAGAAAGTGACGAGAGCAAACGGTCTGGTTACTGCTAAGTTCTTCTTTTCTTTTTCGTCTTGGGTTTCAAATCAAACCAAATAGGCCTTTTTTCCCCCCCTACGTGACATCAGCTCCTCTCCCATTGCTAAAACTACACTAAAACTTTTTCTCTCTTTGTTTGTTAATAGACAATTTACAATATACAGGAATATTTTTATATTAATTCTAATTGATAATCATCACAATTATTGATTAATAATGTGTATTATATTATAAACTGATAATGGACAATTTACTAAATTACAAAATGACTTAATTCATTTGTATTAATAATTCTGTTGTAAATATCAGTTAATTTATGATTATTGTGAAAATGAAATATATTACCTCATTGTAATTAATATAATACTTTATAATTCATATGATTTTAAACAGACAATAATGATAATAGACAATTTAATATCATCACATTTATGTAATTAGTTTACACCCATTACGTTATTAATGAATGAATTAAAATTTGAACTCATGTGAGGTGCACATTCATTTGGGGCCAAGTCCTTTTTTTGCATGCGCCTGGCTTTCATACCTTCAAGTGACGCGTATTCTCCTGTAATGACTTCTAAACTGTGACACAACCAATGTCACTCTATTTCCTGGAGCGTGGCGTTTTCCTTCGATGTGAATGCCATAGAAATTAATTTGGAAAATATATCAGTAGAGCTGTCATGATCGCATCTTTTTGCAATCGATTATCCTCTAGATATTTTGTCGACGAAATGAGTTTTAATTTATTTATTTTTTTAACTACAAACATGCATTTTATTCTCATTTATGAGGGCTGGACTTCTGTCCTTAAACTGCATATGTTGGTACTGAGTGTATGGTATAAACTGCACAGAATTTGAGACAACAAAATCAGCCTTTGCTAAACGGTTAGCATTCGTGATTTGCATTAGCTCGCTACCGATTAACATTTTAGGTAACACCTCTTAACTACCATTCAGCATACATCATTTTATATGTACATTACACATCTAAGAGTGTCTTAAAATCACTTACATACGCTCCTCTGTCATTTTTGGTAAGGTTTATCAGTGGACCAACATTGCGTCCGTCTTCAATAAATGTCCGTCTGGTAAACATGGACAGTGGCCAAATGGTTCAAATGCTTTCCATCCATCCATTTTCTGACCTGCTTATCCTCACTAGGGTCGCGGGTGTGTTGGCGCCTAACTCAGCTGACTTTGGGCAAGAGGTGGGGTACACCCTGACTGGTTGCCAGCCAATTGCAGAGCACACATCGACAAACAATCATTCACATTCACACATACGGGCAATTTAGAATCTTCAATTCAAATTCTTCAAATTATGTATTTATTGGACTTAGACTCGATGCGAAGACACACTTTTTTGTCACTTTTATGTAATTTTTTTGTTCGTTCAGTGTTTACTGGCCTGTGTCATTGACAAGGTTTATTTCCAGAGAGTTACTGATGCCGTTACATACTTTAGCTGCAGCATAACATATTTATATCATGTGAAGAAGATGCAGTATGATTTATCAGCATGGAAAGTGGCATTAAGGTAGTAAATGGATGATAAGCTCAGTGCTATCTTTGCTGCTGCTTGACACGGAAAGTGTTCATGGGAGATTACTTATTGCTTCTTTTATGCTTTCTACAACAGCCATGTAAGCAGGACATTCTCTCTTATTTTTTTTGTATCCTGTAATAATGTTGAAATGTTTCAAAACGTCGTGTGTAAGCAGGCCTGCCACACACTTTGATGGTGTTACTGTGACTTCCAATCAACTGAATTGATTGTTCACATTTGTGACCATGCAACATTTAGAAGACACCAAACCTTTCGGTGTGCCCCCCCCCCCCCCCCCAATTCTTTTTGAGTTTTCTAGATACGAATAAAATATAAATTTTTCAAGAAAATCATTACTGTGTGCTATAAGATGACTTTATACTTGAACAATAAAAGATTTTCCATGAATGTCTCTCATCCATCCATCTGTCCATTTTCTGTACTGCTTATCCTTACAAGGGTCGCGGGCGTGCTGGAGCCTATCCCAGCTATTTTCGGGCGGGAGGCGGGGTACACCCTGAACTGATCGCCAGCCAATTGTAGGGCACATATAAACAAACAACTATTTGCACTCAAATTCACATTTATAGGCAATTTAGAGTCTTCAATTAACCTACCATGCATGTTTTTGGAATGTGGGAAGAAACAGGAGTGCCAGGAGAAAGCCCACGCAGGCATGGAGAGAACATGCAAACTCCACACAGGCGAGGCCAGGATTTGAACCCCGGTCCTCAGGACTGTGACGCTGATGTGCTAACCAGTCGGGATTTCATCATCTATGGTCCCTAGTATAATCAAAAGGTTCAGAGAATCTGGAGAAATCACTGCATGCAAGCGGCAAGGCCGAAAACCAACATTGAATGCCCGTGACCTTCGATCCCTCAGGCAGCACTGCATCAAAAACCGACATCAGTGTGTAAAGGATATCACCACATGGGCTCAGGAATACTTTAGAAAACGAATGTTAGTAAATACAGTTACATCCGTAAGTGCAACTCTACTATGCAAAGCAAAAGCCATTTATGAACAACACCCAGAAACGCCGCCGGCTTTTCTGGGCCCAAGCTCATCTAAAATGGACTGGGTGGGCGGGCTTTATGAGGAATGCGTCCTCATTGGCTAATTCGTTTTAAGCGACAGCTAATACGCCCAGATGTGACTTTTTTTTTTTTTTTACCGTGTCACACTGAGCAGAGCCAGCGGCGAGATTCAATTTTTGATCATCTCAGGGAAGTGCAAATATCTATCATACATGTTGTCAATGCTGTAGTAGGAATTAGTAATGTTGTAACATTATGCTAGGAACTTGTTAGAAGTGCACAGGCAGTTTATCAACAATTTAGCAGCTAATAACCGTTAGCAATCTACCATACTGTCTCATCCGTACTGCATACTATATGGTCATTGGCAATATTTCTTTATCAATTTATGATGACCTGAGAATTACATTACTGAGTAAAATTAAACACTTATCACCAGTACGTCTTAAAGACGGATTTAGCATAAAAGGGAAGCACAAATCCTAGATAAGTTGTAGGCTTTTCTGTAAGAGCTTGATTATATACAATATCTACTTTTAAAGTTAGCCATTCTTTCTTACTAGGTGTTGACAAAAAGGAAAACGGTCTCTCTGTAATTATTTCTATAATCTTTGGGTTTATTTCAATATTAAGTTTGTATTCATATCAAATGTTTCCCCCTCTGAAATAATTTTGTGTTTGGAGCAAACAACTCTAATGCAGAGTGATGGGATGATGATACCTCATGGAGTGTATTGACCTCAAGGAGTGTATTGACACACTACACAAACTGTGTCGGCACTGTATTGACACTGTTGGTCACTCAATAGTGACCCTTGCAGTAATTCTAAAATCATTGCAGATCAGCAAAATGAAAATAAAATGGAAACGATTACATGCTCCAAACCCAACATCAGCCTGTGAAATATTTAATCGCTTGTCTTTTACTTAACATATCCTCTCATGATTGTATAATTTCAGTTACTCAATTTGTTTGCTGAGTGTTTTTTGAGAAGAGTTTCAAATTTGCATCAAACCTTGTTTGTGTAAATGCTAAAATTTGTTATGTAAAATATAGCAAATGTGTCTAATAAAATTCTGTTAACTTTTTAACTTATGTATGGAATTTTGTTAACTTAAGTGTTCAGTCATATGAAATAAAAGACTAAAAATTTATTAATTTATGCATTTTTATTGAGGAACAAAAGTTTTTGAAGTGTCTTTGCTCCAAGGCGATTTCTCCTCTTAGACACCAGTTCCCCTGCCTTAGAAAAAAACTCTTTCACAGCGTACAGATGAAGATGGTGAGCATAAAAATTTAAGAGAGAGTTGATAAGTTTTAGGAGCTCCCTGAATCCCTCATTTTCAACAATGGTGAGTGGCTGACAGCCTCAGCCACTGCTTGCTTGTTAGGAACTGCAAGCCAAAAGGAAATATTTTGTTAAAAATGCATTTAAGGACTAATTTTTACAAACAATATTACAGAGTCACACAAAGCCTTTTGTGTGTAATAAACTATTTTTGAAAATTATTTTTTTTTGGTGAGAATTTCAACATACCTGGGGTACTCACACGAGTATCTGCCAATTCTTCAATGCCATGCCGAGCTCTATAATGCCTCAGCATTGATGAAGTGCTCTTATTGATGTAAGATAGCGCTGTAGAGAAGAGCCGACACTTCACCTACAATAAAATAAAAATTTCATTTATCTGAAAACAATTCAAACCTCTGACCAGAAAAGAGTACAAACATATTAATTAAAAAAATAACAGTAAACAATGCCCGAAGGAGAAAATGATTGACCTTATTTGGCGTCACAAGATCAAAATTATTCAGACTGGGGAGAACTTCTTGGAACGATCCATGAAGTCAGTAGAGCAATGTGAGGGCAAGCAAAACTCCATCCAACAAATCCACAACATGTCAACACAGTTTGTTTCCTTATATACACAATTTGGCGCGGCACATCCAAATGACACACTTCCTGGATTGGTCACATGATTTTTTTCTTAAAGCGATACGCGCACCAATACAGGGTTTCACTCTTGTGCACTCGGCACTGTGCTGACGGACCAGTGTTGTTCATCCTATCACAACACTGTGCAACGTGGTCTAACCCGATTGGACCGAACCATCGCATAAAAATAAGAGTTGCCGACGCATCCCTGCACGTTGAGCTATGGACGCTCTGAACAGCGAGCCTGTATAGGCTTTTTTATGCAGGATTTTTCAGAACTGCTGTCAGTTATTTGTACTGACGACAACTATTTTGTCATAACAGGAGACTTTAACATTCATGTTGACAATAACATGGAAAAAAATCTAAATAACTCTCTACTATACTAGACACATTTGACCTCTCTCAACTGAAGGTCACATCTTAGACCTGGACATCTCTAAGGATGTTGAAATTCTATCAAATGACATTAAGGACATGGCTATTTCTGACCATTTTTGTGTATTCTTTGAATTACAGATTCTTTCAAAAGTTCAGACAATCTCTATGTCTATTAAGAAAAGGTACATAAATGAATGAATGAATAAATGAAAGTACGGCCACTAAGTTTATGGAGACCGTAGCTGTGCCACAAACTGTGAATGCTGAGATAATTTTGGGATAATTTCACCAGTAAATTTTTGTTTTAAAACAATCAAATTTATAAAACAATCTTGAGGTGACCGAGAACACTGTGGAGGAGCACAATGGTGGTAAAGACCTCTAAATCAAAGTGTAGGAAAGCAGAACGTAAGTGGAGAAAAACAAAATACATTTTTAATTAATTGACGATGACCTCTACAGGCAAAGTCTTTGTAATTTTAACCAAGAGTTAATCAGGGCTAGACAGCAACATTTTTCTGAAATCATCAGTAAGGACCTCAATAACATTCACACTCTATTTTCTGTGGTTGACTTTTTGACAAATTTCAATTCCAGTTTCCGAACTCATCACAGTACAGAATCTGCTCTTATCAAAGTGCTAAATGATATGAGGTTGAATACTGACTCGGGGAAGGTGTCAAATTCTGGTCCTGTTGGACCTCATTGCAGCTTTTGATACGGTAGATCACTGCTGAACAGGTTGGAAACGTGGGTAGGACTAAATGGAACAGTCTTTAAATGCTTTAGGTCCTACCTGGAGGAAAGGAGTTATTTTGTAACCACTGGCAGAATCGAATGGCAATGACCTATGGTGTCCCTCAGGGGTCAGTTCTTGGACCCCTCCTGGTCAGTTTTACATGCTACCCTTGGGTCAAATTCTTCAGAACTTTAATTTTGACTATCAGCCTTTAATCGTGTAAAGCACACTGATTTACCTTGTGTATGAAATGCGCTATATAAATAAATTTGCTTTGCTTTGCTTTAACCTTAACTGATCCGAAACTGCCTCAACCCCAACGCTAGTCCTAAACCTAACGATAATAAACTTCTTCGTTTAAAAATATATATATATTTGGAATGGACATCTCGTTACATCTGCGTAGCCTACCCTTCCCACGATTCAGGAGCCAAACATGTTGAAGCGTGGTGGGTCTTGCCGAGGAAGGGCTTGGGATTTAAGAATGTCTGTGAAATGGGACGTTCCCTCAATTTAAATTTTTCGTCTTTTGTAAAAGTGTTTCTGCTTTTATTTGTTTCCTGAAATGTAAAAGTGTTTTGGCTTTTGTTAATGTGTTTTCTGAAATGTAAAAGTGTTTCACAATTTGTTAATTTGTTTTCTGAAATATAAGTGTTTTGGCCTTTGTTAATTTTTTTTCTGAAATGTAAAAGTATTTTGACTTTTGTTAATTTGTTTTCTGAAATGTAAAAGTGTTTCACAATTTGTTATATTGTTTTGCACTTCAAGGCCACCGGACTAAGTACCCATAAATAGCGAAAAATATTGTTTTGATTATATAATTTTTAAAGTGTAACATTAATTTTTTTTACTGTCAGTTTTGTATTTTTAATTTAAATTTCTATATAACTTACCACTCAGAATGTACAGTGTTTTTTTTTCATCTTTAAACATTTTTTAAATCGTGATTTATTTTATTTCCATAGTGGACCACACGCTGCTGCACTCTACCTAGTGCCCACTAGGGAGCGATAAACAAAAACGAGCAACTGTGTTGCCACACTCATTTTCGAAGAACAAACTCGGAGTTGCGAGTCAGTCTCACTGCGCACGCGTGCTCTACCCAGCTAGAAACACCGGACAGAAATTAAGAAAAAAATAATAATTGAAAGTGAAAAGAGGTCATAAAAGCGGCGACACTTCCACGAGGATGCCTTCGGAGAGTGGCAGACGCTGACGGTAAGGAGGTGGGTTGATTTATTACCCCCTTGGCGACACGGCAAAGTTTACTGTGTTTGGCGACGTTATGCTAACGCTTAGCTGCCGTGGTTGATTGACGCGCTGTCATCCAAGGTAATTTTCACCTGTTTAGCCTAGCTATGTGCTACGCAACGTTCTCATCCAGACGCGTGTAAAACCTTCAATGATAGTAACTCTACTTGCGTGGAGGCGAAAATTACACCTGCAGAGAGCGGTATTAACTGTAATTAACCTAATATGTTATTTGTACCAATATTTTTATTGGTACAAATAATATTTTATTTGTACCAATTTTATTTGTGACTTCACATTAAAAAAAAAAAAAAAAGCTTTATTTAAAGTCATATGTAGCAGATACACAGTAGACAGTAAATTGAAAAGTAAAAAGATAATGCTACATGAACATAATAGAACAATGTTAGGGGGTACATAGTACAATGATTCAGTAGTTACAAAAATACTTTTAACAGTGCAAGTAGTGATAGTTCTAATTGATTCAGGATTTTTCAGAGTATTGGATCGACTGTATGTATTGTCTGACCACATTATCAAAGGTAACAAACTGAGGTTTCTTCATGAACTCACAGCCATGAATATGAAATTTGGCCATTATAAGAATAACATTAATACTATATGTGCATTTTGTACTGTGTATGATCATTTTCAAAGAGACCCACCACTGCATCCTTCTACACTAAACCAAATCACCACCAGTATGGTCACAAACAAAATCACATAAGCTCTGCCCTAATCTTTTAACAATAGGGCAATACCAAAATAAGTGAACAACAGTCTCAGGGTACTCCTTACAGAAACTACAATTTCCATCTATGTCCTTTTTTAATCTTTTGTTTTTTGTTGTATAGAATCAGTGGATGATTTTAAGAGATTTCTTTAATTTTATTTGTAATCAAGTATCTATTAGGTAACAACCAGGCATTTTTTCCATGTAATATTTCCCATAAATTGATTCCAATATGAAATTACACGTGGCAATGTAGTAATATCTTTTTGGAATAAAGCTCTTATAGAATTGTTGTGACGAAGATGACCTGAAAAACATAGCTTACTAACGAGAGTGTCTGTTGGGGATAACCGGGGCACCTGTTGAGCAGTAAATCTTTGTTCAGACTTAAATAACATACAGATTCCAGAGGAAATTGCACCAAAGACCTTGGCATAATCTGCAGGTGTGACATGGATATTATATTCTGATAAGTATTCTTCATACGTGAGAAGAAGACCATCCCGATTAAATAATTGATTACCAATACAATATCATTTTTAAACCAGTATTCCAAGAAAAGAGAAAGCAGTAATAGGCCTACTTAAGAGGTAAAATAATCACAAAATGTAACAAAGGCATCAAGTATTTAAGAGTGAGACGCAAGTTATTAGCTAACATGAAGTTTGTCTTTGTTGTGCCAAATATAATTAAATATAAACAATATATCTAATATTGTAATGTATTGTAAAACAAGTTATTATAGAACTCCGGCATCCTCTCCACATCCCAAAAACATGCATGTTAAGTTGATTGAAGACTCTAAATTGCCCGTAGGTGTGAATGTGAGTGTGAATGGTACATTGTTTATATGTGCCCATGATTGGCTGGGGACCAGTTCAAGGTGTACCTAGCCTCTCGCCCAAAGATAGCTCGGATAGGCTCCAGCACGCCCGTGACCCTAGTGAGGATAAGCGGTACAGAAAATGGAGGAGAACAGGGAGAACATGCAAACTCCACACACGCGGGGCCCGGGATTTGAACCCCGGTCCTCAGAACTGTGAGGCAGATGTGCAACCCAGTCGTCCACCGTGCCGCCTACCATTAATAGTTATGAGAAATATGCATGAATAACCCAATAACCGTGGTCGGCTATTGACTTCCATAGGCTTTGACCATCGGGTGACGACACGGCAAACACTCCCATTCGTGATGCTGATTGTAAGGAGTAGTTTGAAGTGACTGATTAAACAAATGTGATACATTTGAGATGTATTCTATTATCTCCTTGATGTCCCTGAATGCTGCATCTCCCTCCCCGTTATTTTGTGATATCACCTAGACCCAGTTTAAAGTCGGGTACGGGAGCGCATGGTGCGGCTTTGGCCGCTTATGGATCACCATTCATGTTTTTTTCCGGAAACAAACATTTGGAGATGCATGGTTTTTGTTAATCTTACACACACCGAAAAATATGTGGAATTTTTTTCCAGATTAAAAAAAAACAACAACATACAATTTGCATATACCGTACATGCTTTTTGTTATCAAACAAAAACGGGTATTACCATATATTTTTTTCCATCTTATTTTGATCTGAAAGGTTTTTTTGTTTTGTTTTAAAACCATATACAGTTTGAATTTACATGGTTTGTCCAACAAAAAAGCATGTATCTTAAAGTACTGTATTTGAAAAGTATTGTATTTTTATCTGAAACACAGTTGTTACTCCAGATTTAAAAAAATGTATATATAAAATTTTGAGAAATGCTTTTTACTGTGCAACAAAAAGCAGGTATCTCTAAAAGTATTTAAAAAATTTTTTTGAAAGTAATTATTTTTCCAGATTTAAAAATAAAATAAAATTGGGAAATACATGCTTTTTGTTGCCCCCCCCCCAAAAAAGCAGGTATTACCCAAAATATTCCTTAGTTATATTTTTTGCTGAAACACAAACCCAGATAAAAAAAAAAAAAACACAATTTCGAGATTTCTTTTCAATTTCTTTTTCTCGTCTACCCCCCGAAAAAGGACGTAACACCAATTTAGTTTTTTACTTTAGTTTAAACTCAGAAATATTTTCTGTGGTCTTCAGATTTACTTTTGAAAAAGACACAATATGTGGAAGGTCATGCTTTATGTTTTCCAACAAAAAACAGAAGCAGCATATATATTGTATAATGTGAAAATGTAAAAACAATTAAGAGGTGTAAAGTGTTCCATAAGTCATTGATTTTTGTTTGCGGTATTTTCCAAGGCGAAGTCATGGCCTGCGCCCGGGTACCGCTGGACGAGCAGCAGGTGACTGAGCGAGACGCGCTGGGCAAGGAGCGCTCGCTGCCCGCTCTGGTGAGTTGCTATCCACTCCTTCTCATTAGTGATGTGCTTGCTGTCACCGTCTCTCTTTGTTCAGCACCCCGACAGGAAGGAGGAGCGCTTCTTCATGCCTTACCTGCCTCTGTCAGCGGACCCCTCTCCGGCAGAGGTGGAGGAGTTCCTAGAGCGCGGCAGATTCATCCTGGAGGATCTGGAATGGCTACTCACGCTGCCACATGACAAATTTTGGTGTCAGGTGAGAGGTGTTTTAGTTGTCCCCTCAGAGCACAGTGGTACCTTGACATAGGAGTGACCAGACTTAAGAGTTTTTCGAGATAAAAGTCGTCCCTCAGGGGATTTATATTTTGTCTATTTAACCAAACCACATTAACTTTGTCTCACGAAAGTCAACAAGCTTAATTGCTAACATTAGAGCTGCAGCTAACAATTATTATTTTGATTTATATTTGTTTTTTATTTTAATTTCATACATGCAAATCAGTCGCCTTTTGGCGAAATTTGACATTTTGAACTCAAAATAGGCCATTGACGTGAATCGTATAGAGCCAATGAGTTTTTCCTGGAGGGGAGGAGGGGGTTTTGCTGTCACTGACGTCATAGGCTGTTTCGTCCTCCTTGAACGCTGGCAGCTAGATCCATTCCACACATCCACCACCCACACACAGATGTAATTATGAATATTACTCCGTGGCGGACTAATATGCGCCCTGAGGTTCCGCCTGTGCACTCGAAGTCACAGGAGTTGACAAGACCAGAAAAAAACTTCCGCCGCTTCTGCTGTTAATAAGTCACGGTACTTTTACTCCGTTACAATGATCTAAATGTCGCCTGCTACTTTTATTTATCAATTATTGCTTATTTATCAACTATTTCATATCAACTATTTACATTAGACACCTATACAGTTTAGAAATATAACTATTACTATAAAAATGCATTGTTAGAATTGCTGTAGTGGGACGTGTTTGATCGTTAAATGTAACTGACACGAGCTGGAAACAAGTTACCTTTATCTCCATTATCATCCGGAGGAAGCTCGTGATGAAGCTCGGCTGCTTCCAGACGACCCAGAGGGAGTTCACTCATCTGACAATTCCGCATCCCATTTACTCAAATCCTGGTCGGTCGACAATCAGCTGGCAAGCGGCCGAGAGCATCTCGCCATATGGCCCGGCATTTTGAGCAATAGCTTTGCAACAAAGGGATCTGTTCAGAGCGTCATCCTTTATTCCCTTGCATGATCGAAGGCGTCATTCCTGTCGGTCGCAGGAATATTTTTCTTGCCTTGGTGCAATAAATTTCTAGGACCGAAACCTTTTTTCTTTTTTGGGATATTTTTCATTTTGTTTTCTCTCTTTTCCACCATTATGCTTGCCTCTTCTCATTGTCTCCTCCTTCAACCTCCTCGTCAATCTGAGGGAGGGACGTTCACTTCAAAGCATTGTTGCCCTCTACAGGGTCCCATTCCTGATTGCAGTTATCCAGAGGCTTGACGATCACAGACAAACTGCACAAGACCCTCCCCCACCCATCCCCGTTAAAAAATTCCATTGCCGTCTTTAGGGGGTGGTGGTCCGGTGCCCGTGCCCCTCCCTTTGTGACCGATCGAAGTGCTTCGGTCGGGCTCAGGACCTCCCTGGGACCTGGGGGTGGTCATTGGTTTCCCTGTGATTGGGTCCCCTGCTGGACGGGCTCGCTGACTCGGCCCCCCACTTGTGGGTGGGGGGCACCGGGCTCACCCTTCCTCGATGTGCCGGCTCAGCAACTCTGTACACCAGTTGACAAACATGCATGTGATATGGTGTTCATTCACTAATAAGTTCGATAGACGCACTATCGGTTTTAATTACTTGTGCTGGGATCACTAAAAACAACACAGGTTCTTACAGGTGTTTAGACACTAAAAAAATAATCCTACCGCACTACTCATCAGTAGCACTGCCTTGCTCATTTCCCCACATCCTGTCCTTTTCGGTCCTCTCTTCTTCTCTTGGTTAGTTATTGCATGTCCTCACCGGGTGTCCCCCCCCATCTACAAATGACTGTTGTAATGTTACTTGTGTTCAAATATCTAGACTGTCTCACTATTGTTCTGCTGTGGTTCTCACCCCTAGTCCCCTTGTGCACTCTGTCCCTCTGTCTGTCCCCTAAAACCCTTTTCTGTCCGGGTGCTATCAATAAACATCAGAATAATAATAAAAAAATAAGCAGAGGGAATATTTAAAACTCCCCTGTTGCACAGCAAAACTGTTCCAGCACAAAGGCATACAGATGTACCATTCTGCAAGGCCATGCAGCTGAACAGGACAGGTTTAAAAAAAAAAAAAAATGTTTTAAACACCAGGCTGGCGTTATTGTATTTTATTTTTGTGTTTATTATCAGCCCGTGTGGCCAGCTGTGGTGTTTTCCATCGTATGTGTGATCGAGGCTGTTTTTTTAATTTTTTAATTTTTTAATTTTTTATTTTTTTTTCAAATATGGTTTTCAAGTTAACGCCAACTGGCAGTGGCAATGTACAGTTTGAAGCCTCTTTTTTTGAAGATTATATTGAGATTAGATTGAATTATATCAGACAAAGTGCTGCTTTTTTTTCAAGTGAATGGAGCTTCCTGCTGTCATACAGCACTCGTTTCTCAAGTTTGGCCTCACAAGTCAAAGCAAAAATTCGGCCAGTCAAAGGTGTGTCACTCGTATCTCGAGGCACCACTGTACATGCTTTTTATTGTCCAACAAAAGGAGTGTGTTGCCATATTTTCCCAAATGTTTTAAAGTTTCTTTTTATTTTTATAAAAAACAAATATTTGTTGTTTTTCAAATAAAAAAGTACAGTATTTGGACATCCGCTTGTTTTGGTGTCTAACAAAAGCCAGGGTCTCAAAATTTAGTCGCGCCCCCCCCCCCCTTTTTTTTTTTTTTTTTTTTTTTAATCTGAAACTCAAATAAAAAATATTAGTTCATCAGAAAAAGAACACACAATTTTGAGTGACTGACTCTTTGGTATCTAACATAAAACAGCTAACTCACAAAAACACCATTGTCGATACCTGCTTTATTTTTTTTTTTTTCTTATCCTACAAAAACCGACCTCCAAAATTTGGGTTGATAAAGGATTTTTGTTGTACAGCAATGATGGGTTCCATCCCAGCGTCAAAATAAAAATGTGACTACCGATCTGTCGTGATCCTTCTCCCAGGTTGTGTTTGACACATCGCTGCAGAAATGCTTGGATTCGTACGTCCATCATGCCCCTCGCGGCCTCGATCTGGCCCCTGTGCCCTTGTCTCCGGTGGCGGCAGAAAGTCAACGTGCGCTCCACCGTGCTGTCTTCTTTGCCTTCCTCAGGATGGCCACTCACAAGGAGTCCACGGTAGGACCAACATTAAATGAAATACAGTGAACCCCCATTTATCAGAGAGGGGTTTACATTCTGTACCCACCAGCAATAAGTGAAAATCCAAGCTATCATACATGCAAATTTGTCGCCTTTCGGCGAAATTTGCTGTTTTGAACTCAAAATAGGCCATTTACGTAATTCGTATAGATCCAATGAGTTTTTCCTGGAAGGGGGGGAGGTCGCTGTCACTGATGTGATAGGCTGTTTTGTACTCCTTGAATGCTGGCAACCAGATCCATTCCACACATCCACCACCCACACACAGATGTAATTGTGAATATTACTCCGCGGCGGACTAATATGCGCCCTGAGGTTCCGCCTGTGCACTCGAAGTCACAGGAGTTGACAAGACCAGAAAAAAACCTCCGCCGCTTCTGCTGTTAATAAGTCACGGTACTTTTACTTCGTTACAATGATCTAAATGTCGCCGCTACTTTTATTTATCAATTATTGCTTATTTATCAACTATTTCGTGCGAGAGACTCCGACTGCGACTTCCGCATCGGGCGCTCTGTCCAATTCAAGCGCTAGTGACGTTTGTCTAGTTCACCAATCAACGACACAAGAAAGTCACATGACCTCACACATAGTCTTCCATTGGGCTTCCCGGACATAGGTATTCAAATTAGATAAGCGTGTCCCGCTGAAAGTCGTGCGTATGTGGAGGCCATGTTGGGAAGGTCATCATTTCCATGAAGGCAACGGCGCCCAACACTTGTTTAGCAGCAACATCAGAATTTGTACATTCACATTTTATTTTGTAATTTTTTTTATTGATGTTCATTCTGTGGTTAAAAAAAAATCTGAAGTTCCTCACTATTTACTCAGTACTTGAGTAATAATCTCACTGTGTACTTTGTACTCTTACTCAAGTAATTTTTTGGAGGACAACTATTTACTTGAGTCACATTATTGTCAAGTAACAGTACTCTGACTTGAGGACAAAGTTTGGTTACTCTACCCACCTCTGGAGCGGACATCCTCTATTTGTCCTGTTACGTTTAAGCAACATTTTTGCTCATCAGATCAGCCAGTCTGTTATTTGTTGTGCAGGGGCCTCATGTACAAAAGGTGCATACGCACAAAAACGTGGCGTCCGTTCTTTTTCATGGCAAAGTTCAGATGTATAAAGAGCGACATGACCGTGGAAATGTGCGGTGCCTCACGCCAACTGCATTTCTGGCGTATGCACATTTCTGCAGCTTTTTGTGCTTTAGCAACACTTAGAGGTGATGCTGGGAAACTGTTCTCATAAATCTGCACACCAGAGACACATGAATAATTAGCACCGATGAACAATTCATGCCCGGCAACATTTGATTTCAACAATGCAATTGAGGCAAGGACTGAGAATTCATTTGTTAACCAGTGTATTTAATGAACGACTGATATTTGCGAGGACACCTATTAATTACGCACTAATTATCTAATTAATTTACTCATGTTAATGTTAAATGTATTAAGCACTGTTAAGGATTACGTTACAACACAGAATGAACTAACTTCAAATTCAGAAATGGCCAATAAAAACAAGAAACAGTACTCTTACTTAGGTACAATATTTGTCTACTCTACCCACCTCTGGATCGGACATACTCTATTGCTATTCTTACGTTTAAGCAACATTTTTGCTCATCAGATCAGCCAGTGTCGTATTTGTTGGACTGGTCTTTTGTATTTTCGTGTTGAGGTGCTGCGGGTCGTGGCCCTGGTTGTGGTCCCAGCGAACCGCGAAGCACACGTAACATCGGCGACATCTGGCTCAAGTTGGAGGCCAGAACAAAAAGCCAAAGAAATTAGGCAAATTTAATTTTAATCATAAATGTGTACATCAACATGTACTTGAGCGGTGTAAATAAGTTTTTCTGCGTGAAGATTTCTTTTTTTTTTATTTTAATTTTTTTCCCTTATTGTACTCTTCAGTCTTCCAGATTGCTTAATTTATGTTAAAATAAAAAAAAGTCATCCCTTTGGTGTTTGCATGTCTGAGCTATAGAGAAACTGATGAATAAATAAAAGATTGTCGCGGGCGTGCTGGAGCCCATCCCAGCTATCTTCGGGCGAGAGGCGGGGTACACCCTGAACTGGTCGCCAGCCAGTCACAGGACACATAGAAACAAACAACCATTCATGCTCACATTAAAACCTACGGGCAATTTAGAGTCTTCAATATAACAATCCTCGCAGCATATTTTCTTTATCCTCTGCAAATAATGACTGATATTACTGACATACTGAGGAATTGAGACCATCTCCATGTACAGTTTATCCTTATGTCTGTATTATACTGCCCCCAGGTGGCCATAGCCCGCACACCAAAAGGCGCAGCACAATGGCCATTGAATAGAAGCAAAAAAAGTGGCAAGAATTATTGAATTCTTTACATTCTTCTTTTCAAATTGTATTATGACTGTTTTTCTAAACTCAAATATTATAGTGATATTTTTGTGATTTAAAAAAAAAATATATATATATATATATATATATTTTTTTTTTTTTCCTGCTTGGCTGGAATGGATTGTCGTTTTCATTCATTTCAATAGGGAAAGTTGAGGGCTTTACCGTTTGGCACCCACATGGAATTAATTAAACTCATATCTCAATGCACCACTGTATTTCCAAAATTTCACATCTTATGTAAATTTACCAGGAACTTCCTGGAAATTTTCCACCACTTTGCAAATCTGGTTGTGAATACCCGTAGGTGGCAGTAATGCTTAACGTATGGAATTACTCAGCAGTTTATGCTGAGAATGACACCAACCATGTGTTCTTGTCTTGCATTCTTAATACAACAGCTGCCTAACTCCACCCTTCCCGAAGCATATCCAGGAATTAGGATATTTATTATTATTATTATTATTATTGACACTTGGGGGGTATCATAGGCTAAAAACCAAACTGAAAATTTTATACCCAAGAATGGGTGATCAATCAGAGCCCAAGATAGAAAAATATAGCGAGACTGCTTTAATTTTATATAAATATTGACCTTGTACTGCATTTCAATCAATATTTGTTTTCAATACAATATAGTATTTATGTAAATGTAAAAAGCTGACAAATCCCATCCACCCAAAAAATCACTGTATAGGTAGTTGCGTCCTGGAAAAACAACAACACAGTGTTGATATTCTTCAGGAGAGCTTCATTACACCTGCTGTGTTTGGGGAGGTCCTGTACGAGAACTACCTGTTTGACGTTCCCAAAATGATGGACCTGTGCATGCTATTCGGGAAGGGCAACGCTCAGCTGCTGCACAAGATGATTGGTGGGAGTCACCTCACATAGCTGAAGACGAATTTTGTACACTCTGCGGATTAATTCGTATCCTACTGAACTTGCTTATGTGCAGAGAACATCTTCACCCAGCAGCCGTCCTATTACAGAGACCTGGACGACACTGTGCCCACCATTTTGGAGGTGAGACCATACCCGGTGTTGATACACAAGTCCTTTTCACATGGAGTAATATGTTTAAAAAAAAAAAAAAAAGTAAATACTTTGTTTTTAATTTTTTCTTATTTTTAAGTATGTCGTTTTGTTAGATTTAAGTGTCGAGTGTATTTGTACAGTGATTATTGGCACATTGGTAAATGTGTCGCCCGTCAGGTGTTTGATACCATCGAGGGGAAGTGTGGCCTCCACTGCGACGCTGCTGCCGCCGCCCAGCCGATGAAGCTCAACGCCCGCAAGCAGCTCACTGCTATCAGCATGACTCAGCAGGTAAGACCACCACATAGGGTTTATAAGGGACGTCCAACCAACCTCCGCATTCGGCAAAACAGGTCGAAGCACTTCCTTCCTGGCGCAACCCGATGACTCTAGACCAGGACAAAGCACATGTAAAAAATATCAAACGTCTACAATGCAAGGCTCGAATTAAGCAGTCTCGCATTGCAGTTTGCGAGTTTGCTGATCACCTTGGCTGTTGTGGTCCAGTCTTCTGGAAGCTCCTCCTGTCCACTAAGAGCCTGTCTCATATCTTCCCGAAAAGCCGCACAACACTCTTCCTTTCTCAGCTTCCACCACATGGTTCGCTGCTCTGCTTTTGTCTTATTAATCTTCCTCCCCAGCATCAGAGTCATCTTACACACCACCACCCTATGCTATCTAGCCACACTCTCCCCTGCCTCTTCCTTCGTCAGTAACCTCCTTCAGATTACATCGTCTGCACAAAATTTAATCCACCTCTGTGCTTCCACCTCCGGTCTTGTAGGTCACCCTATGTTCCTGCCTCTTCTGGAAGAAAGTGTTCAGTACAACTATTTCCATCCTTTTTTGCAAAGTCTACCACCATCTGTCCCTCCAAGTTCCCTTCCTGGATGCCGTACTTACCCATCACTTCTTCATCACCCCTGTTTCCTTCACCAACATGTCCATTACAGTCTGCACAACCACGACTCTCTCTCTCTCTGTGTGGGATGCTCAGAACTACTTCGTCTAGCTCCTTCCAGAATTTCTCTTTCACCTCTAGGTCACATCCTGCTTGTGGGGCATAGCCGCTAACCACATTATACAGACCCTTTCCAAAAATTAGAATATCATGGAAAAGTTCATTTCCATAATTCCATTCAAAAAGTTAAACTTTAATGCATTATAGATTCAGGGCCCACAATTTCAAGTATATATTTGTTTATTTTTACATATGGGCTTCCAGCTCATAAAACTCACAAAATCAGGAATTAAAAATTTTTAATACTGTGAATAAATCAGCCCAAATTTTGCAGGCCATAAATGTTATAAATTGAGTGTCACACACTAATCATCAACTAAATTCAAAGCACCTACACAGGTTTCCCCAGGTGTTCATTAAATTGCATCAGTTTGGTTCAATTGTCTCAATATGAGGAAGACTGCAGACTTGACAACTGGCTAGAAGACCATCATTGATACCCTCCATGGGATGGGTAAGCCACAAAAGTTCATAGCTAAGGAGACTGGCTGTTCACAGAGTGCTGTGTCCAAGCATATCAATGGAAAGTCTAGTGGAAGGACAAAATGTGGCAGGAGAAGATGTACCAGCAAAAGAGATGACCGTGGACTTTAGCTTATTATCAAACAAAGAAGATTCAGGAATCTAGCAGAGATCCAGAAAGAGTGGAATAAACCAGGAGGCACAGCTTCACAAACCAACATGAGACGCATCCGGGAGATGGGCTACAACTGTCGGGTTCCTCGGGTCAAGCCGCTTCTAAGCCTGAGCCAACGTAGTAATCGTCTCAACTGGGCCAAGGAAAAGAAGGACTGGACTGTTGGCCAGTGGTCCGAGGTCCTCTTTCCCGATGAAAGTAAATTGTGCCTTTCATTCCGGAATCAAGGTCCAAGGATTTGGAGGAAGACTGGTGACGAACAGAACCCAAGCTGCTTGAGCTCCAGTGTGAAATATCCACAGTCAGTCATGATTTGGGGTGCAATGTCCAGTGCAGGTGTTGGTAAACTCTGCTTTCTTAAATCCAAGGTCAGCGCAACAGTCTACCAGAATGTTTTAGAGGACTTCATGATTCCTTCTGCTGAGGATCTGTATGGCGATGCAGATTTCATCTTCCAGCTGGACCGCCAGAAGCACCAAAACCTGGTTTGATGCCCATGCCATCACAGTGCTTGACTGGCCAGCCAACTCGTCGGATCTCCCCCGCATTGAGAGTCTATGGAGTATTATCAAGAGGAACATGACGGGCACCAAACCTAAAAACAAAGAACAATTGACAGCAAGCATCAAGGAAATCTGGGCTTCCATAACTCTCAGGCAATGCCACAGACTGATTGCCTCAATGCCACAGCGCATCTCGGCAGTGATTAAAGCAAAGGGATTCCCAAACAAGTATTGAAGATTAACATATTGTTTTGAAAGTACCATATTTTGATTGATTCAATGTGACCCTAATTTTTCTTTTTTTCCCCCTACAAAAACTGAGAAGTAAATGGTTATTTATTTCTTCACAGTATTAACGTTTTTTTGAATTCCTGATTTTGTGGGTTACATGAGCTAGAAGCCCAAATTATGTAAAAATAAACAAATAAATACTTGATTTTTTTCAATTGTGGGCATTAAATCTATAATCTATGAAAGTTTAACTTTTTGAATGGAATTATGGAAATAAATAAACTTTCCATGATATTAAAGTTTTTTGGAAAGGGTCTATACATAACACCCTCAACTGCAAGTTTCAGCCTCATCACTTGATCTGATACTCTTTTCACCTCCAAGACATTCTTAGCTAACTCTTCCCTTAAAACAACCCTTACTCCATTTCTTTTCTCACCTAAATCCATCCATTTTCTGTACCGCTTATCCCCACGGAGCCTATCCCAGCTGTCTTCGGGCGAGAGGCGGGGTACACCCTGAACTGGTCGCCAGCCAATCCCAGGGCGCACATATAAACAAACAATCATTCACACTCACATTCACACCTATGGACAATATAGAGTCTTCAATTAACCTACCACGCATGTTTTTGGGGTGTGGGAGGAAACATCCAAACTCCACACAGGCGAGGCTGGGATTTGAACCCCGGTCCTCAGAAATGTGAGGCAGATGTGCTAACCAGTCGTACACCGTGCCGCTCCCATCTGAATAATAAAAAATAATTTGAACCCTGCCCCTGAATTTCTAGCCTTACTGCCTTTCCACCTGCTCTCGCGGACACACGCTATGTCAACGTTTCTCCGAATCATCATGTCAACCAACTCCCGAGCTTTTCTTGTCATAGTCCCAAAATTCAAAGTCCCCACATTCAGTTTTAGGCTCTGTGCTTTCCTTTTCTCTTTCTGCCAAAGAACCCGCTTTTCACCTCTCCTTCGTCTTCGACCCACAGTAGCTGAATTTCCACCGGCGCCCTGTAGGTTAACGGTGCCTGGCCACGACCGATGCAGTATGGAATTCTTTAGATGAAGGCTCATATTTGTTTGGAAAAGTTTTAAGCCGGATGCCCTTCCCGACTAAACCCTTTGTATTTATTGGGGTTTAGGACTGACCTCCAGTCTGCACTGGCCTGTGCCCCCCATATGGCTGCATCTTGTGATATAAGATTAGATGAGATAAAATGTTTTGTTAATATAGTCAGCCAGAGCTGCTAGGAATGCAAAGTTGTCAATGTCCTTTGACCATTGTTCCTGTCATACTGTGTTCCGTGTTTTTGTTGCACATTAAGGTCATAAGTCCTGTTTTTGTTTTAATTCCTCATTTAAAAAAAGACTATTCAAGCAAGAAGTTTTTCCTCACATTTTTAAGATTGTTGGGTGAAAGCTGGCATTTTTGGAACGGTGAACTGAACTTTGAACTAGTTTGCGTAGAAAATGAACTAGCCCAACACCGTGTGTGGGTTTGTTTATTACGAAGGTGACGGTGTACTAGACATATATTGATTTGCTTTCCTCATCTTTATTACAGCTTATGTTGTCTTTTGTTGTCGTCTCTTCCTATATTACTTAGTGATCTTTTTACTGTCTCTCCCCTTTATTTTTTCTGTCACTCCCCTTTAAAACTTTGTTCTGTCTGACTGAAATTTTCACAAAAAATCCATCAGAATACAAAGAACCACAGTGCTCTCTTAAAAACTCCACTGTGGCAAACTAAAACTGTTCGGCATAAAAGGGATACAGGTTCTTCTTTCGGTTTGGCCGAACAGCCCAAAAAATAAATAAAAATGATGTGCGCGAGTGTAGTTATGGTTGATAAACAGTTAACTTTAGTGTGTGTGTGTTTTATGTGAGGAACAAACGCACAACTCCGAGCGCTGATGTTTTAACAGTGTCGCCGTGGTCGAGAGAGCTTTTTAGCTCCATCCCTTAGCTCGCAGGCTAGCAAATGTAATGAACAGTTAAGTTTCCCTTTGTCCCAGTTGTGTGCATCGATGGCGCAAACGTCGTTCTGCCAGCGGCTTGCTGCATTGTGAGTGGCGCGGCGGGTGTTACGACAACAATGAAAATTTATTGAGTCCAGAAAAAACTCCTGTGTTGTATTATATTGTATTTATGGAACGATAAGCCACCCTACTCTGCCTCTGATTGGCTAGGACCAAGACAGAATTTGTACTTTTAATTGACTGTGTGTGGAAGCTCTTCACTAACGCGTACATGCGTAGGGCGGCTCTTAAACCACGCATATATGGACGCAGGTTGAATATGCTTAATGCGTCCCTGCTAATTTTTGTGTGTCTCAGATGTGGGACGCACGTCAAACAAGATCCCTGTACATGTATTTAACATTTGTCCAAAAACGGCAGCGATAGAGAATAAAACATTTTATTAATTTGGCGTCAAACTATCATGTCGTCAGCCAGTAGTTGCCCAAGCACACACAGGAGGTCTCCTGATCTGTTTTCTGGGTTTGGTCACATGACGTTCCGCATATACCGGTTTAAAGGCTGCTAGACGTGACTTGTGATTTACATTTTTTTTTCTTTGTAGGACTTTGTGGACATTGTTTTGTACCTGTGTGACACCAGCAGTACCTTGCACGCCTTCCTGAATGTCTTCCCTGCCGCCTGTGCCACCTTCCACTCGCACAGCTTCCTCTGCAGGTAGACGTATGTCAGTCAAATTGTACTACAGGCCACTTTAGGCCACTAGACTCCATACGTCCATGCTAACTACATCTATTTGGCACTTTCGTCTCGCTGCAGACTGACCTCTTTTTACGAAAGCGTTGTGCCTGACCTGGAAAAGGCTTTGAAGAAGAGGAACTTTGAGGATAAGAGGTGAGTGTTTAGGATGCAGGATTGTTTGCTTCAGGGCTTTTCCATAGTCAAAAACTAGGTTAAAATTGACTCGAAGGTACCCCGAGATTTTTTGGTAAACTTGGCCCCCAGAGCCAGTTTCACTTAACATGAAATTGTAAGGCAATGTCTATCATGAGTAGACTCATAAAAAAGTCTCCAGGGGCTTATCCACCAACCAGCCCAGGAACTATGAGTTCCTGGTAGCAAAAGGTTTCCTGTGGCCCATGTGATTTATGTTTCCGTCGCACTAATTAATTCAGGGTAGCTCAAGCAAATGAGGCTGATGTTGCCCATTACTGACACCGACTGTATCTGAAAAATCCTGGTATTCCAAGCGTTCAATGTCTTATTTTATATCATAATGTAAATTTCAAATATTTTTGGTACCTTTAAAACCTAACCCTTTATCCAGGTGAGGCAATTGAAAACTGATTCACATTTGCAATGCCAACCTAGCTGCACAGTCTTTGAGGTAGGGATTTTTATTATATACAGCTACATGTCAATAAATTAGAATATATTCTATTTTATTGAGATGACATACCCAAATACATTGTGCAACAGAAACTTGCAGATGACAATAGATGGGATTTCTCAGCTGGAAAATGCAATAGCATTTAGCATAGCACTGAGCACAATAGCAATGAGCCTGAATCCTTACACACTTCCACTACAAATTTGAGAACAATAAATCACCTCAATATTCATCTGCAGGCTTCTACATTATATATATATATATATTTAAAAAAAGGGTTTTCTAATGTCTTGGCATTCATACATTTTTTCTCATGCAAGTTCTCCAGCTTTAGAGACTATCCGCTCACATGCCTTTTATGGACCTTTTATTCATCATGTCCTATGATGTAATGTAATATTTAACTTGTTACCATTAGCCTTTACACGATCAGGATTTTTGGGGCCAATCACCAACGAGTTGAAAAAAACGATCACCGATCCAATCACAAGATGGAGGAATGTGTCTATTTAAATGACCTGTTCATTTACTGTATATACTTGTGTACTTAATTGCTCCAAAAAATATATTTACAATAAATAATGTATCTTTGTTCATCTATTTATGCCAGTGAGGCATAGTGACAGACAGAACAAATTAATGGTCTTCTATTAGATGGCAGGAAGTACATACAGTAATTAATGTATCCACTTTTTGTGACATTTTTGTTTGTTGATGTTCCGTGAGATTTTTCAATTGTTAAATATGTTCCTTGGCTCCATAAAGGTTGCAAATCACTGCTCTAGTCAGATCAAACCAACATTACATGACAGAAATAATGCGCGCTAACTTACTGTAATTAAATTACTTTATTTTTATTTAAATTACTTCACCCACACCGAAACTTTAGAGCATTATTCGACTGAACTGTGGTATGTTTACGTCCAACCGTTCATGGTACCACTAGCTTGCTAGGCTACATAACGTTTTTGTTGCCTTCTTGCGAGCCGCATCGTATTCAAAGTACGGGAACATACCTCAAGCAAGCCTTAAACGAACGTCCTCTCCTGTCCTGAGCACCGGTCACCACCAACACACGTTTTTCCCCATTTTGTCCTTATAATACAATGTCGGCGCGCTCCACTCTTGTTGTCGCCACGGCAACGAGTGTATCCGGTCCCATTTGAGTTGACAAGATAAAGCCCAATGATTGTAAAAAATGGGATGCGGTGGTATCGGAATACAAGATTTTATTGCAGTCGTCTGACATAGTGCAATCGTGAAAGAGCAAATTTGTCTTGTAGCCTGTAGCATTAAGTGTTGTCTCTCTCAGACGTGTTGTCTGTTCCACACCGCCGACATGTTTTTTTTTTTTTTTTTTTTTTTTTTTTTAAATAACTTTATTGGCCGTCAGATATTTCCAATACTACGTCAAAAGATGCGTGACAAGGCTAAAAAAAAATTCGCTTTTGGATTCATATATACTGTGCACGATGGCGAGTAAATTTCTTTTGCGGAGCCGATCGATGATGTCATTGATCGGATCGGAAAATTATGACTTAGAGCCGATCAGCATAAAATGCTAACTATCGGCTGATACCGATCAGCCCGATAAAATCTAGTTACTATATCACATACTACAGTTTGTATATGTATTTGCTTCTAGTTAGCTTTGTTTTACTCTGCTGTCTGCAGCCAGGTTGGCGTTGCAAATACCTTACCTGGATAAGGTTCAACAAATAAATAAAATCCATGACTTATGGACAGCTCTTTGTCAATTTTTAAATGCAGCACTGTGAAGTATTTGGTATCTGTAGTTCTTTGCATAGAAAAAAAAAAAAAAAAAGAGACTGTACATTGTAAATATTTATTTGTGAATGGAAGGTTTTTTATTTTTTATTTTCCCCACGACTGACTGGACTAGACCATTAGAGCATCCCCACCAGCCAGCCTCACGCCGGTGTTCGTTTCTCCTCTGGCCTGGCCAGAGACTCACACGCCTGCTTGGGCTCAGACCTCTGCTCTTTAGTGGGACTGAGTCGCCCAGCAGTGGACCTTGCTGCGGATCTTGCCGCTGAGCCTGTGGCTTATGGCCATGCCAAAGTGGAGACATAAGCTTGGAAAGCACATTTTGTCCAACCTGCTCCTTATCCACGAAGAGCGACTCACCAGGAAATTGTAAAGATCGGTGTTTGGAAGCCTCACGCCCTTCAGCCTTGGCCGAGGCAAACGCGCACAGGCTCGGACCTCCGCTGCTTAGCGGAATCGAGTCTGCCAGCGGCGGACCTTGCTACTGGGACGGTGGCAGATCTTGCCGCGAGGTCCACCGAGCAAAGGTCCGCCACCGCCACGCTCGATCGCTGATTCGAAGTTTTGCTTTTCAATTAATTTTAATCCTGTTTTGAGCCTTGTGTAACACTGCATAATGGAAGCTCTCTGGATGAAAAATTAAACTCCCACAGAGGTCTGTCAACCAATGAGTGTTCGTCAGCACAGCCCGGCCCCTCAAAGAGTTCCTGGTAGCTCTAGGACGACCCTATCTGCCAAGACGAACGAAATAATCCAGGAACCTTCCGTACCCTTGTAGTTTTTTTCGGTTGGGACAGAGCGGGAAGTTCTTGCAAAGGTTCCTGAGGTGGGAAAGCCCCTAAGGACCTATACCCAAAAAGACACAAGAAGACTGTCATTTTGATTTGAAATGGTCATTTTGTTCATTTTCAGGGGTTTCTAGAATGTTTTAAAAATGCAGCCCACAAAACTAGTTTTACTATCGACATGAAATTTGGTCAGTATGTCTATCGCGAGTACGCACACAAAAAAAGTTTCAAGACGCCATGTGAGAAAAAAAAAAAACACAGAAAGCCTGCCATTTTTCTCTGAAGCAGACATTTTAGGGCCATTTTGGCCATTTTCAGTGGTCCTTTGAATGTTTGTAAATTCATTTCGCGTCAAGAAATTGGACGGGCATGTCTATAAAATAAGGCCCACCAAAATAGTCTGAAGAAGCCATGCCTGAATAGACATGGGAAGTTGGCTGTTTTGATGTCAAGTGGAGGAGTTCAAGTATCTTGGGGTCTTGTTCACAAGTGAGGGAAGAATGCAACGGGAGATAGACAGGCAGATCGGTGCAGCTCCTGCAGTGATGTGGACTTTGTATCGGTCCATTGCGGTAAAGAAGGAGCTAAGCCGAAATGCGAAGCTCTCAATTTACCGGTCGATCTATGTTGCTACCCTCACCTATGGTCACGAGCTGTGGGTCGTGATCGAAAGAACAAGATCCCGGATACAAGCGGCCGAAATGAGTTTCCTCCGCATGGTGTCCGGGCTCTCCCTTAGAGATAGAGTGAGAAGCTCGGTCATCCGGGAGGATCTCAGAGTAGAGCCGCTGCTCCTCCACATCGAGAGGAGCCAGATGAAGTGGCTGGGGCATCTGATTCGGATGGGTCCCGGACGCCTCCATGGTGATGTGTTCCGGGCACGTCGCACCGGTAGGAGACCCCGGGGACGACCCAGGACACGCTGGAGAGATTACGTATTTCGGCTGGCCTGGGAACGCCTCGGGATCCCCCCAGAAGAGTTGGATGAAGTGGCTGGGGAGAGGGAAGTCTGGGCGTCCCTGCTAAAGCTACTGCCCCACGACCCGACCTTGGATAAGCGGTAGAAAATGGATATTAAGGGGCCATTTTATGGTAAATTTGGCATTTCCCGTGGGTTCTTTAAAGGTGGACTTGTCCTAGAGATTTTATTATTGATGTTTGCAAACGTGCCATATGCAAGAATCTGTCACACACAAGCGACTTAATGTCAAAAACCTCTTTGTGCAGTCTCCGGGAGGATGCGTGGCGGAGGTTGTCCCACTCGTGTCGCAGGATGCTGGAGACGGCTCACCTGCTGCTGCACCACACCTGCCTGCAGCCCATTCTGGAGGGGTGAGGCTGCCTCGCCATAGCATACACATCCTAATACTAATAACCCATTTCCTCCTGCAGGGTAGAAAACATGCAAATATTTGCTGAAGAGCTGCTGCAACACTTCACGTCGTTTCTGTCTGAGAAAAGGTGAAAGCAAAGCACCATTAGCACTTCCTCAGTTTACGTCGCGTCTCAGGATTGCTGTATACCGTTATCACGTTTTGGTTGTCCTCATAGGTTCTTGTGCGACTACGACAAGCTGTTTCCCATCGCAGAAGACGTCAGCCTCCTCCAACAAGCACTTCCGGTCATGTGTCCTTTCATTGTCCACATTGCAAACAAAACAGTAATTTTAAAAATGACTGTTAGCTTCAATGTTAGCTTCTTATTTTAGCTTTTAATGTTATCTCTAACATAAGAACTAAAGAAAGCCGACGTTAGCTTCCAAAGTTAGCTTTGTAAAATTCTGAAGTTAGCTTCCAAATTATAGCTGATTTTAACTTCCAGTGTTCGCTTCTTGAAGTTGGCTTCCAACGTTACCTACACCGTATAACGTGATACCAATACTTGTCAGAAGTGTAGGTTTTTCGCTGCCATGGAGGCGATGATTCGTGACTTAAACTGCGTTGACACCGGACACGAAGCGAACCTTCACCTCTGTATCATAGCTCGCCAGCCGTAGCTCATAGGCCACTCGGGCAATGTGCCGTTTTAAAAATATTTTTTTAAAATATTGTATAGTGTACACAACTATGCACTGGCCATCACAAAATCCTTTTTCGACCGTGTTGTTTCAGTGACAGAACTGTTTTGGCTGAAAACAAGAAAATGCAGTTTTGGGCCATTTACGGCCAAAACCTTTCAGTGACCTTATTTTCAGGACATCCCTGCTTCCGTTAGCTCTAATGTTAGGGATTACATTGGAAGCTAAGGAAGAACATTATCTCCCAAAGTTAGCTTCAATGCTAGGTTCCAATGTGACTGCTAATGTTAACTTCCAGTTTTAGCTTTTTACAGTGCCATCAAAAACACCCCTTCACGTTTTCCACATTTTGCTGTCACAGATGTTTCTAAAGCTGATTTTAGTATAGTTTTCTTTTTAAAAAAATCTCCACAAAATATCCCATAATGACAAAGTAAAAACATATTTTCAGACATTTGTGTAAATTTATAAAATATGTAAACATTCAATCATAAAAGGTACATAAGTATTCACATCTTTTGCTACGACACGCAAACTTAAGCTCGGGTGCATCTGATTTCCAGTGATCTTCCTTGAGATGCTTCTACAACTTGAATGGAGTCCACCTGTGGTAAATTCAGTTGATTGAACATTATTTGGAATGGCGCAAACTTGTCTATATAAGGTCTCATAGTTGGCAGTGCATATCAGAGCAGAAACCAAGCAATGAAGTCTAAGGCTGTATTGTGTCATGGCACAAATCTGGGGAAGGATACAAAAGAATTTCAGCAACATTGAAGGTCCCCAAAAAGCACAGTGGTCTTGATTATTCGGAACTGGAAGAAGTTTGGAACCACTAGGACCCTTCCTCGATCTGGCCGTCCGAACAAGCTGAGTAGCTGGGGAAGAAGGGCCTTGGTCAGAGAGGTGAACAAGAATGGGAGAAAATGCCCCAAAACAGGTGTGCCAAGCTCGTAGAGACATACACAAGAAGACTTGAGACTGTGATTGCTGCCAAAGGTGCTTCAACAAAATATTAAGCCAAGGGTGTGAATACTTATGTACCTATTATGTTTAAATGTTTACATTTTCAATACATTTGCACAACTGTCTGAAAATGTTTTTACTTTGTCATTATGGGATATTTTATGTAGATTTTCTTTTAAAAACTATACTCAAATCAGCTTTAGAATACGTCTGTTACATAGCAAAATGTGTAAAAAGTGAAGGGGTGTGAATACTTTCCGGTGGCATTGTATATTAGCTTCCAATGTTACCTCTTACGTGAGAGTGAAGCATGACTGTTAGCTTCCGACATTGCTCATGTTAGCTTTAACAGAAGCTGCCGATGCTAGTTTCTGAAGTTGGCTTCAAACATTTGTGCTCAGTTATACCAAAGGAAGACCAACATTAACTTGTGACGTTAGTTTCACAATTGGCTTTGAATGTTAACTTCTTAAGTTAGCTTCCTATGCTACCGCTAAAGTTAAAGCTACAGTAAGTTAGAATATTAGCAGCTTCCAATGTTGGCGCGATTGTTGTTAATGGATAAAATATGTTTCTAGGGTCTAAAGAAGACCCTGCTAGCAGAGGGTAGTACTTTTAAGAGGTCCAGGAACTTCACAAAAGTTCCAGAAAGGGGATTCACTGTACAAATTTCGTAGAAATCTTAACTTGTGTGCCTCAGCGATGAGACCAGGACATCCTACCTCCTCCACGGCGTCCACAGTGCCTGGGACAGCATGGGCAGATGCAAACCGCAACCTACGGTGTCGTCGTCGCAATTGGCCAATCAGGAAATAATGTATGGGGCTTCAATCTCCATTGGTCAGGATGTGAGAGAAGCAGAAGGTGTCAGAGAGAGCCCCAAGGGGGCTGAGGCCATGTTGGATGCCCCCCGTAAAGGAAGCAACGTAAGTCCTTCAGAAAGCTCTATTGGTCACAAGATCACTAAGAAATCTTGATTGGCTGTTTTTTTGTTTCTCTTCCCAGGGTGCCATTTGTCCGGTGAGCGAGGCTGAGCTGGAGTCACTGCTGACGTGCATCCGGGACCTGCTGCCCGATTTGGGCGAGGGCTTCCTGATAGCGTGCCTACAGGAGTACGGCTATGACTCAGAGGTGGTCATCAACAACATCCTGGAGGGGCAACTGGCGCCCGGCCTGGACGCGTTGGACCGCGGCATGCCCAGGTGCCCAGATGCAAAAAACATTATACAATAACCAGACGATAACCTTTATATACACAGTGGCACCTCTAAAGAACAGACAAATAGGAGCGGGGTGTCGTCCAATATAGCTGATTGTTCGTTACTTTGAAGCCCCCTTTTTTATAAGGTCATATGCACCCATATGACTTTTGCAATACAAAATTATAATTTTGTGCCGCATTGTGCGTATCGCTACCTTGGTGGTTCCCTTATTCTCTACAGTGTGGTTCACCGGGATGTCGAAAGTGAGCGGCACCTCGTCCATGTTGATGTGGTTGGGCTGGATGTGTTTATCGGCAATCTTTTCACTGCAATAGGAGCGGAAAATGGCCAGCTTTTCCTTGTAATCCGCCGGAAGTAGCTGCGCCACGGTAGTCCTTGCCCGGATGGATAGATGGCGCCGTTTCATAAAACGAAAGCACCAAGACGGACCTCCTTGAAAATGTTCGATTTTAATTTCTTCTGCAAGCGTTATTGCCCTCAGTCGAATGGGGACTGTAGAGACGCTTCTCCCGGCTGTTCTTTGATCATTAATCCATTGCTTGCGTTGGTCTTCGAACTCGGACCACCTCAGCTTCGTCTTCTTGACTTGGCGAAGCTTGTTTTCCTGCTTCCTCCACTTGCAAACCATGGATTCGTTGATCTTGAATTTTCTCGCAGCTGCTCGATTCCCATGTTCCTCCGTGTAACTGACAGCTTGCAGTTTAAACTGTGCTTCGTAAGCGTGTCTCTTCGTAGGTGCCATTTTCGGGGGTCCTTAGCCAAACCGGTGTTGTTTTGCACAATGCACATACCGGCACTATATACCTACTAGGGGCGTGCCTTTAGTGGCCTCCTTCACGCTCACCCTTCCCCCTCTACGTCCGCCTTTTTTCTATATAAGCAGCGTGTCTACAGGAAATGCTCCCATTCAGTCAAGCGGACCGCTCATCACACAACAACTATAGAATTTGGAACTCGGTTCACACATAAGGCACGCTGCATTATAAGGCGCCCAGTCTATTTTGGAGAAAATTTAGGACTTTTAAGTGCGCCTTATGGTCGTGAAAATACGGTAGTTCAGATCATAGTTCATAATAAAAAATGTTTTAACTAAGTTCAGTGTTCCAAAAATGAACTACTTCATAGTTCTTTTTTTCCCCCCAATACTGTATGTTGCTGACGGGCTATTACCCTAAAAATACTGGCATTTTATTTCCCGATTGTTGCCAGTCATTCAGTCCACAATAGTAGCCAGCTGCAGATTTCACCCTGAAATCTCAAAAACATGAGGAAAAATGTGTTGCTTGAATGTTTTTTTTTTTCTGAATGAGGCATTAAAACAAGTTATCATACAAGGAGATAAGTATACAAGTACTTTGGGCTGCTCCGTGTGTTGTTTGAAGTGTTATAATTTACCATTTAAAATAAATAAATAAATAAAAATGTACCAGCATTACCAGATAACTAGCAACCCTTTATTGCTCAGTGACTGATTTCTCAATGTCTTTATCTCAAAAGTGTTCCCTGTCAATTGACTGTCTGTTGTCGTACTAGAGTGGCTCCAATTACCGGAGACAAATTCCTTGTGTGTTTTTTTGGACATACTTGGCAAATAAAGATGATTCTGATTCTGATAACATGGGTGCTAATCTTATTAGCATGTCCAAACGGGTCTCCTTGCTGGTCACTTTTAATATTTCAGTTGATTCACATCGACTATTGCGCACACCTACATCGCGATGAGATGACTATGCTCAAACAATATATCGTGCAGCCCTAATGTATGTCATCAATTTATACAAATATATCATCATGTATGTCAACACGTACGAAGCCTAAACACTTTTTATAGTCATCTTTGGTGGCTCTGTGGTGACATTTGCAGATGTTTTAAGTTCCTACAGGTACTTTGAAATGGTCCCCTTCCCCATTCACCTGAGCGAGGCGGAAGTGCTTTTACCTGATTTGGCGAATGCTAAAGTAGTTTGCGCGTACACTGGATTTGACCAGCAACATAACAGGAGGGTTTAGAAAAATGTGGGTAAAGCTCAAAATACACATTATAACCCCCCCCCCCCCGCATTAAAAAATTAAAAAAATATCTAAAGAAATTTAAAATTGAAGAATTAATAAGAAATACACTTTCTGGCAACTGCTTCACATCTGTGTTGCATGGAATCCACCAACTTCTGGCACCTTTTAACCTTTTTTTAGGCAAAACCCCGTCCCACTCACCTCCCAATATAAAGTCTTTAAAGTGTGTTTAAAGTCTTAAATTTTTTATTGTATGTGCTTTACACATTACTAATATGAATGATGTATGCCTGTAAAGTCTAAATTTGATAATGTGTGTTGAAAAGTTTTAAATTTGAATGAAGTGCTTTAAAATCTTTTAATTTGATTGACTTAAAATTCTTGAATTCGAATTAAATATCAGTATGCAAAGAAAAAAAGTCTTACATTTAAATGAAACATGCTAAAAATGTCTCAGATTTCAATAAAAGTGCTTTAAAGTATTAAATCTGGTTGGAATGTGTTTATGTGCGCATTGTTAATTTGAGTTTTTTCTGTTTGTGTGTTTTGAGGCCGGTGAAAGAAACGCTCCCTGGCGTCCTGTGCAGCAGATACAACGTCTTTGACGACGACGAGTTTGACGTCTTCCGCAGGGATCGTGTGGACATGACACGTGTTTGGAAGGGAAGGAGGTGAGAGATCACTTGATGACCTTCATCAGAGAAGAAGAGTGGTGACGCCACGATGAAAACCACAACCTTCTGGTTAAAACCCTAACTCTGACTTGAAATCCTAATTTGAAAACTTACCCTAGCTCCGGCTTTCAACTGTCATTTGAAACCCTAACTTTGACTTACAACTCTGAAACTCTAGCTCTTGTTTGAAAACCGAACCCTTCTTTAATACCCTAAACCTATCTTGGAACCCTAATTTGAAACCCTAATCTGGGTTTCAAACACTTTAAAAATAAACAAAAACAAACATATAGAATTAACCTAAGAAATGTAGGGTAAACATTTGCAACCACTTTAATTTGGTGAATTTAAATCATATGTTTTCGGTAAAGAGTACCTTATATCAGTAGCTATGAAATACCTTCATAAATTGGGTAAAGTTTACATCATGTTTCTGATTGCATTCTTCAGCCAGCGTAGCAGAGGGGGGCACGTGCCCACTGCATTTTATCTTTCCTCTTATTTTGCTCCTTCATTTATTTCAATGATCAAGTCTGATCACATTGATAACATCAAGTTACTCAAAGCAATTGTCGAATCAAATGACTTGGCAGTAAAAGCTATGCTACCAATCAGAAAGACACCCACGTGTGCACCTTCTGCACTTGAAAACCATGTTTCCTTGCAATCCAGTAAACCTGGCCGAGATGTCATTGTTTACCATACAATCCAGAGCCACGGTTTTATGAAAACATTCCATACAGTGTCCATAGCCTCCTAACCTTGCCTGACAACTCCTAATACAAGCAGAAACAAATCTAAGTAATGATCAACATTTAGCCAAGCTTGTTTCACAAGATAATGCCTTATTCTGTGCCGTTTGTTTGCGTTTGTCATGCTGATTCACTAGCTATCAGCCAATTAGAAAGTGATCAATGGTCACCGATGGGCAACGCCATTTTGCATATTGAATCTGGCGAAACTGCCGTGGACGGAATGTGGGATCCACACCTGCCTACCGTTCAACGGCTCATTCATCCATCCATCCATTTTCTGAGCCGCTTCTCCTCACTAGGGTCGCGGGCGTGCTGGAGCCTATCCCAGCTGTCATCGGGCAGGAGGCGGGGTACACCCTGAACTGGTAGCCAGCCAATCGCAGGGCACATAGAAACAAACAACCATTCGCACTCACAGTCATGCCTACGGGCAATTTAGAGTCTCCAATTAATGCATGTTTTTGGGATGTGGGAGGAAACCGGAGTGCCCGGAGAAAACCCATGCAGGCACGGGGAGAACATGCAAACTCCACACAGGCGGGGCCGGGGATTGAACCCGGGTCTTCAGAACTGTGAGGCTGACGCTCTAACCAGTCGCCCACCGTGAAAAAACAAACACGCATGCCCCCTGAGTTCTGTGCTCCCCTACTCCACAAGTTGTTCTGCCGCCTATATGTTAACAACTCATTAATCGATCCTGCAACTTTCAGGTTGGGAGTCGGCCACGCTACCATCTGAGCAACTTAATTGATGGCAGGGGCTTTTTTTTTGTCTGCACTACAAGGGGGCCCACGTGGCACTGTGATTTTCTTGGTCGACTTTTCGCTTCCCTCAGCTTTTAGCCATTGCATCATTATTCTCTCTTTCTGCTGATTTTCATCGTGGCGTCACCACTCTTCTTCTCTGATGGAGGTCTGGTGCCATAGTAAGCAATGTGTGCTATCTAGCGGTGAATCGTGTTGTTACAACTTCAAACTGCTCTGTTACGGTAGAGGAAACTTAGAATTTTTTATATTTTATCCCTCCACGTTTCCTCTACCAATTGCTTAATAAAAAAAAGAAACCCAAAAGTAATCTTGCGGGGCCGCTAGTTCCCCATCCCTGATCTGAGTCATGCCGCGCTGATGACACATCAGTCAATTAGTGCGGCGTGCACCTGTCGCACATTGGAGTGTAGACAGATGGCTTTTTGGTAGATTTTCATTTTTCTCGGTCACACATTATTGTTGTGATATAGGTAGTGTAGGTATAATCTACCCCTTATTTTACAACGGCTTTACTATCTAGATAATCGTACATTTTAGCAGTGATTCGATTTGTATCATGATTCTTGGTTGCCGATTCGATTCAAGGACGATATTGTTTTATTTAGAACAATACAATCCATCCATCCATCCATTTTCTGAACCGCTTATCCTCACTAGGGTCACGAACGTGCTGGAAGCCTATCCTAGCTATCTTCGGGCGAGAGGCAGGGTACACCCTGAAATGGTCGCCAGCCAATTGCAGCAATACAATCCGAATCGATGAAGTGGTTGGAAATTGATTCAGTAACTTTTTATCCAAAAATTCAACCAGTTTGACTGTAAAATAAAAATGCCTGCATACTGGACAGTACAGGTGAAATTTCCTATATTCCCGTTGTTTCTTGTAAGGGAATCAGATAAAATTAATTATGGTTGTTAAATATAAAGGTTTTCCTGATTAACTTGTATTGCTTTGCAATAAAATAAAGGGTAAATGGCAATTTATTATTTATATCATTTCAGGTATGATTTTACTTATTTGGTCAGTTGAATTGGTGTTACAATTATAAGGGGGTCCTTGGAAAAATTTATCCAATGTAAGGAGTCCTGGCTGGACCCAAAGTTTAAGAATCCCTGCTCTAAACAGTCAAATACTAATGGGTAGAAAAAAAAAAAGCACTAAGGTTTTCACAAGGAAAATGCGTTAGGACTTGTGTTAATAATATGTAGGAGTTAAATAAATGAACAAACCTGCTTTTTGTAGAACAATTCTGAACCTTGGAAAGAGCGCCCAGTAGTTGATGTCGCTCGTTCTTCTGTTTTGTGCCACAAAGTAGCTAAACTAAGCTAGCAAGCTTAAAAGGCTTCGTGCACGGGGAGTGCCGCGGTTCACACACGTTTCTCGCTCGCCGCCTTCTCATCTGCCATGCCCCAGACTGAAAGACAGAAATGTCTTAAATGTCAATAAAAGTGCTTAAAAAGCAACAACCACACATACTGTGGTTTCTCGTCCAACCACTAGGGACACTACATAGAGGGGTGGCTAGATGTGGGGTGGACAAAAGAAAACGGGGAAGAAGAGGCAAAGAAGAAAGTAGCGTTGTGTTAACTGGTGTGTGCAAACTGAACAATAAAACGAAGTAAATAGAATCACAAGCGTTTTTCTTGGAAATACAACATACTTCCGTATAAAATCTGCCGTGTGCAAATCCAGTGCGTTATTTCCTAGTATCAATACAATCGATTGATTACCTTTTAAAACGATTCAAACCGATATATTTTCGTTCTGAAGGCTAACTTGTCGAGCAGAGAGCGATCCAGTTGGATTGCAGGAATATAAATCGATACATTGATATAATTAATTAATCGTTACACCACTACTAAAAAGAGACTGGCGCCGTTGTACTTATTTTCCACTTTGGAAGGACAAGTCGGGAAGAAGTCACTGCTCCACCTAAACTTAATACCCCCACCCAAATAAGTTGGGGAGACTCCGTTCCCCCCCCTTTTCCGTCGACGATTTGCTTGACATCGGGAGACTCGCGTGTCAATGAGCCTTCAGCGATGAGCTTCAGGAGTGGGAGATGGATATACTTCCATGAACTGGTCCGTGGCAGAAAAAAAGGTCTGGGAACACTGCCCTACATGATTGTGCAAACACTCCCTCAGAAAAGGCGAGAGCGTGGAGGAGCTGCTGAACGACAAACAGCATATATCTGAGCAACGCGCCCGCTACCAGGCCTACCAGACTGTGGTGGACGAGGTCGAGCTGCAGGCGGAAGACGTGGCAGGAGGCGCAGCGGGCGCGTCAGCTAGCTACGGCATGGGCGACCAGTACGACGACGAGTACGACGACACATACGACATGAACCAAGTGGGAGCCAACGACCTGGACGGAGACAGCCTGCTGAACAGGAGGTACAGTACAATGATCCCCCACATTTTCGCCGTTCGCAAAGAAAATTTTGAATCTGTCCTCCGTAAGACAGTTTGACAGTATTTTGCTGCCATCATGTGTCATCTAAAGACAATTATAGTGTAGTTTTTTTTCTGATATTTTGTTACATCACCTTTTCTTTTAACAACATTCAATAAATGTTTGGGAACTGAGGACACTAATTGTTGAAGCTTTGTAGGTGGAATTATTTCCCATTCTTGCTTGATGTACAGCTTCATCTGTTCAACAGTCCGGGGTCTCCGTTGTCGTATTTACGCTTCATAATGCGCCATACATTTTCAATGAAGACAGGTCTGGACTGCAGGCAGGGCCAGTCTAGTACCCACACTCTTTTACTACTAAGCCACGCTGTTGTAACACGTGCAGAATGTGGTTTGGCGTTGTCTTGCTGAAATAAGCAGGTGCGTCCATGAAAAAGACTTTCCTTGGATGGCAGCAGATGTTTCTCCAAAGCCTGTATGTACCTTTCAGCATTAATGGTGCCTTCACAGTTGTGTAAGTTACCCAAGCCATTGGCACTAACACAGCCCCATACCATCACAGATGCTGTTTTTTTAACTTTGTGTCCATAACAGTCCGGATAGTTCTTTTCGTCTTTGGCCCGGAGGACACGATTTCCAAAAACTATTTGAAATGTGGACTTGTCGGACCACAGAACACTTTTCCACTTCGCATCTGTCCATCTTAGATGAGCTCGGGCCCAGAGAAGTCGGCGGCGTTTCTGGGTATTGTTGATAAATGGCTTTTGCTTTGCATAGTAGAGATTTCAAGTTGCACTTACGGATGTAAATGTATTTACTGATATTGGTTTTCTGAAGTGTTCCTGAGCCCATGTGGTGATATCCTTTACACATTGATGTCAGTTTTTGATGCAGTGCCGCCTGAGGGATTGAAGTTCACGGGCATTCAATGTTGGTTTTCGGCCTTGCCGCTTATATGCAGTGATTTCTCCAGATTCTCTGAACCTTTTGATGATATTATGGACTGTATATGATGAAATCCCTAAATTCCTTGAAATTGTACGTTGAGGAACATTGTCCTTAAATTGTTTGACTATTTTCTCACGCACTTGTTCACAAAGAGGTGAACCTCGCCCCATCATTGCTTGTGAATGACTGAGCAATTCAGGGAAGCTCCTTTTATACCCAATCATGGCACCCACCTGTTCCCAATTAGCCTGTTCACCTGTGGGATGTTCCAAACAGGTGTTTGATGAGCATTCCTCAACTTTCTCAGTCTTTTTTGCCACCTGTCCCAGCTTTTTTGGAACGTGTTGCAGCCATAAAATTCCAAGTTAATTATTATTTGCTCTAACAATCAAGTTTATCAGTTTGAACATTAAATATCTTGTATTTGTAGTGTATTAAATTAAAAATAGGTTGAACATGATTTGCAAATAATTGTATTATGTTATTTGTTTAACACAACGTCCCAACTTCTTTGGAATTGGGGTTGTAGATTACAGATGCCAGAAGTACAGTAATGATGAATTTGTACGTCATTACTTCTCACCTCTGATTTAGACTCAGATGCTTACTGATGATAAGTTTCCTCTTCAGACCCTTCACGCTGCCCAGAGTCCTGCAGAGAGCCAACAAAGCTGAGGAAGCAGAGGATGAAGAATACCACGACAAAGACCAAGGACTGCAGGTATGTGTTCAGCAGGACGTCTGGAGAGGAAGTCCTCGCATGTTTTGTGGGTTTTTAAGTCTTAATGTCAAAATTCACATAAGGTAGTTTGAGATTCTCGAGCAGGTATGTCAAACCATTTGCTGGTACTTGAAACCCAAACCCTTGTTTGAAATCTTACTATTAAACCCAAATCTTGAAAAACCAACTCTGAATTGGAAACTTAATTTGAAACCCTAACCCAGGCTTGAAACGCAAACTTGGAAGTCTAGCCCTTGTTTGAAACCCTAACCATGGTTTAAAAGCCCATAAAACCCTTATTTGACACTTTAATGAGAAAGACTAATCTTGGCTTGAGACCCTAGCCCTTGTTTGGAGCCCTTAAGAACTTTAGATTTAAAACCCAGACCGTGGCTTGAAACCATCCATCCATCCATTTTCTTCCCCTCATCTGAGGTTGGGTCACGGGGGCAGTAGCTTTAGCAGGGAAAACCAGATTTCCTTCTCCCCAGCCACTTCGTCCAGGTGGATCGTCCACATGGCCTTCTCCCGGTGGGACGTGACCGGAACACCTCACCATCCTAATCAGATGCCCAAGCCGCCTCATCTGGTTCCTCTCAATCTCTAAGGGAGAGCCCGGACACCCTGTGGAGGGCTGCTCGCATGCGGGATCTTGTTCTTCAACAACCCACACAGCTCGTGACCATAGGTGAGGGTAGGAATGTGAATAGACCGGTAAAGTGAAAGCTTCGCCTTTCGGCTTAGTTCCTTCTTCACCACAACGGACCGATACAAAGTCCGCATCACTGCAGACGCTGCACCGATCCATCTGTCGAGCTCCTGTTCCATTCTTCCCTCACTCCTGAACAAGACCCCAAGATACTTGAACTCCTTCTCTTAAGGCACAATCTCACCTGGAGAGGGCACTCAACCCTTTTCTGACTGAGGACCATGGTCTCGGATTTGGAGGTGCTGATTTTCATCCCAACTGCTTCACACTCGGCTGCGAATCGCTCCATTGAGAGTTGGAGATCATGGTTTGATGAAGTCAACAGCACCACATCTGCAAAAAGCAGAGCTGCAATACCAAAGCCACAAACCGAACCCCCTCTATGCCTTGGCTGCGCCTAGAAATTCTGCCCATCAACGTTATGTACAGAATCTGTGACAAAGGGCAGCCTTGGCGGAGTCCAACCCTCACCGGAAACGAATCAGACTTACTGCCGACAATGCGGACCAAATTTTGACACCTGTCGTACAGGGCCCGAACAGCCCGTATCAGGGGGTTCGGTACCCCATACTCCTGAAGTGCCCCCCACAGGACTCCCCGAGGGACATGGTCAACATGTAGAGCCTTTAGGAGCTGCGGGCGAATCTCATCCGCCCCCAGGCCCTTGCCACCGACCAGCTTTTTTACCACCTCTGTGTCCTCAACCCCGGAGATAGGAGAGCCCGCCTCAGACTCTGCCTCCTCATGGGAAGGCGTGTTGGTGGAATTGAGAAGATCTTTGAAGTATTCTCCCCACCGACTCGCAACGTCCCAAGTCGAGGTCAGCAACGCCCCATCCCCACTATACACAGTGTTGATGGTAGACTGCTTCCTCCTCCAGAGACGCCGGCTGGTGGACCAGAATGTCCTCAAAGTCTTTCTCCATGCCCTCACCAAACTCCTCCCACGCCTGGGTTTTTGCCTCAGTGACCACCAAAGCTGCGCTCCGCTTGGCCAGCCGTTACCCATCATCTGCCTCAGGAGTCCCACAGGCCAAAATTGCGCGATAGGACCCCTCCTTCTCCTTGACGTTATCACTCACCACTGGTGTCCACGAACAGGTTCGGGGGTTGCCGCCACGACAGGCACAGACCACCTTACAGCCACACCTCCGGTTGCCCACCTCGGAAATGGAGGTGCGGAATATGGTCAACTTGGACTCAATGTGCCCACCTTCCCCGGGACGTGGGTGAAGTTCTGCCGGAGGTAGGGTTAAAACTCCTTCTAACTGGATTCTGCCAGACGTTCCCAGCAGACCCTCACGATACGTTTGGGCCTGCCAGGTCTGACCGGCATGTTCCCCCACCATCGGAGCCAACACACCACCAGGTGGGGATCGGTTGACGGCTCCGCCCCCTCTTCACCCGAGTGTCCAAGACATGCGGCCACAAGTCCGATGACATGACCACAAAGTTGATCATCGAACTGCGGGCTAGGTGTCTTGGTGTGAGGGTTTGGGCATCGTTTGAATTTGAGGGATTCTGGTTCCTTATTCTGGTTCCAAACGATTCTCGATTCAGATTCTTTTAGTGGTTGGGTCAAAAATGTTTGCATGGTTTAAATAGTGTATCCAAATTATGAACATCCATTTTCTTAGCAGCCCGCATAGACTAAAATGAACATTTGACTCGGGGTTCTTTATAACCAGTATCAATATCAAACCTATGAACTGAATGGAAATTAATATTAATTGTTTCAGGTAAAAGTTAAATATAGCATTATTAAAATCGTTATTTGTGTTTGTTTCATCACGTCAAATGATTTATATGTGCATGTTTTAACTTGACTTTCTGTTTTAAGCTTGTAGCCTTTTATTTTGAAGGATATACACCAAAACTCAGCATTTTGGCATGCAAAGTAACTTCACACAAGTCCCTCCACCACGATAAGGTGACGGCTCAGGGAGTGGCTTGAAACACGGGCTTAAAATCCTAACCCTTGTTTGGAAAAAGTAACCCAGGTTTGACACCCCAATTTGAAAACCTAACCCAGGCTTAAAACTCTGACTTGAAACACAAACCCTTGTTTGAAATGTTAACTTGAAACCCCAAACCCTTTTTTTTTTTTTTTATAAACCCTAACCCAGGCTTAAAACCAAAACTTGAAACGTTAACCCTGCTTTGAACCTTAATTTGAAACTCTATCCCTTGTTTGAAGTCCTAACCCAGACTTGAAACTCCAATTTGAGACCGTAAAGACTTTAAACCTTGATTTGAAACCCTGACTATTGTATGAAACCCTAACCCTGGCTTTGAACCCAGGCTTGAAACCTTAACCGTTGTTTAAAACTGTAGCCCAGGCTTCAAACCCTAATTAGTTTTGTTCCGCAGAGCAACATGAACAGAGACCAGTTTATTCAGGACCCCGCACTGCTGAGGGAGCGAGTCGAAGCCAAACGAGCCGCCATGCAGCAAAGGAAAGGGTAAGGCCCTCGCAGAGGAACTCTCGCCAACAGAGACATTTATTTTATTAAACACCGACCGATCCGCCTCAGCATCCGGCCGGAGCGTCCCAGCCACGTGGTGGGCTGTCCCAAAGGCCAGGGGCAGACATTGGACACATTCCTTGACAGACGCAAGAAGGAGGCCAACAAGGGCCGCGGGGCCAACCACAACCGCCGCAACATGGCTGACCGCAAGAGGAACAAAGGTATGATCCCCTCGTGATGGGAAAAGAAGAAAAAGAGGACTGCTGTTTTTTAATGACTGACGCTTTCTTTGGACAAATAATTTATTTGATTGGAAACCAAAGTCAAAAGATGTTTAACGAAAAAAAAGACAAAGCAAAAACTAACATTTGGAAGTAGACGTTTATTGCATTGACCTTGTCGTCCAGTTTGCGCCTTCAAATCACAAACCACAACTCACCAGTTTTTGTACATGGACCTGATCTGTTAGCACTTTGTAACCACAGCACATGAAAATGCTTAGAATAAATACTTGAATAAGGTCTCAAACCTGATTCATACTTTTAACATCTAAAACACAGTTGATGTTTTAATTTGACAGTGTGTTGACAAAATTTGGGACCGGCCAGTGCCAAATTTACCTGCTGAGATTTCCGTGGTGGCAGATGAAAAAGCAGTGTCAAAACCACTGTCCTGGTTGTGGGAAAAATTCCCAGAAGAATCGCTGTGGACACGCAACAGTTTCTGATCCAGGTCCTTATAACAAAAGGGTAAAAAATACTAATAATTTGGAGTGTTCCCACGATGACCACTAATTGCCACTGCGGATGGTGCCTAAGGAGGAAACAAGTTAGTAAATCGGACGAACTTCAGAAATGGCCGAATACCTGTGCTTTTCACAGCATAAGTTCTACATTGATTTTCATGCGTCCTGTCGTGATCAACACAAGTGCCAAATTTGGTGTAAATCTGACACACTGGTGCTGGATGCAAATATTTTCTAAATTGCTCCGGGGATGTTTTGTTTTTCATGGCGAATCATCAAACGCTCACATTTTAGGATGAAGAGTCACAACTTCTGCAATAAAAGTGTCACCCATTTGTCTAGTATACAGTGGAAATAAAATGTTTACACATCCTTGTTCAAATGCCAGGTTTCTGTGATATTAAAAAAATGAAACCAAGACTAATCATTTAAAAACTTCTTCAACCACTGTGACGCCATAACCTGTACAGCTCTGTATATGCGCAACCTACTTGCGCAGTCAGCAAAACGGGTCCAAGCATGTCCTCCAGTTCAGGTGAATGGCGAAGTGGGGCATGACAATGCAACTGTAGGAACTTTAAACGTCTATAGTGGGTTTTTTTTAAAGACAAGATGTCACCAAAGAGGACAATATTCAATGTTTAGGCTTCGTTCGTGTTTACATACACTACATTGCCGAAAGTATTTGTTCACCTGCCTTGACTCACATATGAAAGTGACATCCCATTTCTAATGCATAGGGTTCAGTATGACGTCGGTCCACCTTTTGCAGCTTCATTGGTGTAAAAGTGTTTGCCCCCTTCCTGATTTATTTTTTTGCTTGTTTTTCACACTTAAATGTTTCCCATCATCAAACAAATTTAAATATTAGTCAAAGAAAACACAAACACGAAATCCAGTTTTTGGATAAAACTTGCATCCATATTCCGTACCGCGTTTTCTCACTAGGGTCATGGGCACGGTGGAGCCAATCCCAGCCAACTCTGGACAAGAGACTGGGTACACCCGGAACTGGTCGCCAGTCAATCCTGTTAAAACATAACTGGTTTATCATACCAGTTAAATTTCTCTAGCCACATCCAGGCCTGATACTACTACACTGGTTCTCAATCAAGAAACAATTTAAATAGGACCTGCTTGACAAAGTAAAGTAGACCAAAAGATCCTCAAAAGCTAGACATCATACTGAGATTTAAAGAAATTTAGGAACAAATGAGAGAGAAAGTAATCAGAATCATCTTTATTTCCAAAGTATGTCAAAAACACACAAGGAATTTGTCTGGTAGTTGTATCCACTCTAGTACGACAACATTCAATTGACAAGAGAATACTTTTGAGAAATAAAGACATAAAAAACACAGTCACTGAGCAATAAAAGGTTACCAGTAATGTAATGCCGGTACAATTAAAAAAAATAAAAAAAATTTTTTTTTTTGATAATGTGCAAAAAGATGCAGTCCACTAGCAAGTATAGCAGTTTGAAATGACTAATAGAACAATAGTCCGTTGTGCAATGAGCGCAGAAATGTGTGCAGTTCAAAGTGACTGGTAGTGTGATAATCTGGGACAATGTTGATTGTGCAAATGTTGCAGATGCTACTCAGGCACATGAGTGGAACAGTATTGGTCAACAACAGATATTCAAATAGTGTAGCGTGTTCGAGACTATTACAGTGAGTGCACGAGTAATGTATAATTGGCCCGACAGAGATGTGACAATGAACTTGAGACAAAATTGGCAGCATGCTGCAATGGGATTGTAAATTAACTGTTTAAGATGTCAATGGCAAGGGGGAAGAAGCTGTTGGAATGTCTGCTTGTTTTAGTTGGCATTGATCGGTAGTGCCTACCTGAGGGAACGAGCTGGAAGAGGTGGTGACCAGGATGTGGAGGGTCCAGGAGGATTTTGCATGCTCTTGTCTTAGTTCTGGGAGCGTAAAAGTCCTCAAGGGTGGGTAGGGGGGTACAGGCAATCTGTTGCAGTCGGAGTTTGTCCTTTTTTGTAGCAGCTTCAAACCAGACTGTGATGGAAGAACATGGGACTGATTCGATGATTGCTGTGTATAACTGCCTCAACAGCTCCTGTGGCAGGCCGTTCTTCCTCAGAAGCAGAAAATTACTCCAAGAGCGCAGCGACGACTCATCCAAGCGGTTACAAAAGACCCCACAACATCATCCAAAGAACTGCAGCCCTTACTTGCCTCAGTTAAGATCAGTGTTCATTGACTCCACCATAAGAAAGAGAGTGGGCAAAAATGGCCTGCATGGCAGAGTTCCAAAATGAAAACCACTGCTGAGGAAAAAGAACATGAAGGCTCATCTCAAATTTTCCAGAAGATATCTTGATGATCCTCAAGACTTTTGGGAAAATACTTTGTGGTCTAATGTGACGAAGGTGTGTGTCCCATTACATCTGGCGTAAAAGTAACACCGCATTTCAGAAAAAGATCATCATCCCTAGAGTAAAATATGGTGGTGATTGTGTGAGGCTCTGGGGCTATTTTGCTGCTTCAGGAAGACTTCCTGTGATAAATGGAACCATTAATTCAGCTGTCTACCAAATCATGAAGGCGAAAGTCTGGCCGTCTGTTCTTGACCTCAAGCTAAAATGGACTTGGGTTCTGCAGCAGGACAGCGATCCAAAACACACCTGCAAGTCCACCTTTGAATGGCTGAAGAAAAACCAAATTAAGACTTTGGAGTGGCCTAGTCAAAGTCCTAACCTGACCTTAAAAAGGCAGTTCATGCTAAAAAACCCTCCAGTGTGGCTTAATTACAACAATTGCAGACTGCAAACATTTCTTGTATCCATCTATAAGCTTTCTACATTTCTCAGGTAGTATTTTCTCCCACTCTTCCTTTGCAATTTGTTCAATCTCTTGGAACATTTGCAGCGTTCTTTTCCCATATGGTAGAGTTCAGCTCAGTCCAAAGATTTTCAATTGGATTGAGATCAGGACGCATTGCCGGCCATTTTAAGTCTTTTTTTTCCTTTTAAACTATTCCTGTGTGCTTTGGGTCTTTGTCTTGCTGGAGGACAGCAAGACAAAGAGCTTTACCTCAAAGTTTGATTACACTGAGTAAGACATCTCTTTCTAAGATTTCTTGATAAGTTTATTTTTTTTTTCCAGTACCAGATGAAGCAAAGCAGGGTCACAGCATTATGGATCCTCCACCACACTATTGCAGTTTATTTAGCTTGCCCGCTCAAAGATCTGTTCTTTTTTCAGTTGAGTTGGAAAGGTTATAGGCCACGATGGTGGAAAAATTTTTGAAATTATCTTGGTCTCATTTCTTTGTATCACAGAAAGCTGACATTTGAACAGATGTTGACTTTTGATATCCGCTGTATCTGGCAAAAATGTGGTGTAAAATTGTCGTGAAGAACTGATTTCGTGTGATTGGACGCACTGGTGCTGGATGCTAATATTAATTTAAAAAAAACAACACCTTCAAACCAAAGATGCAGATTACCAGTGCATTTCACAGCATAGGTTCTTATTTGATTTACGTGTGTCCTATCATGAGAAACACACGTGCCGAATGCAAATATTTTGTAGCACTCACCGAGGATGCTGCGCTTGCACAGTGGGCAGGTGTGATGCAGCAGCAGCCAGGGGTCCACACAGTCCTGGTGGTACTCGTGTCGACACGGCAACACACGAAGACACTGTGAACGTTGGCGTGTCACCAGTCTCATTTGCATATTCAAGTAGGTTGTCTTTCTTACCTGGTTGTGGTTAAAGGCCTCCAGACAGACTGCACAGTTGTCTGTCTCGTCGCGCCGCACTTTGGGCCTTCGATAGGTTTTGGTCCGGAGGGACGAGATGGTCCTCTGAACGTCCTGTTTAGGGAGAGACTGATGAAGAGGGTTGGTCATTAGTGATCAACTGACAGCTGTCAAATCCACATGGATTTACCTCCATGTTGCCGTTGATCTGGCGGTCGTGGTTCTGCCAGCGGGCCTGCAGGATGACACCGGTGCTGAGGAAAAGCGCCACCCATAGGACGGTGTCCCACAACCGCTGCAGGTACTTCTGTCACAAGCACACACAGGATGGACCTTTTTTTCCAGCCCTCGTAGGATATAGTACGAATTGAATTCATGTGGTTCACTGTTAATATGTACTGTGCTATATGTACCTGCACCTGCGAGTTGGTCTCCCCCGTGCAGATGACGCCCTGCCACTCACCATAGCGCCCCCCTCTGGAGCGCCCGCAGCTCGACCACAGTGTCAGTGTGGCGCCCTGTCCCACAACACACACACACACGGTCAGCTACTGACTGTCCTCCAGGGGGTGCTATATCCAACACTCACCAGGTTGTCTGGTAGGATGTTGCCGAAGGTAATCTTAGCAGTCGCATGGAGGCCCCTGAGGAACACACCACACAATACGTAAACATTTTAGCATCAAGCATATGGGGCCATTATTCTAGCAAAACCATTGGCAAATGCATATTTCAATCCACAGTCTATATGTAGTCAGTCACAAATTTTGCATAAATGCATAGAGTCATATATATGCAACAAGAGCCACAAATATGTAACTTCTCACAAATGTGTAACTACAGTCACAAGTGTGTACAATTTGTGATCTGTGAATATTGGGCTTCTGGATTGGATGTATTCTTACACGTGACTTGTGTACAAGAGTGTAGATTCCTGCCGCCGATTACTCACAAATTCATGAGGCGATTTTCAAATGTGTGCGCCTCTGTAACTACACACAACACATCAGCAGGGGGTACAAGAACCAATAATATTGTCTACGCTCACCAGGCCCTTGACATCTTTCTGTATTTCGGAGACCAGGAAGAACATGGATGGATCTTCTATTGACCCATGGGCAAGTACCATTTAGTTAACATTAAAACTGGAATAGTTGCTCGAAAAAAGATGGTAATAATTAGAAAATGTTCACACAAATAGTATCATCACTGAAGCTTTTGAAACATTTATGATGCTAGCGTCTCTACATCCAGTTAATAATCAAGTTGCTGTCTCCAACTCTTTCCAAAGCACAACCGGTTGCAGTCGTTAATTACGGGAGTTGTGGGGGCTTAGTAACTCATGAATTGAAGGCATTTGTTTTTTTACCAAGTGTGTGTCCTTATTATCAAATTAATAAAGTTGAGGAATTGCAGATCAGTGCTGGTCTTGACGGAAAATCCACAGTCCGGCCAGTCGAATACTGAGACAAGACCAAGACTTTTGGGAGTAGAGTCCCAGACACGACCAAGCCCTTCAAAATGTGTACTCAAGTGTTACAACACTACTAATTACGCAGATTCATTTGACACATTTGTGACTCTGGTTAAAGATGCTGATTTTGTTTACAAATTTGTGGATTGAAATAAGCATTTGCAAATGGTTTTGCTACAATAATGGCCTGCCCCAGACAAGCATGTTACCACGAAGCATTTGACTAAATTAGCATGTTTTTATGTGACCATGAAGCATCTCAGCATATTATCATGCTACTATTTTAGCACATTAGCCTACCTGAGCAATGCTCCCAGGAGCCTGGTGACGTTCTCCGACGTCTGGATCACGATGACAGGTTTGGAAAGAACCGGCGACAGATCCATCTAACCCACAACATAAACAAACCATCATCATTTTTATTTTAAGTTATTCTCTTCTAATGGACACACACACTTTTTTTCATACTTCTCTGACTGTGTTTTGGTTGAGAGCCAGGATGATGAGCGCGGATGCTCCGAGCACCAATGCCCGCTTCATCTACGTGACAAAAATGGACAATACGTAGTTTTTGTTAATGAACACACAAAATGGTATTCTGCACCCCAAAAAATTTAAATCTTATCATTCTACTAACATTTCCCACACTACTCTTGCATGCTTCTCCAACTGATAAAGGACAATTTAGGAACTGTATCACCCCACCCCCCCCTCCCCCCAATTCACATTGTTTCCCCATTAATCCACATTTTCCAAAACAAGGTACAGCATTGCTAAATTAATAGACATTTTCCAGATTTACAGTCCCCTCCAAAAGTATTGGAACGGCAAGGTCAATTCCTTTGTTTTTGTTGGATACTGAAGACATTTGGGGTTCAAATCAAAAGATGTCTATGAGACAAAAGTTCAGAATTCCAGCTTTTATTTCATGGTATTTACATCGACAGACCCTTTCCAAAAAAATCGATGGTATGGAAAAGTTTTTTTGATTTCCATAAGTCCATTCAAAAAGTTACTCTTTAATAGATTCAGAGCACGCAATTATAACAATGTCAAGTATTTGTTTATTTTGTACATAATTTGGGTTTCCAGCTCCTAAAACCCACAAAATCAGAGATTCAAAAATTAGATCATAAGATGTTAAACACCTCAGGACAGAGGACCTTTTGTTTGAAGCCATCCACTTTTCAAGTGAGCAAAAGTATTAGAACATGTGACTGATGGGTGTTTGTAGTTCCTCAGGTGTTGCCTTTTAGATTGATTGCTTAAACATAGTGCTTGTTTTTGGCTTTGGGTTTCACCTGTGAAAACTAGGCTTTACACGATCAGGATTTTGGGGGCCGATCAGTGAGTTAAAAAAAACGATCACATATCTGATCACAAGATGGAGTAATGTGTTTATTTAAATGACTTGTTCATTTACTGTATATACTTGTGTACTTAATTGCTCCAAAAAATATATTTACAATAAATGTATCTTTGTCCATCTATTTATGCCAGTGAGGCATAGTGACAGACAGAACAAATTAATGGTCTTCTATTATAGGGCAGGAAGTAAATACAGTAATTAATGTGACATTTTTGTTTGTTGGTGTGCTGTAAGATTTTTCATTTGTAAAATATGTGCCTTGGCTCCATAAAGGTTGGAAATCACTGCTCTAAATAATGCCATTTGACCAATCCACACTCCAGTCCGGTAGGTAGCGGTAATGCACCTAACTAGTTTGCCAACCGCCAATCAAACTCAAGAAGGAGAATTCTAATCCATTTCCGGTGGAAAGCTGCCAGTTGCATGCCCCTCTTCCTGACTCTTTTGTGACTAATGCGATTGTTACTCCGGACCAGTTTATAATCCGGAAAATACAGTACTATACTAGATGAACTGTATTTTCCAGACTATAAATCACACTTTTTCACTGATACTGCAATTTATAGTCAGTCAGGTCAAACCAACATTACAACATGACAGAAAGAATTGTAATTATTGTAATTAAATTACTTCACACACATCAAAACTTTAGAGCATGATTCGACAGAACGCCTGCATGTTGCTTACAACCGTTAGTGCTAGCAGTAGCTTGCTAGGCTACATAACGTTTTGTTGCCTGCTTGCGAGCAGTATCGTATTTAAAGTACGTGACCATACCTCAAGCAAGCCTTAAACGAACGTCCTCTCCCGAGCACTGGTGACCACCAACACGTTTTCCCCCATTTTGTTATTCTCTGACGCAATCCATTATTATCATTGTCGCCATAGTAACGAGCGTATGCGGTCACGTTTGAGTTGAGAAGATAAAGCCCAGTGATCGTAAAAAACAGGATGCGAATACAGACTACAGAATACAAGATTTTATTGCAGTAGTCAGACATAGTGCAATCGTGAAAGACCAAATGTATCTTGTAGTCTGATCCATGCATTACATGTTGTCTGTCTCAGACGTGTTGATTTTTTTTAAACATAACTTTATTGGTGTTCAAATATTTACAGTACTACGTCAGAAGACATGCGGCAAGGCTAAAAATAAACTAGCTTTGGATTTGAATGTACTGTACATGACAAGACGTGGAGTAAATGTCTTTTGCAGTCTATCAATGACATTGATCGGATCGGCGAATTATGACATTTAAAACGATCAGCTGATCAGCATAAAATGCTAATTATCGGGCGATACCGATCAGGCCGATCAGATCAGTGTAAAGTCTAGTGAAAACTGCATTTGCTGTTAAGCAAACATGAAGACCAGAGAGCTAGTGTGTGGGGGAAAAGCAAGCCGTTTTGAAGCTGAGAGAAGAGGGAAAATCGATCGGAGCTATTGCACATACATTGGGCAAAGCCAATACAACAATTTGGAATGTCCCTGAAAAGAAAGATACGACTGGTGTACTGAGAAACAGACATCGAACAGGTTGGCCAAGGGTGTCAACAGCAGTTGATGACAGAAGCATTGTGAGAGCTGTAAAGATACACAACAGTCTGTGACATCATTGCCAAGCTCCACAGGGCAGGGATGAAGGCATCAGAATCCACAGTTCAAAGAAGACTTGGAGGGAAGAAATATACAGGGCATACCACAAGATGCAAACCACTCATCAGCAAAAAGAATCGGAAGGCCAGATTGGATTTTGTAAAGAAGTACAGAGATGAGCCACAAAGGTTTTGGAACAAGGTTTTATGGACTGATGAGACCAAGATTAACCTCTACCAAAGTGATAGAAAGGCCAAAGTATAAAGAAAGAGAGGATCTGCTTATGATTCCAAACAAACAAGCTCATCTGTGAAGGCTGGTGTAGGTAATGTCATGGCTTGGGCTTCCATGGCTGCTTCTGGAACGGGCTCACTAGTCTTTATTCATGGTGTAACTCATGATGGTAGCAGCAGAATGAATTCTGAAGTCTACAAAACCATTTTTTCTGGCAATTTGCAGAAAAAAGTATCCAAACTAATTGGGAGAAGCTTCATCCTGCAACAAGACAATGACCCAAAACACTGAAAACACAACAAAGGACTTCATCAGGGAGAAAAAGTGGAAGTCTTAGACTGGCCAAGTCAATCACCTGAACCTGAACCCAATAGCGCATGCATTTTACCTCCTGAAGAGGAGACTGAAGGGAGAAACCACCAGAACTGAAAGAGGCTGTAGTAGAGGCCTGGAAAACCATTTCAAATGAAGAATGCAACAATTTGGTGAAGTCAATGGGTCGCAGGCTTCATTCAGTTATTGCAAGTAAGGGTTTTGCTACCAAATAAGTTATTCACTTTAATTTTTATTAATGTGTTAATTTAATGTTGTTGTTGTTGTAAACTGTTTCAATACTTTTGCTCACTTGAAAAGTGGGTGGCTTCAAACAAAAGGTGCAGAGCTAGAGATAAATACCATGAAATAAAAGCAGCTGGAATTCTGAACTTTTGTCACATATCTTGATCCGAAACCCAAATGTCTTCAGAAAACAACAAAACAAAAACAAAGGAACTGACCTTGCCATTCCAATACTTTTGCAAGGAACTGTACATCCTCCTCCCAAATTTCTTGACCATATTTGACAACAGGCACGGCTCCAGGATTTCTCTCTTTTCTGGAGTGAAGCGCGTGCTGAGAAAATAATCAATTTTCATAACGTCACTTACTTTCTTCAAACCATTCCAACTTAAAAGTGCCGCATTATACATTTCAACCTTTGCATTAATTCCACAGCATTTTATTTCGTCTTCAGCACTCACAAGGACATTCTGAAGAAATTGCACTCTCTTGTATGACTATAATGTGACAAAAGGCCTTACCCTGCTGACCACAGCCTCGGTGAAGGACTCCTGCTGCCGGCTCCCCGCGGACACTTGGTGGTCCTCCACGGGCATCACGCCGATCCAAATCTCCCCCTCCTCCTTGTCATCTCCGCTCACCTGCGGCTCCGAGTCCTTAATCTAACAAAAAATGGTCTTTAATCCATGCACATTAGGTAATAATCCTCATACAACCGTAAATGTGTTCCACGGACCAGAACTAGTTCTCCCTCCAGGCTCTCCGGTTCATCGTCGGGGCCCTCGTTACTCTTTACTCGGCTAGCGGTCACCACCTCCCCGCGGAGAAGAGTGCCGCTAAGCCGCTGCTGCGCGTACACCTCCACCACGGCGACCCGCGGACGAGCCGGAGCCGCCGCCGCGAAAGGCAGCACCAGCCCCGACCACAGAAGCACGAGCAGCGGGGACGCCATGGTGGTCCAGTCCGACAGCGGAGAGGTAAAAGCGGTTTCAAGAGGTTTTTATACGGACCCGGTTAACTGTCAGCCATTGTTTTGCTGGCGCTGTTACCTAATGCGAAAGAATGTAAACAAGCGAACAGCACTTCCGGACCACACCGGAAACTGCGGGAGTAGAACCGTGACCACACCTAGCGCCAATATATATTTATTAAAAAAATAATTACGGGAGTTCACTTTAATAAGCATCACATTCATTTAATATACATGTCCGGTGTTTTCACTTTCAACCACGGCGGCAAACTCATTTTCACAGAGGGCCACATCAGCCAAATGGTTGACTGTTTGATGGTGGACGACGGGCTAGCACATCTGCCTCACAGTTCTGAGGACCCGCGTTCAAATCCGGCCTCGCCTCTGTGGAGTTTGTATGTTCTCCCCTTTTCTCCGGGTGCTCCAGTGCCGCCATAAATGTACTCCTTAATGTTAAATAAGGCTATTACTTATTCAAGTTACAAATATTACATATGCATTTACTTAGATGTAAAAGAAAAAAACAAGTTTGCTTGTTGACCTGTTATAACATAAATCCTTTTAAATTTGTCAAGTTAAGAAACACGCATTACACCAGCAATGAAAACATGAAACACTAGTTCGAGTAAGACATTAACGGTACAATCTTTTGTATTTTCGCTTAGAGGTGCTGCGGGTCCTGGTTGTGGTCCCATCGGAACCGCGAACCACACGTAACATCGGCGACGAGAGTTGATCCGCTAGTACATCTTGTATTAGGAAATGCGCCTACATTTATCTAATTAGTTTACGGATGTTAAATGTATTAAGCGAAGGAGCGATTTTAGGGGATTATGTCACAACACAGAATGAACTAACGAACTTCAAATTTAGCAATGGCCAATAAAAACTGAAAAATATAGTATTTAATATTCTCCTGCAGGATGCATTTGGGATTGGCCTTTGAAGTTGGTAATTTTGAAAAATGAAGTGAAACAGACAAATGGTTTTAGTAAATTCTTTTTCTGCATGAAGAAAATGTGCTAATTTTGCCTTATTGTACTATTCAGAGTCTTCCAGATTGCTTAATTTATGTTAAAATCAAAAACATTCTCTGCGGGAGGGGGAGGGGGAGTAATCCTCCCAGACCCCCCCCCCCCCAATTATTTTTTTTGTCACCTTTGGTGTTTGCATGTCTGTATAACACTTTAAGCAACACAAACTGGAGAAACATGTAGACAGATACTCTCAGGCATATGTTCTTTATCCTCTGTGAAGAATGACTAATATTACGGCGATTAGCTGAGACTGGCTCCATGCACAATAAAACTATTTTTGTATTATACGCCCCCCAAACCCCAGTGGCCAAAGCGCACACACCAGAACGAGCAGCACAGTATACATTGAAGTGAAAAAAAAAACATTTTTAGCCAAAACGATTTAAATCTTTATGTATTTTTATATAAAGTACACTATTATAGTGCCATTTTTCTCGTCACAAAACATTACAAATATTTTTGGAAGTGCTTTGGGAGGCTGCAACTGATTAATGGCATTTCCATTCGTTCCAATGGGGAAAGATGTTTTGAGTGATGAGCATGGTCACAGAACAAATTAGTCATAGCTCAAGATACCACCGTACAAATTGAATATAATTTTTAAATAACTTATCCAAGAAAAAATTAGACCACACTACCTTCATAAATATTTTATGTAAAAAAATGTATTACACCATTACATCACACGATTGATTGAATGACTATTACATATTTGGTCTGTCTCCATATGTCACATTACATACATGGCAAAATGGTTCACAATTTAAACAGTTATTTTGTACACTTTGTTCAAATACATGCTTTTAATTATCATCTTATGTACATGTATACAAGAGGAGCTCAGATTTCTTGCCACATTGTAAACACACTCGGCATCATTAACAAACAGTTTGGCTATCTAATGTGATTTTGCTGGCACTTAACGCATTGAACTCCAATTCAAAATGTTCAGCTGAGACACTTAAAAGTCAGGTAAAGGTTTGTCCTCACTTTGGCAGCGGTCGTCGCAGTTTGGATCTAAGGCAGAATGAAAATGAGGATGTCGTTTTATATCCGTTGCTTTTCTCCTTTTTAAATCCACGAGTGTTGTCGTCAAGCACCAGTTTTAAGGACACCAAGCGAAGAAAGGTATTCAAAACGACCCACCGGAAGCTAACTCGTATCGTCATTACGGCCGTTCTTTTTACACTTAATGATAATATATGATGATTATTTCTAAAAGGCTTTCAAATGACATTTAAATGCGCTTATTTTGCATTATTTTCCACCAACAAATGGAGGGAAAGAGCTGCAAAATGGTTGCTGTTAAAAGTTCACTACGTAAGAGCACAGGTTGAAGCTAACAAGCTAGCATGTATCTTCTAATAACTCGGAAATCAAAATGTTTGTAAACATCAGGATGGTAATTTAGGAGGAATGTGTAATTTTGGCCCCGATAAATTACTGCAGAACTAAATGTAGACAATAGATCCAGTAGTTGGTTGTTGGTACTTGTAGTTCCTGGACTTAAAAGTACTACCTCTCTAGCAGAATAGTCTTTCTGCTGAGATAAATTACCCTAGAACTAAATTTAGACAATAGGTAAGCTCCACCTAAATTTCCTAGAACTTTTAGTTCTTGGTAATTGTAGTTCCCGGTTTCAACTGGGCACGGTCAAAGCCTACCCTAAAGGTTCCTGGACTTCTTGAAAGTACTACCCCCCTTAGCAGACTCTTCTTTTGGTCCCAAAGAACTAGTTCAGAACATATTTTTGGGACAATATTTCCTGCAGTTCTAACATATGCTTAAGTTCCAGGACCTTTTACTTCTTGGAACCTCTAGTTCCTGGAAGTGAAAAGTTCTAATCATAAGTGTGTGTGTCTCCCCAAAGGTTCTTGGACCTCTGGGAAGTACTACCCCCACAGCAAGGTCTTCTTTTGGCCTCTGGTAAATTACTAAACTAAATTTAGACAATCCTCTAAAAGTTGCTAGTTTCACTCAACCTAAAGTTACAGGTACTTTTAGTTCTTGGTAATTGCAGTTCCTGGTCTTTAGAGCTGCACAAAGGTTCTGGACCTCTCAAAAGTACTACCTTGCCCTTATCCAGGTCTTCTTTCGGCTTCGATACATTACTCCAGATATAAGTGTAGACAATAATTCTTGCAGCCCAAACACACAAAGGGCCTCCAAAAGTTCCTAGTTTCACCTAAGGTTCCTGGAACATATATTTCTTGGTACTTGTCGTTCTTGGAACTAAACTGTTCTACTCGCATATGTTCAGAGCCCGCCCTCGAGGTTCATGGACCTGGATGATGGTCTTTCCAAAACACATTTGCAGACTAAAGTTCCAGGAACTTTTAGTTCTTGGTAATTGTAGTGTTGGAAGGTAATTTTTTTTTAGCCCTGGTAAACTACCCTGTAACCAACTTTTAAATGGTTTAAATGGTCCAAATACACAGTAGTCCTCTAAAAGTTGCAAATTCCACCTAAAGTTCCTGGAATCTTTAGTTCTTGGTACTTGTAGTTGTTGGACCTCTCTAACGTACTAGCCCACTACCAGCGTCTTCTTCTGGCCCCGATAAATTAGCCTAGAACAACAATTAGGCAATAATTCCTGCGGTCCAAACACACAATGGTCTTTCAAAGCTACTGAAAGTTCCAGGAACATTGAATTCTTGTAATACATACCAGTCAGATTTGTTAGCGAACCAAAAGTTCTGGCCACCTCCGAAGTACTGCCCCCATACTAAGGTCTTCTTTTGGTCCCAATAAGTTACCCAGAACTACATTTAGGCAATAATTCCTGCGGTCCAAACACCAAGGTCCTCCAATGCTGCCTGAAGTTCCAGGATCTTTTAGTTTTTGGTACTCCCGGTTGCCGGAACCACACAAAATAGTGTTCCTAAAGTCCCTCGTTCCGGGATAAAGCGAGGGCCGCGTTCACCTGCCCTCCTCGGCGGGCCGTGTCTCCGACTTGATCTTGACGAACTCCTTGGCGATGTCGTCGTTGGGCCTCTGGGCCAGGATGCGCATGACGGTGGTACCGGTCTGGTCTGTGGCGGTGCCGGGACCCAGGGGGCACCAGCAGACGCAGGCGCGGCGCTCGGCCACGTCTCGTAGCTGCAGCACGGCCACGCCCACCACACGGTCGGCGCGGCCAAAGCAGTAGTCCTTGACTGACGCGTGCAGCTCACAGCACTCCCAACCCTCTTTGCCCAAAACGCTGACAAGGAAGGAAACACGGTGTTAATGGACACATTTGACTAGAGATGCTACAATTAATTGATTCATCGACATTTAATCAATTATCAAATTAACTATTTTGATAATCGATTAATCGTTTAGAGACCTTGCATAACTTAAAATTGTCCAAATCCATTGGAATTTCAGCCTCTCAACAGTATATATTCTCCGATTTCTGTCGTACTCCGTGAAAGCAGACTGATTTATCTTTTATGTTTAACCAAAATAAGACATTTGCAAACATCAGCTTTTATTTTAGAAATCATTGCTCAACATTTGGGCCGATTTTCTGACTGATGTTATGGACCGAACCAGGAACTGAATTATAATCAACTTGTTTGTTCATTTTCTGCATTGTCAATTTGAAATAATGCCCTGTTTTGAATAAAGGGATAGACATTTTAAGTCTTTTTTTTTTTATCTATTCAGCGATCAATAAAAAAAAATAATTGACAGATTAATAAATTATTAAAATGTTAGTTGCAGCCTTCCATTTTACATAAACACACACAAAAAGTAATTTTATATAATGTATTTAAATGTACAGAAGAATTACATTAAACAAATACTTTTTAACTAATGGAAAACCTATAGAATACACTAATGCCCAGTTCCATAAAAGTGGCAAACTTTCCACCTCAAACCCTAACCAGGCTCAAAACCCAGTCACTCTTGTTTCAGGCTCAATACCCTCATTTCTAACCCTAACCTAGACTCAAAAGTCTAGCTTCAAACCCTACTTTGAACCCATAACACCGTTTTAAAAACCAGAATTTCTGTTTCTGAAGCCCAACACAGACATAAATTCTGGTCCACCAGCCGGCGTCTCAGGAGGGGGAAGCAGTGCACCACCAACACTGTGTATAGTGGGGCTGGGGCTCTGCTGACCTCGACTCGGGACGTTGTGAGCCGGTGGGGAGAATACTTCGAAGACCTCCTCAATTCCACCGACACGCCTTCCATGAGGGAGCAGAGTCTGGGTTCTCTGAGACGGGCTCTCCTATCTCTGGGTTTGAGGTCACCGAGGTCGTTAAAAAGCTCCTCGGTGGCAGGGCCCCGGGGGTGGATGAGATTCGCCCGGAGTTCCTAAAGGCTCTGGATGTTGTGGGGCTGTCCTGGTTGACACGCCTCTGCAACATCGCATGAACAGTGCTTCTGGATTGGCAGACTGGGGTGGTGGTCCTCCTTTTTAAGTAGGGGGACCACCACCCCAGTCTGCCAATCCAGAAGGCCTGTGTGTGTTTTTAAGAAGGGGGACCGGAGGATGTGTTCCAACTACAGGGGGATCACACTCCTCAGCCTCCCTGGTAAGGTCTATTCAGGGGTGCTGGAGAGGAGCGTCCATCAGTAAGTCGAATCGTAGATCCAGGAGGAGTAGTGTGGTTTTCATCCTGGCCTTGGAACAATGGACCAGCTCTCCACCCTCGGCAGGGTCCTCGAGGGTGCCATGGCAGTTTGCCCAACCAGTCTACATGTCTTTTGTGGACTTGGAGAAGGCGTTTGACGTGTCCCTCAGGGGGTCCTCTGGGGGGTGCTTCGGGTGTATGGGGTACCGAACCCCCTGATACGGGCTGTTCGGTCCATGTACGATAGGAGTCACAGTTTGGTCCGCATATCCGGCAGTATGTCGGATTCGTTTCCAGTGAGAGTTGGACTCCGCCAAGGCTGCCCTTTGTCGCCGATTCTGTTCATAACTTTTATGGACAGAATTTGTAGGTGCAGCCAAGGTCCGGTTTGGTGGCCTCAGTATTGCATCTCTGCTTTTTGCAGATGATGTGGTTCTGTTGGCTTCATCAAGCCGTGACGTCCAACTCTCACTGGAGCAGTCCGCAGCCGAGTGTGAAGCGGCTGGGATGAGAATCAGCACCTCCAAATCTGAGACCATGGTCCTCGGTCGGAAAAGGGTGGCGTGCCCTCTCCGGGTCGGGGATGAGATCCTGCCCCAAGTGGAGGAGTTCAAGTATCTTGGGGTCTTGTTCACGAGTGAGGGAAGAATGGAACGAGAGATCGACTGCCGGATCGGTGCGGCGTCCGCAGTGATGCGGAATTTGTATCGGTCCGTTGTGGTAAAGAAGGAACTAAGCCGAGAGGCGAAGCTCTCAATTTACCGGTCGATCTACGTTCCTACCCTCACCTATGGTCACGAGCTGTGGGTCGTGACCGAAAGAACGAGATCCCGGCTACAAGCGGCCGAAATGAGTTTCCTCTGCAGGGTGACCTGGCTCTCCCTTAGAGAGAGGGTGAGAAGCTCGGTTATCCGGGAGGGGCACAGAGTAGAGCCGCTGCTACTCCACAACGAGAGGAGCCAGATGAGGTGGCTGGGGCATCTGATTCGGATGCTTCCCGGACGCCTCCCTGGTGAGGTGTGCCGGGCACGTCCCACCGGGAGGAGACCCCGGGCACGAACAGGACACGCTGGAGAGACTGCTACGTCTTTCGACTGGCCTGGGAACGCCTCGGGATCTCCTCGGAAGAGATGGATGAAGTGGCTGGGGAGAGGGAAGTCTGGGCGTCCCTGCTAAAGCTACTGCCCCTGCGACCCAACCTCGGATAAGCAGTAGAAAATGGATGGATTGATGGATAGTTAAAAACCTAATCCTTGTTTGAAACCCAAACCCAGGCTCAAAACTCTACTTTGAAACCCTAACTGTCTTGAAACCCTAATATTTATTGTTATTTCATTGTATCTCTTAACCCTAACTTGAAACAGCACTTTCATCCCATACTCTGGTTTAAGACCCTGCTCTGTCTTGAAACCTCAACCTTTGGATGAAACCCTCACTTTGAACCCTAACCCTTGTTTCAGGTTCAAAACTCTCATTTCTAACCCTAACCCTGACTTGAAAGCCTATCTTGAAACCCTACATTGAAATCGTAATGCTGGTTTAACACCCTAATTTTAAATTCTAATCATGGTTTGAAACTCTAACCCTCATTTAAAAACCAAAAGTGAAACCCTGAACCATGTTTAAAACCTTCACCAAGACTCGAAACACTACTTTGAAACCATGATGGCTTGTTTGACAAAACAATTATAAATCCTAACCATGGTTTAAGACTATAACCCTGGCTTGAAACCTTAATTTGAAACCCTAATCCTTGTTTATAACCTTAGCTTCAAACCATAACCTGTTTCAAACCATATTTTGAAAAGCAATACTTTGTTTAAAACACAAACCCAGACTCGAAACCATAGCTTGAAAGTCTAAGGCTGACATGAAACCTACTTTGAAATCCTAAACCTTGCTCAACACCCTAATTTGAAACCCCAACACAGACTGAAAACCCTACTTTGAAACCATAACCCTGTCTTGTAATTCTTAACCTAATTTGAAACCCTAACTCTTAACTCTGAACTAAACTTGAAAGCCTAGCTGAAAACCTTACTTTATAACTATAAAGCAGATTTAAAGGCCTAATTTTAAAACCTTATCCTGGTCTGAAATCCTGACCCTGATTTAAAACCTTAACCCTTGCTTAAAACCCCCAACCAGGAATGAACCCTAGGTTGAAGTGCTATTAATGCTGCCTTCAAACCTTCATCTGAAACCCCAACCCTTGTTTAAAACCGTAATTTGACCCAGGCTGGAAACCCTACTTTGAAACCATAACCCTGTCTTGTAATTCTTAACCTAATTTGAAACCCTAACTCTTAACTCTGAACTAAACTTGAAAGCCTAGCTGAAAACCTTACTTTATAACTATAAAGCAGATTTAAAGGCCTAATTTGAAAACCTTATCCTGGTCTGAAATCCTGACCCTGATTTAAAACCTTAACCCTTGCTTAAAACCCCCAACCAGGAATGAACCCTAGGTTGAAGTGCTATTAATGCTGCCTTCAAACCTTCATCTGAAACCCCAACCCTTGTTTAAAACCGTAATTTGACCCAGGCTGGAAACCCTACTTTGAAACCATAACCCTGTCTTGAAATCCTTCTCCTTTTGAAATCCTAACCCTTGTTTAAAACCTTCACGCAGGCTCAAACCTCTAACATGAAACCCTAACTCTGATCCCCTTCACCACATACACATGGCTTGAAAACCCATCCATCCATTCTCAACACCACTTATCCTGTTCAGGGTCACGGGGCACTGGAGCCTACCTCAGCTGACTTCGGGCGAAAGGCAGACTGCACCCTGAACTGGTTGCCAGGCAGTCGCAGGGGACAAATAGACACAGACAACCATTCGCACTCACATTCACGCCGTCACTGAGTGGGAACTGAACCCACGCTGCCTGCAGCAAAGTCAGGCGAGTGTACCACTACACCATCAGTGATGGCTTGAAAACCGAATTTGAAAATCTAACTCTTGTTCAAAACAGCCCAGACTTAATACCCCAATTTGAAATACAAATCCCCATTTAAAATCCTAATTTGAAACCCTAACGCAGGCTCGAAATGTACATATATAATATAATGTAATGTATGTGTGTGTGATTGTGTGCCTCACAATTGGAAGCTCTCGTTGAACTTGGCGCTCCAGCAGTTGTTCTTGGACTTGGTGGTGAACTTGCGCTTCTTGTCTGCCAGCGCCGGTCCCAGCAGGGAAACCTCCACGAACGGACGGAACATTCCGGATGTCTGCCAGCGAATGTCGTTCACGCTGATCACTGATGGACGGGAACACAATAACTCAGCAACTCTAATTTCATGAATTGTGGTAAATATAAATACAGGAAGTGGTGGTCAGTGATGCTACAGTATCGTAACACGTTACTCTACGACCAATTTTACACAGTGGGTACGGAAAGTATTCAGACTCCTTAAATTTTCAGTCTTTTTTATATTGCAGCCATTTGCTAAAATCATTTAAGTTCATTTTTTTCCTCATTAATGTAGCCACAGCACCCCATATTGACAGAAAAAAACGGAATTGTTGAAATTTTTGCAGATTTATTAAAAAAGAAAAACTGAAATATCACACAGCCATAAGTATTCAGACCCTTTGCTCAGTGTTTAGTAGAACACGTGCGGGCTTCCATGTGTCTTGCACTGAGGAGAGGCTTCCGTCGGGCCACTCTGCCATAAAGCCCCGACTGGTGGAGGGCTGCAGTGATGGTTGACTTTCTAGAACTTTCTCCCATTTCCCAACTGCATCTCTGGAGCTCAGCCACGGTGATCTTTAGGTCCTTCTTTACCTCTCTCACCAAGGCTCTTCTCCCCCAATTGCTCAGTTTGGCCGGACGGCCAGCTCTACGAAGGGGTCTGATCGTCCCAAACTTCTTCCATGTAAGGATTATGGAGGCCACTTTGCTCTTAGGAACCTTAAGTGCAGAAGAATTGTTTTGGTAATCTTGGCCAGATCTGTGCCTTGCCACAATTCTGTCTCTGAGCTCTTCAGGCAGTTCCTTTGACCTCATGATTCTCATTTGCTCTGACAAGCACTGTGAGCTGTAAGGTCTTATATAGAGAGGGATGTGGCTTTCCTAATCAAGTCCAATCAGTATAATCAAACACAGCGGGACTCCAATGAAGGTGTAGAACCATCTCAAGGATGATCAGAAGAAACGGACAGCACCCGAGTTAAATGTGAGTGTCACAGCAAAGGGTCTGAATACTGACGGCTGTGTGATATTTCAGTTTTTCTTTTTTAATAAATCAGCAACAATTTCGTCAATATGGGCTGTTGTGTGTACATTAATGAGGAAAAAAATGAACTTAAATGATTTTAACAAATGGCTTCAATATCACAAAGAGTGAAAATTTTAAGTGGGTGTACCCACTGTAACTAACTAGTAAGCTAACATGTTATTTCCTGACAAGTACAGTGGACCTCGCTATTCTCAGGGATAGGAACTGGGCTGGACCGTGAATAGCGAAAATCCGTGAATAATTGAGGCCCATTACACCGGGGAACAATTAGAAAAAAAAATTATGTTGAGTTAGACTACTTGGCATGCTGATTAAAGAATTCCAGTCAGTTATTTTCTAGCACGGCAAGTTTTTTTTCTCCACAGCTTACTTTCCAGATAAGCAAAATTCCACTGATTAGCTGTAGTAAGACTTGCCAGCTGATAACGATTGGACTCATCTACAACTACGTGGCAACCTGTTTGTGCAGCTCCCAATAGGTCAGTACTATCAATATCTGCAAACAGAAAGCTAGCATAGTAGGAATTAAGGATTTGTGCCGTATCCTTTGTAAAACATAATAGTGTTAAATAAACATTGCATTCATGCCTGTTTCTTTCATATTTCATTGTATGTCAATATTTAAAACGTTTTATAGAGCAAGCAAAAATCTGTTGAGTACAGTATTTTTCATATTTTTTTAAGAAAACAGGGATATATAGTTCAAAAACTTGATGTGATAGAGAAAAACTGAGATCAGTTTTGGATTCCACACCCAAAAATTTGTTAAAAACAGCTGTCAGACCAAACTCAACAAAAATTGTATTCCCCAGTGTTAACGCATTGGTAAAAAAAAAAAAAAAAAAAATGTTTTAACCCCAAGAATTCTTGAATAGGATGGGATACACCGCCAATATGCATTTTCGGGGTTGGTTCCGACTTGAAACTTTCCATTTAATTGATTCACAAAAAGGTTCATCTTGTGTGGTTCATGTGTGCACAAATTCCCCTGCTGGCCAAATCCTGATTGTCATTTGAACTATGTGTGATGGCTTTTTTGCAGTCTTGAAACAGTATCCGCATGGGGAATAATCCGTGAAATTAAAACACCATAATTATATTTGATATATTATATTATTATATCATTAATGTAATGTATTTATGATTAATGTGTGGTTAAGACGTCAATCATTGTGAAGCCCTTGGAGACTTGTGATAAAGAGCGATACAAATAAACTAGTGAAGGGGATCATCAATTATTTTTGTATTTAATTTCAATTTGCTACACTCATAATAAAATATTTGGCAATGTTTGGTACTGTGCGGTGTCGCTGAACTTCTAAATCGAACCAGTTTGCTTCCTGAGGGGGGGAAGCGCAGAACTCAAAACTGAATTGGAAAACAACAAAAACTTGGAATAAGAAAAAAAAGAAAAAGCTTCTGAATTATAGTAGTAAGTCATGAAATATGTTACTACTCATAACACATTACATGGCAAATAACGTGCGATATCTTATTTGGCGAGATCTACTCAAAGCGTTGTCATACATGGGAATTTTTTTTTTTAGCAGACTATAAGAAAAAACGTGAAGTTGGCTAAGCAGCCCTCCATGGATCCACTACGCTGTTTTCCTCATCCTTTCATAAATCATGCCAACACGTGAACGACTTATCAAAACACTGAGGTTTCATACGTAAGCATCGACATGATTTGCCTACAACAAATCCTGCTTCGATACGCGCTTCTGAAATTACTCCCGGGGTTGCTCGGCACGATTTTGTCCATCACTACCTTTGACGTTGACTTTGCGGTCCTTGGTGAGGACGTCCACCTGTAAGACGACTTCGCCAATTGGTTTCTCCACTCCAGAACCTCAAACGCAAAAACACAAAAAGTCACTTTTGGCATCAACGCTGATTACTACTGGAAGTGCTGTATCACGCACATTAGAACACAACACTCTCAATTCAAACCAAAACCTTGGGTTGAAACCATAATTTGACACTGTAGCCCTGGCTGCAAACCTTACTTTGAAACCCTAACTCTGACTCAACGCTCCAACTAAGTTGAAACCCTAACCCTGACTTGGAACCCTAATTTGAAACCCTAACTCAGGGTTGTCAAACACATCGTAGTTCAGGGGCCACATAAAGCCCAATTTGATGTCAAACAGGCCACTAAAATCATACCACACGTAATATATTCATAATTAACAGTAAGTTTTTTTCCCTTTGATTTAACACAAAACAAGTACACAAAGAAAATCTTTAAATGATTACATAAAAAAAAAAAAACATCTCAAATTTCTTGAGAAAAGGGTTAGTTACATTTGTTATATGTTAATTCTCAAAATTGTCCCTATTCCCCACGGCCCCTTATGCCTCTTATGTATTTTTGTTCACTTTCAAATTCCTTCTGCGGGCCGGATTGTACTCCCTACTGGGGCGGTTTGGGCCCGTGGGCCGTATGTTTTTAACCCCTGCTTTAACGCATGTTTGAAACCTAACCCAGGTTCCAAACCCCAACCCAGATTTCAAACTCTAACCCTGATCTAAAAGCCTAAACCAAGCTTGAAACTCTAAACCTATTTTGTAAGCCTAAGACTTGTTTGAAACCCTAGCCCTGACTCAAAACCTTACTTTGAAACCCTATCCCTAGCTCAAAACCTAACTTTGAAACATTAACCCTTGTTTAAAACCCTAACCCTGATTCAAAACACTAACACTGTCCTGAAACCCTAACCCCAGCTTGAAACCCAAATTTGGAACCCTAACCCTGGCTCAGAACCCTATCTTGAAACCCTAACCATTATTTGAAACTCTAATGCAGGGTTGAAACCCTAACTGTGGGTTGAGGCTTTAACTTGAAACCTTGGCATGTTTGAAACCCAAAACCAGGTTGAAAACCGTAACCCCAAATCCGTAACTCTGATTCAAAACCCTTACCCTTTGAAACTCTAACCAAAGCTTGAAACCCTTGTTTAAAACCCTAATGCAGAAATCCTTATTGAAACGCCAACCCTTGGATTGAAATCTTAACATGAAACCATAACTCTGACTTAAAACTAATTGAAAACACAAGTATTGTTTGAAACTTACTTTGAAACCCTAGCCCTTGCTTGCAACCCTAATTAGAAACTCTCACTCTGACTTGAAACTCTAATTCGATAATGTCAACCCAGTCTTACGTAACGGAGTACAATTTCCTCGTTACTGTCCTTAAGTAGAATGTTCACATCTTTGTTATTTTTATTTCTGGCATACTCCACAACATTCCCTCAGTAAAATGTATACTTGTACTCTGATATATTTCCCCTAACCATCTTTCACTACTCATTAATATTACTACAAGGTTTCTTTACCTTCTACCAAAGTTATTTTCTGTTAAGATACTCGTACCTTCACTGAAGAATCACTTTCACTTGATACAAGACAAAATGACGAAAATTCAAGATGAACAGATGACATCATTCAGGGGGCGGGGCTTAAGAGCTCACCTCGATCAGGTCGAGTCTTCTCATTGGCCGTGATTCGAATGCCCGTGCCGCTGTGCACTACACACAGACGCACACACACAATAAGCATGCGATTTGATGAGTGCTAGGTGCGCGTGTGTGTGTGTAGTGTTATGGTCGTCACCTTGTTGGCGTTGCGTGCTGACGAAAGTCCTAATGAGGGCGTCCGTGCTCTGAGAGTAAAGCGATAAAGCGTAACTCAGCGATGACAACTCGGGACTTTTCTCCACAAAAGATTTCTTCAGGCCGTTTCCTCCAGCGTGGAAATATTGCTACAACAACAACACAATTATATTAAGTTGATTAATCATTCATTCATTTACCATACCGCTTATCCTCACGAGGTTTGCGGGCGTGCTGGGGCCTATCTCAGCTGACTCTGGGCCAGAGGCAGGGTACACCCTGAACTGGCCGCCAGCCAATCGCAGGGCAAGTTGATTATATTTAATTGAATAAAGTTCCTTAGCTCGAGGAAGAAAAGATGCTAAACCACGAGAAGCCAGATTGCGCAATCTCATATTTAGCCTAAGTGGCGAAATGTTCAAAGCACTTGAAAGTGCTTGTTTGGAAACCTAAAGCAGGCAGCTTTGAGACCCTACTTTGAAACTGTAATAAGGGCTCGAAACCCTACTTTATAACCCTGACCTGGACTTGAAACACTAAGTGGCTTGAAACCCTATTTTGTAACCAAAACCTACCTGAAAACCCTAACCCAGGCTTGAAATTCTAATTTGAAGCCCTAACCTTTGCTTGAAGCCCCAATTTGAAACCCAACCCCTAATCTACAACCCTAACCCAAGATCAAAGCCATTTATAACTCAAATGTAAAACTTGAATCCTTGTTAGAAACCCTAACCCTGTCTTGAAATCCTACCTTTACTTTAAAACCCTAATCTTGTCTTGAAACCCTAAAACTGTAATATAAACCTTAATCCTTGTTTGAAACTCTAATCCTGGCTTGAAACCTGATTTTGAAACCCTAACCCTCATTTGGAACCCTAACCCTGTCTTAAATCCCTAAACCATGTTTTAAAACTTCAACTGCCTGAAATACTAAATTGAAATCCTAATCGTGTCTTGAAACCATGACCTTTGTTCAAAGCCCAAATTTTAAACTTTAACTGTGGTTTAACTTGAAAACCAAACCCAGGTTTAAAATTTTAATCCGAACCCTACTTTAGGCTTAGTCATGTGACTCAATGGCTCCACCTACCTTGAGGCTCTCCAGGCTGGCATCCACCACGGTGCACTGCTTGGGCGTCAGCATTTTTGCCTCACCTCCGCCGCCACCCTAAAAGACAAACATGTGGTCATAATCATAATACTAATCATCATAATAACAATAAGATATGTTAGTTACCTTGAGGTTGGACAGTCCTTTGGCAGCAGTAAGGATCTGAGCACCCTGTAATTATTATACATAGTACGTTATTACTATTATTATTATTAAGGCCCGACCGATTAATCGGATGGCCGCTGTAATCGGCCGACATTAGCTCTTTTCAAATCGAACAAATATCGGCTGATTTTTCTTTTTTTTTTTCAGATTGTTGTAACTGTTGTAAAGTCAAACAAATACAATACAAAATATTGTAAAACAGTCAAATGTTATGCCTGTAATTCATATCTTCATTGTTGTAACGGACCCAAAAATACGTTATTTTATTAATTATTTGACCAATTGATCAGTTATCAGAATTTTATTTTACCAAATATCGGAATCGGCATCGGCTTAAAAAAATCCATATCATTCAGGCCCTAATTATTTTTGTTTTATGCCATATTTCAGACGGGTTTGAAACAACAGGTTTTACTAGCTACCAGCAGATGGCAGCAAAGCGCTTCTACTGCACGACCATATAACGGTAGTAGCGCGTATACAAAGTTAAGGAGGACTTCAGTGAAGAAGCACTGACAGGGTTACGGTTACAAATTTAGGGTTTTGAAGCCTGGTTTGGCGTTTCAAACAAGGGTTCGGGTTTAGAATTTGCGTTACAAGGAGGTTTAGGGTTTTAATTGAGATTTCAAGCCCGGGTTACAATTTAAAAGTAGGGGTTCAAGCCAGGGTTATGGTTTTAAATTAGGTTTTTGAGCTAGTGTTACAGTTTCAAAGTAGGTTTTCAATGTAGAGTTATAGGGTTTTAAATTAGGGTGTCAAACAAGGATTAGGGTTTCAAGGCGGGGTTATGGTTTCAAATAAGGGTTTTAAACCTGGGTTAGGATTTCAAATTAGGGGTTAAAGCCTGGTTCACTTTTACAAATTGGGGTTTCAAAGTAAGGTGTCAAACCAGGGTTACAATTTTAAAATAGGGTTTGAAGACAAGGTTACCGTTTCAAATTAGGGTTTCAAGGTAGAATTGGGGTTTCAAAGAAGGTGTTTTCAAGACTTGTAATTTCAAATGAGGGTTTCATACCAAGGTGACGGTTTTAAATTAGGACTTTAAACAAGGATTAGGGTTTCAAAATAGTTATGGTTTCAAATAACGAGGCTGGGGTTGTAATTTCAAACAACGGCAAGAATTTTCAATTGGGCCTTTGAGTATGGGTTTCAAAGTAAGGTATCAAACTAGGGTTAGGCTTTCAATGGGTTAGAAGTTGGTTATTATTTTGTTACCAGGCTGTCGTTACAGTTCGGCAGCACGATGTTCTTCTCCAGACCACAAAGGACCGCCTTCCACAAGTCCTTCAGGATCTTCTTCAGGACTGCCTTCTCACATACGTCTGCAAACACGCTTAGTCTACACGCACGCACACAGAGGAAATAATGAGACCAAGTTGATGATGATGTAAGTAAAAAGGATGATAAAGTACGTAAAGTGCATATGTACTTGGCGTCCAGGAATTCCATGAGCGGTCTCAACATGGTGTCGGCATCCCCCTCGGCCGTGTTGGGGTTGGGGGGGCCCCTCATCTGGTACAGAAGCTCGGACATCTGATGCATGCAGGCATTGATGCGCATCTGAAAGCTGAATGAAGGGCAAGCAGAAGAAGAAAAACGCAATCTGTCAGTCAACATGATGGTTGAAAAATAAATTGACTGTGGGTGAAATTGTTCGTTTGTTACAATGAGTGCGTGTGTGTGTACACCCGTGTGTTTAGTGTGCTACTAAATGTGTATGTGTGTGTAAATTTTAAACTGTGCTTACTAGTTTGTCACGTGTGTGTGCTACATTTCACCTTGAACGTTGGGAACCACTATAATAACTTAATTGGCATGTATGAACTAGTGTACGTGTTTTAATAGTGTTACTATTGCATTTAACAGTGCGCGTGTGTGTATGCGCGCGCGTACCTTTTGGCAAAGACGGCACTGAAGTTGTCGAGCATGCCACTGAGTTTCATTTGTAGCTCGTTGAGGATGTCGGCAGCCTCCGTGTCCAACTACAACACACACACTAAATTGAGTTCTGTGGTAATTGGGGCCAAAAAAGGACCCTTCTAGGAAGTACTCGGGAGGGACCAGGGACCTTGGGGGTGGGGTCGACAGCGCTCGAAGCATTGGAACTGTTTAGTTGTATGATAAAGGATGCCAGGTATGATACATCTGGTCTACCACCAGTTTTACGACTTTCCTGAGGCTTTTCAATCTGCTTTGAAGAAGAGGAGGCTAAAGCAAAAGAGCTAATGTAGAGAAGAAACCAACCAACCTGCTTCTCTTTGTCTTTCTTCTCAGCCTGAAACACAACACACACACAATCCTCACACTGATGTGAATTACACTACTTTGATCACTCATCAGTATGTGGTTAATGTAGTTTGTTATTTATGTGTATGAATATAACATCAAAAACACGCTTACACTCACGCAAACACACACATTGATAGCATTCAGAAACAAACATACAAATAGATACACAAAGAATTACAAATGCACTTAAACATGCATACATACACGAATCAGAGAAAAACACACACAACATAGATACACAAAAAAACTACATATACACAATTATGAACAAACAAATTCACACACACGTTAACACATGTACAGGTAAACAGAGACACACGTATAAATATACACATACACAAATATAGATATACACACATATAGACTAGCTATGCAAACACACGCACGCACACATACACACACACACACACCTTTTCCTCAGATTCCAACTGTCCAAATGTGAAAATAAAAAAAATAGAACCACACAACAAAAATGTGTTATGTAATGTCAGGATGAATGTTCAACATTTAAAACACACACACAAACAATAACACGCATACACAAAGACACAGACCTTTTCCTTGTCAAATTTCAACTGTACAAAAACAAGACAAAAAGATGAATGACAAGAATGTATATTATTTGTATGACAGTTAAAAAAATATATAAATTATTTTAAAAATATATATATATTAAAATGTAAAATCTAACAGTATTTATTGTCAAATGTTTGTTGTGGTGGGTCACCTTTTCCTCTTCAATCTTTTGGATGACAACAAAACAACAACAACAAAAAAGAAAAATAGAAAAAAACATTAACCTCAATGTTTACACGAGAACCCATCCAACCCACCCCCCCACCACACACACACACACACACACACACACACACACACACACACACACACACACACACTAACTTACTCTGACACTACTTCAACACACACACACATACGTAACCTCAGTGTTCACAAGAGAAACACACACACACACATACACACACACACACACACAAAGTGGGACCTTGTCCTCCTTGTCTTTGTTGTCCATCTGAGCATGTACGTGAACAGAGATAGGACAGGAAGTGAAAAACAGGAATTGAATTTCGTTTTTGACCTTGTCATTGCCAGGGGTAAATGCTAAGCATGCTAATGCTAAAATATGGCCGCCGCTTACCTCCGAGCCTCCTGAATCCGAACAGCCCGACTGAGTCACAAATGAAGATATAATTTATAAAAAAGAAACAATAAATATATCAATAGCTAACTAGCATATAATACCCACCACGTCATCATCATCATCACAGCCTTCATTGTCATTGTTGGCCTGCAGGGGGCGAGGTGAGCAAAAAAACAAAAACAAAAAAAAAAACTGAACTTTGAACCAATCTACCAAGGTCATGTGATCGTGTCATCATGAGACAGATACACCCACCTCTTCATCAAACTCCTCTTCTTCACTATCCAACTTACAAAGAAGCAACAATATTCAACAGCAAATGAATCAGATGAAAGACAGAAGTGATTGTTGGTAAATTTGGGTAAGATTACAAAAGGGGAGTTACTGGTGAGTTAAGGAAAGGGAAATTGCTAATACGTTTAGGAAAGGGGGGGTTGGTGATGAATTAAGGGAAGTGGAATTGCTGGTAATTAATGAAAAGGGTATTATTGTGAATTTAGGAAAGGGGGATTGCTTGTAAATTCAGGAATGTGTGGATTTCTGATCATTTAAGGAATGCATAAATGCTGGTAAATTTAGGAAAGTAAGATTGTTGGTAAATTAGGAAAAAGGTGATTGTTGTAAATTTAGATAAGTGGGACTGCTATAACTTTAGGACAAGGGAGCTACAGTAAATTTAAGAGACCAGGTTCACTTGTAAACCAAGGAAAGTGGGGTTGCAAGCAAATTTAGGAAAGTGGGGATATTGGCTGGCTAAAGCCTGGGGAAACATTGTTTCATCACCAAGGTATGCACATCTGGTTTGACAATAACCATAACATTTACTGCATTTATCATGAATAAATATGATTAGGCTCAAGAGAGGGAAAATAAGGCAGGGCTTGGGGGGTCTGAGAGGCGACATACCCTCTCCTCCTCAACGGTAAACTGCCAAAAACAAAAACACTGAAAAATCAACAAAACCGTCTTTGAACCAGATTGAAAAGCATCAAAAGTGGACATCCTTGATCATACTGCACATTCTGGCTGTCATCCTTTCAGCGTTTATTCCACATCTTTGATATCCACCTTAAGGTCTTCAACTTGTATGCGTTTTATCGTCACTAGTAAGACAATTCAGTGTACTAGTAGAACAACTGTGTCTTACTAGTAACGTTAAGTGCCATTTTTGGCCAACAAGTACAGCCTTTCAGCTGTTAGTTGTAAGTGCTACATGTTAACTACAAGTAGCACACAGTTGTCAACTAGTCCACAGTTTTGCCTAGCTAGTATCATGTTATTGTCCTACTAGTATGCCAAAGTTGTTGTAACCTATTGTACTACTGGTGTCTTAAACTACTCGTGGTAAATTTAGTAGTAGGGACCAGGGGCCTCATGTACAAAAGGTGCGTACGCACAAAAACGTGGCGTTCGTTCTTTTTCACGGCAAAGGTCAGATGTATCAAGAGTGACATGGCCGTGGAAATGTGCGGTGCCTCACGCCAACTTCATGGCTGGCGTACGCACGTTTCTGCAGCGGTTGGTGCTTTGGCAACACTTAGAGGTGATGCTGGGAAACTTATAATAAATCTGCACATCAGCGACACATGAACAATTAGTACTGATAAAGAATTAATGCCCGACAGCATTTGATTTCAACAATTTAAAAGATGCAAGGACTCCGAATTCACTTGTTAACCAGTGTATTTAATGAATCACTGATATTTGTGAGGACACCTATTAATTGATCAAGCTGATCATTCATGCCACCTATTGCCCTCACAATGTCCTCGTGACTCCAACACATGCACGGGTGAGGACACGGCCAGTCGGGCGGCAGCAGCAGCCGGTTGTGGGAGTGTAATTGCAATTGTAATTGCGACGCTGGGGGGGAACAGGGGGACGAATCCTCCGCGTCTGTGACACTAGAGCAGTGATTTCCAACCTTTGTGGAGCCAAGGCACATATTTTACAATTGAAAAATCTTTCGGCACACCAACAAAAATGTCAAAAAAAGTGGATACATTAATTACTGCATGTACTTCCTGCCATCTAATAGAAGAGCATTTATCTGTCTCCCACTATGCTTCACTGGCATAAATAGTTGAACAGGTATATTATTTCTTGTAAACAAATATTTTTTGGAGCAATTACGTAAAAGTTTATAATTTCCCACGGCAGACCTGAAGAGTGGTCACGGCTCACTCATGTGCCCTGGCACACTGGCTGAGAATCACTGCACTCGAGACATCGGGGACGGTGGACGAATCTCCCGAAAATGTAACACGTGGCTGCGATTGCTTGTCCTCGCCTGTGTATTAAAATAATTGTGTAATCAAACAGGGGTCAACATTTTTGATATCCTCTTTGATATGCTGATGTGATTCTATTTGAATTCAAAAGATTTATTACAAATACCACACATACAACATTTACGCATGAACCTTTATCTCACATGGCTAAGTGTAGGTTACTGTATAAACACATTTGTTGTGAGTTCTAAAAATACATGGTATTAACCTTGTGGGGTGATCATAGTCAGCCACATGTGCTCCCACCAACCCTGAGAGAGCAGCGTCACCCATGATGCAGCGACTCTCTACTCGAACGGGGTGAGGCCCTGCGCGCCCGTTCCTCCGCCTGTTTTGGCCACACTTTGGCGGTGGGCAGCTGTCCTCCGCTTCACGTCCACTTTACTGTCTGACCACTACTGTTTTAGTTCAGCGTCTGTGCGCTGTTCCGACCCCACAGCATTGACAGCCGCACACACGCTGTCCCATTCGCTCCTCTTTCGCGTGTTGTTAACGCCGTAGGACAGCGTGCCAAAGAGGATTTTCTTGCGCGCCTCCACTTTATTGACCAACTTCACATTCAGAAAAATTCTCTTTCTTCATTATCTTGCTCATTTTCCTTTTTTTCTGATCATGTAGAGATCGGCATCTCAGGTGCAGGGTTCATTTAAATATGATTTGCATATTTAAATGTGGGCGTGGACAGGGAGGGGTCAGCTACTCCAACATGTGCGCTCAATTCTACATTGATTGGGATGTACGAAGGAAATGTGCTTGGATTCATGCGTACGCACAGATTCATACGGATATTTTTGTGCGTACGACGTTTTCTGGATTTGAGCGTACGCCATGTTTCAGTAGGAAATCCACGCAAGTCTTTGTACATGAGGCCCCAGGAGGTAGTAAAAGTAGATTACTAGTGTGTGACACACCATTAGTTACGCCTAGTAGTGTTACTTGTGTACCACAGTAAGGTTTAAGTGCATACTAGTAGGCCAAAAGTGGCACTAATTGTGAAAAAATAAGAAAAGGAAAAAAGTGAAGAGTCCACAATGGACACCCGCGTTGTAGCTGACTGACCTGCTTTGCTCCCATGGACTCAAACATCCTCTCCAGAAGGACTCTCATCTGCTGGATATTGTTCATCAGCACGCACGGCTACGCAACAACAGAAAAACAACACAGCATGAAGCACGCTACTCCGAAGACCTTGTTGATTTATAATGATGTCGGTGGTATTTGTGTACTGACAATCTTCTCTTTGTCGCAGTAGGATGGAAAGGATTTGGCCAGCAGGGCGCAATACTGCAGCAGGACTTTGCTGATGGTCTGAACAAACAATAACAAGCAAACAGGCAAAAATCTCTTTTGGCTAAGAACATTAGCATTGCCGGCTGCCAGGTCACGCAAGAAAGCATCATGGGAGATTTGAGACCATCAAAGTACTTTAATTAAAATCAAAGAATGATAACAATCCTTTAATCAGACAACTACTATAAACTATGATAATAATCATTTGAGCCTGCAACTACGATGACAATAATCGACATCGGCAACCACTGCGATCATTTTAGATACAGCGGCCTACGATGATATGAATCCTTTGATCTAACATCTACAATTATGATAATCCTTTGAACTGTCAACCACTATTGCAAATTTGGATCTATCAACCTACTCAAGTATTTATGTCATTTCTGGTGTTGGCTACTGCCCACAGTAGCTGCGTTTTGCTGTTTCACAATTAACCCTAAGATAAACAAACTAGGGTCTCCTGTGGTCATTGAAGACACTACAGTACTGTAACGAACTTGGCAATGTGTGTTTTCGTTGTGTGTTACTGTTGAGGGGTTGTGGCGAGCATGTCATGTTCTGTTACGCTGAGCACTGCTATTTCCAAGTGTTTTTGAACGCATCGCTCGGCTCAAGTGTGGGAACGAGGAGGGAGAGACCCGCAGAGCTAGAAGCTAATGGTCGTGTTCAGTTCGTGACTTGGTTGTTCTGGCAATAGAGTTTGAGCATATGTAGTGCGGTGTCACGGCTAATGACGTCACCTTGGCGAATCGTCTGTTGTAGTGAGCCAGCACAGTGGGGTCGGGGCAGTCCAGCTTGCGGATGATCCCGAAGCTTTGGTTGAGCTGTGTGAAAATGTCCACCACCGAGCAGGAGAACAACGCATGCTCCGATGTCGACTGGAACTGTGGACGTGGGAATATAAATAACGGGAAGGTTTTTTTCACATGACTTGCGAAAAGGTCAACTTTGATGGACAGTGTGAAAGGGGTCATGTTTTCTCTTTGCTCAAGGTTAAGGTTAGGAAAATGGGAGATTATTGATAAATTTGGGGATTGGGGAATTGCTGGTAAATTGAAGAAAGAAGGGTTTAGAAAAGGGGTTGGCTGGTCAGTTAGGAATGGAGATTGGATCAGAATTGTTGCTACATTTTGAAAAAGGAGATTGCTGCCAAGTTTAGAAAAGAAGGGTTAAGGAAATGGGCGTTGCTGGTGAATTTAGGAAAGGGGAATTGCTGGAATGTTTAAGAAAGAAGGGTTGTGGGTAATTTTAGGAGATTCCTAATATGTTTAGCAAAGTGAGATGGCAAATAAATTTCGAAAAGAATCAATTTCTGGCAAATTTATGATTTCAGAAAGAGAGATTGTTGGTAGGTTTTGGGGAGGGAAGCTTGTCAGTATCAGGAATGTGAGATTGCTGGTAAATTTAGGAAAGAGTGTTCAGTAAAGGGAGATTGCTGGTACAGTATGTGTCGGAAAGGAACAGTGTGTGTGTGTGTTTTGACTCACTCCTTCCCTCTTGTCCCTCTCCAGTGCTCCGTGCATAAACTCCATGGACACGTCTTCATTCTCAGCCAGCCAGGCCAGGACGAACTGCAGGAACCACCTAGAACAACATTAACAGCAAAACAACAACCCGTCGAATGCGCAACATGTTCTGAACATGGATGTGATGGATCCGCATGAGGAAGACTGCGTCTTACGCAGGATACTCGGGAACGCTGTCGGCGAAGGCCGGAAGATCCGAGACGTACTCATTGTAGAGCCACTTGACCTTGAAGTGAAGATTCATGTAGTCGGAAGGCTTACACAGACGATGATGATCGTGCTCTGGGGAACACAAATTAACATCAAACTTATCTAATATCCTAAATTTACCACCACTCACCTTTCTTAAACATGCCAGCAACCCCACTTTCTTTAACTTGCCAGCAACCCTTTTCCCTAATTTTACCAGCAATCACCTTCCCTTCACTTAGCAGTGATCACCACGTTTCAGTGTTCAGTAATACCCTCTTCCCTAAATTTGCTCGCAATACTGCTTTTCCGGTGGAACGGTGTACGATTGGTTAGCACATCTGCCTCGCAGTTCTGAGGACCGGGGTTCAAATCCCGGCCCTGCCTCTGTGGAGTTTGCATGTTTTCCCCATGCCTGCGTGGGTTTTCTCCGGGCACTCCGGTTTCCTCCCGCATCCCAAAAACATGCAGGGTAGGTTAATTGAACACTCTAAATTGCCCGTAGGTGTGAATGTGAGCGCGAATGGTTGTTTGTTTGTATGTGCCCTGCGATTGGATGGCGACCAGTTCAGGGTGTACCCCGCCTCTCGCCCGATGATAGTTGGGATAGGCTCCAGCACGCCCGCGACCCTAGTGAGAATAAGCAGAGTGGAAGATGAATGAATGCTGCTTTTCCTTAATTTAGCAGCAACCATCCCTTCCTAAACTAAGCAGCAACTCCTACTTTGCTAAATTTACCAACAATCCCTACTTTCCTAACTTTATCAGCAACCCCTTTCCTGAATCAACCACCAACCCCCTTTCTTAAACTAACAAGCATCATCCCCACTCCCCCCTCTACTAAACTTGCCAGCAACCCCCCTTTCCTTTCCTTTGATCCAACTACAACAATGAATAATCCTTTATTCTAGATTCTGTTGTTTTACCATCCTGGAAGTCTATTCTGCGGATCCGGAAGGTGCTGGGAGCTGCTGCTGCCATGGTGATGCAATAGCAAAAAATAAAAAATAAATAAATAAAAAATACAAAAACAAAAAACAATGACAGCAAAGATAAAAAGGAGGAAGAAGATGATGATGATGATACACTTTGTGGAGAAAGCGGTGACTCAGGGAAAAAGCTACGATGATGGATTGCTACGCTCCAAACGCAGCCTCAAACACACAAACACAAATTTAACACAAAGACTACCCCGCATTATTAACTGCCATACAAGTATAAAAATAAAGGCTCACCACTGGATAATACAACAAAACCTGAAAAATTTGTGACACATTTGTTGGGGATTCCAACAAAATGGAAATTCCGCAATGTCAATGTGGGAACCTCTCATGAAAAATGCTAATGGAAAGCAAAAAGTAAGTCGACAGAGATGGAATACTAACATGCCTACAGTACATTTGGTATGTGGACATATGGCAAGGCAGCATCCTGAGTTGGCAGTTTGATTATACATTAAAAAGCATATATAACGCCCTTTAAGCAGTGGGTATTGTTTCAAATGTGAGAAGATCAAAAGCTATTATGCTAACAATTGGAATGCTCGCATACGGCAAGATAGCAACCTCGACAAGCTTGATATCTCGATAAGTATTTTACATCCTGCCTTTTGGTCGGGTATCCTATCAAATAAGAATTGACCTATTGCTAACATGCTAATAGTTGGTAAACTGATTGTGGTTATGGTTTAAAATAAACTGTTAACTTCTTTTTATACTTATGAAAGTAAAAAAGTAAACTTTTTCAAATCTGAAAAAAAAAAAAAAAAAAAAAACGGACACCGCAGTCTAGACGACTGTTTTCTAGTAAAGGCTAAGAATATGTTCCAGAGACGATCACGTGACGGCTAATATGCTAACAATGCTAGCAACCAATGCTTACCAACGTTCCTGCGGTAACGATTTCCTTTAACCAAAACTGGAGGAACATCAAAAATGATCAAAGAAAATAACTAACTTAGTGAATACGAAAAAAAGAACTACAGTAGATGGAATAAAACGACAAACACGCACCCACAGGAACCCACGCACACAAAATCATACCCTGCAGAGCGTACTTGACGTCCTGAGCGAACAGCGTCCACATCACCTCAGCACTGACTTTCCCCACATTGAGTTCCTGAGGAAACCTGAAGGGGGAGAACATGTGTTTTTTGTTTCATGGCGATTCATTCATGTTTGACCCACACACAATGAAAAAACCTCCACAGTTTTACAATTTAGCGTTCACCATATGTTTAGTATAAATGGTTCAAATTTGGTAGCAATTGGACTAAATCTCTAGGGGTAGTTTGTCTCTAAAGGACCAGTGGAAATGGCCAAAATGAGTTTTGGCCAAAATGGTTTTGAGCTAGGGCTGCATGATTATGGCCAAAATAATAATCGCGATTATTTTGACCAATACTGTAATAACGATAACTTGCCACGATTATTCTTCATGTTAGGCAAAAAATATTTTTATTGCACTACTTTTCAACAAACAATATGTAACAGTTTTCAGTGCAAAATGAATATTTAAAATGCAAAAGGAATATTTAAATAAGTAAATAGTATATAATATAATATATATAAAAACATATATAATATGTATTTAATAAATAATAATAATGACAAATAAATGTACCTAAAAAAATTCTACTTTACCAAGGGCTGAATAAATATGCTATTAGTAAATGCAATCACAACTACAATACAAATACAGTTAATGCATAAAACACAGTAAAATTAAGCTGTAAGCACCGACTTTTCATTTGAAAATCCATCCATCCATCCATTTTCTGAGCCGCTTCTCCTCACTAGGGTCGCGGGCGCGCTGGAGCCAATCCCAGCTGTCATCGGGCAGGAGGCGGGGTACACCCTCAACTGGTTGCCAGCCAATCGCAGGGCACACACAAACAAACAACCATTCGTACTCACATTCACCCCTACGGGCAATTTAGAGTCTCCAATTCATGCATGTTTTTGGGATGTGGGAGGAAACCGGAGTGCCCGGAGAAAACCCACGCAGGCACGGGGAGAACATGCAAACCCCACACAGGCGGGGCTGGGGATTGAACCCGGTTCCTCAGAACTGTGAGGCTGACGCTCTAACCAGTCGCCCACCGTGCCGCCCATTTGAAAATCCCCGCTGTCAATATAGTGAATTGTCAGCGAAGGGTACGTCTCTGGCCGGCACGATGGGCGACTGGTAAGCACATCTGCTTCACAGTTCTGGAGACCGGCGTTCAAATCCCGGCCCCACCTGTGTGGAGTTTGCATGTTCTCCCTGTGCCTGCGTGGGTTTTCTCCGGGCACTCCGGTTTCCTCCCACATCCCCAAAACATGCGTGGTAGGTTGATTGAAGACTCTAAATTGCCCCTGGGTGTGAATGTGAGTGCGAATGGTTGTTTGTTTATATGTGCCCTGCGATTGGCTGGCGACCAGTTCAGGGAGTACCCCGCCTCTCGTTCGAAGATAGCTGGGATAGGCTCCAGCGCGCCCGCGACCCTAGTGAGGATAAGCGGCAAAGAAAATGGATGGTCTCCACTGTTCTGCTTGACCATTGGTCAGTCGTGCATGGTCACAACTGCAAAGAACTCGACAGTTGTGATTTCCCTCTCTATTTACTCCCAGCGTTTTTTCGATGCGGTCATCCCAGTTGAAAAGTTGAAGTCAAGGCAGCCGCTACAACGATATAGTGTCTTACCACATGCCGGCTCTCTGCCAACGTGCTGAGAGGGCCAACTTCAAAGTATAAGCTTCATATATTACTACATTGGACATCAATGGCATTTTCAGCTTTTATTTTGAAGTTGAGCGGAGCTTAACTCATTCACTGCCAGTTAACATGGATATTTGACTTCTAAAGCCGTCAGTGGCAATGAATTTAATGAAGTCTTAACCATCCGTTTGCCCCCTGGTGGCTGGTTGACTATTTTGAGAACACTGCTGCAAATGAAGCACTTTTCATATGTATTAATGCCCGCATTTTAAATGTAAAAACATTGCCGATGATGAGGCTTATTTAATGCTGCCAGTGAAACACGTGATTACGATTATAATTAGAGTAATTGTGCAGCCCTACTTTGAGCCAAAATGACAGACTTCCTGTGTTGTGTCATGACTTCTTGAGACTTTTTTGTGGGTCCACTCATGATAGACATGGCAATTACATTTCATGTTGCCAAGTAAAACTGGCTTCAGTGGCAGAATTAAAAAAAAATCTCTCAGATATATTTGTCTTTGAAGGCTGCTGGAAAATGGCCAAAATTGTACTAAAATGGCAGCTTTTGAACCAAAATGACAGACTTCCTGTGTTTTTTCAGGCATGGCTTCTTGACACATTTTGGGGGGGATCTACTCATGATAGCGATGCCTTTGGCCTATCATCTTAGAGTTTTAATTTTGTTAAATATTCAGAAAAATGTTCAGATAATAGTAAAAAAAGATTCTCGAAAACTATTTTTCATCGAGTCATATTTTTAAAAAAAGCAATCTTATGGGAACAATAAAAAAAACTTTGTCTCAACTTGTCGATAAAAATTTTTTTCCCCTCAAACATAATCCAATAAAGAAAATCTTGAAAAAAAGCTTTTCTTTTCACTCAAAAAATACTTTTTGGAAAAAATATATTTTCTTCTTGATAAAGTAAAACAAATTTCTTAAATCCTTTAAAAATAAAAAGAGAACCTGACTTTTCTTGAGAAAAAATATCTCTTGTCGACAGGGGCTCAATTTTCTAAACAATAATTTATAAAGTAGAAGAACACTGACTGGTTGATGATGGGCGTGTACGAAATATTATCCTCCTCAATGATTGACACGATGAGCGTGATGAGTTTGGGCCAGAAGTCCAAATTCTGGATGCTCGGCCCTTGGTCTTCGGGAGGCTGGCTCTCCTCTTTCTCCTCTTCCTCCTCCTCATCACCCTCTACTTTTTCCTTCTTCTTCTCTGGCTCAAGCTGTAAGAAGGACAACAAAGAGCAAAGCATAGACTTTGAGTTCTCTAGTAGTAACTTTAACCCTTACATACTGTACTGTTGGATCAAATCTGACCCGTTTTTATGTAAAAACCTCAGCAAAAATACCGTAAAAGTAATTCTTTCATACTGAAATGTGATGAGTTTTCCTTAAGTGATGTTCACGGGAGAGTTTGAAACAGTCCCAAGAACTTTCTGTTTTTCCACCACATTTGCACAGGTTCCCTGTTGGTCTTTTACGGAGTCATGGGGCAATCTCAAAACAGTCAACGAGTCCAAGTCATGCTTATGTTGAAATTTTCAGGGGGGAAGGGTGTTCAAAGGGGAGTCAGACACAGTCCCAAGAACTGTCTGTTCCCGCCACATTTGCACAGGTTCCTGGAAAAATATGCAGCTTTTGATCATTGAAGGGTCACGGGAGAGAGAGATAATTTTATGGGACAGTGGGGGATAATGTTCTTCGGGGCGTTTGAAACAGACCTGAGAACTGTCTGTGTTTCCACCACATTTGCATAGACAGAAACATACCCCTGTTGGTCTTTGAAGAGTCACGGGGGAATCTCGAAATTACCAACATACTAAACAACAGGAACACAAGTCAAGCTAGTAATACATTTTGAAAAGATTTGGAGCTCATAATTTGATATAGACAGTGATTATGAGTATATATTCTTTTCCCGGAACACACTACGCAAGCAAGTAAAATGAACAGTATATAAGGGTAAGGCGTTTACTGACGGCGGGGGTGGTCTGGAACTGGCGGTTGAAGAGCTCCAGGCAGTTGTTGAAGATGTACTCGTAGGTGGAGTTGAGGCAGGCCTTGACGCAGTCACGGACCACCGCCGATGCCCTGGGGGGGCTTGGCAGCTCTAGGACCTGAACCGGGACCACGTGGTTAAGAACATGTCATTCCTATCAATTCAGTTGTTGTGGGAACATCTCCAACGCAACTTGTTTCAATGGAAAACATGCACAATACAAAAATCTTCACAACCCATTATTTTAGCAGTTATCCTATAGATTAAACGGCTAAAAATGTATTCTGTTATCAAACAACAACACCAACAGATAGTACAATCACAGAGTACATGGGAGGTGCAGGTATTATTATTATTTTTTTTTTGTCCACTTGGGATTGCCATCGTCACGCTCTACATTGTAGTATCTGTCTGTGTGTGGCTTTAAAAGGTGGAGCCTGACCTGGTGAGTGATGTGAATGAATGTCAACAGTACACGAGTAAATTGAGTTGTGAGCTTGGTCGCGGAAAATATTTAACTCGCAAGTCAAGGTCCCACTGTATAATAAATGAATAAACTGAGGAAGTCTACTTAGCCTGTTAGCTTGTTAGCATGTTAGCGAGAACAATGCAAGAAAATGCCATGTGGTAAGGGCGTCCAATCAGGTTTGTACCTTCATCCTGAAGAAGGTGATGCTGGTGAGGAGGTCCACTGTGGATTTGAGGTCCTGGAGGCGGGGCTTGCAGCTGCCGGGAAAGTTGTTCTGAGGACACACACACACACACACACGCACGCACACACACACACACACACACGCATTAAGCATTTATAGATTTATATGTCGTGTTTGATTTGTATTCCAGCAAAAAACTTCCTGTGTTAGAGTTCAACATTATTCTTGTTGTTTGGACACTCACTCTGTACATGGAGAGGTCGATCCTCAGGGAATTGTGCAGCTGATCCAGAAGTTTGACAAAACGATCTCTCTGTTGGAAAGAAAAAAAGCCAAAATGTCAGTCAGAAGCACAAATTCTCCCACTTTTATTTGGAAGAAAACAAATAGAATTCTTAGTGTTTTTCACTATTGCCTTTAACGATCACATCTCACTTTTGATTGGCTGGCAAACGGCTGGCTGGTTGCTTAGCGACAAGCTGGAGAGGTTTTCCCCTTTCTTTTCATGTCAGGATAGAACAATCGTGACGGCAACGTTACCTGGCATTACGGACCAACTAATCGGCCAAACTCTTGAAATTCTTCCTCTTTGAGTGTGCATGCCTGCATGAGGCACACAACTTGAGGCATACACGCACACATGAACGAGCATAAACTCAATGTGTATGGTAATATCAGGTGAGATAATTGACCCTAAAACATAGCTTCAAAGCAAAGATGTAGACATCCTGTATCTTTTTGGGCATGGCTTTTTGAAATTTTTTTTACAGGTCTACTAATAATAAACACGGCCACCAAATTTAATGTTTCTAAGTGAAAATGTCTTTGAGGCCTGATTTAAAAAAACAACAACTTCAGAACAACTTTGTTTTTGAAGATCACCTGGAAATGAGAAGACTGTCCCTAAAATGGCTGCTTTGAACCAATGCGCAAAATCTTTTTGGGCATGGGCATTTGCATGTTCTCCTCATGCCTGTGTGGGTTTCCTCCCACATTCCAAAAAACATGCATAGAGGGTTAATTGAAGACTCTAAATTGCCCGCAGGTGTGAATGTGAGTGTGAATTATTTATATGTGCCCTGCAATTGGCTGGCAACCAGTTCAGTTCAAACCCCATAATATTCACAATTTAGTGTGATCCATCTTTCTGGTATCCAGGGTTATTAGAAATCTGATCAAATCCATCTGAGTAGTTTGTCTTTGAAGGACTCCTGGAAATGGCCAACTGAACGTCAAATCAGCAGGACGGTCAAATATCCATGTTGTGGAACTGGTACACGCCCTCATTAAAAAAGTGCCATCACCTTTTCTTGGGGGCCACATGGGGACCGCAAAGGGACCGCGTCAACGCCGGGTCAGCGTCAGGACTGCTTGGCGGTGGTCTCCAGCAGTCCTGCTGCCATTCTCCAGCATCTGATGGACTTTGAAGGTTTGTTTCCAGAGCAGCGGCTCGCTAATAATCTCAGCGGGATGGTGCAATTTTACAATTTTTACTTGCTAGACTTCAGACAACTAGGTTATGGGTGGGCAGGTAATTGGACTACAAACGGTCGGCAGGGCTCCATGTCCCCAGCGGGACCCCTCTGTCATTCCGCCTTAACTGCAACCTCTACACTAGTCTACTTTCATGCAAATGCAAATCATCTATGGGCTCTTGAGTAAAAGGTGAAGACATGACGGATCTTCTGTTCAGGCTCTGGTGCATATGGTGAAAAAGAATCACACGCTTACTAGAATTATTATTATTATTATATTATTACTATTAATGATTAAATATTATTATTTAATGAAAATAAAATCACAATCTTAACTAAAGCTGTATTTCCTTGTGAAAAAATGAGCAGCATAAAAGGTGTATTTTTTTTCATGAAAAAAAAAATAAAAGTTTAAGGATATATTTTTTGGGGGCGGAACCAAGCCACATTTTATGAGAATAAAGTTGTATAATTTCCTTAAAAAAAATAATTACAACAACTACCACAGTAAAGTTGTAATTTTTCATTTAAAAAAATTACAATCTTAACAGAATAAAATTGTATTATTTTTCATGAAATATATTGCAATCATACCAGAAGAAAGTCATATTTTCTTGTGAAAAAAGTCATTGTTTTACCCAACTAAAATTGTATTTTCCCATGAAGAAAAGCAACTTTACCAGTAAAAAAGTAGTATTTTCTTCATGACAAAAATAGCCATATTACCAGAATAAAGGTGCCAGGAAAATAAAAAAAGAATAAAACAATAAGAAGTCATAATCTGATGAGAATATCAGATTTTTGTGCATCTCACAAGAAAAAAAGTTCATTTGTGAAAAAAGTTGCAGTTTTACGAGAATTTATCAATGAAAATCACAATCTTATGACAAAAGTCATGTTTTTTTTGGGGAAAAAAAATCCTACTCTTACAGAATGGGTTCATTTTGTTACTTCTTTTTAAAAATATTCATAAATTTATGAAAATAAAATTATTTTTGTGTGAAAAGTCACAGTTTTAGGAGAATAAATTTGTATATTTTTTATTTAGAAAAAATATATGTGAGAAAAAAAGTCAGATTTCTTTGAGAAAAAGTCTTAATCTTACTGAATAGGGATATTTCCTTGTCATGTTTATTTTTTGGACAAATAGTTTCTTTATGAAAATAAAATTGTGCTTTTTTGGCATATAATAAATTCACAATCTTACGGGAATAATATATGTTTTTTGGGGGGGAGTTGTAATCTGAATAAAATCAGATTTTGGGGGCAACGGCAGACAAAATTATTTGTGAGAAAAAAAATCTCAATATTGTGACAGTAAAGTTGTATGATTTAAAAAAAAATGGTTAATCTCGCGAGAATAAAGTCTGACTTTTTATGGAAAATCTTTAGTTTTAAAACGTTAAAGTGTAAAAGTTTTGACACCAACCCTAATCTGTCGAAAGCAAATGTCACTGTCATAGTGTAAAAGGCGGAGCGTCTGTTACAGGTCTGGTACGGAAATTTTACGCGAGTGTCACTTACCCCAAAGTTGGAGGCAGCAAACCTGGTGGGTGAGGAGACCTTGGTGGTGGTGGCGCTGGGATGCGCGTAGAAGGCATTAATGTTGGCCAGCAGGGTGCTCATTACGGCCGGCACACTCGGCAGCATGTACTTGGACGACAGGCACGAGAAGTGGCTGACCAGACACACAAGAAACAATTCATTACAATGTGACGTACAGTGGCGCCTTGACTTACAAGTTGTATACATTATACAGGTTGCATATATTATACTGGCCAACGGGGAGCAGTATAATATATATTTATGTACAGTATATAGATGAAAAAGACAGTCACAACTTTACAGTCAGCTGCAGTAGTATTAGTGAGTATGTTTGTCTGCTCTGCATGAGTATCTTAGGTTAAAATATACTGTATATTGTTTAAAGACTTACAATTACCACACCATCAATGCTAGTTTCGTTAGCCCCTCATGAGTAATATTATTAAGCTAGTGACTATCGTAAGTGGTTTGGTTAGATACACAATGTATTTTTATTATGTTAAGTTTCACAGTGGGCGGCATGGTGGCCGACTGGTTAGAGCGTCAGCCTCACAGTTCTGAGGTGCGGGGTTCAAGCCCCGTCCCCGCCTGTGTGGAGTTTGCATGTTCTTCCCGTGCCTGCGTGGGTTTTCTCCGGGCACTCCGGTTTCCTCCCACATCCCAAAAACATGCATGAATTGGAGACTCTAAATTGCCCGTAGGCATGACTGTGAGTGTGAATGGTTGTTTGTTTCTAGGTGCCCTGCGATTAGCTGGCAACCAGTTCAGGGTGTACCCCGCCTCCTGCCCGATGACAGCTGGGATAGGCTCCAGCACGCCCGCGACCCTAGTGAGGAGAAGCGGCTCAGAAAATGGATGGATGGAAGTTTCACAGTGGTAATAAAAAGCTTGAAGCAAGCATCTGGCCTCTTTTTTTAAGAATTGGTTACTATCTGCTAAACCGCTACTTGTTGTGAAGTTCGCTGCTGCCATCTAGCGCACGTAACTCTATTTTTTGCTCGCAACTCAAAACAAAAATAATTATTTTTAAATGATAATAAAAAGGAAAATAATTAAATAATTAAACATATTAAATAAATGAATAAATATAATTAAGTAAATAAAACTGTCCTTAAGTAATATGAAACAATTAAATAAATAGTAATTCCCATAAAATAGTTATAAACTTAAATTTGCATAAATTAGTATTTTGTACAAAACTATTAATTAAGTGTGCCTTCACGGTGTGTTTTTATTACTCTAAAAGTAAAATTTATTATCTTTTAATATTTTCTGGATTATTATTATTTTTTTAATCTGACAATTTTTCTTGCAATTCAGTTTAACACCTTCCACAACCTTAACTGGTACTGTATTCTTCATTTACTGCAATGTCCAACCCTTTCCATGTAACGTGAATGATTGACGGCAGCCTTACGTCATCGCCTGGTAGATAGACTCGACGCCGTAGCGCATGGCGAACTCATCCACTACTTCCTGCTGCACCTCGTCAAAGTAAACCTTCCAGGCGTCGTCGCCCTGCGCCGCCGGGAACTTGACCATGCCGGCGCCCTCCACATCCGTCACCAAGTGGAAAATGTTCTACCGGACCAGACCACAACTGTCCTTTAGGTATATTTTCCACGTAATCCCTAACCAAAAGGGTACCCAACACCTTACCTCATGAAGACAGGTGTACTGCATATGGTATGGTGCCACCTTTTCCTCGCCTTCGATCTCCACGCTGATCTGAAGTCGAACGGCGCCCGACACCGCTGACTTGTCGGTTCGCTTTTCTGCAAGTGCAAAAAAAAAAAAAAAGAATAAGAAAAACAACGCACAACTTGCAGTCAATCTCAAGCTAATGGCTGAAGCAGTTAGTGCTCGCCCTAGCGTGCAGTGAGGGAAGTACATCTGGAACGGGGATCGTGTACATTGTCTTGTCCGCATTATTAACCAATTGAAAGTGTTGAAAATAGCTTGAGAACAAATCTATTAACTCTCTTAAACACTCAAACTGTCTGAGAAGTGTTCTTGCCTCTTTACTCACTCGGCGGGAGCTGTGCGGCATTATGTCACCTCAAGACAAAGACCTTTTTTTAGACAACCAGTGAAAATAGTGAGGTGAGATCCATTTGAATGAGCTTTTTTTGTTAAAAATGGATCGATGTAATACTTCGGCGCTAAAGGAAGTGGTCAGCCACGAAGGGAAGTTGCATACGGATTAATTTCCACCCATTAAAGAGTTTAGTAAGCTCATCGTTTTATTTATTGCATCACTCGTGGCTCAAAGATCTTTGAGAAGGAGTTTGGGAACATGACGTAACTGCAGTCATTTGCTATTGTGAAGTATAAAAGGCTTTTGTCCGGCCGAGGGGTCGGTGGTACAAGCGCAGACTTTGACATGCACCTATCATTTTAAATCAATGAAGCACAATCATTGTATTTATTTAATTTTTTTAGGGCATTAAATCAGCGATTATGATTCTTGGGGTGGTGTTGTGTTCATGTTGGTGTGCAAATAGCAGTGGGGCCTCCAGCGTGTGGAACTATTTTATTAAAAATGCGACCGGTAGCACAGTAAGCAAGTCTTACCTCAAATATAACAAAAGTGTTATCAATGCCCATCTGAAACGGCATCCGCAAGCACTAGCTAAGGAACTGCCTAAATCCTCACGTCAACTATGGGACAATCTACCAAACGACATTTTGGAACAGTGAAATGACAAGAAGATAACATAGTGTAGGGTTTGCTTCGACGATGAAATGAGGATGACCGGTGGTCAATCAACGTCGTCTTTATTGTGAAAATGGTTAATGTTGCCAACGACTAGTGTTTCGCTCACCCATCCAATTACAAATCACACTCAGACCACTGCACTACCTCACAGACAATCAGATCGTATAAAACTCTTGAAACAGTCAACGTAACAACTGCAGGTTTGCTTCAATACATATTGCAAAGCATTTCCTCCTCCGGTAATTTTCTAGCATTAGATACTACTATTATTATATACTGTCGCGAGTAGCGACCCAACAGTTCTGTTACAGTGTGATTTGGAGTTAGACTCCAATTTTCGACTGTGAAGGTATCTGAATGAATGTGACTGGACGAGCAAGGGATTGAATGTGATTGGATGAATGAGTTGGGGGGTTGGCCAGTGCAATCGAGGACGGTGGGGAAAGTGAGTGAGCGAGCCTGTGAAAGCGCGCATAGCGACTTGACAACTGATGAGAATATCGATGAAGTCATTGATTAATCGACGTCAACTCGACAAACATCACCTTAGTGTCGACTACAAAAAATGTAGTGATCCCCCCGATGTAGTGTCGCGTACCCAGGTTATACCAGACGTCCATCTCGCCGCTGAGCATGCGGACCTCAATGATGCATTGGCCCAGGAAGTCGTCCGACTCCCTCTTGAGCCGCTGCTTCACCCTCGACTTGATGTCGTCGTCCTCGTCCCACACACGCAATTTCACGCGGTCCGACGAGTTATGGCACTCACTGGAAAAGACCACGGCGAGTTAAGAAATCGTCAAAATTAAAACATCAATGTGAGAGGGGGAACTTACAAGCTGAACTTCTCCTCCCAGACCGGGTTCAAGTTCCCGTAGATGGTCTTTGTCCTCTTCTTGGTCTTGCCCACTTGGATGGTGACGTATGGGTCACTGGAACCGGTACGGTCCTTGGCCTGTAGACCCTGCGCACTTACGACTATCACACATGCACCAGAGGAAGCACATGACTATTCAAATTGCATAACAAACACCTACTCCACACACCACACACACAATATGGAAAATAACACTCTCGTGACTAACATAATACGTAATATCCACTATTTTCAAACACAAAGGATGTGACTACTTCCGGGTCCAACTTATGCAACTATATTTCAACATCACTCCAGCGTTAAATCTCAGCATTAAAAAAAAGAAAAAAAGAGAAAAGCCGGAGTCTGAATGATGTCTCTGCCTTTGATGGACCTCAGAGACAAGGTGTGATGGCTACCATGGCAACAACCGCTGCCACAGCACGCTGCCATGTGTTAGGTTGCTGTGGTAACATTGGCACCTTGGGTGCGCGGGAGGCAGTGGTCTGTTAGCAGTGAGGTGAAGTTAGTGATGTTTGCAGTGACAAATTCTCCAACGGCCCTTTTGCCAAGGAGCCCAGAATAGGAGCTACGTGCGCCCTCTTACGTGTTCCACAGTTGAGAGCCGAGCGGCACTGCACTCCTGTGCTGTGACACGTTTATGCCATGGAGCGCAGCGAGTGCAACTCCAGCTAAGGTTGTTTTTGACACTCATGCAGTGGCTGTCACATGCAGTGAAATTGGCCTGCAGTGATGCTTGCAGTGACAAATGTTTCTTTAACACAGATGCAGTGGCTTCTGCAGTCAAATTAACGTTGCCAAGTATATGAAGTTAGGCTTCAAAATTGTGAAAAATCGAGCCGTTCTCTCCGATCTCAGATGCTGGGGGTGTCTGCTGAATCCGCTCAGCTGTCAACTGTCAATCAAATACCTCTGTACTGAACCAGGAAATGTTTTGATCCATTCAACGCTGAAAACACCGTATTTTCACGACCATAAGGCGCACTTAAAAGTCTTAAATGTTCTCCTAGATGGACGGGGATGCATGTTTTTGGGATATGGGAGGAAACCGGAGTGCCCGGAGAAAACCCACGCAGGCACAGGGAGAACATGCAAACTCCACACAGGCGGGGCCAGGGTTGAACCCCGGTCCTCAGAACTGTGAGGCAGACGCTCTAATCATTCGTACACCGTGCCGCCTCAAATATCATCATATCAGTAAAATGTATTGATTCTCAAAAAGAAATTCATTGGGGCATGTCTTTATTGATTGATTGACACTTGTGTGCAGTGACCCTTGTCGAACTTGAATTGCAGTGACCACAGTGCAGTAATGTCCTGGAGGACAATGAACGAGAACATACCGTTGATGTTGATCTTGGCTGACCACTTGGAGGTTCCGGCCAGGATGTTCTGCTTGATGCTCTTCATGTGCTGTCCGTGCAGCGTCCTGGACATGTCGAACACCCGGCGGATCTCCTCAAAGATCTCCGGCTTGTTCTTCTCGCGAATCTTCATCCTGTCCTTCATGGCCATGATGATGTGCTGCGTCCGGTCCTCCGCTCCCGTCTTGGAGCTCTTCTCGGCCGCTCCTGAGGAAGACGATGGAAAAAGGGTGAAGCTTTTGATGTGAAATCTTGAATTGGATTTTGGATGAAGAAGCTCTTCCACTCACGCTGCAGGCAGTCGGCGTTGAGCAGGTCCTGACACTTCTCGTGGACTTTGACGCCGCACTCGGCGCAGCGCATGCCTTGCCGGGCGATGCCCCACAGCAGCCCCTCGCACTCGTAACAGTAGGTGGGCGTGGTGGCGGTCCACACCTCAAAGTTGTGCGGCGTGGTGCAGGAGATGGGGTAGATGAGAGCCTGAAGCGTCTTTTTGTACACGTGGCACTTCTGTTGGAAAACACCGAACAAGCACCAGTGAAATACGGTGAACGCCCGTTTATTGTGTGTGTGTGTGTGGGTGGGGTGGGGTTATGTTCCAGACGCACCCAGAATAGGAACTCAACTTCATTTGCAGCCAATTTGGCAAAAATCCAAGCGATCAAAAATCTACAGTTGCACTCATGTGTTATGCTACATCACGACACAACTAGATAACTAGACTCACAAGCTCTTTGTCCTTGAGGGAGGTCCGCGTGGCCAACGTCTGGGACAGGCCGGCCTTCCTGGACTGGATCATGGTCTGGAAAGTGTCGAGATGTTGTTGTATCCTCACACAACACATTTTTTGAAAAAATAATCAACTGCAAGCTGATAGAACATGTAGAGACCCTTAATGCCTTTAGCCCTCTGCAGTTGGGCTTTACATCAGGACACAGCTGTACGTCTGCCACGGTAAAACTGGTAAAGGACATTGTAGGTGCCATAGACAACAGAATATTGTGCTGCTGTTTTTGTGGCTCTGGCGAAGGAATTTCTATCCATCCATTTTCCATACCGCTTATCCTCACTAGGGTCGCGGGGGTGCTTGTAGCCTATCCCAGCCCTATCGCAGGTCGCATATAAACAAACAACCATTCACACTCACATTTCACCCGTTTGTATGCCGACGACACAATTATTTATACTTCTAGCCTCCACGCTGCTCTGTCTGTTTCAGATGAGTTTTACTGACATTCAAAATGGTCTTACCAGTCTACAGTTTTCACTGAACTCAAGAAAAACTAAACATATGATCTTCAACAGTAACCTCACATGAATCAAGAACCCCAGCAATATTTTGACTTTTAATGGGTCTGCTGTTCAGTTCATCACTTGCTACAAATATCTAGGAATCTGACTTGAATGTTCACTTACATTTGAAACTCACCTCATTACGCTTCTCTCGAAAGTTAAAAACAGATTCGGCTCTCTGTCACAAAATAAATCCTCACTAAAATGTTCTTCTAAATTGCTTTTTGTTAATGACTGTACTCTCAATACTAGATTATGGAGCTGTACTACAGTATATACATATCAGCTTCAAAAACTCTCCCCCAAAAAGCTAGACACCGAATACCACGTTGTCTTTCGCTTTGTCGCCAGTGCTCCCCCACCCACCACTGTGATCTACAGTATACTACCTGGTTAATTGGCCCTCTCTTCACTCACGCAGACAAATTCACTGGTCCGTGTTTATCTATAAAACACTCATTGGCAAGACCCCACCATAATGCTCTCTGCTCACCATGCATGCCACCACCCACACTCTCCATTCCAGCAGTTTTATTAACCTCTTCGTTTCGAACGTCTGCAGTACTTTTGGTCAATCTTTTCATTTTTCTGAACAAAATGACAGGAAAACTTCACAACAAATAATAGAACTCACCTCATTCATCCCAATATCATCGTTTAAAAAGTTAGCGACGGATACTGCACATGATCACTGCACCTGTCTTTAGCCTGTTATGAACCTTTTATTCATCATATGCTATGATGTCCATCCATCCATCCATTTTCTTTTACCGCTTATCCTCACTAGGGTCGCTGGAGTCTATCCCAGCTATCTTCGGGTGAGAGGCGGGGTACACCCTGAACTGGTCGCTAGCCAATCACAAGCCACATAGAAACAACCATTTGCGCTCACGTTCACACCTAAGGGCAATTCAGAGTTTCCAATCAACCTACATGCATGTTTTTGGGATGTGGGAGGAAACCGCAGTGCCCGGAGAAAACCCACACAGGTACGGGGAGAACATGCAAACTCCACACAGTCCTCAGAACTGTGAGGCAAATGTGCTAACCAGTCGTCCACCGTGCCCCCATGCTATGATGTAATGGAACATAGTATATAAATATGTAACTATACCGCATTGTACAGGATGTGTAGTATGTGTTAATTTGTATTTGCTTTGTTTGACTCTGCTGTCTGCAGCCAGGTAAGCATTACAAATGAGAATCTGTTCTCAGTTGCCTTACCACACACATACAAACACACACACGAAAAACTCGGGGTTGAACGGACTAGTGGTTTCGATGATTTGTCGAATTTGCTCACCACAATGATGTTTAGAGCGTAATGTCGACTAGTAGCGAATCGTCCATCACCTTAATGGATTTAACTTGTCATCTATTTCTGAATGTGCAGCTTTGGTAAGCATGGTAGAACCAGTAAAGGCGGAAAAAAAGCCAGACTCAAGCATGACTTTGTTTCACATCTCGGCCCGCAGTATAAAAGTGAAAGAAGAGTGGAGAATAATTCTCCACTAAAGCGCATGTGAAGAGGTCAGATTTTTAAAAAATTCCCACCACACAAAACCCGCTGCTGTAGTGGGTCCAGAACGGGAAAAAGGTTTTATCCGCTTGGCCAAGTTGTGCAACCATGACCTGGCTGGTCCAGCAGCACGCACACCAAGCGAAAAAATGTTTTCGGTGTATAAACTGACTATTGCACAGCATCCATCCATCCATTTTCTGAGCCGCTTATCCTCACAAGGGTCGCGGGAGTGCTGGAGCCTATCCCAGCTATCTTCGGGCAGGACGCGGGGTACCCCCCCTGAACTGTTTGCCAGCCAATTGGTGGGCACATATAAACAAACCACCATCCGCACTCACATTCACACCTACGGACAATTTAGAGTCTTCAATGAACCTACCATGCATGTTTTTGGGATGCGGGAGGAAAACGGAGTGCCCGGAGAAAACCCACGCAGGCATGGGGAGAACATGCAAACTCCACTCTTCGTTGAACTTCATCTAATGCTGCAGTTACATTATGTTTCTGGTAGTCACCTTTCAGGCCACCGGGGACAAAACGGGATGGACATAGGACAATGAGGCAAACATGACAGGCTGTGATTGCCGTGGATGGCGCACTAGATTTTTAGACTATGAAAAGATATGCCAGGGCAGTCACGATGCAGATGAGAAAGCTAGTCAGCCGTAGTAAAATGGGGTGAATACAACAAAATGCGACAGTATGTAAGAGGGCGTAACAAAACGTAGAAGCGGCCTGTAGTTGGACAGGAAGCATAGTTACTGTATTTCCCTCTATTTACGACCTGTCACGGATAGACCGCGATAAAAACGTTGCAAGACTTGAATACAGAGGAAACAAACGGCCCAAATCCCTCACCCCACTACGTCGTGTGCTGGCGTCGCCACTGGGATCATAGTATAACCTTGCATAAAAATGACTGGATCAGAGCTCTTCAACCATCAGTCAACAGTGGGGAAATCTCCTTGAAAACAAGTGCAAGGACTTCCCTTTATGATTTACTATGATTTCATTTTGTTTGCGAGAAGCGTTGCTCCAAGAGAGAGCACAGGTGTGGGTGTCTCTACGGTGAATATTAGAAAAATCAAAAGGACGCAAAAAGTGTGCGAGCTCGTCCCACATCATTCAAAACACAACAATTACTGTTTGTGTGTGTTACTCACCATAGCCTGGAAGCAAGAAGAGGGGGTGGAGGAGGAAGAAAATAAAAGGTTACAGATGAGCAACCAGCTAAAAACCGGCTTACATGATTTTAATAGTATTTTATCATATTTTGAAATCTTTCCAAGGTGATTCTACCTTTTTGCTTTAGCTATTTGCTATTAGCATTGCCACAGAGTAATGGGTGAAATATAACATTTTGTGGCATTATTAATTTATTTATTTGTATGACAATTAGTTCCACTGTTGGATTTAAAACACATATTACAAATAAGACAGACAAAAAAAATGTACTATACCTTTTAATTTTGTGGGACTATAATTGTACTTTAATTTTAATGATAAATTTACACATCGAGTTGACATCTACAATGAAAAAAAGATGTAAATATAAAATTCAGTCGTTTGTCATTCCAGTGTCGGGTTTAAATATGTTTAAAAATATTTTGACAGGCTGAAAAATAAGTGAAATATGAAATTGTGTGACCTGATTAATTTAGTGGGATCATTTATTTTATAGTTTTATCCGTGACTCTTCATATTTGTTTGTTTATTATGTTTTATTCTGGTTATAATGTCACACTTTATATATATATATATATATATATATATATATATATATATATATTTATTTATATTATATATATATTTCACAATATGTATATTTCAATAGGCACAGAAATAATTGAAAAGTAATTCAAATATATTTTTGTAGTCTCATTAATTTTGTGGAATTACTTTTACTTTTTAAAATCATGAATTCACTGTATTTATGCAATTGATTACATGTCTTCTGGATCCAGTGTCACACCTTAAATATATATTAAAAAATATATATATTCATAGGCATAGAAATAAGGGAAGTGTAGTCTTGTTAATTCTGTGAGATTATTAATTTTTTAATTTACATGTACTGTATTTATATTGGAAAATGATGAAATTTGTGTGTTTTTAAGGCTATTTAAAAAAAATAAAAATAAAAAAATAAAAATAAAAAAGATTTGAACTCACCACTTCACTAACAAGGGGAATGGGCCTCCTTTTTCGGAGGTCTGGCGTGCTGTCAATGCCGAACGGTGTGTTTTCCCTACACACAAACATGCAAATACTCAGATTAGTATGTAAACAGGTGACACTGGGATATTCCCGAGTACTGCAAAGTGTTCCCTGACCCTGGCTTGGTCCATAGCTTCCTGCCGGGTTTGCCATCTTGGCCCTGAAAGACAAAGTAAAATGTCACAGATTTCAAGGGAGATGGATACATTTTACGGGTTTATGGATGCCACAACGGGCATGCACATGGATGCGGGTTGGGACTGAGACGGCTTGGTTGACTTTCAGCACAGCATGCTAGCGATAGCACCGCAACAAAAGGTCGGACTAAGGAAAAGAACAATTTAAGTTTCCTGCTTTATGCCGAGTCATCAAACTCATGCTTGAACCACGCGCAATGACCAAAACTCTAAATATTTGCAATTTAGTGTTGCCCATCTATTCATTATATTTGCTTCCAATTTGGTAGCAATCGCACAATCTTGTAGTTGTAATTTGCTTTTAAACAGCTGATGGAAATGGCCAAAATAAGCCCTAAAATGAATGCACGGCAGACTTTCTGTGTCTTTTCAGGAATGGCATCTTGAAACTTTTTTGTGGGTAAACTAATGATAGAAATGCCAACCAAATTTCATGTAGCTACATCAAGCTTCTTTCGAGGGCTGAATTTAAGAAAAAAATCTGTAGGACAACTTCATCTTTGAAATACCCCTGGAAATGTCCAAATTGGCCCTAAAATGGCTAAATTCACGCAGCTTTTCTGGCATGACTTCTTGAGACTTTTTAGTGGGTCTACCCGTGTCTACCAAATTTCATGTTAAGTGAAACTGGCTGCGGGGGCTGGATTTTCAAACGCTCTCTAGGAAGAGTTTGTCTTAGTAGGACCATTGAAATTGGCCAGAGGGTGCACTTCGAACCACAATTGCAGACTACCTCTGACTTTTCAGGCATGGTTTCTTGAGACTTTTTTTGTGGGTCTACTTATGATAAAAAATGTTTCCCAAATATCATGCTGCTAAGTGAAAATGGCTTTGGCGGCTGAATTTTCTCAGAATGAATAAGAAAATGAAAACACTTTTAAGAGGGCCTTCACACTGCATGCTCAGGTTCTAATAAACAAGAATGCTAATGCAGCAGAGTGAATGCAATAGGACACCAAAGAAACATTCCATTAAATTACACATGAACAAATTCTTGGGGGAATGCAATGTTAGTAATGTCGGGAGGCAGAGAAACCACACAGTCAGAAACCTGATCTCCATCTTGACTTCCACCTGCAAGAGAGCACAAGAGATACGGCAAAGTGTCAACACATGTTTAAGCTTAAGCACCAACATACGAGTGATCTCATCAGTGTTCATTAACACGTCCATTCGGCTATTAAAAAAAAACAAAAAAAAAAAACTGATATCTCCCTCTACCCCAAGAGATAATTCATGCCTTCTAATTCAGCAAATGGCTACCGCAGCTGGAGCGAAGGCCTGGCAATTGGCAGATGATGGATGGATGACGCTCTTGGGAGTATGAAAATCTTTAGCGGAGCCGTCAAGACAGATGCCGTCAAATTGATATTAGAGCTAATGTTTTAATGGCAGCCACACTCCATAGAGGTGTTTTGAAACATAAAACAAGTACAGAAATTCAGAATTTGATCAAGTTTGTTATTTGGTGTTAATGTTATGACTGAGCATTTTGTTAATTTTGTCTTAAGGGGATATTCTATGTCAAATTCACTTTTAATGTCTTGTAATAATAGCTGTTTGTCTGAAGTGCCTGTCAACCCATCAAGTGTGAAATTAAACAACTCCTTTGTGAGCTGCCCATTTTTACTAAATGTGTTAGCCAGCCACCCTCAATTTTGCAGAATTGTGGCATCAGAGTGAGGCTAATTTGCATAATAACCGCCCCCTGCACTATTTACGTTCGCTATTTAGTGTTGCCCCTCTGTCTAGTATATAGGTCATTTTGATATAATTTGATCAGTAACAGTAAAGACATGCCCAACTGAATTTTCTCTTGAACATTAATAAATTGTACTGATGAGTATTTGAATTACTGGCATTTGTTATACATCAAAATGTCATAATTGTTTCTAAGAAAAAAAACATTCTAAAGTGTCCCAAATGAAGTTTCATGACTTCATGTTTTCTGAAGATGCTAATTACATTTTTGGATTTATAGGATTTTTCTCCAACTACCCAATACACCTTTTCCATGAAAAATAGCACAAATGCATCTTAGTGTCTTCAGAGTTCCTTTTTTTGGTTCTTTTACAAACAGTCCTTTGCCCTCAAGCTGTCTCTACCGTTAATGCCACTGGAGAGAGAGACTTGTATGCTGTTGCTATACACCAGAGGGATCTGAAGTGGCAGGATGAGACAGCCATTTTGCATTCATACAATAGCAGACAGCAAAATAAATTGTGAAGAGCAACACGTAAATTGTGCTCCTCACATGATGTTTATTAAGCTGTTTATGTCTTTATCATTATGCACTTTTTGTCTTTACCGTAACGCAAGAAGTGTATTTCAGTTGGCCACCGCCATTTGCTCTGTCAAAGGGTTCGATCAACAAATCTTTGGCAGAATTTAAGTTGGGATAAGATTGATGCACAAATCCATAGATTCTCAGGGATAGCTGTTCCTTTTCATTGTCTTTCTAGTTTGCATTGCTAAGTTACACAATTTATTTGTCAGTTGTTCAAAGCTGTAAAGTTTTAACAGCAATCAGTAAAATTTATGAACAAAATCGGTGACAAAGGGCAGCCTTGGCAGAAGTCCAATCCTCACTGGAAACAAATCCGACTTACTGCTGGCAATGCAGACCAAACACTGATACTGGTTACTAGTGGGTCTGGTTGCCCATACTCCCGGAGCACCTTCCACAGGACTCCCCGAGGGACATGGACGAACACATTTACCAAGTCCACAAAACAAATGTAGACTGGTTGGGCGAACTCTCGTGCACCATCGAGGACCCTGCCGAGGGTGTAGCGCTGGTCCATTGTTTCACGGCCAGGACAAAAACCACACTGCTCCACCTGAATCTGAGATTTGACTTCCCGACAGACCCTGCTCTTCAGAAGCCCTGAATAGACCTTACAAGGGAGGCTGAGGAGTCTGATCCCCCTGTAGTTGTAACAAACCCTCCGATCCCCCTCTTATATCCAAATTAACCCTAAAATGTATTTTCAAGCATGACTTGACTCATCATAGACATCCATCCATCCATTTTCTGAGCCGCTTCTCCTCACTAGGGTCGCGGGCGTGCTGGAGCCTATCCCAGCTGTCATCGGGCAGGAGGCGGGGTACACCCTGAACTGGTTGCCAGCCAATCGCAGCGCACATAGAAACAAACAAGCATTTGCACTAACAGTCATGCCTACGGGCAATTTAGAGTCTCCAATTGATGCATGTTTTTGGGATGTGGGAGGAAACCGGAGTACCCGGAGAAAACCCACGCAGGCACGGGGAGAAAATGCAAACTCCACACAGGGGGGCCGGGGATTGAAACCGGGTCCTCAGAACTGTGAGGCTGACGCTCTAACCAGTCGTCCACCGTGCCGCCTCATCATAGACATGTCTACCAAATTTCATGTTGATCAGTGAAACAAGCTTTGTGATCTTAACTTTCAAAAGATTCCAGCATAACAAGCTTCATTTTCCTCATTTGGGACACATGTGAGCGGGAGTCTATCTCATCTGACTTTGGGTAAGAAGTGGGGTATACCCTAGACTGGTCGCCAGACAATCCCAAGCCATATACTGTATAGACAGTGGTTGTTTCCCTTCTAAGAATATTTGGAACTTTGGTTTGATGGAAGCATGCAATGAAGATGAGAGGGTTTACTATTGACGACTACCTGCTTCAAAGCCCTCCTGAGAGGTGGTGGACGTGCTGGCCAGGTTGCGCCTCATCTCTCGCTTCTCCCGCAGGATCTGCTGGAAACTCCTAACATATTTCAGCTTGTGTTTGTCCATCTGGGTTATCTCTAGGTTTGGCTCCTCAGCTTGGATGTCTGACTTGCCTTCGATGTCTTCTCCTTGTTCCTCTGGTTCTGCAATTGACAAGGATTCCGTGGTAGTGCCTTGAGACAGCTGGCTCTTGACTTTCCGATCTGGAGGCCACTCCTCAGGAACAACTATGTGGTCTGGTAAACTGGTGGACATGGACTTGGGGTAGGCTACAAGTTCCAAACTTGGGTAATGCTGGCTGGTGGCTACAAACTCGTCTTCAGCTTCTTCAAAGGGAGTGGTTTGGCTCACGAGGTCCCAGCTAAAAGATTTTGGAGGCATGTCAGAAAGCGTGGATACGTCAAAGTCCATCGCATTTTCCGGATCCTCGTTCGGGGGGACCTCAAGTTTGCGAAGTGCACCTCGCAAAGCAGAACTGAAGTCGGAAACGACTCGACTTATACGCCTGACGTTGAAGCCTTTTTGGAGATCTTCCTGACTCGGATGAGGGATTCGGTTTTCGGTCTTTGGTACAAAGGATTTCTCTTGCGAAGTCCACAGCCCAGATGTGGAGTTTTCATATGGCAAATAAGTTCCCTCATAACTAACAGTCTGATTGTTTGACTGGTCGCAGTTGAACCCATTGGAGGATACATAATGTCCATCAAAAGAATGGTAACCAGAAGTTTTAGGGTAGGAACAATCTGAGGTGTAGTTTCCGAGGTCCGTCTGAAATCCAGGCTGGGATTTGGATCTCCGCGTTTGCCAGTCCTCCCGACGTGAGGATGTCCTCGCAGGTGAGCTGGAGTAATGCTCCGTGCATCGAACAAAGCCACGATCTGGAGAGATCCTGGTAGTGTAGTGATCCCAACTGACCACTGCGTCATAGCAAGCCTCTGCTTTATGATCCTCCAGGTAGGAAGGTTCCCCGTCCCATAAACGCTCACCAGCAGTCTCATGCGGCGGTTTGGTGGTTTTCCACTGTTCCTTTGTCTGATTAGTAGGTCTCTCCAAATCCAACTCGGACTTGGAACTTTGAGAAGACAAAGAACTGGTGCTCAGGCAGTCTTGGCCAAAGCTCAGCTTTCGGGCTAGTGCACCTTCTGGGATGTCCGAGCTGAGGTCCGATGCATCCTCAAGTTCCTCTGGGTCCAGATGATGGGCCGATTCTGCAATTGGAGATACCGAGTAGTCCTCCGCCCTCAGTCGTAATTTCCCTTTGAGAACATCAGGAAAATGGTTGGACTTTGGCGCTACCCTCCCTAAACTGTCGTACGCGCTAGCCGGCCTCCTGCGAGCGGAAGGCCCATCCGTGCGCACCACCCCAGACCAGGTACCGGCTCGCGCACCCTGCCCTTGCTCCCCCCCCCCACTGGAGCGAATGCCCTCGATTTCCAGCAACACAGCATCCACGCAGGATGACACCTCCTCCACGGAGCCCTTCACCGAGGTGAGGTAATCCCTGAGGTCTGAGATCTCCTCCTGGATCTTGTTGATGCCCCGCAGCTCTTTAAGAATGTGATCGATGATGGCGCTGGAATCCTCCTCTCCCAGACGGCCTTCCTCCTCTTCTGGCCCCGGTGGTCCCGGGGGAGCGGTGGTGAAGTCATAATCCAAGGTATCCCCAGCAGAGTAGGGTCTCTTTGGTCGAGCACGAGGGGAAGCGACTGAGATGCCATTCCAGTCGGGTCTGGCGGAACTAGAGAGTGGGGTGGTGGTCGGTGGCTGCTCCGGAGACAATGGGAGCAAACCCTCGAAGGAGATCCGCTTCCGATTAGCAGGAGATTTTCCGCTTTTACGCTGCACAGTGCAGGGTATTCGTAAACACCCTTCCCGAGTCAGCTCAACTTCACCAAGAGATGGCGATCCTGGTGGTCCAGCATTTCCTTTACCATTTGATACGATGGCCGAGGAGCAGGCTTCATCCCTGGATCCCATCTTTGGATAGATCTGTCTGTTATCCTTTCCATGTTTTTCGTCCTCAGCTTCCTTGTGATAATGCTGGGGATCGGACACGTGGTGGTCCACGGACCCTTGCAGCAACCGATGGATTTTCCCCCGGATGACCAAGGCTACCTTCGGGTTGGGGGATCGCTTCTTGTTCTTAGTGGCTCCCTTAGGGGGCACGCTGGCTGCATGTGGCCCACTGGAGCGATTCCTGGAGAACATGTTTGTTATGGTCTTCCCCGCATTGTCCTCAAAAGGCAGCTGCCATTGTTCTGCTAATCATACTTGCAGGAGGTATTTTTTTATCCCGACAAGTCAGGGCACCGTAACTGGGATGAAAAACACAAAACATTAGTAAATGCAGTAAAGATCTTGACAAAACAAATGAGAATAAGTGAAACATTTGAGAAATGATTGTCCTGATGAACCTCCTTGCAATAATATAATTGGAATGGAAAGTCTTTCTAGATTATTACTTGCAAAGAACGAGGCGAAATTGTACATGTATATGCACAGATGCATGGAATACAGAAGACAAGGTCTTCTCCTGTCAAGTTTACGCCACCTCCTGATTATTTACTTGGAATTGAGCGCACAGGTGTAGCCTTGGATAATGAACCACATTCTGTTTCACCAGGAACAAAGAAGTAGCCTACGAGCTCACAAACACAAGCGATGCTTTTAATAATAAATTGTCCATTCGCATTATTGTACATAATTTGCTGCAAACTAGGAAGTAGTCGAATAGCTAACAAACAGATGGTCAAATAAGCAGGGATCTCGTTTGATTTGCGTCCTGCGTCTGAGACGCATAAAAATAAGTAGGGACGCATAAAACGTTCAATGTGTGTCCATCGACACACAGGCGTACAGCATTACTTACCTACTGTACGTGTGTGTGTTGCTGAGGTGCTTCGGTGAATCATTATCCACTGAAAGTATGAGTCCTGTCTTGGTGCTAGCCAATCAGAGGCAGAGGAGGGCAGGTTATCAGTCCAAAATACAACCGAAACTTATTTCCGAACTCCATAAATTTTCAGCTCACGACACAGCGAACGGCTGGCGGAACTGTAGATGCGCACAACTGGGACACTTTAGGGAAAGTTAACTATTGATTACGTTTTCTTTAATAAGGAGCTAAACAGCTTGCTCTGGTTCGCTCTATCGTGGAGACGATAGAGCGAACAGGTCACAAAAAAAAAAACAGGTCACGAACTGGCAGACTGGAGTCCGCTTCCGGACCCAGAAACAGTCCCATACGAACCCACACCATAGCCCCAAAAAAAGTTGAGTGAAAGACAGCGAAAGATCAGAAAATGACCGATAAAGCAAGACAACATTTGGAACAAATGGTGCTTAAAATGGAATGATCAGTGTCATTTTTGTTTGTACTTCTAACTGGGAAGTTTCTACTGGGAACACTTATTATAAGTGCATAGACAGTGGGTACGGAAAGTATTCAGACCCCCTTAAATATTTGACTCTTTGTTATATTGCAGCCATTTGCTAAAATCATTTAAGTTATTTCCCCCCCTCATTAAAGTACACACAGCACCCCAATATTGAATTGTTAAAATTTTTGCAGATTTATTAAAAAAAGAAAAACTGAACTACCACACAGCCATAAGTATTCAGACCCTTTGCTGTGACACTCATATTTAACTCGGGTGCTGTCCATTTCTTCTGATCATCCTTGAGATGGTTCTACACCTTCATTGGAGTCCAGCTGTGTTTGAAGAAGAACATGAACATGTATGCACACGAAATTTTCTCTCTGCATTTTGACCATCACAGTGAACGTGAACACACACACACACACACACACACACACACACACTTCTTAGTGGAACACACTGGAGCAGGGGGCAGCTGAAGCGCCCAGGGAGTGGTTTGGGGTATCAGTGTCTTGCCCGAGGACACCGCAGCTGTGAATCCAGGGGATGTTGGCGGATGGTCCGGTCGGGGGGTCTTGAACCTAGATCCCCCTCGGTGGCAGGTTCAGGTCTTTACCACGGCTGTGCGATTATACCGATTGGACTTGATTATGAAAGCCACACACCTGTCTGTAAGAAGGTTACCAAAGAAAATCTGCTGCCCTTAAGGTTCCTAAGAGCACAGTGGCCTCCATAATCCTTAAATGGAAGATGTTTGGGACTGCAGCCCTCCACCAGTCGGGGCTTTATGGCAGAGTGGCCCAACAGAAGCCTCTCCTCAGTGCAAGATACATGAAAGCCCGCATGGAGTTTGCTAAAAAAAAAAAAAAAGCACCTGAAGGACTCCAAGATGGTGAGAAATAAGATTCTGTGGTCTGATGAGACCAAAATCGAACTTTTTGGCCTTAATTCTAACTGGTATGTGTGGAGAAAACCAGGCACTGCTAATCACCTTTCCAATACAGTCCCAACAGTGAAGCATGGTGGTGGCAGCATCATGCTGTGAGGGTGTTTTTCAGCTGCAGGGACAGGGAGACTGGTTGCAATCATAGAAAAAGATGAATGTGGTCAAGTACAGGGATATCCTGGACGCAACCCTTCTCCAGAGTGCTCAGAACCTCGGACTGGGTCGAAGGTTCACCTTCCAACAAGACAATGACCCTAAGCACACAGCTAAAATAACAAAGAAGTGGCTTCAGAACAACTCTGTGACTGTTCTTGAATGGCCCAGCCAGAGCCCTGACTTAAACCCAGTTGACCATCTCTGGAGAGACCTGAAAATGGCTGTCAACCAACGTTCACAATCCAACCTGACAGAAATGGGGAGGATCTGCAAGGAGGAATGGCAGAGGATCCCCAAATCCAGGTGTGAAAAACATCATTCCCAAAAAGACTTATGGCTGTATTAGCTCAAAAGGGTGCTTCTACTAAATACTGAGCAAAGGGTCTGAATTCTTATGGCTGTGTGATATTTTAGTTTTTCTTTTTTACTAAATCTGCCAAAATTTCAACAATTCCGTTTTTTTTTTCTGTCGAAATGGGGTGCTGTATGTAGATTAATGTGGGGAAAATGAACTTAAATGATTTTAGGAAATGGCTGCAATATAACAAAGAGTGAAAAATTTAAGGGGGTCTGAATACTGTCCGTATCCACTGTATATATATATATATATATATATATATATATATATATATATATATATATATATATATATATATATATTCATTCGCTGTGAACCAAGAAGCCCAATAGCTAACAAACAAATGGACACTCCTGTTAACTTTTATTTTTATTACACTATTTTAAAAAAAAAAAGGTTTCCTCCACTTTCTCCTCTGTGTCAAGGTTCAATTTGTGAACATATAAAATTATCCTCAATGACAGTGACTGCTTTAAAAATTGTCAACTTTCTAGAGATTAAACTGTTTTTGTTTCTCAATATGGAGCGCTGGTCAGTGCAGAGGCGGCTCTTTTCTCGTGGGATACAGGGCCGCGGGCCACCTCAAAATCCTGAAAAATCCTACAGCTAGTTGCTTTATCACCTTTAACAGAAAGCTATGATGTACAGTGAATATAAAAAAGTCTATACACCCCTGTTCAAAGGCCATTTTTTTGTGATAGAAAAAATTAGACCAAGATAAATTATTTCAAAACTTTTTTCACCATTAATGTGACCTATAAACTAGGGGTGCATAAGAATATTGAATAATTAATGCATTGCAATACTTCTCCCAGCAATTCAATATTGATTCACCAAATCCTCTGAATTGATTTACATCCAGGCCAGTGAGAGGCACTTTGCGTGTGATTCGTGTTGCGTGGACGGTACCTGCACTCGACCAAACAACGATAAAATGGCGACTAAAGCAAGCGGGATGCGGAAACAGCAGTGTGAAGCGAGCAACTTCTACTTTTAAATCTGACGTTCATTTTGGATTCCCCTATAAACTTGGAACACAGGAAATGGATAAAAGTCACTTGAACTACGATACGCAATACCAACACGAAAACAAGTCAGAATTTGCCACCCTGAAGCAGTACAAAGAATTAAGAAAGTGGTTTTGGTGTCGTTGAAGTCAGCTGAAGGAGCGACTGACCCCTACATACCTAACTATCACTTCTCATTTCATGTCTAACGAGTGGGAATTAGTGTCAAATGTTCTGCAGACTAGAGCCTTGCACAGAAGCCACACCGGGAGGGAGCAATATTGAAAACTTGTTGCTGGGACAAGGCAATAAATTAATGGGGTTTGACACAGCAATTGTCACAATGTAGCAAACTTGCTACTTAATTGGGTATTACTTAAAAACCCTGCAAATACGTAATAATAGTAAACTCTAACCCTAATAAGAAATATTGTATAAGTATACATGCACTTTACTTTTTCAATACGTTTACCTTTGAACTCCAAATGCACAAATACGTTATTGTGCACAATTTTTTAAATTACAATTTCTAAGAGAAAATAAACATTTAATCTTACATGCATTTTACCTCTTCAGTGTTTATACACAACTATCATCAAGTTATGACCATTTTTTTTATTTTTAGATGTTTAATTGCTTAAACAATGTGACGTGATTGTGACATGCAACATATTTTCATGGCATCAAAAATTTATATTTCAAAATTGTCAAAATTTACTTTAAATTATTTGTGTATTTCTATTTCTTACGGAATCGATAGCGAAATATTTAAATCAATATTCAATCAAATCTCAACTTAAATAATTAAAATTGAATCCAATTGTGAGGTTCTTAACAATGCCGAGCCCTACTATAAGCTGTAAAAGTCAATTTTAGGGGAAAAAAAACACAGTTACTTATAAGAGGGTGTGCAACCTTCTGCTACCACCTTATCTCACCTGCTTATTTTTACTTCCCAAAGATTTCCTTTTAATTTGTCAATTGAGTTATACAAGTTATAGGTAATGATGGTGTGTCCTGTGATTAGCTGGCAACCAGTTCAGGGTGTACCCCGCCTCTCGCCTAGTGAGGATAAGCGAAAACGGATGGATGGATGGAATTTTAAAGTAGCCCTGGCATCCTATAAATTTTTCTGAATGCTTCCCTTGGAGGAAAAAGTTGAGATACCCCTAAACTAAGCTAACAGAGGTAGTAAACAAATGACGAAAGATAATTTGTTTGTTCACTTTTTGTCAACACTCAAAATTTAGCAGTTGCACCGTCACTGAACTCAAATTGAATGTGGCGAGTGGTTAAACTTTTCGCCGTTTGTTTCTGTAATTCGGCCCAAACTACTTAACGAAAACCAGGAAAATCTCTTACTAACCTGCTTTTCTTTACACTTGTGTTAACAATGTCAATCAAAAAAGTGAGTTATTAATTTATAAAGGTAGAGCTTTTGATTATTGGATTGTGTTGAATCTAAAATTGATCGAGTGTAAATCTAGACTAGAGGTAGATTCCAGTATATGAATCCATTGGTCAACGAGCCAGTTTTCTACAATAAATGGTCACATGTACGATACATTTTTTTGTGGGTAAAAATAATTATTTTTTTTAAAAAATAAAATCAAATAATTGATTTTATTTCATTTAATTGCTGAAAGGTTCTGAATGTCACAGTGACACCCAAGGAGGGAACATTGAGAATATTTCACGACTATTTATGTCTGTTGACTTACGGCCCTCGCACAATACTCTTAATTATATTCATTGACAGACACATTGATTGGATGACAGTGTCCTGGAAGTGCGCTAAAGTCCTTTGCTGTCAAAACAGGACGAATGTAAATCACACCAGTTGTTGTTCAGCAGACGCCAAATCCGTAACGTCCCCCTTCAAGAAAGAAGCTGAGCTAGATGCTCAGCACCTGACAAGAAACACAACCCACATTTTAGTTATAACACTAATTTCATATAAAAAGTTTAACACTACCTTTTGTTCGGGGGCATCAGACCCTTGTGGGATGTGGGTGTTGCAACACCCACATTTTTACTGGTGTAAGGGTTCAACACCCACACTTTTTCTGGCAAAAGCTGTTCAACACCAACTCTTTTCCTGGTTAAAAGGTTCAATACTCAAACTACTCCTAGTTAAAGGGTTGAATACTGATGCTTTATTAGGGCGGCCCCCACTCGCAGCGAATATGGTTGGTGTCACACCCACACCTTTCCCGGTGAAATCGTTCAACACACTCTGTTCCCAGGGGTGTTGTATCCGTGGGGTGAGGGGTGGGGGCGGGGAGGTACAACACCAACACTATTCCCAGCGAAAAAGGTTAAACACCCGCACTTTTCCCGGTTGAAGGGTTCTACAGCCATGCTTTTCGCTGGGTGGGGTGGTGCCTTTCTGGGTAAAAGGGTTTAACGCTCACTGCTCCCTGTGGCATCGCACCCAACTTTGGGCGTAACACTCACACTTTTTCCGGTTAAGGGGTTCAACAGCTTCATCGCTCCTTTCATGTCAAAGCACTTTGACATCTTTAAGCATGTCCATAAGTGCATTAATATGCTGACTAGTGTTACCTTCAGGCTAAGTTTGATTCCAGTTGAAATACATTTTCATATCCATACTTGACTCTCCTTTCATCTCCCAACGTTTGGGAATATTTCAATTTGTTCCATCTGGCACCCAAGGCGATTCAGCTCTCTTGGATTCACTCTTAACTTTGATATGTCTATACATTTATAGGCACACTCAGAGGCCACTTTACTTTGGCTGCTTCTCCAATGTATTACAGTATATTAGCAGTTAAGCTAAGTTGTGTTTTGACTTTTTTTCAAGGTGAGTGCGGGGGAAAGGTGGTGCACCATCTATCGGGTTGTAACAATGCTTAACTCATTCACTGCCAGCCATTTTGAAAGCAGAGTTCCCCGTTTTAGAACATTTTGACTCATCTGTCAAGACCCACAGAATATTGTGTTCTGTGACAATATAAGTATTGAGTCTACCAAAAGAAATAGCAGGCTCTCTTTTTTTCACCAGAAAAAAAGGTTGTTTCTGGCTTTTTGCGTTCTTTAGTAACCAGTAGTAGAACAACCAAACCAAAAACACAGGTTTCTGACCAAAATGTGGAGAAAATTAGCTTTTTGTAAAAAAGAAACAGACTGATGTTATTTTTTATTTTTTGTGACACCTTAAACTATAAAAACAACAAAAAACAAGACTGAAAAGGGCTTTTGATAGCAAAGTAATCATTTACATATATACAACTAAGAAACCTTTTTACATGACGTTCACCATTCATTCCATTAACAGCGTCATCTTTTCTAACGATGGCAAAACACAATTTCTACTCACTACAGTGACACATAACTCTGTTTATCCCACACATACTATGTTCGGGTGTGAGGTGCATAAACCTCTCCCCCTTCCAACGTAACTGAGATTACAAGGTAAGATTCACCGCCCAACTTTACCTTCTACTCAAAAGCTGTCCTGATCTCAAATGCAAACTGATGCAACGGCGCCATCCACAGGGATCTATTAGTCATTACAGTGGTTCACAAACCTGAATTTGACAGACAATTTGGGCGAGAACCTCTTCCATGCCAGCCCATTGAAAAACGTGCTTCATGAATATATACATACCGTATTTTCACAACCATAAGGCGCACTTAAAAGTCTTACATTTTCTCCAAAATGGATGGGGTGCCTTATAATGTGGCGCGTCTTATCTCTGCACCGAGTTCCAAAATCTGTAAAGGTTGTTGTGTGGCTTTAATGAACGCTCCGCTTGACTGACTGGGAGCATTTCCTGCCAACAGGCTGCTTATATAGAGGAAAGGCGGACGTGACTGAGGACAGCATGCGGACGTTAAAGGGGGAAGGGTGCGCGTGACAGAGGACGCTAAAGGCACGCCCCCAGTAGGTATATAGTTCCGGTATGTGCATCGGTTTGGCTAAGGACCCCCGAAAATGGCACCTACGAAGAGACACGCTTACGAAGCACAGTTTAAACTGCAAGCTATTAGTTACGCGGAGGAACCTGGGAATCGAGCAGCTGCGAAAGTATTCAAGCTCAACGAATCCATGGTTCGCAAGTGGAGGAAGCAGAAAAATGAGCTTCGCCAAGTCAAGAAGACGAAGCTGAGTTTCCGCGGAAACTTGGCGAGGTGGCCCGAGTTGGAAGACCAAATCGAGCAATGGTTTAATGAGCAAAGAACAGCCGGGAGAAGCGCCTCTACAGTCACCATTCGACTGAGTGCAAGAGGCTTGAAGAAGGAACTCCAACCGCTGGACATCAGTGTAAACAGGGCATTCAAAGTGAAGTTGCGAGTGGCGTGGGAGCGATGGATGACAGATGGTGAACACAGCTTTACTAAGACGAGGTGGCAGCGCCGGGCGAGATACGCCACAATTTGTGAATGGATTGTGGATGCTTGGGCTAACGTATCTGCTTGCACTGTTGTTCAAGCTTTCGTAAAAGCCGGCATCATTTCTGAGGAGCCGCACGGCAACGAGACTGACTCCGACAATGACAGGAGGGAACCTGGCGTGTTTGATGGAGAACTTGCCCAGCTGTTAATTTCGGATACAGAACATGAGGACTTTGATGGATTTGTGGATGAGGATTGATAAAAAAATAACGTGAGTACATTGTTAAGTACTTCAATAAAGTACAACCAAACTCAGTTTTGCTCCCGCTGCCTTTTTAAAAACAATGCTTTAGCATGCATGCATGCTACCGTATGTTTTAAGCTAGCGTATGTTTTACCACGCCTGCGCCCAATAATACGTATGTATTATTATTATAATACGTAATAATAATACGCCTTACGTATGTGTTAAATACACAAATAGACCCCGTAACTGAGACTGCGCCTTTTAATACGGTGCACCTCATGGCCGTGAAAATACGGTATATATATAAATAAATGTATATATAAATTTCCACAGAAGTGAATAAGTTTAGTATAAAATGTTTTCAGCATTCTGTTTTTCTAATGCTTTCTCTTTACTTTGTCTCATAAATTTTTTTTTTCGTTGTTGGTATTTTATTTGTACCTTTGTACTTATCTGTACAGCACTTTGACTGAAAGCACTAATTATTATTATTATTATTTTGTCAAAGTGTGGTGTACCCTCTAGCGTTACGTAAAAGAATCACTCAATTAAAAATTTTCGAACTGTGCATAATGTTACAGCGGCTTAAACTTGTTTTTATACCAGTACAGTACATTTGTTAGGTACAGTTCAGTTGTATTTAACTTTAAGCACAGCACAATTGCAATATACATGCATACTATATCCATATCTCTGTAAAGGTTTAATTTGTAATTTTGTTGAGTGACTAAACATGACAATAAAACAGCTATGTTTTGACATTTGGGTCCACTACCAGCTTGTTAGGCTGTCACGCTCTTGTGACATTTCCGTCTTTTAATGTACACAAAATTCAGCTGGAGGGGGAAAAAACAACCCACCAACATTTTGACAGACAAATGCATTGAAATTGACTCTCTAATCTGCCTCTTCCCAAGATTTCCTCCTTCCGAAGAGGCTATTGATTGTCACTAAACGACGGCCGTGCTCTTCTGACCGTTCCACGCAGAGACGATAAATGTGAGAGCTTTAACACAATCAATCAAACTTTTTCTGTTGCGAGGCTATAAAGAAAAGACTGTGTATGAAACAGGACAGACGTCAATATGACAACGTCCTCTGCTCACCTTGAACGGATACAAAAACAGCCTTCGATGACAATGACACAACATCATGAAGTGACTACATGTCAGAGATAACCAGAAAAAAAGGATTATTAAGGAGAAAAGGGGCGGAACGGTAATCGACTGGTTAGCATATCCGCCTCACAGTTCTGAGGACCGGGGTTCAAATCCCGGCCCCGCCTGGGTGGAGTTTGCATGTTCTCCCCGTGGCTGTGTGGGTTTTCTCCGGGTACTCCGGTTTCCTCCTACATCCCCAAAAACATACAGGGTAGGTTAATTGATGACTCTGAATTGTGAATGTGAGTGCGAATGGTGGTTTGTTCATATGTGCCCTGCGATTGGCTGGCAATCAGTTCAGGGTGTAGCCCGCCTCTCGCCTGCTGCGTGCTGGAGCCTATCCCAGATAGCTGGGATAGGCTCCAGCACGCCCGCGACCCAAGTGGGGATAAGATGAACGGAAGATGAATAAATGAATAAATTACGGAGAAAAGCAGCAAAAGCGGAAAGAATCTAGGCAGATTACACAAAACTAGTAAATGGCTTCACAACATAAGCATGGACGCACACAACACTGTGGTGTGAGCACATGTCACAGTCTACTGAAGAAAAGGAACCATGATGGTAAAATTCAGAGAACGTCAACAAGGCAGACTTTGCGAAACTAACAAGTAATGCAGCTCTTCTACAATATAATATGGATGCACACAACAGGGTGATACATATAGGTGAAAAAAAGTGGTATACAACTCCTCTTTGGATGTACAGCACACAACATTGTGGAGCAACCACATGTCATAATATACCGGAAAGCAAATCCAAACCTCCATGGTTACAATTTATACAATTTACGTACGATGTGTGTACTAAATCTACAAGATACATGAGTTGAGGGGTACACCCTGAACCGGTCGCCAACCAATCGCAGGGCACATTGAAACAAACAACCATTCGCGCTCACATTCACACCTACGGTCAATTTAGAGTCTTCAATCAACCTACCACGCATGTTTTTGGGATGTGGGAGGAAACCGGAGTGCCCGGACAAAACGGATCCAGGCACGGGAGAGAACATTTGAACCCCGGTGTCCAGAACTGCGAGGCAGATGTGATAACCAGTCGACCACTGTGCCAGCCAAGCAGAACTAAATATTTACAAATGATAAGTCATGATAAATGCACACACATTAAAAAACACGTGTAAATCGTGGATGTATTTGTGGATCCGAAAAACACGTGTAAATCGTGGATGTATTTGTGTAAATTCCGAGACAAATCTCTCCCCATACACATCTGACAGCAACCTTTTAGTTCCGGCGGGGTACCTAGAACTAAAAATTCCTGGAATTACAGGTGGAAATGTGGCTTAATTAACATTTGTTCGTCGTAATCATAAAAAGAATGTGTTGAATGGCTGGCTGATTGTCTTGCAGGATTGGCCGCCGCCTGACAGGAAGTCAACAAATACACACACACACACGCACACACAAACACAAGGCGTGTCCCTCAAGCGTGCATTCTGGGAAGTTTAATCCAATCAGCCTCTTCTCCCTCTTCCTGCCACTCTAGTGAATGAGAACTGTTAGCCTCCTCCTGCTAACTACTTTAGCTTCCTCTCAACATGGGACAACAACACTTCACTTAGCTTTTATTTCATATCCTTGATATTCAAGTTGAGGTTCATGTACTAGTACACCCTTGGCCTCACTAGTTGGACAACTTTGGCATACTAGTAGGACAACAAAATGTTACAAGTGAGGTAAAACTGTGCACTAGTTGATGACAACTAGGGACATAAAATGGTAGTAATTAACATCTAGCACTTCACTAGTAGTACTAGTTGTTCGCAGATGTCAACTAGTGCACAGTAATCTATCAAAAGAGAGGCCTAATAGGTTCACCTTTTGGCTTGGTTCTTTCTGCATAAATCTCATTGGGCTTCATTTACTAACATGCTCCCGGAAGCAACACAAGTGCATTCAGGGTGCTTTTAAAATGCAGGAGTGCCATGAGTAACATTAATTGTTTTTCTCCCATTATAATGTTTTTATGATCGTGAAAAGCCAAAATGTAAATCACAATTACATTTTGATTAATCGCCCAGCCCTACTCCTGTGGCGAATCTAATACTTTAAAAAGGTCCAGGAACCTTTAGGTCTACACATACAGTATGTTTGATTTTAGTCCCAGCAACTCTAAGTATCAATAACTTAAGCTTCTAGAAACCTTTAGAGGACGTTGTTTGGAAGTTATTTCCATTATTTCCATTGGCCACTTCCTGATTGGCTGCTTCCCAAAAGGAGTAGTAGTCCTTAAAAATGGCTACTGTATCTGATTTGAACCTTTTAGTTCCAGAAAATACAAGTACCAACAATTAAAAGAGCCAGGAACTTAAGGATGAGCTGGGAAGTTTAGGAGCACCATTGTTTGTTTGTTTCGCAGGAACTGTTGTTTGAATTTTGTTCCAGGAAAGTTTATCGAGGCTAAAAAAATACACTGCTGGCAGAGTAGTACTTTTAAGAAATCCAGGAACATTTGGGTCTTCACATATCTGATTTTAGTTCCACAAACTCTAAGTACCGACAAGTACGAACAAAGTTCTAGGAAATTTTAGAGGAACTGGTTTGTACTGTGGGAACTAGTGTCTAAATGTGGTTAAAGTTATTTCCATGATTTCCTATTGCGGCTTCCTGATCGGTTGCTTCCCGAAGGAAATGTAGTCCTATTAGCACCTGCTAAAAGCCTTGCTAGAGGTCTAAACCCCGCCCCCAACCTCCACTTGACTTTCTGTTCATCATCACTTTTTGGAACCGTTTCGTCAAAGCTAGCCGCTGGTAATCGAACCGTCCGTCGTGAGTCACAAGTCGTATCCTCTGGCACGTTCCCAAGCCGGCGGACAAAGATCCTGCCAGGAACGCACACTCTGCTGCTAAAGTGAGTGATGGGATTTAGGGGGTGAAAGTGCATGGTGATTGGTTAAAAATAGAAAGCAAAAGGGGGGGGGGGGGGGGGTCTCCTGGAAAAGCTCTTGGGGGGCCCGTAAGGACATGGAACTTGTTTGATTTGCTCATTAATCAAATGTCTCCTCTCCCCTAATGAATAAATAAATGGACGCCATGCACTTACCTGGAGCACCAAGAGTGGGGCAGAGTTCCTGCAAAAATCCTTAAAAAAAAAAAAGTAGATTTTTCTGTCATGTTTTCACTGGGCTGTCAGTCAAATCCATTTGAAGGTGTTTGTATGTCCAATCAGATCACAGCAATTGCCGTTATCATCAGCATCGTCATCATCCTCATCATCATCTTCATCAGGGTCTTTCCTCCTCCTCTTCCTTCACATCACTGATAGAGCCGCTCAGTACTCGCACCACTCGCCTCTCTCCCTCCTCGCAGCTTGTTGCCCAATACGCTCTCTCTCTCTTGCACTCTCTCTCTCTCTCTCTCCCATTATCTCCAACTGTCTCTTTCCATCTCTCTCTCTTTCTCTCCCTATCCCTTTCTCTGTTACTCTCCATCTTTGTCTCTCTCATAATCCTACTTCCCACTCTCTCTCTTGTCCTCTCTCCCCACCTCTCTATCCTTCTTTTCTCCCTTTTTGTCTTCCTATTTCACGTACTTTATCCATCTCTCTCCCTCTGTGTCCCTCTTTCCCCCTCTCTCTCTCGCTCATCATTCTTTCGTCTCATAACTCTCTCTCGCTCACCCAGGCTCTCTCATTCCCTCCTTTCCCCTCTCTATTTCCCCCTCCCCCTCCAGCCCCCTTTCACTCTTGCCTTCCCTCTTCCTCCTTACCCACTCCTGCCTGCCGGCCTCACATATGCTTTTCACGGCTCTGCTCCTCCTCAAAACGTCTTCGTAGACTATCCAAAAAAGACTTGAAATAATCCACAAAAAACCTCCACGAGATGCCTGCATGAGCATTATAGACTTGTCCTACACTTACAATAATGTGCTCATTCCTTGTAAGTTTGTTCATGAAAACCACCATACTGCACAATAGAAATAAAAACAATGACTATAGAAATAATATGCAAAGTAAAAAAAATGTCCAAAGCACACCTGGGCACACACATCTGTGTGTGATGATGACTTGATGTACTCTTGGCAGTTATTCATTACAACCACCAAAGTGCAAATTAGAAATAAACCATCCAAACTTCCCTCTGTCCGTCCATCCATCCATCCAACCTTCTGTCCATCTAAAATGAAATCTACAAGGCTCCATCCCATCAGTAATACAAAAGTAATACATATATCCATCCATTCCTCTTTGTCATTGATCCATCCATTCTTTCCTCCATCTAGCCATTCAATCTTTCCTTAATCAGTCTATCCATTCTTTCCTTTCCCTGTCCATCCATTCTTTCAGTCACCCATCCATCCATCCATTCATCAAATCAAATGTGCTTCAAAGGCTCCATGCCACCCTCATAAAAGGAGGAATGCATCTATCTATTCTCTCCTCTACTCCTCAATCCATCTGCCCATCCTTCCTTCCTTCCTTCCTTCCTTCTTTCCTTCCTTCCTTCCTTCCTTTATGCATCCATCTGTGCATCCATCCATTCCAATCATCCATTAAAAATGATGTGTGCTACAAAGACTCTACTACCCCCAAAAGAATAAATTCATCTGTTCATCAATCCATCCATTCTTGCATCCACCCATCCACCTATCTACAATTAAGTCATCTGCTACAAAGATTCCCACTGCCCCCTAAAAGAAAGAATACATCCATCTGTCCATCCATCCATCCTTCTGTCCATCCATCATCCATCCATCCACCCGCCCATCCATCCATCCATCCATCCATCCATCCATCCATCCAGTAAAATGACTTATTTAAAAGGAGAGCACTCAGCCATGTACTGCAGATGTCTGCCAAGAGGAAAAAAAGTGAACAAAGGTGGAAATAAAAAAGATTGGCTCCGCATCAAAATGTAATGGCTTCTTCCTTGAACCTCTCCAGCCCCAGCCTCCCACCGCACCCCACACCCCCACTTTTCTCCTGCCTAAAAGTTATTCCGGAAATTAGTAAAGTAATTTTTGTGTGTGTTTGCTCCAGGTACTCCGGTTTCCTAACACATCCCAAAAACATGCATGGTAGGTTAATTGAAGACTTTAAATTGCCCTTAGTTGTGAATGTGAGTGCTTGTTTGTTTATATGTACCCTGTGATTGACTGGAGAACCAGTTCAGGGTGTACCCCACCTCTCGCCCAGAGTCAGCTGGAATAGGGTCCAGCACATCCGCGACCAGATAAGTGGTATGGAAAATGAATGAATGAATTATTGTGTCATTCCTGACAATACACACGCAAAAAAACTGAAAACACTTTGGCATTGGTAATAACAAGATTTGTTATAGTAACTTTCATTGCATGCATTTCCTGTTCTATGGTTCTAGAACATGAGATGTTGTTGTTGATGTTATGCATGAGAATGATGATGGTTTAAACTCCAAATTGCACAATAGAAATAAAAAGAATGACTAGAAATTATCTACAAAGTCCCCCTAAAAGGTCCAATGCACACCTGTCACATGCAGGCACAAGTACTTGCCATATTATTCAATGTGATCACTCCTCCTGTACAATAGACAGCAACTAAGAACATAATAGTGAGGAGAATAAAAGTATAAAGAGAGCCTGTGCACATCATAAACAAATAGACGGTGGCGTCGCCATAGAAATGTCACACGGTTGCCATGCCAATACTGACCAAGGAATCCGAAAAAAAAGACTATTTCTGATCCTGCTGGGGGGAAGCCACTTAATTATGATTTTAATGCATTACAAAAACTTGTGAAAAATGACAGGAAAATTACAGCGAAGAGCACAAACTTGCTGCAATCAGCATTAAAGCCTGGAACTATCAACATTAGAGTTTTAACTACACCCACACTTTTGACATACTGTAGTTATCAGCATTAAAGTCTAGAGCTATCCACACACTTGCAGCATTACAATCAGCATTAAAACCTGCAAGTTTCTGCAAATTTACGGGATAACAACCCGCATTAAAGCCAGAACTACACCACACTCGCAGCTAACAATTAGAGCATTAAAGAACAGCATTAAAGCCTGGAACGATCCACAGCTACAGCACAACAATCAGCATTCAAGTACGTAACTATGCATACACTTTTAGCACAACAATCAGAATAAAGGCCTGGGACTATCCACAGACTTGCAGCACAGCGATCAGCATTAAAGCCTAGAATGATCCACAAATTTTCAGAACAACAATCAGCAGTAAAGCCTGTAACTATCCACATTGTAGCATAACAATCAGCATTAATGCCTAGAACTATCCATACACTTAGAGCACAACAATCACCATTAAAGCCTCGAACAATCAGCACACTTGCAGGAGAATCCATTAAATTGGAACGATCCACTCAGTTACAGCATAACGTTAGTATTAGAACCTAGAACTATCCGTACACTTGCAGCACAACAATCAGCATTAAAGTCTGGAATTATCCATACACTTACAGGTCAACAATCCGGAATAAAGCCAGAAACTACCCGCACACATGCAGACCAACAATGATTAAATGTGTGCGAATCAGGAGCAGAAAGTCAACCAAGCCGTAGGGAAGATAGGATAAAAGTGAGATCGGGTAGTGGGGACAAAAAGGACAGAGTAAGGGCGTCCTACCTGGAAGTGCTTGGACCTGACTTTGTAGTATGCTTTGAGCCAGCGGATCTTTGAGGGAGAACACAGAGGAGGATCGTCCACTAACACGCTGACCAGGAGGAAAAAATAACATTATTTAACACTTTGCCGGACTGATACGGTGTGATTTTGCCGATGTCACGATATAATGCTATAATCGATATATTAGAAGAAAATCAGCAACCACACATCACATTATCGAAGAGCATATTGAAACCTGATGTTGGCATATTCGTACTGTACCGAGAGGTAACGATATGATATCATAACAATATTTTACCAACATTAGCAAAAAGCAAATCAAATTTATGTATCTAGCGGATTTCATACACAAGGTAACTCAATGTGCTTTACATGATTAAAATCATCTAAAAACAAAGAAAAAAAACAGCTTATAAACATTTAAAACAAAGAGAAAAAAGTACAATTAAAACACTGTGCAGTGCAAGAAATATCATATCAAAGTGGAAATGCTCAAAAAACGAGAGAAGAGTATTTAACCTGGACTTAAAAATATTCACACTTGGGTCTGACGTCACTTCTCTTGGCAACTTATTCCATTTGTGTGCAGCATAATTGCTAAATGCAGCTTCACCATGTTTGCTTTGAACTCTGTGCTCCACTATTTGACCTGAGTCTGTAGATCTCATAGCCCTACTGGGTTTACATTCCATTAGCATTTCTTTCATGTATTCAGGACCTAAACCATTTAGTGATTTATAGTGATTATTAAGGCAATAATCTATATTTTGGAAGAATATCAGTTACGATACATCATGATCTATGAGTATATTGGTACCTGATGTTGCCGTATTGATAATGTACCTTGAGAGATAACAATATAATATAATAATCTGATTATTTGCTAACTATAATATCCCAATACAACGATTATGTTGTTGTATGTAATTGTTGTTATTATAATTGGCAAAGTCTGATATTGTATCATTCTTTCGCATGGTAAAGTATTGATAAGCCAAAATCAAGTACTGATATGCTCATACATATTGCGCTGTGTTTTTCCCCTAATCCTTCTATTATGAGTGTTGTAATATCGTTCATCGAATAATGCGATGATATATTATCGTTATCTCTTACAGGATTATATCGATATGGCAATGTTCATCCGACATCCGGCGTCAATACACAATAGATATCGTGGCATATTTTATCTTATTTTCTTCTACCAAACTCATAATCGTTGTATTATCATTAGAAAAATATTGCAATGATATCGTATCGTTAGTTTTCATAGTACAGTATCGATACGGCAACATCAGATACCGATTCACTCATAGAGCGTGGTATCCTCGGTGACTTTCTTCCAAGATATCAATTTTCACACAATTGTTATTATCGTTGGCAAAATATCAAAATGATATCGTTTAAATATCTCTCACAGTATAATGTCAATACAGCAATGTCAAGTATTGATAAACAGATATGATTGTGATGTATCATAGCGGTTTTTGTTCTAATACATTAATTATGAGTGTCTTTTATCTTTTAATTATGAGTGTTATCTTTTACATGATAGTATTGATAGAGGGACATCATCTATTGATACACGCCAAGATATTGTGACATATCCTTGCTCATTTTCTTCCAGGATCACATATTCGTTGTATTATTGTTGACACAATATTGCAACATTTCACACCACTAGTTCTGCTGACATACTTGATATCTGTCCTGGTCTTGTTATCGTCGTTGTCCCAGACGGTTTTGGATGCCTGGACCGAGGTGTCCCTCAACTCAGTGGTGTCCGCCCTGTCTTGGTCCCACGTGGGCGGCTGGATGCTCCGGAGAGGGACGTGGAGGTGTCCCCTCGAAGGATAGCCCGACTCGGGTTCAGAGCCGAGCTGGGAGCTGCTCAGGCTAAGGTTGTCCGAAGAGTCCAAGCGGCTGCTGTGAGCCGGACTGTTGGAGAGCGGGGATCATGTTGTTTAGTAAAATGTTCAATCATATTCCGTATATTAACATGTATTATTCAAATAGGTACCAAATACAGGGACCTAGGCAAGTATGATGGGGGTGAGGGGCTTCTATTGGAGGTTGGAATGGAAAGTGATTTTGTCCCTATAATGACAATAATGTTGTTTTTTAATGCCTCTGAAATCATGAAAAATAAGACCCGCCCTTACTATTTTTTTATTATTTAATTTTTTTATTTTAAATCAGTATTGTTTTATTATTGTTGTTAGACTGCGTACGCCTCCGTGTGCGACTGAGTTTCCTATGTTTGTGTTAATTGGGGACTAACATACACAACAACTCGGAGAGGCGCTGATATTTTAAACGACTTCACCACGGCGGGGCAAGTTGTTTAGCTCCTTAGCTCATTAGCTCGCAGGCTAGCCAACATAATAAACAGTTAACTTTCCCGTGAGTTTTTTTATTGGGTACTAACACACACAACAAGTCAGAGCAAAGCTGTTTAGCTCCTTAACTTGCTAGCTCCTTAGCTTGCAGGCTCGGTTGTTTGCTCACGAGCTAGCTCGTTAAATCGCAGGCTAGCGAACACAACAAGCAGTTAAGTTTTCCTTAAGTGTCACTGTTGTGTGAATCTATGCGCTGCACATGGACCAAGGCTGTTGACTTTTGGACGGAGCTAACACCGACGAGTGTACCGGTCCGCCGGCGTTCCATAAGCCCACTAGCAACTAATGACACAGCCGTTCAACTCAGTCGGCTAACTGTGTGATACACACGCCGGCTCACCACAACAATGACAACTTATCGAGTCCAGAAAAACTATCATGTCCCTTTTATTTGTCAAACAATAAATCAATACAGTAATTATTGTGACAGGTCTACCTGGAAATCAACTTTACTATGTGGCCACAAATGTGAGACTTCCTGATTCTTTTCAGGCATGGCTTCTTGAGACTTTTTCATGGGATTCCACATGATAGACATGCCTACGAAATTCCATTATTGCTAAGTGAAACTGGTTTTGGGTACTGAATTTTGAAAATGTCTCAATGTAGACTACTGTATACTTGCTGACTATTTGAATGTTGGAAGTGAAGCTTTAGAGGTGAAACCCCGCAGACGTCTGCGAGGCGGCTCTGCGATGCTGACGGCTAACGAGGAAAGTGGCGGTGATTTAGTCCATCTTGGCTGTGCTCCAAAAAGCCTCTCCCGCAACTCCTTTCATTCCCGTCTGCAACACCACGCTATTGTGAATCTATCTTACCTGCATAGATTTATATAAGAAATAGACCGTGACTGTGAGCATCATTCAGAGAGGTGCACATAGGGCGAATTATGCACACCTCACAAATAAAAAGATCCTCTGCTTCTTCGTCTCTGTCAAGAAAGCTGTAACACTGTTACGCAGGCGTTAACTGTTGTAGCTGAACACAGAATGCTGAGAGGTTTCGTGGCAGGGGTTCTCACTTGCAATCTTCATTTGCAAAGGCTTTGACCAGCTAACTCTTTACTAAAGCTCATACTGTATATGTTAGCCTCGAAATCGTCTTCAGTATTTACAAAAATACATACGTTTGTTAGTTCATGAAAGACTAAGTTGTTTAATGTTTACAACACAAGTACAGTGAAGTGATTTTTAAGAGATTATTTCTTATGGGTTTTTACAGCAGGCCCGATGCCTGTAAGCATTGTTGTAAGTTCTGTTTGTACGTGTTGCTGCTCTGTGCATGTTAAAGTAGCAGCTGTTTGACGAGTTAGGAATACAGTGACATCATTGCTACTTGCTGTTAGATGGTCTATGGAATTACGCATTATATGTCAGTATTAAGATAGTGGACTTTCGGTAGACAAAATCACATGGTTTGGTTGAACATTTTGGTGTTTAAATATTCAATGTTTAATCTTCTGCTACATGTGTCAGTTTTTCGGTAAACTTCAACTGGGAGTGACAAAGAAACAGCTTAAAGCAAACATGCTTTGCTCTTATTTAGAGAACTGTTCGAGTAAGAGAGTCTTCGTTGACCTTATGACACTCCAATTTCGTGTTAGCGAGAGAGTCAGAAGAGATGCTAAGGAATACATTAAAAATTGTGTTTTAAAATGTTTAAATCTCTTTAAAGCGTGTGGGAGGGGTAAAACTATGTAAGAATTTTTTTTATATGGTTTCATTATATGGCAGATTTTCACCTACTTATCAGGTCTGAAAGGTATGCCCAGCAAAATAGAGTCCACTGTGGTGTTAGGTAAGTTGAAGACTATAACCAGGTTTACAAAACATGTTAGGTTCGGTGAAGCCTTTTAATTGTCTTCAATTGTATGTTCGGTTTGTTGTAGGCTGTAAATTGTCTTCAGTGTTTCCAAAGAAATGCACATTAGAGTCACTGATGACTGTAAATTGTCTTTGATTCTCTAAATACGTACGTTAGTATAGTACATTTGTTTGGTTGAAGCCTAAAAATTGTTGATTTGCTTATTTGAAGGCTAACTAGTCCATGATGTTTATGAAAACTTGCTATGTTGAATTTCTGGCCTTGGTGGTGGTCTGGTCTCTACCAAGTGGCATGCTCGTTCGTTCATGGTTGTGAGGTGAATGTTTAAACACATGGACATTCAAACATGGAGTAAGTCAAGAAGCGTAGGAAATGAAACAAAAAGAAGGGGGAAAGCTAGCATTAGCATTATGATGATCACTACTAGCCTTGGAGTAGCTTCTTGCGTCAGGAAGTTCTTCAGAGGTTCGCTGTTCAGCGGTGTAGCCACACTGCCCTCTTCCTCACACGGGATGACTCGTACCTGAGGTTCATCCGAATGTTCTGCCAGGGACACAGAATCGGAAGCAAGTTCCGTCTGCGGTGACTCGGCTAGGCTGTCGGAACCTCCGGTTTTGAAAGTCCCGCTCGGTCCTTCTGTGTCACTCTCTGTGTCACTCTCTGTGTCACTCTCTGTGTCTCTTGAACCTTGGGAGAGTTTGTCTACTTCACTGGCGGATTTCGGACTTTGGGGCTGCGGTTGGACAGTGACCTCAACAGCAGACTTGGGAGGATCAAAGGTTCTGAACATCGAACCAAGTTTCATGTCAAAAACCGATGATGGTTCTTCCTTTCCTGGCTGCTTCTCATCCTGGAAAATGCCTGCCGAGAAACATTTAAACCCAGAGAGGAGACCCCCCTCTGTCTGTAGGGGCTGAGATTGTTTTGCGTCCATGGTTGAAGATGCAGAGGACGAGAAGAAGGATCCGATTGATGATGTTCCTTCAGCAGCGATGGATAAAAAGCCAAATTTAGGTGCAGATAGGTTTGGTATTTCAAAGGTGGTTTTGGTCTCAGGTGCAGGGTCCTGGGCTTCAGGAGGAGGAAGTGACGCTGCTTTTTCAGACACCTCAGAGTGTTCTTCATGTTCTACAAGTTTCACTTCCACTTCTTGTTCAGGGGTTAGACTTTCCTTGCCATCTTTCTTTTCTGCCAGTTCTGCTTCCTCCACTAAAATCTTCTCAGGGATGGAGTCCTTTCTGGTCTTCACCCGTTCTTCAGTCTTCTCAGATGAAAGTTGAGGTTCCTCAGTTTTCACTGCTTCGGGACCCTTCAATATACCGAGAATGTCTCCTGTAAGTGATTCTGGAGCAATGCTACTCGGGAGCCCAAAAAATGAGCTTTTTTGTGCTTGTTGGGGTTTTTGAGATTGACGAGGAGCAGAAGAGCCAAAGAGGGAACCTGGTGAGGTCGAGAAGAATCCTCCAACAGTTGCCGGTTTACTAGGCGTGCTGGGCGAGTTAGAGAACATTGACATGAAGCCCGAAAACGGAGTGGACTCAGAGGGCTTATGAGGTCCCGGTGGTCTGGGCCCGGGCATTCTCGGTCCCCCAATCTGTAGTGGACCTCCCATTCTTGGTGCTCCCATTCTTTGTCTTGGTGGGGCGGGTGTTCTATCTGAAAGAGGCCTGGGTGTGGGCTGTGGTGGAGGTAAATCAGGACCCAATGGTGGAGCCTCAATGTGTACCATATCTGCAGACATGATTTTTGGTGGGTTGGTTCCATGACCTCGGGCCTCATCTTTTGTCGAGACCACAGGAACAAAAGTATTAGAGAGTTGCCCTAGTCCCAGTGGTGGTTCTACTAAAGGTTCTTCCTTAATTGATTCCTGTGCAGGTTCTGATTTTTCTAAGGGTGGGAGTGGAGTAATTGGTTCTGTAGTGGGTTCCTCTGCTTTGGCTACAGTTGCTTCCTCAAGCTCTGTAACACCATTATCACCAGTAACTTCAGATGATTTACTTGTTGTTTTTTCCACGCCAATAATTTTTGCATTCAAATTTGATTGCTCTATGTGGGGTTCTTCATCTTCACCGAGAATCTCTGGGGCTCCTTCAGGGTCCAGTTTTTTCTCTTGCTCAGAAATTGGTATGTCTTCAATACTGGGTAGTAAATGCTCCACCACAATTATGTCGGGTTTGGCATCATCATGACGGGGATCCATAACCGTTTCAGATTTTTGTATACCGTCTTTCATGTCTGATTCACCAACATCTTTGTCACCTTCTCCAGTCAATTGGTTGTCCGATTGATTGTACGCAGTCATGACTTTATCGTGTACAGTGTCACTTTCTGGTAAACTGATCATCTTTTGTGTATCTGACCCTACACCAGAGTCATTTTCAGCACACGGTGAAATTTTATCAGTTGTGTCCTCTCCTCTTAACTGAACAGTACTGTCAAATGTTTGTTTGGTGCAGTCTTGGGTTTCTTCACATTCTTTTTCAGCTGCAATGTCATCTGGATGTGAAAGGGAAGGCTTAAGGTCTGACTTATCTGTGGTCTCAGGGGTTTTTACATCTTCACTTGGGCTAGGCTCTGTCTCGACAGCCTCTTTCGTTTCTGGGGGGTTTTCGTCTTCACTTGGGCTCGGCTCCGTCTGGTGAGCCTCTTTCGTTTCTGGGGGGTTTTCGTCTTCACTTGGGCTAGGCTCCGTCAGGTGAGCCTCTTTAGTTTCTGGGAGTTTTACATCTTCACTTGGGCTAGGCTCTGTCTCAACAGCCTCTTTCATTTCTGGGGGGTTTTCGTCTTCACTTGGGCTAGGCTCCGTCAGGTGAGCCTCTTTAGTTTCTGGGGGTTTTACATCTGCACTTGTGCTGCTAGCTTCCTTCCCAAGAACAACTGATTGTGGCTCCTTTTTGGACTCCTCTGTGAAAGACATTCCAAACATCCCAAACCCAGTTTTGGTTTTGTTTCCGTCAGAGCTCCCACCGAGCGAGAACACAGAAGAAACTTTAAAAACGCTCTCAGATTCAGGTGTCTGAGTTTGCTGGATTTGCCCACCAAACATTGAGAACAGTCCTTTTCCAGAGGGCTCTGAAGCTCTGAGTCCTGCTGGTGCTGTTTGTCCTGCTACAGGTATTCTTGGTCCACTTTGACCTGGGGCACTGGTACCTCCAAGCTTGGAGAACAGACCTGTACCTGGGCTTTCTTTACTGGAAGAAGTACCTTGGAGGATGCTGCCGAATATAGCAGATCCAGCCCTAGCTGGAGGAGGACCTCTTGGACTTGGCCCCTGCTGGGGTGCAGGTCCGCCAAACATAGAAAACAAGGTTTTTCCTTGAGGTTCTTTAGGTGGAGGACCCTTTGGTGGGACACTTCCTGCAGTTGGGCTTCTTGTTCCAGCTGGTGAATTAGTACTGGAGCCACCAAACAATGAGAATAAACCTTTTCCTTGTGATTCTTGTGGGGTTGAAGAAGGAGATGGTTCTTTGGTTCCAATGGAGACTGGAACATTTGACCCCCCAAACATTGACAGTAAACCTTTTCCTTGTGGTTCTTGTGGGGTTGAAGCGGGTGTCAGTCCTTTGGTTCTAGGGGATGCTGGGATGTTTGACCCACCAAACATTGAGCGTAGACCTTTTCCTTGTGGCTCTTGTGGGGTTGACTGAGGTAATGGTCCTTTGGTTTCAGGGGACACTGAGGCATTTGACCCACTAAACATTGAGAGTAACCCTTTTCCCTTGTGGTTCTTGTAAGGCTGAAGAAGTCGTTGATCCTTTGGTTTCAGGAGAAGGAACATTTGACCCACCAAACATTGAGAGTAGACCTTTTCCTTGTGGCTCTTGTTGGATTGACTGAGGCAACGGTCCTTTGGTTTCAGGGGACACTGGGGAACTTGACCCACCAAACATTGAGAGTAATCCAGTACCAGCTTGATCTTTGGAAGTTGAAGTGGGAAGAGTACTTCCAAGTGTGGACTGCCCAGACTGGGAAGCGGTCTGCTCTTGGCTTGCAGTAGAGCTGCCAAACATGGAATACAAACTCGTTCCTTGTTCTTCATTGGGCGGTTGATCAAGCTTGGCAGCTGGACTATCTTCGTTGGAAGTTTCTTTGACAACATTTACTTGAGAAGCAGGAAAAGGAACATCCTTTCTCCTTATGTCATCAAGTTCTGAGACTTCTTCAGAAGGTTTTATATCCGACGGTGGTTCTGTCAATTTATTGAGAGACTCATCAGATTCAACTTCTGAAGTTATTCTTTTGCCCTCACTTGGAGGTTGTGTACCTTTTTCTGGTTCTTGGGATGCTGCTGTCAATTCACTAGGTGATCTATCTTCTTCCAAATGTGTAACAGGTTTCTCAGCAAGTGGTTCACAAACAGCAAGGCTCTCTGCCTTGAGATCAGCTTCTGAGACAGAGGCTACTGTGAGGGAATGTTCCTTTCCTTGGCTCTGGTCATCTGCAGTAAAATCGTTTATTGTAGTTTGTGGTAACCTCTCAGATAAGTAGGGTGTGGTCTCTGTGCTAATGACATCTGTAGCTCCATCATCCAAAGATATATTTTCATCAGTAGGTTCAAAATACTTCCGACACACTGTGGGGGTTACAGCAGTTGCAGTGGCAACTTCATCAGTGCTGGCTTCTTTGGATTCTTCAGTCAACTCGTCTTCTGGTGAACTAGCGGCCGAGATAAATATATGGGGTAGTCTGACATATGGTCTTGGCTCACTTGGATCCATCAGTTTATCAACAGGTGACATGTCCGTAGCATTAATGCCAATGTAGATAGACCTGGGTAGGCTCATTTTGTCCTGCGATTGGTCACTTCCAGTAATTAGATTGAAAGATTCTTTGGTGGGTTCCTCTGGTAGAGCTTCAGATGAGTCTTCAGAAGATTTACATGAGGGTTCCACTAAAGTGCCTTCATTGAGAGGAACTTCGGAAGGCATGTTATTGCCTAGTTTGTACAGTAAAGATTCTGAACTTGGTAGGCTTGATTGTTGTTTTTTCTGGGCTAGCTGAACCATGACATTGGATGATGATGTCATGGATCCTTGATAGCTTGAGCCACTGGATGCTAAAATGTCGACATTGTGGTGTGATTCAGAAATGAGTGATGATAGAGGAGGCAAGTCAGTCTGTGGGGTTACAGGTTGAGATGGTAAGGTACTAACTACCGATGACACTCTCACATCAGGAGAATGTGCAACATGGCCAGCATTAAGAATCTCCATGGGTGTGCCCTGAGATTTTACAACCACGAGTGTAGACCTGTTTATAGTGGGACCTGGTGTTCCTTTTGCTGGTTTTCCACTGACATGAGGCTGGGAACCGAGGCCACTAAACAATGAAACCAACCCCTTGACAGAAGAGGATCCCGATTGGGGTGAAGGTGTCCCTTCCTGTCTTTGTAGTTCTGGTCTGATACCCTCTTCACCTGTTTTAAGATCAGGTCTAAAACCATGTTCCTTTGTTTGCTTTAAAGGCTCGTGTTTTGCAGCCGTTGGTTGTGAGACAAATGCTGTAAATCCTGGTGCAAAATGAGTAGAACTGGTAGAAATTGAAAGTACATTTGGTACATTACTTTGGTGTGCAGTGAAGGAGCATCGTCCCGAATCAGGCTGTGTTGATAGTTGAGGGGGTGTAATTGTCCCCAAAGATTGAGTATTCACAGAGTTGATGGAATTATCGAGTCTTTGTTTTTCAGATCCTTGAATAACAACTGATAAAGGGGACAGTTGACTATTCAAAGGCTGAGAGATCTTGATAGTTTCTGGAATATATTGTTGATGGGTAAGGGGTTGCTTTTGAGGACTTCCTGTTACACTTTGCATGGGTCTTTCTTCCAAGCTTCCCACAGTGGGCTGCTTCATTAGAGTTTTGGATTTTGCAGGAACACTTTGATCTTGTGTGTGCAACATTCTCACCATAGGTAGGGAATCTATTGAATTTATAGGTGTCCTGTAGCCTTCAAGACTGATTTGTGTTCCATTTGGAAGCATTTGATTACCTTTCTGGGATTCAAAACCTCCTGTACGGGCCTGCTGATATGTGCTGTTTGAAGATGAGCCGTCTTGCGTAGCTTGAATGCCAGACTTTGATACAAATTGAAGTTGTGTTCCTGAAAGGTCAGTCAGAGTGGTAGTGTGATCATGGTGTGAGTATTTAAAGATTTCTTGAGCGGTGTTGGCTGTTCTGTACTCCTGTTGCTGGTAAAGGCAGCTTTGATACAAAGCAGGCAAGGTAAGATCGTTCACACTCTGACTTGGACTATTTGTGGTAATACTTTGAGGATCCACGGTCAGGTCCACTAAACCTTGGATCATCTTTTTGCTTTGCCTCCCAGATTGCTCTGTTTGAAAAGATTCTTTCCTTTCATTGAGATTAGTGAAATTTAAGGGGAGTCCAGCTTCTGGTTCGGTGTAAATACTGGAAATGTTTGTTTTGTTTACGCTTTCTTTTGCAGAGAAGTCCACTGGTTTGTTTGCTTGCTGGACTTGCTTGTATGTGGAGGACAGAAATTCATTAGTATGGCAGTTGGATATCTGCCTGTGCAGGGTCTCTGCTCTGTTGAGTCCAGTGAGGGGGCTCATTCCTTGCTTAGGTGCAGCAGGAGGTATTTTATGGCATGGAGATTCTAGCTGGACTATGAGTGGAAGGCCGACAGAGTCTTTCCTTGCCATCATTCTTGCACTTGGCTTATTAATGAGTGAAACTGCTTCAAGAAGAGCAGGAGATGCTGGGTCTTTTATCGGTGTGTTCTGGGGTGGTTTGGGTGACATATCCAGTGGAGCTCCCATGGTGGGATTTACTAAAGTGGATGCTAGAGCCATGGCTGGTGATATGGAGTCTGAATAACTGAACTGGGGTGGGATGAAAGCTGTACTTTGTTGAGACTGTTCTTGATACTGAATCCACTCGTGGGATTCTTGAGAGGGAAGGTCTTTGACAAGTGCAATGCCAATGGAACGATTTCGTGCCAGCTGGCGGGCGGTCTGTTTTCCTCTGGTTAAGGGAATTCCTTTGGTCAGAGTGTCGTCCGTTCTTGTATCGGGTACGACTGTTTTTAAGTCGGTTGGTTTCGAAGACATATCAAGCGCAGCCTTGACGGAATTGGCTGGTGCTGAAGCTTGCTCTGGGGTTTGGTCAAAAGAACACCATGGATGTGACAGGACCCTGTCGTGTTCTCTTTGAATATCCTCTCTCCTAACTAACTCTTTTTCATTATTTTCATGAGAATCAACAGGGAGAGAATGTCCCAAGACATTTGTTACTTCTCTATATGACAAGTCAAGAGACTCCTGATGAGTTGGACTTGTGTGTTTTCTCTCGGGACTGACTGTTTTTTTCTTCTCCTGGTTTTTAAGAGACTGATATGAAGTGGTTGTAAACGAGGCTCTTCTGTTGTTGACACGAGTCTGGTGTGCCAAACAGTCTGAATCTAAGGGTCCATGTAGTTGCCTCTGAACGTTAGCATAATTCAGTTGCCGTTTTTCAATGTGGACTTGCTTTGGAACAGGGCTCATTTGAGGAGGGGATGCTAATGATATTGATCCAGCTGCGGCGAAACATCCCACTTGATTTCTCTCTTTACTTTGCAATTTTGGCTGGGTTGTTGTCTTCACAGACATATCTAGTACGACTTTGAACAAGTTTGCTGGTGCGGTGATCTCATGGTTTTCATTATATTGACCGGAAGTGGACGTAAAGGTTTCTCTTCTGCTGTCGACACGAGTCTGCTGTGACGACCAGTCAGCAACTAAGCATACCTGCTGTTGCAATTGAACGTTTACAGCGTAATTTGGTTGCTGTTCTTTAATGCAGACTTGATTTTGAACTGGGTCCATTTGAGGAGAAGACGGTATGGTTTGCACTGATCCAGATTTTGGTGCCCGGGTGAAACAATCCACTTGATTTGTCTCTTTCCTGGCAGAAGATGTTTTGTTATTATGTGCACCCGGTGGTACTGTAGGACTTTTGGATGCAGACGGTCTTCGGACGTTCGTCTGAGGACTGGATGATCGTCCTTCACGTGTGGAACGTTGATCAACTGTTGCGTAGGTGGTCTCCAAGGCTCTCAAAATAGTCGCAGTATCTGAAACATGCCACTCCACCTCTTTCTCCTCCTGCGTCTGTTTGGTAAGATCGACAGCCACCTTGTTCGTGAAGACCACATTTTCTTCAGATTCCTTAAATCTTTTAAACTTGGGTTTGGAAAAGTCAACAACCTCCGAGTTTTGTTTCACAGCTTCTGTTTGGAGATCCTTCTCAGTTGAAGGCTTGTTCTTATCACTTGAAGCGGAAAAATCCAATACTTTGTGACCTGACTCAGGGCCAGTCGACAAGCCAATGTAAGGGTTTCTTTTGTAAAGTTTGGCGTCATCATGTGCGCAGGGATTCAGGATGTGTAACTGTGGCGGTTCTTTGTGGAAATCTTTTGGCATGGGAGATGGTGGATCTGCAAAGGGTATTTTGCCTGCATTGCAAATCTCAGAGACTGCAGTCTTGGTAGTTTGCGGTGATTCTCTGGGCTTGTCTGCCTGAGATTGTTGCCTTGGTAGTCGAGGTCTCAGAGAGGAAGGCATGGTGGTCGAAGCAACTGAAGCTGTTGGTGATGAAGGAGCTGAAGGGATTGGAGTAACGTTTGTTGAAGGTGGAAATTTCCTTTGCATGAGTTCAGGTATCTTTGATGCTGATGGGGTTTGGGGAAGGTTCCTGGAAACATCCGAGGACAGTTTCCGAGGTGACGCAGTTGTTGAGGCCGGAAGTGAATGAGATTTTTTCAGATCACCATCAGTTGACTTGGAAAAGTCTCCTCCTGAAACTACAGAGCTCGTTTTTTGTTGCGATTGGTCTACATGTGCATCATCCGCATGTCCGAATCCTAATTTCAGGGATTGGGTGATATTTCTTGGGAGATATTGGCTTGTAGGATCTTGGAGAAGTTGGAGTGGGGGATGTTGGTATGTCTTTTACCTCTTGATTCATCCAGTAAGGTCTTCCGTGAGCTGCTTTAAGCGAGTTTAGTGTCAGATCGGCGGGTTTCATTGGAGGCTCACAGCAGCTTGGAAGGTTTTCTGCTGCTCCCACCATGATCTTTTTCATCTTATAAACCGTGAAGTCCACGGGGGCTTCCGCTTGTGAGACCAGGGACTCCTGAAACATCTGAGAGAAGCTTTCCAAGTTCATGTTCATGATTTTTTCACCTTTATGTAGGGCAGAGCTGAGATCCTCCGGAGCATCCGGTAGCCCTGATATGGTATGCGGCTGCTCTGGAAACCAAGGAGCTTTTTCTTTCGGGCAGAGTGGGATTTTAAATCCACACAAGGTTACTTTTTCCTTTTCTTTCTGGGTCAGAATGTTTGCAATGTTTTCTGTAATATTGCTAAGCGTCTGTTGGTCTTCCGGTGCGGCGCAAGCATAGAGGTGTCTACCAGCTCTGTCGGTTAAAAGAGAATAAATAAAGTCTCCATTGGTGTACACGTAATATCCACAATCTCCAGCTTCTGCTGGCCACCACAGCCCTTGATCCAACAGTGACAGCCACTGTTGGTACCATTCTGAGTCCTCGAAGAGCATTTTGTCATCGCTGAGCCCCACGGCCACGGCTGATCTGCTTAAATCCATAGCACCGTGCCTTAGATCCACTGGACCTTTTTTGGTAGTGAGTTGTTTTAAAAAGTCTGTAGCTGACTTCAAACTAAAGTCATCGACAGTTACCTCTTTTAAAGCCCCTGTCTTCTCCGCTAAGTAGTTGAATTCTGTGAGAGACTGACATCGCTGTAGTCTGGTCTTTGACTTTTCGCTAGACAGATTTAGACCCCCGCCCTCCGTATCCCAGGGTTGTCGTTTTCTGCCAAGTTCATCCAAGTGGTCACAGCTGGTCCAGGGCATCTTGTGTCTACAGGTCATATCAAACAAAACCAGGTCTTCACCCGGTTCCAGGAAGCAATTTCTGCTCTCAAAAAGTTGGGCGGAAGGATCCCTCCACGGATGCAATGGCACGTTAAAATGACTGATATCAATTTCCTTAGGATTCGGCCATACATTACCACCCCACTGGGGCGGTCTGGCTGCAGCTGTCAAAGATCCTCGGCAATCACGGTAGCCTTCCTGAGCTTGAGCGGAAAGAGCCTCTGCAAGAGCATAGTCATTGAGCTGTTGCCACAGGAGCGCCTCGATGAGAGATTGGTGCTCGTAAAGCTCGGGCGGAATCACGCCATGCTCTGTGAAGTTGTACAGAAGGTCCTTGTAGCCATACTCTCCTGCTGTCCCATACAAGAGACGATGAATTTCTTCGAGGTAACGCTGGGTGGGTGACACCGTAGGAGCGTTCCAAATTTGTGGCAGTAATTCTTCTGAGAGGTTGTCACCTGTAGAAACTGTAATGGAAGAAGACGTAATTGGTGCTGTCCAAGAAGGTGTATCCTCCTTCGTCTTAGGCAGGAAATGGTTAATGAGGCCTTTTTCCGGTTCTTTTTCCTGAGCAGAAGCGGTGTTGTTACTGGGGGCAGTTTTAAAAATGCTCGACAACAGACCAGGAGCTGTGTTACTCATGCTGGTTGGTTTTGTTTCGCCCTTTCCGAGGATGGAGGTCTTTGAGGATGACTCCTCCTTGGCACTAAACAGACCTGAGAGGAAGCCCTTGTGATCTTTTGAGTCCTTCTCTCCCGCTGCATCAGGTGCGGAATGAATTTCCACTGGTTTTGTTCTCTGAATCTGCGGACGTCCTTGTCCCGCACGTAGTGGCTGTTGCTGTATTGTTTTTTGGTTTGCCTGGTCAGCTGGACACGATGTTTGCTCCACATTAACGGAAATTTTGTTAAGCAGGTCAGTGTATATCCCACCTGATTCAGATGGGGCTGGACATTGGCCCGGTTGACCACCCTGGGTTTTGGGTGTCTGCTCTTCCTGAGATGCACTCTCACCAGATGCAAGCTTCAGAAAGCCTGAGAGTAAGCCTCCGCCTTGACTGGGTTGTTCTGTCGTGGTATGTTGAGGACTTTTTCCCAGCACTTGCTGCTGTGGAGACGGTGTTTGACTAAACAGCCCAGACAGGAAACCTCCCTGTTGACCAAGTGGACCTGCATTTTGCTGAGATCGAGCAGCGTTTGATTTAGCCCCCTGTTGAAACTCTGCATGCGGGATCGATTGTTGCGGTGGGTTATCGGTGGTTAATCTACTGAACAGCCCTGACAATAGCCCGCCTTGCTGCGGCTCGGCCGCAGGGGCAGCAGATTGTTGGGGTATTTGGCTTTGTCTTTGCAGTGGCTGCCTGTTGGAAGGACTCACAGGTGGCTGCTGTGACTGCTTTTGCTGCGCTGGAGTAGGAGGACCTGATGAAAAGAGTCCAGACAGGAAACCTCCTTGTTGATTGAGGGGTTGCTGGGTTGTCTTAGAACCTGCCATTTGTGCTTTTTGCTGGTCTTGTTGACTATCTGATGGAGTGTCAGTCGGCGGGGCCTTTGCTTCTGCAATTTTGCTTAAGAATCCAGTGAACATCCCCACAGGACTGCTTGGGGGCAGCTGCTGTGGGGGAATTTGCTTTTGCCTATATAAATTTGGTCTGATGCTTGGTTGCTGAGACAGTTGCGGCCCCGGTGGGCCACTTTGTTGCTGGTTCTGTGAATTAGCAGGGGCTAGGTCTTGGCTCCCAGTTCCAAAGAGGCCTGAGAGGAAGCCCCCTTGCTGAGGGGGTGCTGACTGTGGCTGAGATGATGCAGTGGTAGGTTCTACAATTTTGTTAAAAAGTCCAGACAACAAATTGCTCGACTGTTGATTTGCTGACTGTGCAGCTTGGGTAGCTGAAGGTGCTTTCTGTGGCTGTGGTGTCGTAGCTATAGTTTTTGGTGGTAAGTTTTGTTGTTGATCTGAGGTGACTTCTATTTGCTGGTCCAGCTTGTCACGGGGAGAACTTCCCAAGGAACCTAATTTGATTTCTCCCGACGGAACCCCTGACCGAGGTGTCCCTTGAGTTAAGTTCTGTTCATTTTTATTTATTCTGGTCATTTGGTTCATTACATCTGTTTTGACTTCCTTACTAGAGTGAGTAACAGAGTCTGTGGCTTTTTTAAAAAGACCAGATAGCAGTCCACCAATTGGGGGTTGTGCACCTGCAGCTTGTCCTTGACCAGGTACTTGGCCAGATCGGCTTTGTGGCCCAGTTGCTGGTGGCTGAGTTGTAGGAGCTGACATGTTGTCAGAGGTGAATTTTAAGAATCCAGATAAGATTCCCGTCGATGGTTGAGCTGCAGGATTCTGTGTTTGACAAAAAGGTGGGGAGGGTGAGGAAAACATGCCTGAAAAGAGGCCTCCTTGTTGAGGCTGACTGTCCCCTCCTTGGGTCTGCTTAGACTCTTCTGTAGGCCCGATTTTCAACAACCCGGACAGAAACCCCTGAGGCTGTGGAGTTTCTGGTAGGGATTCCGGTTGATCCTTTGTTTGGACCTCAGTCTCACTCTGAGAGGCATTGTCTGATAATATTTCTATTTCGCCGGCAGTACACTCTGAGTGCTCAGTATGTGGGTCCGTTCGGCTACTAGGTTTGGTGAGTGTCACACTGGGAGTCACTGGAGATTTTGCAAGATCCTTAGCCGGTTCACTTTGAGCCACCTTGAACAGGTTTGAAAACCAGCCTGTTTCAGTGTTTCCTTTTGGGGTGCTTTCAAGTAGTGCAGTGCGGCTCGGCAAGGGTGTTCTTGTGGCACTCGTGGATGGACTCCTTTGTGGCACACTGGTATCCTCCCCGGTGGCAAACTTAAGAAACCCAGACAGAACCCCTCCTTCTGGTTTTGCTTGGCTTGCAGTGGGAGGATCTTCAGAAGAGAAGAACGGGATCTTGAGTTTGCCACTTAAAAATGATTCCTCTGGCGGTTTGGGGCTTGTTGTGGAGTTTTCATGAGGATTTGTAGAAATCAAACTGGAGAGAGATTTCCTAAAAGGACTGAACAAGCCTGTAACTTCCGCGGTGGTTTCAGGTTTTGGTTCAGGTAACATCTGAATTCTTTGCTGAATATCCGGTAGTTCGCCAGACGATTCAGTCTCTGGAAGAATCTCTACTGATCCACTTCCTGTGTCCGGAAAGAGCTCAACGGATTCACTCCCAGAATCTGGTCTTAGTTCTATTTGTGAACTATTATTAGGACTAGGGACTGGGGCTACTGAGTCATTGCTGGTGGCTGATGTACTTTGTTGTTCTGATGCTTGAGGGGATGGCTCTCTTGACGGGGATGGTTCTCTTGGTGGGGGTGCACTGGAAAACAACCTCATAGTACTAAGCCTCCCGAGCACAGATTCTAAACCAGAAGTGGTTTGGTTAGCACCTTGTGCCTCTGCGCTATTAGATGTCTGACTAGCTTCAGCTTGCCGAGTGGATTCTGATGATTGGAAAGGCATGAGAGATTGCAGTGAGAACGTCTTCTCAGTGGGGGGCTCCTGGCAGGCAGGGGGAACGATGGCCACCGGGGGGGTTGTGCCGCCACTTTTGGGAATGAAAGAAAGCAGCTTGGAAATCCCAGACTCTGGCTGGGAGGTCGCCACGGAGGATGGCGGATACCTTGTCGTCACCCCGGCTGTTTCTGTGGCTTCAGGGCTACTTTTTGGGATTATGGAAAGCAGTTTGAAGATACCGGAGTCAGCTGCGGGAACCTTGGGAGGCGCCAAAGCCTCTACATCTGTGTTGGTTTTGGTTCCGGTAATTGTATTGAACAATGACGTCATGACGTTTTTAACACCAGCTTTGTCCTCAGCTTTGACGTCCTCAGCTTTGACGTCCTCAGTTTTGACATCATCGGCTTTGATGTCCTCTGCTTTGACATCCTCACTTTTACTGTCCTCAGGCGGCACAACTGGTAGTGATGGCAGTTTTCGCCTTACCGATTTCTGCTCTGACTCATAGCTGTTGAGCTCCTCCTCTTTTACAGCCAGGTAATGAGAAACAGAGTCAACTAAGCACTTCAGTTCATCCATCGGGTCGATGTAGTCCTCACAGGGCTCCTCCTCAGGCAAAAGGCTGGGGTCTGGTCCCATTCTGGACCCTCCAAGAAGGGGTGCATACCTGCCAGGATAGTTGTACAACTCGTACTCATATGTGGTATCTGCCTCTGTGAACATCAGGTCCTCCAGTTCCTCGTCCGATCCGAAGGAGTACTGCATTTCGTCGGAACCAACTGATCCGAATTCGCTCCTGATCCTAGCTGCCTCTCGGGCCGCCTCTTCCTCGCAGAATGCTGCATAGCTGTCCTCCAATGCGGTCTTGGCCCACAATCTGGTTTTGAAGAGCAGACCTTCCCGGTCAACATGCTGTTGGAGGCGTTTGACGGATGGGATTATGTCAATCTCCGGAGGAGACGTCTCGCCCTCAAAGTTGCCAGCTTCCCGGTAAACCAAGCGGACGTCTCCGGTGCCGAAACCAGGCAGCTGGTGGTGTGCCTGGCGGTCCTCGGGTGAAAGGGAATCGCACTCTACCGTCTGGTAGAACCTGGTGCCTCTGGACTCAGGCAGTGTTGTTGGCGGTGTGTCAGCGAGGCGGTAAATGATGCTCTTGTCCTCGTCCTCCCACATCTTCTGCTCCTGGTCCAAGTAGTCATCCAGGACTCCTGAGTCAGGAAATTTATACCTGCCCTCCCAGTCCTCCACACCCATGCCCGAATCCACCGGAACTATTCTTACGCTGCGCCTACTGCTTGACCGCCTGGGCGGAAATGCAAAGTAAAAGAAAAAGTGCAACAGCAATGAGAGACGACACAAAGCAAAGAAAAAGTGTTAAAACAGAAGACAGACAACAAAGCAGCAAATGAAGGAAAAAAACTGTTATGGTGGTTCGAGTTTACCTGGAACCCCGCAGGTCCAGGTAACCGTTCTCAAAGCTGTGCACTGAGTCAGAGTCCCTTGAGAACTGCTGGTGCTGGACCCGGATCCCGATGGGATACTGGTGTGCAGACGAGTTGGTCTGTGCGGTGTTGTGGTAGCGTGGAGGCGGCGCGCGGACGCCCGCTTCACTGTCGTGGTCGTCCATCGCGCTGTCATGATCGTCTAAAGCTGCGTTAAAACGACCAGACGGCACACCTATCAAACACTTTTGGACAGAGGTCACAGAGTCACAATCGTCTTCGTTTTTCTCATCAACTTCTCAAGTGTTGCTAAATACTCTAAATCAGTCAAACTGGTCCTGGGTAAGGATGCAGACTACTGAGCACGCACAGATGAAAACTTATTTTGGAGAAATGCTTCTCTCTGCTGGTAAAAACGTGTATTGCAACTATTTAAAAAAAAAAAAAAAAAAAAAAAGAAACAAAAACTCTTGCCCAGCCTTTAAACCCCCATTTTAAACCCTAATCCTTGCTTCAAGCCATAACTCAGGCTTGAAACCCTCATTTGAAAACATTAAACTCTAAACATGGTTTGAAACACAATTTGAAACCCACACCCCCTATTTTGAAGACTTATCTTAGTTTGAAGCCATAATCAAGGCTTGAAACGTTCAAACCCAAACTGAGACATAAAACCCTAATTTGAAATCTTATTTTGAATCCCAAAACCAGCCTTGAAACCCTAACCTCAGCTTCAAAACCTAATTTGAAATCCTAACCCTTGCTTGAAATGCTAATTTTGAAACCAAAACCCTCCCTTGAAACCTCAACCCAGGCTTAAAACCCTAATTTGAAACCATAACCCAGAATGAAAAACCTAATTTGAAAACCTACTGAAGACTTGACAACCTAACGCTTGTTTGAAATCATACACTGTCTTGAAAGCCGCATTTGAAACCAAAAACTAGCTTGAAACCCTTAATTCAAAACCATAATCCTTGTTTTGAGGCTGGGCAATGTGGGGGGAACCCATCACGATTTGTTTTTATATCAGTCGATATTGATATATATCACGAAATAAAACAAATCACTATTTTTTCAATCTTAAATGCTGCGTTACACTTAACCTTTTGATTTAAATATTTATTTTCTGTCAAAAGCTGAACATGACATGGAACATTATACAACTGTGTCAGACAAATAAAACGTGTACATTTATGAATATATATGAGTATAATCTGACCATGTAAAAGCTTTCAAGTTTTCCAGTTACAATTTACGCCCAGGGAACTGGTAAAGAGGGTCCATTACTTTAATCTTACTTGAATCACTTTTTTTCAACTGTGCTTACTGGCAGCATGTCTTTTGCGATAGAATTTGTTTGTTGTTTTCGGCGGGGTTAGCTCTTGCTCCGAATTGGAATAATAAAGTGTTGCATGGACCGTGCGCTAGTGAGTGGCACCGCTTCTGGTGGTAAAAAAACATTGGTGGTATTCTCTGACTTTGCGTGAACATACACGCGACGCAATTTGTAGTGCATGCTACTTTGTTTCTTGTCAGACTTTACAAAAGCAAAATAAATCAAACCAAAATTTTGAGCCTTTCTTGTCAAAGATGTCACCAGTTGAGGCTTGTGTCTCCCGTCGTTTCTTCCGAGGGAACACGCATTTTCTCATTTTTTTTCCAGCGCTCCCACACGGCTGCCTGCTCCATTAAAAAAATGCTAATGTCTTTTGTCCGTCAACCTAACGTGGCATGGTTCACAAGTACAATCACATGCTTGGTTCAGCGCTGAGCAAATCAGTTATTAGTATTATTACAATTATTACTCAAATTATTTTTGGCAATTCATATTGTCTATGTTTTCATATGGGTGTAACCAAATTTGCTTAACTGCGCCATGTTAGGTCGAGCGGCTGAGGGTGGATCTCAAGTCTCTTCCTAGCTTCTACCTCCTTCGTACAGTATTACAGTACATCGACACCGACCCGAAATCAGAAGAGCCCCGAAGCCTCTGTTGAAGCCTCGCGTCATCAACATGTTTTTTTTCAAGATTTTTTTTCTATCAAACATTTTATCAAATGTATTTTCTATTGATATTGATCATGTCTATTGTGATATATATTGATATTGAAATAGACCCTCCAGCATGCAATGTTTGAATATTTTGTTCTATTTTGTTCTATTTACGTACGCATACTTTGCTGGTCAGTCCATCCAAAATAAGTCCAATTGCCTGGTGGCCAGCAAGCAGGAAAACCACAAGAACAAGAAGAAGAAAAGTCACTCCGGGAAATAAACACCACCGAGGAAGATGATGATAATGATGATGATGATGATTTTTCTTTGGCTTTTTTGCAAGACTCGCTCCAAAAGCAAGAGAAAAAGATACACAGGAATATCATTCTGTGCGTTCATTCTATCAAAACAGCGCTGAACTTTTTTTTTTTACTCGACTGTGACAGTTAAAACTCTAATTTAAAACGCCAACCCTGACTTGAAACCTTAATTTGAAACCGTAATCCAGGACAAACATGCCTATTTGAAAGACCCTTTTCCCATGTTTAAAACCATAATTTGGAAGCCTATACCTCGTCTGGCTCACAACCCTGTCTTGGAACTGTACTTTAAAACCTTAACTCGATCTTGAAGCACTAACCCAAGTTTGAAAATCTCATTTGAAACCCTAACTCTGGTTTGAAACCCTAATTTCAAACAGTAACCCTGTTACCATAACCATTATTTGACATCACAACTCAGGCTCGAAACCTTAATTTGAAACGCTAACCCTCATTTGTAACCCTAACCCTGACTGAGATCCTAATTTGAAACCGTAACCCTTGTTTGAAACCTTAACCCTGTCTTCAAAACCTAATTTGAAAGACTAACCCTGTTTAGAAATCTTAATTTAAAATCCTACCCTTATTTGAAACCCTAAACCGAGTTTGAAGCCTTAATTTGAAACCCTAAGCCTATATTGAAACCCTAATTTGACAGCCAAAGCAAGCATCAAACCCTAAATTTGAAACCTTAACCCAGGTGTGACTCGCACTAAAAGCAGCAAAGAAGTTTACTGAATGAATAAATGAAATTTTATGATCACGTTACGCATACAACTGTACGCTCAGCCCACATGGCTTTATAAAACACCAAATTATCCAGCACCAGGACCAAAATGCAACAAAAAGTCATGTCAAAAGCAGTCTTTCTTGTCTTCTTTTCCAAGCTTTAGAAAAACATCCAAATCAAACAGCCACTTAAACCTTTTCTCATCTGACCAATAGATATATGTTGTATATAGTATCATTAAACAGACCCTCACTTAGATCATCATAAAGTGTACAATATAAGAGACAAGGAGATTCACTTTTCATCTCATTTAAGTCACACATCTTGTACAATCTACAAATATTATCTTCAGGGATAATATTGAATAGATTTCAATGACCAGAGGGAGCGCACCAGACCTCAATTGAGCAATGAAAGATCACTATTAACCGTGCTTAACTTTTTTTTAAATTTTATTTTATTTTGTTTTTACATTTACTTTTAAATTTATAAGAAGATGAACAGGGCGATGGTGAGAAACGAAATCAATGATGTAATAGATTTGAACATTTACAAAAACAACACACACCCACATATACAGTACATATATATGTAAATAATGCATGCACTCGCGGATGTTTAAAATAATTTCAACAAACACAACAGTAAACATATTATTACATGAATTGTATTGGATCTCATAGGGTGGAGTACCAAATGAACTGGCTGATGAGTGAAAATGAATGATTGAACATGGAAGTTTGCTACTTACAGCATTGCGAGGGCACGGACGCCATTCGTCCCCTGTGGACTGCATCGTCGCGCGGGGAATACTGACACAGTCATATTTCATGTTAATACTTAAATACTGTACTGTACATACGCTACATATTAATAACGGTAATGAGCAGTGTCTGCCTCTAGGTGTCAGCAGAATGCATGAAAGGAGAAGTGAACTCACATCCTGGTCGTGAATGCTCATGTTGTTTATGCGATCCAGCTTACGAGTCCAATATTGAGCTTCGCCCTCTGGAATGTCTGTAACACAAAACAAACAAACATGTACAGTATGTATATTATTATATACAGTATAGGAATATGATGATGTTTCTCTTTATGTACAAACCAAGTGACAAATGTACAAAAACAACAAACCCAAACTACTACTGCACTAACCTTTTTCAAACCCTAATTTGAAACCATAAGCCTGGTTTTAAACCTGACTGTGAAAACCTGACATTGGTTTGAAACCCTAACCTTTGTTTCATACCATAATTTGTAGCACTAATCGTGTCTTGAAACCCTACTTGAAAACCTGGACTTTGGTTTGCAACCCTTTCATTAAACCCTAATTTGTAACCTTAAACCTGTCTTGAAACTGTAAATTGAAACCCTAACCCAGGCTTGAAATCTAAACTTGAAACCCAGACTTTGGCCTTAAACCCATATTTAAAACCTTAACACAAGCTTGTAACCAAAATTTACAAATCTGACGTCAACTAGTAACACTAATTTTGAACCTCAATCCTGTCTTGACACCATAATTTGACCGAGGATTTAAAGCAAATTTATAACCCTAACAAAGGGAAACCCAGGCTTGAAACCCTCATTTCAAATCCTAACCCTGTCTTTAAACCCAAATTTGAAACCCTAATTTGGACTTGATACCATAATTTAAAACTCTAACTCAAGCTTCAAACTCTACTTTGAAACCCTAAATCAGGCTAAAAACCCCAACCCTGTGTTGAAACCCTACTTTGAAAACCGAACTTTGGTTTGAAACCCTGTTTTGAAGCCCTAATTTGAAATTCAAAACCTGGCCCGAAAACCCTAATTTGACACCCTAACTCAGGATTTAAACCCTAATTTTAAAACTTAACCTTTCATTGAAACCATAACCCAGACTTGAAACCCTTATTTTGAACCCTAACTTTCACTTGGAACCATAACCCTCAATTGAAACACTAACCTGAAACCCTAACCCTTATTTGAAACCCCCATTTAAAATCCTGACTTTTGATTGAAACCCCAATTTGGATCCACAAATCTGTTTTAAAACCCAGATTTAAAACTCTACCCAAGGCTTGAAATTTGACTTTGAAACTCTAACCAGAGCCACTGATGGTGTAGTGGTACACTCGCCTGACTTTGGTGCGGGCAGCGTGGGTTCAGTTTCCACTCAGTGACGGTGTGAATGTGAGTGCGAATGGCTGTCCGTGTCTATGTGCCCTGCGACTGACTGGCGACCAGTTCAGGGTGTAGTCGCCTTTTGCCTGAAGTCAGCTGGGATAGGCTCCAGTGCCCTGTGAACCTCACCAGGATAAACGGTGTTGAAAATGGATGGATGAATGGAAACTCTAACCCCTTGTTTCAAACCCTAACACAGGCTTGAAACTCAAGTTTAAAACCCTAACCCAGGCTTCAAACTCTACTTTGAAACCCTTATCCAGGCTTAAAACCCTAACCCTGGTTTGCAACCCAACTTTAAACCCCTAACCTTTCCTTCAAACCCTAATTTGGAAACCTTACTCTGTCTTGAAAACCTCAATCTGGCTCAAAAGCTTACATTTTAAACACTAACCATGTCTTGAAACGCTAATTTCAAATCCAACATGCACGTACTGTAAGTATAACTGACCAAAAGGCAGCTCAAAGCGTGCGTCAAGCAGCACTTGGTGAGAAGTCGGCTTGGTAGTTTCGAAGATCTCGTCTTCCTTCATTAGAACTTCCGAGTCCAGACAAGTCCACTCTCCGGGACCCTCCTGAAACACAAGCAACACATTGAGGACTGTGTGCGCGTGTGCGTGTGTGTGTGTGTGTGTGTGTGTGTGTGTGTGTGCAAGCATGTGTTACCTCGTTGGATTGTCGAATAGCGTCGAGCGGCAGGAGGGCCGTGCCAATCAAAGTGTCCCAAATTAAACCCTTGTTCCATAATTCTGCCACCAGGCCGGAATCCCGATGACCGATCTCACTACACAACAAACACAAAAACTAATATGGTGGTTGGGGAAACACCAATTATCGTCCCAGCCGATAATTATAATAATTATTTCGGCCCAGATTTGGGATTTTGACACATATCTGCCTTTTTTTTCTAAAACCGACAGCCAAAAAGAGATCAATTTAAAAATGAATAAACTTCAGGGAAGAATTTATTTATTTAAATTTTCAGTTAACTTTATAAGAGATGCTGCTGACCCTGGGAACTCCTTGCAGTTTTTGTTTTTGGTCAAACTTAAAGATAAGTGACAGATTAATGTTTCAGTTATATTCATATTTTAGAAAACATTAATTACTGTCGAAAACTTTAGAGAGCTATTTATTATAAAACGCAGTACCCGGAGAAAACCCATGCAGGCACGGGGAGAACAAGCAAACTCCACACAGGCGAGGCTGGATTTGAAGTTGAAACTTTGTCTTGCATCTTGGACTGTCCACGTGTCCATTTGCGCTTTTTCCCCAAAGGCATATTCTTTCGGCAACTTAGAGCAGAAAAAAATAACGCATCCATCTTTGCATTCAGCATCATAGTAAGTCTACTACTTTTGCAGTGCATCATACAAATATCACATTTACATGACAAACTGAACTGTTAAAATGAAAATATATCATCTTAATGGCAAATTAAAGACTTGTGAATATACATGGTGTTTAAATGGAAAAATATCTCATTTATGAGATTTATCTATGAGGTTTATTTCATGAGAATATAGATTATATATCTCTATTTTTTTGGCAAAATATTTCCTTTTTGTGTAAAATTATGTTCAGATGTCAAATATAGCCTTTTTGCAAACCAATATTTTGTGGTCTAATAAAGCCTTTTTGTAATATTGTGTAAAATGTGTTTTAATGGGCGGCACGGTGGACGACTGATTAGCACAGCTGCCACACAGTTCTGAGGATCCGGGTTCTAATCTGGCCTCGCTAAGGGTGGAGTTTCCATGTTCTCCCTGTGCCTGTGTGGATTTTCTTCAGGTACTCCGGTTTCCTCCCACATTCCAAAAACATGCATGGTAGGATGATTGATGACTCTAAATTGTCTGTAGGTGTGAATGATTGTCTATATGTGCCATGCGATTGGCTGGCGACCAGTTCAGGGTGTACCCCGCCTCTTGCCCAAAGTCATTTGAGATAGGCGCCATCACACCTGCGACCCTAGTGAGGAGCAGCAGTACAGGAAATGGATGGATGGATGAGTTTTAATGGCATTTAATGGCAGAAGTGCAGCATATTGTCCTAAAAATCTAACTTCTGGTGCGCAACCATTGCATTTTTGTGAAAGTTGTGCAACAAAATACAAGGTGAAACTGAGAAAGGACAGAACCAGCATCCCGACTGTCTCCTCATTTGCACACTGTATTCATGATGCTCACGTTGTCTCACTTTAGCTGTCAGTCATCACAGCTGGTGTGTGCGTGCGTCTGTGTGCATGCACGTGTGGGTGTGTGTGTATGTGTGCGTGTTAAGCAGATAAGCAGCAGAAAGTCGACCACGCCACTCTTGCGGTCAACAGGATCACATGGTCAAGTGACCTCATATTGAACGCTGCCACATGCACACACACAAAAAACACACACAGACCAGAATTCTACTGCTTAAGTGAGGACTAGAACTCGAAAAAGCGATCAAAGTTTATTTTTTATTTGTGCACTGAAAACTGCCATCAATTGTCGGAAAAATGTATGTGGACAACTCTATTTATGCCCAGTCCAACCTCTGAAAATATCAGAATGATGGGCCCAATATATTGGATTTTATGGATGTTAAACATGTTCCTCCTCCATAGGCGCTCACTACGCCCATAAAATCCCTAGTGGTAGTAAGCTACTTGTGTAGACACAGCTGCCCTGAGGCAGTCTGAAGGAAGCGTGGCTGCCATTCTGCGCCTACGACACCACCAAACAACCAACCACATTCATTCGTGGGCAATGTGGATCAAATGGCTTGCCCAGGGACACAACAATGACATGCGCTCAGGCGGGGATACAAACTGGCAACCCTCCGGTTGCAGGGTGTACACTTACCATCTACGCCACACCACCCACAAAGGTAGGTGGGTGGGGTGGGGTAGGGTAGGGTAGGGTTAGGTCAACTGTTCACTGCACGCACGCGCGCACGCGCACGCGCACACACACACACACACACACACACGCGCACACACGCGCACACACACAACACTCTGGGTTGTTGTTGCCATGTGTGACTGACACGTCATCTGGAAGGGGCAACTCACAAAAAAACCCACCAGCCGCCAGCCACCCCCGTTGCGCCCGACTGCCGCTAATGAAAAAAAAAGGTCACTAATTAGCATGTTAGCATCATTCAGCCGCAGTTGGCCTCGGAGCAAAACCATTGGCTCACTTCGTCAACTTCAACTGGAAGCTGTCTGAATGAGTTTCAACAAAAATCATAAGGAGAAGTGGCACGTTAGCTGCTCCCGTTAGTATTTAACATCCATTTTCTACTCACAACATGAAGTCTTGTTCCCAGCACGGCTGGTTGCCGCGCACCGCTATGGTCGTACTCTTCACATTCTGAACCTTTAGCGTTACATAAGCGTTGAACTTATCTGTAAAGACAAAAGAAATAAGAAAATCATTTTTAAAAATTACAATAAATCTAAATTTGCCAAAGGACAAGTGTAAAAGCCAAAGGCTCTCTCAGCTGGGCTGGAATTCTACTGCTCGAGTACTGACTAGAACTCGAAAAGATCATATTTGTTTTTTTTAAGTACCATTTGTTCAGTAGAGTATACTTGCTATTAGGTGTGTAAATACCACAATTCTACTGCCCGAGTGTCAACTAAAAGTAGAAAAGATCATATTTGTTTTTGTTTTTTAAGTATGTTAAACTATAGTATACATGTTGTTACGTGTCTAAAGACCAGAAGTCTGCTGCTCGAGTGCTGACAATGTCATGAACGGAACAGAGGACAGGACCCAAAAATGCACGACTCCAAAACAAATGGACAGTTTCCAAAAAGAGAGGTTTAATAGACGGGCATAGGTCGGTACACAGGCAGGCAATCCAAGAAAGGCAACAGTATCCAAAAACATGCGGCAAAGAGGCAAGGTCGATAATCGGAATAGGGTCAAATCTTACTGTGAGTCTGTGACGTGGAAACAAGGAATGCAACGACAAGGTACAACGAACTGGCAACGAGAGGGAATGAGAAATAAATACAATAAATACAAATACAATAGGTAATTAGGGTGAACGAGGCACAGGTGGTGAAGATGCTCACAGGAGCAGGTGTGTGTGAAACAGGGGGGAAGACAAAACCCGGAACACACACCCATGACAGACTAAAACTAGGAGAAGAGATCATATTTCATATTTTCACTACACCTGGTTCCTGTAAAAATTAGAATAAAATGTCAAAAGCTGGTGATTGTTGGGTGAAAGGTTTATTGACAAATCATCTATCATTCCCTTAGTGAGTCACTATATCTTGACACATCATTTCATTTTGTCCTTATTTATGTATTTTACTAATACGCACTTTTTCTCCAATGAGCAGCATGCAGCAGGCCTCTCTAGGGGGGAGCGGCGTGAGTCATTTATAATTATGTGTCAACCATTTGTGAAAATAAATAAGTTATATTTCGGTCACACATGGACGTGTGCAGCGCGGCCCGCCGAGATGACATTTAGTTGGCGCCCATTGGGTAGCAAATGCTCTATTAGCAGTGATGGAAGGCCGCGGAGGGTTGGGGGAGAATCTTCAGATGAATTTATATTTACTGGATATGAATGAGTGCGGCACGGTTGACAATTGGTTAGCACATCTGCCTCAGAGTTCTGAGGACTCGGGTTGAAATCTGGCTTTGCCTGTGTGGAGTTTGCATGTTTTCCCCATCCGTGCCTGTGTGGGTTTTCTCCAGGTACTTCTTCCCACATCCCAAAAACATGCATGGTAGGTTAATTGAAGACTCTAAATTGCCCATAGATGTGAATGTGAGTGAGAAAGGTTGTTTGTTTATCTGTGCCTTGCGATTGGCTGACGACCAGTTCAGGGTGTACCCTATCTCTCGGCCGCAGATAGCTGAGATAGGCTCCAGCATGCCCATGACCCTGTTGAGGATAAGTGGTACAGAAAATGGATGGATGGATATGAATCAGCCTTTTAGTGCAGAACTAAATGGCCAAAATTACCCTTAATGGTAGCTTTAAACAAAAATGTTTTAGGGTATGGCTTCTTGAAACATTTTTGTGGGTCAACTGAAGATTGACATGCCAACCGAATTTTGTGTTGCAAAGTGAAACTGGCTTTGGGGGCTTTTTTCAATTGTCAAAAAACTCTCTTGGAGGAGCTAATCTTCGGAGGTCTGCTGGAAATGACCAAATTGACATAAAAATGACCACTTTAACCCAAAATGTCAGACTTTCTGTGTGTTTTCAGGCATGGCACGATGAGACTTTATTGTGGGGTCTACTCATGATAGACATGGCTGCTAAATTTCAAGTCGCTACGTGAAACTGTTTTGGAGGCTAGATTTTCAAAATAAAGTTCCTGAAAATGATGCCTCAAAAGCCAAACACAAGTTGGAGTTCACGCATCATTAACTGAACAACGTCAACAGTGGACAGACAAAATCAAAGTGATTGTCAGACTAATTTAAGAAGTAACACATTTTCCAGGCCAAACATCTCCGGGGACATCCTGCCTCTCGAATTTGAGCGTCTGCTCCCCTCAGGTGACCAAATGTATCGCTTATTAGTAAAAATCAGATCAAGTTTACTAAAGTAGAGCAGCAGACTGGGACATCTCTTCTTCTTTCGTGTTCTCATCATGTATGACCCGACATGAGAGAAAACATTCATTCATTCATTTTCCACACCACTTATATCCTCACTAAGGTTGTGGGCGTTCTGGAGCCTATCCCAACTTGCTCTGGGCAAGAGGCGGGGTACACCCCGAACTGGTCGCTAGCCAATCGCAGGGCACATAAAACCCACACAGGCACGGGTAGAACATGCAAACTCCACACAGGCGAAGCCCGATTTGAACCTGGGTCCTCAGAACTGTGAGGCAGATGTGCTAATCAGTCGGCCATTGAGTTGCCACAGAGGAAACAATCATCAAAAATAACAATTAATTAATATTTATCCTGCCAACATTCAACAGCAAACATCAACTATCAGAAATGGTAATGTTTCCACAGTTTTTTTCCCCAAAACTTTGCAACAAACCACCTTGAGTCTAGACTTTACACTGATTTTATCGGCCTGATCGGTATCGGCCGATAATTAGCATTATATGCTGATCAGCTGATCGGCTTTAATGTCGTCGATCGGATCAATGACGTCATTGATCGTCTCCGCAAAAGACATTGACTCCTCGTCGCCATCGTGCACAGTATATTTAGATCCAAAAGCTAGTTTATTTTTAGCCTTGTCACGTGTCTTTTGATGTAGGACTGTAAATATCTGACGGCCAATAAAGTTATAAAAAAAAAAAACATGTCAGCGGTGTGGGACAGACAACACATCTGAGACAGACAACACATAATGCCCGGATCAGACTACAAGACAAATTTGTTCTTTCACGATTGCACTATGTCAGACTACTGCAATAAAATCTTCTATTCGGATACCACCGCATCCCATTTTTTACGATCATTAGGCTTTATCTTGTCAACGCAAATGCACTCGTTACCGTGGCGACGACAACAAGAGTGTATCACGCCGACTGTATTATAAGGACAAAATGGGGAAAAACGTGTGTTGGTGGTCACCGGTGCTCAGGACAGGAGAGGACGTTCGTTTAAGGCTTGCTTGATGTATGTTCACATACTTTTAATACGATACGGCTTGCAACCAGGCAACAAAAGGTTATGTAGCCTAGCCTAGCAAGCTACTGCTAGCACTAACGGTTGTATGTAAACAGGCTGCCGTTCTGTCGAATCATTCTGTAAAGTTTCGGTGTGTGAAGTAATTTAATTACAATAAAGTAATTTAATTACAGTAAGTTAGCACCCATTGTTTCTGTCATGTTGTCATGTTGGTTTGACCTGACTGATTCGAATACACGATCTGACTAGACCAGTGATTTCCAACCTTTATGGAGCCAAGGAACATATTTTACAATGGAAAAATCTCACGGCACACCAACAAATAAAAATGTCACAAAAAGTTGATACATTAATATATGTATCAACTTTTTGTGTATGTATTTCCTGCCATCTAATAGAAGACCATTCATTTGTTCTGTCTGTCACTATGCCTCACTGGCATAAATAGATGAACAAAGATACATCATTTATTGTAAATATAATTTTTTGAGCAATTAAATACACACGTATATACAGTAAATGAACAGGTCATTTAAATAGACACATTGCTCCATCTTGTGATTGTATCGGTGATCGGTTATCGTTATTTTTTTAACTCGCTGATCGGCCCCAAAAATCCTGATCATGTAATGCCTACTTGAGTCACGTCAAATTAAAGTCCTCGATGAGCGCTTTACATATCTGCAAGCAGGTTGTCAACATACTATCATATGATGACACGGTAACCAAAAATATGATTTTGAACTTTCTTTAAATGTTGGTTACGCCCTGCAATTTTAGCGACATTAGACATGAGGGTTAGACATACAGCAGCTAATCAATATGTGTTTCTTCACAATTTTGTCACATAATGTGGAATTTGAGCAGTGAATACTACAAGTATGTATCTATGAGGTCAAATGTCCGATTGCTATTGTCAAGCTGTCTCTTCCTCCTGGGCTACAATACTTCTGCCCGAGGAACGACTAAAACTACAAGAGATCATGGTTCTCTTCCTGCAAAGAAAGTAAAAAGAGGAAACAAGGGCAGAGTTCTCACCTGGAGGCCCGGAAAGTTTGGCTTTCTTCACTGTGGAGAAAACAAAAACAAATGTTACTAAAATGTGATTACACGTGTTGTTATTTCGTCAAACAAACTCACTGTGAGATCAGGATTGTGGTATGCTAACCAAAGGCATCTTCTGTGCAGTGCAAACGTGAAATGACTTTTAATGAGAAAAAGTTAATTGACAATTGAGGCTAAAGTGATTATCTCAATGAGGTTTCGATGCAAATCCGCTTTGACGTTTTATTCAATCACAGTCGTAAAGTGAAGAACACACAGAGAAAAGTAGACGAGAAAAAAACATTTTGTTTCCATTGCAGTTTGGATGTCTCCTGCAACCCGTTTAGCAGCAAGTACTTGGTGGCTGCCAAGTTGTGACATCTGTTATACTTCCATGACTACAACATTTGACAACTACAATAAGACATAACATTGTTGACAATATGAACATTACATCTATCAAAGTTCACCTTAAATGACATTGTGGAAAGTACAGAACTAATACGTTCTCTTTTTCTAGTTAGCTTTCAACCATTAAGATACTGTACATTTACATTATGTTCCTGGCGGCCACAGCAGCCCCATTCCAGGCCATTATGGACAAAATTTAATTGTCATGAGACAACGCGAGGGGACAGGGTGAGCAAAAGTGACAGGCCGTGACTGCCATGACTGTTGTGGATGCCCAGTGAGATTTTTAAAGTGTCCAAAAATTTGCCGCAGCAGTCACAGTGTAGATGAAAAACCTTGTAGGACTACTACAACGGGGTGAATGCAACTAAAACTGACAGAACGTAATAAGGCATATCTTTGACTCAACAGCCCCTTCACTCCACAGCCAGTCATGGATACCGTGAAAGACCGTTAGAAAATTGAGCAAAACACAAACCCAGAGAAAAAAATGCCATTTCCTACCAAACAGGGCTGCTGTGGCAGCCGGAAAAATAGGTTAAACATAGCTTTAGATGCAATCAGTAAGTAGCCCGTTTAGTAGGTAGGTAGGTAGGTAGGTAGCTGGGTAGGATCTATCAGTCGGTAGGTAGGTAGGTAAATAGCAAGGTAGCTAGGTAGGTAGGTAGGTAGGTAGGTAGGTAGGTACAGAATGTAGGTCGGGAACTCAGTCAGTTGATAAATTGATAGGTATTGAAGGTAGCTTGGTTGGTAGATAGTTAGAAAGGTAGGTATTGTCGGTCCGTAAATAGTTATGGTTAAGTTAAGGTAAATCGGTACATTTAAGTAGGTAGGTACGTGGCCGAGTAAGTAGGTAGGTAGGCAAATAAGTATGTAGGGAAGTAAATTGATCAGTAAATTGATGGATTGGTAGGGAAATGGGTAAGAAGGATGGATGTACAAATAAGTAGGTATGTAGGTTGATAGGTAGGTAGAGCCTGTGGCAATGGCTACAACCATCAAAGTTCGGTCAGACATGTCCCGGGTGTCACAGGTCAGCGTGGCTGTGGGCCACGGCGCGATTAGAAGTCGTGAGAAGACGGTAGAAGCGGGTCATGGGTGTGCATGTGCTGGTGATTGTGTGACAGCGGGCCAGCATCTGCAAACAGATAATCCTGACAGGATAATGCTTTAAGAACCACATCAAGGCTAACAGACAAGCTAACCAGCATGCTAACAGGCAGACTGCGTTGAACTGCGCGACATCCCCCAGTTCAACAAAGGCAACATGGACCTTCTGACGTCAAAACTGAGCTTTGTCAAATAAAGGAATGAGAGGGAATAGCCATAATCTGACCATGTTATGAGTCATGCGTGGGATTAAATGGTCAGAGAATTATGATGCCGTATTCTTTCATGCCTGTGCACGCGACACTAAGCAAGTCATGCAAAGATTAGGCTTTAAATTTAGAAAAGATGGAAAGACAACATTTGGTAGTGGGTGGATACATTTTTACCATTTGCTGACTGGTGGGTTACTGCCCCACTTAAATACCAATATTAAATACTTATTTAATATTTTTTTTATAAGAGTTATGACACAAAGTCAGGCGGACGGGACTCTATTATTTATATCAACAGCTTTTGGCAACCTGCTATCATTAACATCCTCAAGACCATGAAGTGGCATTATCATGCCGATGGGAGCTCTACATTCCAACTCACACATACTGTATATAAACATGCATAAACACACACCCATACATAAAAACACACACAACACACAAGAGTAACAGCAACAGATGGCCAGTGGATTACCCGCTCAGCCCCTTCCGGAGGTGTTTATTTCATGCTGCTACGACCTCACTTCCTGTTCTGACCTGTCACTTCCTGTTTTAATCTGTCACTACCCATTTCCTATTCTCACCTGCCAATTCCTGATGGTCACTTCTTGTCCTTACGTGTCGCTTCCTGGTGCTCACTTCCTGTTCTCATGTGCCATTTCCTGACGGTCAATTCCAGATCTCACCGGTCACTTCCTTTTTTCACCTGCCTCTTACTGGTGGTCACCTGCCACTTCCTGTTCTCACATTCCACTTGCTGGTGGTCACAGGGTTAGGGTGGGTTAGGGTTAGTGGGAAACATATTAACCATGCCACACTTAAGCCACATACTTCTTTTCCCTTCTGGAATTAAGTAGTGTTCTACCGAGATACAGCAGCCAGTTATAGTGCATATGTCCTGCCTGGAAACTATGTGGGAATCCTAATAACACATCGCTTTCTGGTGGTCACTTCCTGTTCTCACCTGCCATTTCCTGCCAGTCACTTCCTGTTGTCACCCTTCACTTCCTGTTCTTACCTGCTACATCCCTTTGATCCCTGCCACTTCCTGGTTTTGCAGATATTCCTGTAGCTGTAACTAAAAAATTCATGGCATTTAGTTAGAGAAATGCTACCATTTCAGATTGTCCCAAAAGGTAACACCTGATTTAGTAGATCATGATAATGACATACAGTAGCTAGAAGAAACCAAGGATCCCGTCGAGGAACTTAGTGACTCCATACAGACTTCATTTTTTAGCTTAATTCATTAATTATTAAGTTTTTTTAAGGGTACTAATGCAAGCCTGATGCCCTGATAAAAACGAAAACACCCCCAATGCAGAATTGGAGGCCCTGAGATGGTGGAAGAAAAAGCATCAAGTGTTAAGATGCAGTTCTTCTGGTTTGTCTAGGTTATTCCCATGATTGAGTTTCTTTGTCTCTGCAAGGAAACATTTGAATTTTAATCTTTGTTTTCAGTGTGTATCATAACACACACATTTCATTGATCCAAAACCAGACCCAGCTGCAGTCTCATCAACCTACTGTATAACAGGAAAGTTGGGCACTGGATTGGGCACTCAGGAGTCAATCAAACAAGTGTCCACAGATCACAAAGTGACAACAAAAAACGCCACCGGCTAACGCTGATGTTGTCAATATCCCTTTGAACAACACTAGAACCTCTAAAAAGTGCAAATTTGGTCAGATTTGTTTGGATTTCATAGCATATTTTCCAATAGGAAATCTTTGGTTATTCTCACAATAGTAGTTAGAATATGCTAATCATGTTAGCATCAGTTTGTTCAAATATGATATGCGTGGCATCTACGCGTCAATGAAAGCACACAGTTCCTTTTCGTGTATGTGTGTGTGTGTGCGTGTGGGTGTGTGTGTGTGTGTGTGTGTGCGTGTGTGTGTGTGTGTGAGTTAGTATTACAAACCTGTTTTGTGTGTCGGGTGTGGTGGGAAAATACGCTAATGGAAATCCATCACAAATGTGCTTTATCTTGAGTTTATTATTTTAACAGACAGAGATACAGTAAATAGTACAGCACAGTGGTCCCCAAACATTGGGGCCGCAGACCATTTTGAATGACAAAAGTTGCACATTATTATTTACACACTGAAAAAAATAAACATAATTAAAACAAATTGAAGTAATCTGTCCCATTAAATATTTTAGCTTCGATTCAATGAAAATGATTCATTGAGTGTATCCTGAAAGTTTAACCTGAAAGATTTTTACACACATATTCGCACACTCATGCAAGCTTCATACAAGGCAAAAGTTTTTACCTTTGCTATTTAACATTTATGATGTCTTTCTGGTTTATCTGGGAGAAATATAAACGTTTAAGGCTTTAAGCAGCAGCTCCTTCCGCCCTCAGTAGGCTACCATCTACTTCGCCAGAACTCTCCGGACAATAATATGTCAGATGCGAGGGCTGAATCCGTCCAGTCAAATATATACACAGTTAAAAACATAAATGACTTTAAACTGGAGCGTTACCAAAATTCTAACTTTATTAATTTTTCATATCAATGTCAACATCGCTACTTCTGTCCAAGTCTGCAATGCATGCGCAAATCACATAAATTGGCCAAAATGAAATATTTCAGTTTGATGCCAAGTTGTGATTTTAAATTACAGTAAAGTAAAAAAAAAAAAAAAAAAAAAAAAAAAAATCAATTTTAATAAAAATGTTTGAAAAAAATCAACAATTTAAATATATATATATATATATATATATATATATATATAAAATAAACGTGTAAGCTTTGTTATTTTTTCAGCTTTGTTATTTCTTTCACTGCAGTTACTATAAAATATGGTCATCTCCCCAGGATTCTAATAATAATAATAATAATAATAATAGGTATAATATATATATATCAGTTAGATAGTAACACACACACACACACACACACACAAATGCAGGCAACATCCTCTTTTCTTTTCTTTTTACAACGAATATAGTCACCAGTCACCCAACCTTACACTACGAGTGAAATGGACAGGTGGACTACTTCAAGGACTATCGGAGTTTTACACTTACAACTAGCAATTAGCAGTGCATTATAATGTTTACATAAAACAGGTGAACACACTCACCTCTGACACACAGCAGCGACATCGCAGTGTGGTGTTTTGGGGGGTCCAACACCACCCTCTTCAGTCACGTGTTTCGTATCCGCAGCCTCCACACACGTTCGCGTCCCGCCACTCAACATGGAGTGAAAGTGGGACTAAAAAAGTGGACATTATTCCCCTCTTCTTGTGGCTGTGGGTCGGTTGTTTCAGGTACGACAAGCTGTCTGTCAGTGTGTGTGTGTGTGCGCGCACGCACAAACGATTAAAAAAGAGGATCAAATCCGCCGAGCTGGGCAGCTCTTGTGCTGCGTTCAAGCCCAGCGTGCAGAGCTCAGGATTTGGAGTGTCAACGTGTATGCAATTTGTATTCCATTAATTTACTATTGTAAGTTTGTAATCACAATCATGATGAAAAATGTTACATACCAATGCTGTACACTTTTTTTTTTTTTTTTTTACATTTTTTAAATACATGCATACGACCCAATGCGTATGAAGTCCGTGACTTTTGCTTACCATATATTATTATTATATAGTATTACCATATATGGTCCTATAAAGTTACCTTTCAGGAGTGTAAAACTCATTTTTGTCGGAGACCACTTTGTAGTTACGGTTTCCCTAAGAGGGCTGTTATGACTGTGAAATCAGATAAAAGTTTATTCTTATCATATATATATATATATATATATATATATATATATATATATATATATATATATATATATATATATATATATATATACATATATATAGTGGTTTACGGAAAATATTCAGAGTATTCAGATTTTTCACTCTTTGTTATAGTGCAGCCATTTGTTAAAATAATTTGTTCATTTTTTTCCTCATTAATGTACACACAGCACCCCATCTTGACAGAAAAAAACAGAATTGTTGAAATTTTTGCAGATTAAAAAAGAAAAACTGAAATGTCACACAGCCGTAAGTATTCAGACCTTTGCTGTGACACTCATATATTTAACTCGGGTGCTGTCTATTTCTTCTGATCATCCTTGAGATGGTTCAACACCTTTATTGGAGTCCAGCTGTGTTTGATTATACTGACCGGACTTGATTAGGAAAGCCACAAACCTGTCTTTATAAGCCTTACAGCTCACAGTGCATGTCAGAGCAAATGAGAATCATGAGGTCAAAGGAACTGCCTGAAGAGCTCATAGACAGAATTGTGTCAAGGCACAGATCTGTCCAAGGTTACAAAAAAGGTTTCTGCTCCACTTAAGGTTCCTAAGAGCAGAGTGGCCTCCACAATCCTTAAATGGAAGACGTTCGGGACGACCAGAACCCTTCCTAGAGCTGGCCGTCCGGCCAAACTGAGCAATCGGGGGAGAAGAGCCTTGGTGAGAGAGGTATAGAAGAATCCAAAGATCACTGTGGCTGAGCTCCAGAGATGCAGTCGAGAGATGGGGGAAAGTTCTAGAAAGTCAACCATCACTGCAGCCCTCCACCAGTCGGGCTTTATGGCAGAGTGGCCCGACAGAAGCCTCTGCTCAGTGCAAGACACATGGAAGCCCGCATGAAGTTTGCTGAAAAACACCTGATGGTGAAAAATGAGATTTTCTGGTCTGAAGAAACCAAGATAGAACTTTTTGGCCTTAATTCTAAGCGGTATGTGTGGAGAAAACCAGTCACTTCTCATCACCAGTCCAACACAGTCCCAAACAGTGAATCATGGTGGTGGCAGCATCATGCTGTGGGGGTGTTTTCAGCTGCAGGGACTGGACGACTGGTTGCAATCGAAGGAAAAATGAATCCAGCCAAGTACAGGGATATCCTGGACAAAGAGTGCTCAGGACCTCAGACTGGGCCGAAGGTTCACCTTCTAACAAGACAATGACCCTAAGCACACAGCTAAAATAATGAAGGAGTGGGTTCAGAACAACTCTGTGACTGTTCTTGAATGACCCAACCAGAGCCCTGACTTAAACCTAATTGAGCATCTCTGGAGAGACCGGAAAATGGCTGCCCACCAACGTTCATCATCCAACCTGACAGAACTGGAGAGGATCTGTAAGGAATGGCAGAGGATCCCCAAATCCAGGTGTGAAAAACTTGCATCATTCCCAAAAAGACTCATGGCTGTATTAGCTCAAAAGGGTGCTTCTACTAAATACTGAGCAAAGGGTCTGAATAATGGCTGTGTGATATTTCAATTTGTCCTTTTTAATAAATCAGCAAAAATTTCAACAACGTTTTTTTTCTGTCAACATGGGGTGCTGTGTGTACATTAATGAGGAAAACAATTAACTTAAATGAGTTTAACAAATGGTTGCAATATAACAAAGAGTGGAAAATTTAAGGGGGTCTGAAAACTTTCGGCATCCACTGTAAAAGCAAATTGACTTTTGAACAGTTTCAGCTTGATAATTTTTGAATGTTTTATGGGACATTCACTTATCTAGGTTGTCATATGAACCCCTATTGTCTAAATTGTGCACATTTGTCATTAGCTCAACATGGTATGGTATGGAGGTTTTCCACATACAGTACACATATAATGCAACACATTTTTTATTGTGATTTTACATTGTTTCACGTTTTGCGATCAGTTTACAATGTATATAAAGAAAAAATATGTGGTTAAATTCAAATTAATGATATATGGTTTTAAACTACTTTTTCAGAGTCAATGGCCAATGGTCATGTTCATGCATTCATTCAAGATTAAGTAATCAAACTGCAATCAAATTTCAGTTGTTGTATTAGTTTGTGAAATTTATTTAAATGTTTGCCCTACTATTACATATTCAACAGGGTAACTTGTAAGTGGAACCAGCTACATTTCCAAGGTAATCTTCCCAACAGTGAGGCAACGCGTGTTTAAATTACTGCCATTGTTTACGTTGTACTTTGGCTTTACTATCATCGAGCGCTATCTAGTGGCAAAAAGCCAAATTGTGACCAGTCAGTTGTCAAAAACGTTGCATCTTTTACAAACACATGTATTTAGATTAGCAACAAATTTCTTCGCCTTTTTTAAAATTTTATTTATGATTTTTTATTTTTTATTTTATGCCAGTACATCAAAAATAGAACCGCGTGAGGTCAGAGATTATTGACAACATGGTTAAACATGTTACATACTGGAACATTCTAGAAATTGTTAGTTTAATATAGAATCTTGTATGTTTTAACAAACGCCTCTCTCTTCAGATAATTATTAATAATGATAATAATATTATATGATGTCATGATGCGGGTGAGATCAGGCATTCCCGTCCCCGCGCATGCGCAGTGTGCTTGGTGTTGTCCGCCAAGTCGTCAAGAACCACCTCCGTCGTCGTCGTCCCGCGGGCAACCGCATCAAAACACCGGGACAACACCCGGGACAAGGTGAATGTCTTTCGTCCGCCCTTGGTATCGTCGTCGTCGTCGTCGTCGGGGCGGTTCGTGGCGGTTCGTGGGGGTTCGGCCTCGGCTTGACAGCTCGGTCATACCGAACCGACGACGCCTCCCTCAGCCTCCTCCTCAAACGTCCCCTTCTCCACAATTCAACCTTGTTTTCGTCTCGTTTTATTCAATAACGTTTGTCGTGGAAGGCGTCCGTTTCTGTATAAAAAGACAGCAGAGTTCGGTTCTGTATTGTCGTTCATTTTGTTCATTTGTTCTTTTTTTTCGCATTGACACAAAGGAACGTTTGTGCTTGTTTCGTCAGCAACATATTTTGGTTTTGGTGATTAGACGTAAACATACCGTGTTGGTGGTTTATATTTAATTATAGTGTTCGATTAATGACGTACTATAGGCCTGAGACTCCATTTGATCACATATTGATCCCGATGTGACAGCAAGGTACACGGAAGCAATGAACACAATTTCCGCTGTCATCCGTGAAAATAAAAGCATTGTCCGGCTTCTAACGTATATTAACAGTCATTTACCAACTATTATTGATACAAAATATACTAAAGATATATTTACTATGTAATTATATATAATTTAATCAGCTTCAAATGACATGTGAGCCTTTAGATAATTGTGTTGTTTTTTTTTCTCCCCCATATTTTGAAGCCAGGCCGGACGCACTTCTACGTTCGACAAAAATGAATACGTTCCTTGTGTGACATAAATAGAGGAGTGTGATGTAGGTTAATGCCAGCTGATGTGTGTACCTGGACACCTGTACTGCAGCATTATGTCATACCCTCGTTATGTAAACTAAATTCTGACTTGTGCAACTAGTTGACCAGTGCAACTTGTGGACAAGGCGGGTAGCTAGTTGTCAATTTGACTACTGCAACTATTTGGCAAGTGTGGCCAGTGTGACAAACTGACAAGTGCACCAAGTTGCCAAGAGTGACCTGTGTGACTAGTTGACAAATGTCACTAGTTGAAGAGAGAGCAACCAGTGTGACTAGTTCATGAACGTGACTAGTCTATGAGTGTGTCTAGTTCAGTAATTTCCAACCTTTATGGAGCCGGGGCACATATTTTACAATTGAAAAATCTCACGGCACACCAACAAACAAAAATGTCACAAAAAGTGGATACATTAATTACTGTATGTACTTCGTGGCATCTAATAGAATACCATTTATTTGATCTGTCTGTCACTATGCCTCACTGGCACAAAGGGATGAACAAAGATACATTATTTCTTGTAAATAATTTTTTTGCGCAATTACATAAAATTTTATAATTTCCCATGGCACACCTGAAGAGCGCTCACGGCACACTAATGTGCCCCTGCACACTGGTTGAGAATCACTGGTCTAGTTGACGAGAGAATGACGAGTCCGACTTATTAACGAGTGTCAACAAGAGTGACCACTGACCAGTGTGACTAGTTGATGTGAGTAACTAATTGACAAATGAGACAAATTCGTGTGTCAAGTTAACCAGCGTGACACATGCAACTAGTCGATGGAAGAGTCACCAGTGTGACCGTCTGATGAGTGTGATGAGTTGACAAGAGTGACCGGTCTGACTATTTGACAAAGAGTGACCAGTGTGACTAGTTGACGAGTGTGATTGGTTGACAAGAGTGACCGGTCCAACTAGTTGACGAGGGAGCGAAGAGTGCGACTAGTTGATGAGGGTGACCAGTTGACAAGCACGACCAGTCAGACTGTTTGACCAGTGTGACTAGTTGACAAGAGAGTGAACGGTACGACAAGCTGACAAATGTGATTAGTTGACGACTGGAACCGGTATGACTACTTGACAAGAGGCCGACCAGTGCGACTAGTTGACAAATGAAACTAGATGACAAGATTGATCATTACAATTAGTTGACAAGTGACCAGTCAGACTAATTGGTGAGAGTGACCAGTCTGACTAGTTGACAAGAGTGACTAGTTGAAGAGAGTGACCAGTCCAACTAATTAACTCGTGTGAATACTCAACAAGAGTGACCAGTGTGACTAATCAATGAGCGTAACTAGTTGATGAGAGTGACTATTTGATGCACGCGGCTAGTTGATGAGAGTGATCAGTGCGAATAGTATACGAGAGCGTGAAAAGTGCAGCTAGTCAATTACTGTGATTAGTTGATGGGTGAGAACAGTCTGACTAATTGACAAGTGTCCCTGCTTGACAAGAACAAGAATTGTGACTAGTTAATGCATGTGACTAATTGACCAGTGATACTTGTGTGAATAGTTGTCAAGTCTGACTGTCTGAGACATGCAAATAGTAGATGTGTGACCCATTGCTGGTGAGTGACTAGTAGCTGAGTCTATCTTGTTGATGATGAGTGTGAATTGTGGAATTAGTTGTTGGCAAGTGTGTCTAGTTGACTATCGACAAGTGTGAAGTGTTAGGTAGTGTGACTACTTTTTGACAAGTACAATCAGTTGGTTTACATGTACGACTAGTGTCGAATCACGAGATGTTGACTAGTGAACGTGTGCAACTAGTTGACGTGTGCGACTAGTTGATGTGTCATCTGTGAATCTTTTCAAGTGGTTTGCGTCTATCTTGCAGATAGTGCAAAGATGTTTTTAGTGTCTGCTCGTCTCTTGGAACATGTCTCCTCACGTTGCGTAACTGGCAGCCTGCACTGGCCGGATGTGCATAGTTTTTCTCTGTGTGTGTGTGTTAATATCACACTGAGGCCTTTTGTGTGTCTATGAATAGTTTCCTACAGCTGCAGCGTGTCATCCTGATGGCCCCGTTGTCCACTAGCTGCAATGATGCTAACACAAGATTCTAGCCTATCATAGCTAGCGACGACGGCAGGCAACACTTATGTAACCATCACTAAGATAATCTACTTTAGATACACCATCAGGTTTGGCAACCTTTGGAAGGTGTCTGTTCAGGTCGTTGGGCATCTTTAGACCAGAGAGACGCTCACATTGTTGTGTGTGTGTTGACGTTAGGTGTGACTAGTTGACAAGTGACACGGGTTGACAAGTGACACGGGTTGACAAGAGAGACTGGTTGACCAATACACTAGTTGCCAAGACGAGTTGACAAGAAAGACAAGTTCACAAGGTCGACTGGCTGTCCAGAGAGACTAATTGACGAGAGATGAGTTGATGTATGCGAGTGGTTATCAAGAGAGACTAGTTGATGAGAGTGACTGGGTGACTAGTTGATGAGTCAGGGCTCGAGACTGCGAGCAAAATGGTTGCATATGTGTTATAAAAGTATACAGGCAGATTGACAGAGTGAAACAAAAAAATGAAAACAAAATAAATGTATTTGCTACATATCCACAGTAAGTGCAAAATAGAAACTCAAATTTGCTACTTAAACTATTAGCATGGATCAAATTATCTTGTAGCTTTCATCTTACTAAAGAAGTGACTTCCAGCTTTTCCTTGTCAGGGGGTCGCCACTACAGCGAGCCACTCACATGATTTGCTTGTCTGACGTAACCTAACCATGTTTATCTGGGCTTTAATAAACCCATGTCCCAATTAACTTCACAAACTCATTTTTAACTGCACATTTGCACATGACATTACAAAACAAACAATACATGATATAATGCATACATTGGCAGTGCTTCACACAAAGTCTCACTCTCTTAATGCATATTGATTGGAGGCGTGCCCTGCTGCGCCGATCTTTTTTCTCTCTCAGCTTTGTGCATGTCACGTCATGCGACTCACTATTGTAGTTGTGTCAAAATAAAAGCATGAGTTTCAAAATAAGAGTCTATACATATAAATTAACTAAAACTTGAGTGATGTGCAGAACAGTGCCCGTGGGCTGGATGAGACCCCTAGACGTTTGACACCGCTGCTCTAATTTGTTGAGTAGTGACACTAATTAACACATTGACCTACAGTATTTGACGTCCAACTACTTACGCTTACGACAAGGTAATATATTCGACTAGTTGATGTGGGGCTAGTTGATGCCTATGACACACGTTTTATGTTAATTTTTGGTGCTCACAGTTTGTTAGTTAGCATGAAGTGTAGGGATTTTGATTCCTGACAGTGAAATGGATGTTTTTCTGCAGGTTCTTGTGTGTGTGCCCTGAGAACATAATCAGTCCATTGAAAGCTTCCTTTGCGTGCTTTGTTCTAACACATCGTTTGGCTTCCCCTCATTTAAATGTGGGATATGAACACTAGTCTAAAAAAACACCTCCAGTGTTACAATCCTCAAGATTGATGTAATAAGATTCAGTTTTAATCCGCTGAAGGTTATTAGCAAGGTTTCAGGCTTTCAACATTTTCTTTAAAATATCCTTGAATCCACCCACGTGAGATTATATCTCCACTAAGCAGGTACCACAGAGGAATTATTATTATTACAGAGAGATTATTATTGTATGAGAGGATTATTGGATTGTGAGCGCTTGTCTGGATTGAGCAGTTCCTTTTAAAAGAAACATATTATGTCACAACTGCATGAAGACTGAAACTAATACATTTAATGGGAATTGATTGTATGACGACTGAACGGTGGACGACTGGTTAGCACTTCTGCCTCACAGTTCTGAGGACCGGGGTTAAATCCCGGCCCCGCCTGTGTGGAGTTTGCATGTTCTCCCCGTGCCTGGGTGGGTTTTCTGCGGTTACTCCGGTTTCCTCCCACATCCCAAAAACATGCGTGGTAGGTTAATTGAAGACTGTAAATTGCCCGAAGGTGTGAATGTGAGTGCGAATGGTTGTTTGTTTCTATGTGCCCTGTGATTGGCTGCCGACCAGTTCAGGGTGTACCCTGCCTCTCATCCGGATAGCTGGGATAGACTCCAGCACGCCCGTGACCCTAGTGAGGATAAACGATCAAGAAAATGGATGGATGGATGGATTATTATTGTATAAGAGGATTATTGAATTGTGAGTGCTCGTCTGGATTGAGCGGTTCCTTTTAAAAGAAACATATTTTGTCATAACTGCATGAAGACTGAAACTAATACATTTAATGGGAATTGGTTGTATGATGGTGGACGACTGGTTAACACATCTGCCTCACAGTTCTGAGGACCAGGGTTCAAATCCCGGCCCCGCCTGTGTGGAGTTTGCATGTTCTCCCCGTACCTGGGTGGGTTTTCTGCGGGTACTCCGGTTTTCTCCCACATCCCAAAAACATGCGTGGTAGGTTAATTGAAGACTCTAAATTGCCCATAGGTATGAATGTGAGTGCGAATCGTTGTTTGTTTCCATGTGCCCTGCGATTGGCTGGCGACCGGTTCAGGGTGTACACCGCCTCTCGCCCGGAGATAGCTGGGATAGGCTCCAGCACGCCCGCGACCCAAATGAGGATAAGCGGAACGGAAGATGAATGAATGACTGAATGATTTTATGACTAGTGGATACATGTGAATAGTTGACATGTGCGACTAGTTGAAAATTGAAGGTGAGGAAAAAAAATGAAAAATTGAATCTAAAAATACTAACATGGGCGGCACGGTGGACGACTGGTTAGAGCGTCGGCCTCACAGTTTTGAGGAGTGGGGTTCAATCCCCGACCCCGCCTGTGTGGAGTTTGCATGTTCTCCCCGTGCCTGCGTGGGTTTTCTCCGGGCACTCCGGTTTCCTCCCACATCCCCAAAACATGCATTAATTGGACACTCTAAATTGCCCGTAGGTGTGAATGTGAGTGCGAATGATTGTTTGTTTGTATGTGCCCTGCAATTGGCTGGCAACCAGTTCAGGGTGTACCCCGCCTCCTGCCCGATGATAGCTGGGATAGGCTCCAGCAGGCCCGCGACCCTTGTGAGGAGAAGCGGCTCAGAAAATGGATGGATGGATGAATACTCACATGTTTTCTTGTGTCCATTTTTGTGTCTACAGATGTCTCACTCTGTCTATGACTTTGTGTACCACTCTGACCACACCCTCGACTTCCCTGGCCTCTCCTTCCAAGTCCCTGGTGCCGCCCCTGAGCTGCACCCGACCTGCCACTGTTGAACCCGAGCGTCAACACTTTGGGCACTCACCTTAGTTCCAACCGTGTACCTTCTCAGCCATGGACGGCCCACCCAAGCTGTCCGGCGAGACCCTGATTGTGCACCATATCCCCTTGATGCACTGCCAGGTGTCGGGGCGGCGGCAGAGGGGCTGCGGTGTCGGAGCTGGCTCCTTGAAGAGGACCAACCCATTTAGCCCCCTGGAGAACTTGGGTCTGAGTCGCACCACTTCCCTCCCTGAGAGGGACATCCTCCAGAGGGAAGCGTTGCTCTATAGCAGCCTGATCCAGACTTCCACCCACAACGTAGGACCAGAGAGGCAGGATGGCGGTGGTGGCAGCATAGCCAGCAACGACTCCTCGTTCACTTCCAGCATCTCCGACGAGCAACTGGTGGCAGCCCACACTTTACCCCGTATCAAGACCAGGAGCCACCATCCGCTACGCCGGAACCCCTTCCTGATCAAGACCGATGATGAGGAGGAGGACGACGATGATGACGGCAACCTGAGCGGCTACCACGAGGACTCCTCCTTCCACCTACATGGCCACACCACCACGGTGTCCTTCCACTTGCATGACCTGGGCTTCGCCCCTGAGGCACGCAATCGGAACAGCGCGACCAGGGACTTGGACCCACCGGAGCTGGGCCGCCGGCACGGCAGCAGTGGCTCCAACATGTCGGTGGACTGTGGCGAGCACGAGTGGGAGGACGATGAGGACGGAGATCATCCCATGCCATGCACCCGGAGCAGCAAGACGGGCTCCTACTCCTCTGGGTTATCCGCGCAGCACTGCTCCTGCTGCACCCTAGCGCAGAACCTCTCCCTGGACTTCCCCCAGGACTTCCCCAACACCTTCCCTAAAGGTGCTCAGGGCTACAGCAGCGATTCATCATGCAACAGCTCAGACGGCGTGCTGGTCAATTTCAGCACCATTTACAGCAAGATGAACAACAGTGTCCCTGAGAAGCAAGGCAACCTGAACAGCCCAGCCGAGCACCCCCCGACGGTTGACCAGCGGGACCCGACGGGGGGGGCGTTTTATTTGGACCTCCTCACCTCGCCCTCAGAGCCTGCGCTAGCCTTCCCACTCGGCCGAGAGCCTCCAGTTTCCGCCTTCTCTGCCAACTCCTGCTCGGCAGAGCACCAGGCTGCCCTCGAGCTGGACGCTAACTGCAACTCCTACTGTCCGCCGTCTTGCGTGTCTGCGGGCGGGGCAATGTCCTGCCTTCAGAGTGAGGCCCGCCTGGTGGTGGCCACCCAGAATTACTACAAGTTGGTCACCTGTGACCTGTCTTCCCAGTCGTCACCCAGCCCGGCCGGATCGTCGGTCCACAGCAGCTCTGAGGAGCATAGCAGGGGCAGCCCCGCCAGCCCCACGCAGCCCAGTGAGTACTTCCTGTTCCGGCAGCGAGCCAACCAGGAAGTGGAAGATGAGGGAGAGGATGAAGAGTCAACAAGGGTCAGTTTTACTTGTACAGTTGAACAAGTTACTTTATTTTCTTTTACGTTGAATTTGAATTTCCTTTCTGATTGAGATTTTTGATGTACATTTTTATTTGGATTTTGTTTCAGACTTTGCTTTTCAATTTTGATTCAGATTTTTATTGAACTAAAGAAGAGAACATTTTCTATATTTTTTATTTGATTAAAAAAATATCTCTAGATTTCTTTATTAATTTTCTTTTATTTAAAAATTTGATTCAGATTTTGTTTTATTTTGATTTTAGATTTTCGATTTTTATTCAGATTTTATTTTTATAAATCTCTTATTAAATCAAATAAATTTTTGCCAGTTTTGATTCGATTTTGTTGATTTTTTTATTAAATTTTTACTTTATATTTTGATTCAGATTTTATTAGATTTTTTTATTTGAAGTTTCTATTTTGATTGTGATTCAGATTTGTAATCAGACTTTAAAAATTTTTTTTTAGGGGATTTTGGATTTTGATTCAGATGTTCCATTTTTAAGTTTAGATTTTTTTCATTAATTCATTCATCTACTGTTCCGCTTATCCTAACTAAGGTAGCGGGCGTGCTGGAGCCTATCCCAGCAATCTTCAGGCGAGAGGCGGGGGTTCACCTTGAACCGGTCGCCAGCCAATCGCAGGGCACGTAGAAACAAACAACCATTCGCACTCACATTCACACCTACGGCAATTTAGAGTCGTCAATTAACTTACCGTGCATGGTTTTGGGATGTGGGAGGAAACCTGCGTGCTCGGAGAAAATCCACGCAGGCACGGGGAGAATATGCAAACTCTACACAGACGGGGCCGGGGATTGAACCCCGGTGCTCAGAACTGTGAGGCAGACGCTCTAACGAGTCGTCCACCGTTCCTCCTCATGGGGGCACAATGTTTGCTAAATATAGTTCAGAAAGCTACCCTTAAGGGTCATTTTGGCCATCTAGTTCTGCACTAAAAGGCCATCCATCCATCCATCCATTTTCTGTACCACTTATCCTCATCAGGGTCGCGGGGATGCTGGAGCCTATCCCAGCTATCTTCGGGCGAGAGGTAGGGTACACCCTGAACTGGTCGCCACCTAATCGCAGGGCACATATAAACAAACAACCTTTCTCACTCACATTCACACCTGTGGGCAATTTAGAGTATTCAATTAACCTACCATGCATGTTTTTGGGATGTGGGATGAAACCGGAGTACCCGGAGAAAACCCACGGAGGCACGGGGAGAACATGCAAACTCCACATAGGCGGGCCGGATTTGAACCCCGGTCCCCAGAACTGTGAGGCAGGTGTGCTAACCAGTTGTTCACCGTGCCACCAGTTTAGATTTTAGATTTTTTATTTTTTATTTGATAGGCACATGAAGTAATTCAATATTAAAAATACATCATAGCTTCCAAAAATGCCCTCCCCTGCAGTTGCATCCCATCTTGGAGCATTACGTTTAGCTAATATTAGCTCGCCAGGCTATGTAATGTATGTACAGTGTTCCCTACAGTGCATTTTTTTTCACATTCATAGAGCGCATAATTCGGATTGCGTATTGTGACCAGCGCTTTACCTCCCGTGTTTGCCGTTGTCAACATACTTGGTCGCTGTTGTCAGCATTTATTCATTCGCATGACCCAATGTTTACCAAAACTTTATGATTTGACAGAACGGCGGCTTGTTTACATACAAACATTAGTGCTAGTACTAGCTTGCTCAGCTACATTGTTGCCTGCTTGCGAGTCGTATTGTATTAAAAGTACGTGAGCATATCTCAAGCTCTTCTTGAATGGACAGCCCACTCCCAAACGGCAGTGACAATACCATGCTTTCCTAGTTTTGTTCTTTTTTCATTCTTCTCGAACTCCCCGATTTACAGAGTGGTCTCCGACGACGAGTGTATCCTGTATCTGGGTTGGAGCGCTCAAAGTTGGGCTTCGTTGCTGCACACACCCGTGCCAAGTCGTCTCATGCTACCGATGCTATCGATCTCCTGCTGGTAACACTGAGTCTCGTGCGCATCGAATGCAGAGTTTCCTTAACAGCACAGGAAAATCCACTGTATCTAACAGTGACTTTGCTCACATACCCTCGTGAGCTGCAGACTTTTGAGGTTACGTCCCAGTGGGTAACGCTAATGTGTGCTAACTTGTCCGCAGTTTGAAGCAATTTCATTCTTCCGGCTCCCACACAGTCGCTTGCACACAACTTGTCGGAAGACAGGCAGTCATTGGCTGACTGTCGGCTTTTTGGGTACTGGCCTTTAAAACACTGTATGAATTGAGCGCTGTTGTGTGTGTGTGTTTTTTAACTACCGATTTGTATATTATATTGATATATATATATATATATATATATATATATATATATATTTATATATACCAATTTATATTATATGATTTTTGTGGGCTGCAGGCTGATTGGAGAACAGCAAATGGTCATGAATGCCTTTCGTGTTCTTCCAGCATCATCTGGCTGCTAAAGATGATGAGGATGAGGACGAGAACGCGGTCGGTGACCCAGACGCCCCTCCTGTGCTCCTCCAGGGCCAAGTGTATGTCAATATGTCTCCCCCACTGGTCAACCAGGGCGCCCCGGGGGCCGCTGCCGGCCGGCCGCGTTCCCGCAGCTACGACCGCAACCTGGACAAATCGCCGGGGCCCCGCCTCGGCTCGCTGGAGCGCATGCTCAGCTGCCCCGTGCGCCTCAGTGAGGGGGCCGGCGCCCTGGCCGCGCCGCCCCCGCCTCGGGTCACCTCCTTCGCAGAGATCGCTCGCAGCAAGCGGCGGCACGGCGGGTCACCGTCCCTCAAGGCGGACCCCTACTCTTCCACTGAGTTTTCACCCATCCGCGAGCGTAACGCTGCCTCGAAAGCGCCCACTGCAGCCTGTTGCGGCCAAGATGCAGCCAGGGAGAGCGACGCAGAAGGTTTGTCTGCCACACGTCCCTTCCTTTCTCTATTCGTTTTTTTTTTCTTTCTTTTCCTCCCTTTCTTCTGTCATTCCCTCCTGCCTCCTTTTTTTTCCCTTTCTTGTTTAATTACTTTCTTCATCCTTTATTCCTGCCTCCCATCCTTCCTTTCTTCATTCCTTTCCCCCTTCTTTCCTCCCTGACAGTCTTCCTTTTACCTTTTGTGCTTTTCTGCCTGGCTTTCTTTCTTTTCCTTCCTTCTATGTATTCTTACCTTTATCCCTCTTTTTCTTTCTTTCTTTCTTTCTTTCTTTCTTTCTTCCTTTCTTTCTTTCTGTCTTCCATCATTCCTGCCTCCCACCATTTCTTTCCTCACTTTTTTCCCCCTAATTCCTTCTTTCCATCCATCTGTCCTTGCCTTTTTCCCTTTATTCCTTCCTTCCCTCTTCCCTGACGTTCTTCCTTGTCTTCTTTAATTTCTTCCTTCCCTTTTTCCTGACTTTCTTTCTTGACTCTGCATACTGCAATCAGATAATCAGTCATGTCGATGAAATCTTTGAGCGCCTCCACGATGGTATCTTGGCATTGGCAGGGATTGGAGTAAAGTAATCAATAATAATCAGCCCGCAAAAAGAGGGGAAAAAAGTGGAAGTCTCGGGTTTGCTAATCTGGTTTTTCACCGTTACTGCCAAGTTTCGTCTGGGAAGTCTTGCTGTCTCTCGTGGCCCTTCCTTTTCTGCTTCCTCCCTCCTTTATTCATTTCTCCGTTCCATCCATCCTCCTTTCATCTTCTCTCTTCTACCGTTCCACTACATCTCAATGTCGCCTCCTGTGGCAGCCCCCACCACTGCACCCATCCCAAGTGATATCAGCAGCTCGGCCTTTAGACTGACAAACAGCTTGCGCAATGCTGTGAGGTGTCTCTCTCTTTCTCTCTCTCGCTCTCTCTTTTTCTCTCTCTCTCTCACACACACACAAAAACACGCACGCACTGGTGTGTGTAACACTGAATTGAAAGGAAAGCTAAACATTGACAGGTGCAGAAATTCTTCTGATAGTCCTTCAGGTGTGTGTCTGTGTGTGTGTGTGTGTGTGTGTGTCTCTCAGCAGTTTCACCACGTCGAACCTTCATGTAGTGGAGTAAGGTAATGTAGCTAAGCTAATGAATATGTCTTGTGTTAGCTCCTGGCAAGTGTCTTGGCTTGCTTTTTTGGCGACCTATTTCTAATGAAAACCATCTGAGTTTATATGAAAAACAGCTTTGACTTGCTTTTTCATTTGGTGGTACCTAGTTTTGAAGCACGACATTGTCCGTTTACGCTCAACTTTCTTCCTCACCGCTTGTCTGCCTCACATGCCCACTTGCTCCAATCGTAATACAGATTGATTCAACAATATTTCCCCTTTGTTTTGTGGTTTCAAAACACAACAGTATTTGATTTTCATCAAATTTCTTCTTCACCACTTCCCTGTCTCCCGTGCACACACTCGTTCCACTCGCAAAGATGATTTTCTGAGTCAACACTTTATTTTTCCAACGCAAGAAATGATGTGCAAGAAAATAATCTACTGACACTCAACTCGCTCAACTCCCAAATGTAGTTTGGCCAGCTGGAATTTATTTCCTTTGTATCTCTTATTAAAATAAAATACAACATTTTGGTTCATGCTAACCTTCCTTCTTCACCAATTGCCGGCCTCCTACACCTACTCGCTCCACTTGCAAAGGTTGATTGGCAAGGTGGAATTTTATTTCCTTTGTATTAGTTGTTTAAAAAACAATGATCAGTAAACGCTAAACTTTCTTCATCACCGCTTGTCTGCCTCACGTGCACCCACTTACTCCACTCGCAAAGCTGATTTTCTTACGGCATGTGCCCACTTGCTCCACTCGTAATACTGATTGATTCAACAACTTTTCCCCTTTGTTTTGTGGTTTCAAAACACGACAGTATTTGGTTTTCGTCAAATTTCTTCACCACTTCAGTCTCTCGTGCTCCCACTTGTTCCACTCGCAAAGCAAATTTTCTGAGTCAACACTTTTTTCTTTTCCCAAAGCAAGAAATGATATGTTTAGACTCCACTTGCTCAACTTGCAAAGGTTGATTGTGTAGGTGAAATTTTATTTCCTTTGTATTAGTTGTTTAAAAAAACATTATCAGTTAATGCTAAACTTTCTTCTTCACCGCCTGTCTGCCTCGTACACACCCACTTGCCCAACTCGAAAAAATGGATTGGCTATCCATCCATCCATCCATTTTCTGAGCCGCTTCTCCTCACTAGGGTCGCGGGCGTGCTGGAGCCTATCCCAGCCATCATCGGGCAGGAGGCGGGGTACACCCTGAACTGGTTGCCAGCCAATCGCAGATGGATTGGCTAGGTAGAATGTTTTTTTTGTTTTTTGTGGTCATTACTGGTTTATGCTAAAATTTCTTCTGCACCGCTTGCCTTCCTCGAACACACCGAAAAAGTTGATTGACGAGGATCAATTTTTTTTCCCTTTGTTTCAAAAAACAAAATTGTTTATGCTCAACTTTCTTCCTCACCACCTGTCTGTGACTCGAGCACCCTCACTTGCTCCCCTTGCAAACTTTCACTTTAATGTTAAAAAATGTCACACGGCATTATTAATTTACACTGAACTTTCTTCCTTGGGCTTATAACCACTTGCCTCCCTCACACACACCCACTCGCTCTACTAGGAAAAAAAACTTTCCTTTCGTTGTTTTTTGTTTGTTTGTTCGTTTTAAACAAGTCTATTGTCTTACCCCCTTAACCAATCCTGCCTTCTCTTCTTTATCCAGGTGGCCCCTCCAGCTGGTCTGACATTCATCCAGCCGTGGTGCGCTACAGCAAAGACCAGCGGCCCACCACCCTCCCCATCCAGCCCTTCAGCTTCCACCACCAGCTGGCCTCCAAGCCCCCCCAGCCCAAGCCTCTGCTCCCCCTGCTGACTGGCTACGTGTCCGGCATGCAGGCACGCTCCAACTCCAACCCCGGCAATGAGGAAGAGGAGAGCGAGGACGCTGCTGGAAACGAGCACCATCAGGGCGGTGTAAACAGGGCGGCGGCTCCCCCTGGGTCTGTACGCCCATCACCCCTGGGGAGTTACTCCCCGGTGCACCTTCAAGAGGAGGCCGCCAGCTCCAGGACCTGCTCCACATGCACCCCGAGCCCCCCTCCGCCTGCGCATAACAACCTCTCCTGCTGCCCTCAGAGCACCGCCCACACAGGGCCACTACCGCCCCACACACCTCCCCCCGCCAGCCTGGGTGTGAAGAGGGGGGATGATGCCGCCCACCCTGCCCCCTGTGCACCGGGACACTCTTAGCTCACTGGGGTGTGTCAAGGCTGGGAGCCTCGTGGAGGGAAGCAAAGCGGCCCGGATGCAGAATGGTAACTTTTATCTTCTTTCACATCACTCTAATTCACTGTATTACCTCCACCAAGGCAAGATTCAGTGTGATCGTCTGGTCTTCTCACCAGACTCTTAAACCTAACCCTGCTTCCCAACCCTTACAGTTTCTCTAATTCCTAGATCAAACTCTTAACCCTAATCCAAACTCTTAAACCCAAGTGCATCTCCTAACCCTAAGACTTTAATTGTATCCAACCCCTAAAACTAACCGCCAAACCTAACCCTTAAACCTAAATCCTAAACATAACCGCGAAACCTAACCACTAATCCAAACCCACCTCAAAACTGAACCTGAAACCAAAAAACTGAACTCCATACCCAAACTAACCTGTACTCTAACCCCTAATTCTAAACCATACCCTTAACCACTAATCCTATCCATAGCCCATATCTCTAACCCCATAAATTTCCAATTTTTAAACCTAATCCTATCTCTAACCACTAAACCTAATTCCTAAAGTCTGCCACACATCGAGCGATGCGGCCAAACCCGTCTGAACTTTTGCGGTGTGTGCGGGCTTGGGCAACTATTTTCATGAGTGGCCGATCACTCAGCCACTGTTGTTGCGGCGATTCAAAATGTGATTTGCCGTTGCACAATGTAGCAACTCGCAGATTGCAGGCAATGAAAATGCACATAAGCTTTCATCCATCCATTTTCCTTCACTTATCCGGAGTTGAGTCACTGGTGCAGAAGCCTTAGCAGGGAAGCCCAGACTTCCCTCTCGATACATCGATATAATGAATGAATCGTTACACCACTGTTATGTATGTGTGGATGAAATAAACTTTGTAATCTCTGTTGCCAAAATGAAAGTGATAAAGTACAATATACTGTTCATATACTGTATGTGCAGCCTTGAAAACCTATACAGGAAGTCCTCTAGTTACGACGTACTCGACCTACGACGTTTCGACTTTACGACGCCCGTGCCTCGGCCGCCATTTTGTCCCTAGCACCATAGTGTTTCTGCTTAGCTAGTGCGTAGTGCTTGTCTGTGTTTGTGCGCCGGGAGCATCTTTGCCTTTTTCACCCTCCTTTTTTCACACTCTCAGCAGTAATGGTAAGTACAGCATCTTATTTTTTTATTTTAACGTATTTTAGTTTCTTTATACGAAGTGTTAACCTTTCCTGCTACGGTGACCTGACCGTGGTCAGGAGACGCAGGGGAGACGCCCTTCTCCAGTGCCGAGGTTGTCCTCCTCGGGGTTAACTCCTTTCTCTCGTTGCACAGCTGAGCTGGGTGGCGGCAACAATAAAGGCACGAAGCACCGATTTGCAGCTTTAATGGCTTTATTAGCTCCTCTGCACATTCAACGGCAACGGGTCCTCCGCTAATCGCTACTCTTTCCCGGTCGCCGTCACTACACTTGCCACTGTACACACTCGCACCTGCGTGCACCTCTTCCTCCTTCACAGTCCCGTCTCACTCACATCGACGCACACGCCCACACACACTGAGCTTGCTGGCACAATCACATGGGACAATACCCGTAATAGAAGTATTTCGATGTAAATTTCGACTTTAACGGTGAAATCCGACTTACGCGGAAATTCGGGTTACGTCGCCAGCGTAGGAACGGAACTCGTTTGTAAATCGAGGACTTCCTTTACAGGTTCGCCGTCCAAGATCAAACTGCTCAATGTGCAGGTGTGAGTTGCCAACTGTCATTTTACTTTCTTTTTTTTTTTTTTTTTTTTTTGTGATGGTCTGGTCTAATCGGGTTTGACCGCATTGTGCAGTGGGTCTAACCCACACCCTGAAACATAACCCTAACTCCTAACCACAACTCAAAATCTTACACCTAACCGTATCATACTACCGAACCGATACTTAACTGACCATTGGACTTGGAACTTTTCCGTTGTTTTCGTCAGTTTTCTTTTAATCTAAGTCCATCGTTTGATGATCACATCCTTCCTGATTCATACTCTTCTTCTTCCTCCTCCTCCTCCCATCACTTTTTTTGTCTCGAACACCCCGACAGCATACCACCTTTCTCCTCAGGCCCTGAAGTGGCGGGAATACCGACGTCAGAACCCTCTTGGTGGGGAGAGAGTAGCTAGCTCTGCTTCGTCGGATTCTCAGTGTCCTCCCCGAAAAAACGTCTTCGATTTCCCTTCGGCTCCCCCCAGCCAACCGACAGGACGCCATCATGGTGCGGGGAGGCATATGTGACTGTCTAATACCTGTTTTTGTCTGTGTAATTGTGCATAGATTTTTGGGCAAAATGTGGCACTTTTATTGACAAATAGCAAATAGCAGCATTTCTTTGCCAAAATGCAACAACAGCTAACCACCAGGACGCCATCATGCTGCGGTCAGGATCATGTGGCCAACTACTTCCTGCTGATTGTATGTAATTGTGAGTGTTTTTTTGTATTTTTGTGTGATCAGTCAGGCAAATGCAGCAGAGTTACGGCAACTTCTTACCGGATTACTTTTCTTTGACTGAGAGGCCGCCAGAGGAGTTCTGCCTCTCTCCTGATGCTTCCACAGCTTCATCCTTGTCCTCTTCCTCCGGCTCACAGTCCCACATCTGCGTCGACATGACGCACAAAAGAGGTGAGGTATAACATGGGATTGACGGGCTTTTTGTGAGCTAATGTAATCGTTTAATGGCAAAATGTCACGTACGTATGTGCTTGTTTCAGCAACAAAATGCATAATAGTGGGGGTATATAGACTTTTGTTGTTTCTGTGCTTAAACACTAGATTTTTGCAAACAAATTTTGCACTTTTATGGCCAAATAGTCTTTATGGGTCAAAGTATAGCATTTTGTGTGCCTAAATTCTACCTTTTGGACTCAAATATTTGATTTAGTGCACTAATACAACAGTATTGTGATCACATCTAACAGTTTTGGGAGGAAGACAACTTTTTGTGCCCAACCTTTTGATTTTTGTCAACACATTTGGCACTTTTGTGGCCAAATATATAGTTTTTGTTCAACTAGATAGACAAACAGGCACTTATTCATCCCGTGAGGGAAATTAGAGCAGCAATCTTCATCATTACACCAACAAAAAGAAAGGAGCAACCAACAAGTAAAAAGAGAGAAAGACAATACAGGGTCTGACATTAACGGTGGCCGGGGCCACTATGACGCTGTCTCGGGCCACCACCTACGTATAGATGCTGGCCCTTCGGGCCAGTAAAAATTTCTAAGTCGCCAAAAATTTGCACCTGCCATAACTGCATTTTCAGTGTCAGTAGGAAATTCTTTTATCAACAAAACATCCCATCCAAGACAGGATGTTGTGATGACGCAAGGAGAAACTGAGACTTGCACCGCCTGGCTTGATAAACGGACACAAATTTGGGTTAGCCTCAAGACGATAGCTAACGCCGCTAGCCTCATACGTTCAACATTCATATGAGCGGCAACAGGGCCACGGAATGGCGGTGAGGAACAATAGCGACACAAAGTGATGCTTCATCACCACATTTTTATGTTCAATAATGTGCAGACAACAACTGTATGCTAACGAGGACTTTATTCATCAAAAAAGTAAGGCAGCGCTCACTGACCAACACCATGACGCTTTACGGCACTGTCGCAACACTTGTTGGACTTGTGGCACAATATGGCATACGGCAGGCGTTTGTGAATCTCTATGGTGTAAATAACCGAAAATATCTTCACATCACAAAAATGGTCAAAGGCGGTAAATAGTTTTGGAATTGCTCCCTTTATATACAAAAATATTTTCTATTGTGAATTATTTGTCTATGCACTTGTATTTATTTCAATGATAGCCCCTTGGGATGCATCCTCTCATTTTTAAGAGGGTCCTTTCAGCACATAGATAATCACCAATTTACAAAATAATTAATTAAGGTAAATCAAAATCCTAACTCATCAATCTAAAAGGCAACACAGAAACACCCATCAGTCACATTTTCCAATACTATTGCTCACTTGAAAAGTGGGTGGCTTCAAACAAAAGGTGCTGTGTCCCGAGTTGTTGAACACATTGCGATGTAAATACCATGAAATAAAAGCTAGCATTCTGAACTATTGTCTCATATTCATATTATGAGCTGCAAACCAAATGCCTTCAGTTTACAACAAAAACAAAGAAATTGACCTTGCCGTTCCAATACTTTTGCTGGGAACTGTATGTCATTTTCTGTGACAGAAAATAGCATTTTCTTCTCATCTTGTCTTTTTCAGGATTGGTGAAGGCTGTCAACACAGCAGTCGATCTAATCGTGGCTCACTTTGGCACTAATCGAGACCCTGATGTTAAAGTAAGTCCATCACGTCCTCCATCCATGTTGACCATCAATCTGTCGACGCTGACACAAGTTTTGTTTTCGGCGACACCAGGCTAAACTCGGCAACAGCTGGGTGAGTCCCAACGTGGGTCACCTGATCCTGAAGTACTTATGTCCAGCGCTGTACGAGGTTTTGCAGGACGGACTCAAGGCCTATGTGCTGGACCTGATCATCGGACAGCGCCGCTGTCAGCCCTGGAGCCTGGTGGAAGCCTCCACGCAGCTCGGTAAGCTTTTCACCAGCAATCAACTTATTCACTGTTATGGACGTTTCTATTCGTCAACTAGACTCCAGTAATCTAACTGTTTACTGCCACCAACATATGTATTTGTCAAGTGCGTTTTTCGACGGGTGGGCGTGAAAGAGGGTCTCACCCAACCTGTCTGTGAAATTCAGGTTTGCAAACCACTGTAGTGACTAACAGGGGCCTGCAGATGGCAGCGTTGCATCACTTTGGACTTGAGATCAGCACAGCTTTTGAATAGAAGACAAAGATTAGTTAGTGAATCTAGTCTTGTCACATCATTCATGAGGGAGAGAAATGCTAACACGTTCAGGCACCTGACACTCAAACAGAATACCTATATGAAAGATATAAACAGTGTATGCTGCTACTGCTCGTTACAAAAGAACAGAAAAAGCTAGAAAAGGTTTTTTTTCCGGTGAAAGAAGAGAGTCAGGGGCAGAGTTCAGTGCTTACTGTCACAGAACACAACATTCTGAACTGAGCATTGCAGAAAATAATGAGAACCACCACCTTGCACAATAGAAATAAACACAATGACTATAGAACTAATCCCCATTCGAAGACGTACAAAGCACGCTCAGGCAAAAGAACATTAACAATGTAGACGTGTCACACAATTACTGTAAGGTGGTAGTTCCTTGACAGTTATTCATGCTAACTGCCAACTTGCAAAATAGAAAGGAACATGGTGTGGTGTGTTTGTGTCCCTCAGGCCCATCTACACGTGTCCTCCACAACCTGCTGTCGAAGGTGAGCCAGTTCTCAGAGCTGACGAGCCACAGCATGAGACTCAATGCCTTCATCTTTGGCCTCCTCAAGTAAGTCCTCCTCCTCTTTTTGTTTGTTGACTGACATTTGGAGCCTGTTGTTTATCTCCTGATTACTCTTTTCCAGCCTCAAGTCTTTGGAGTTCTGGTTCAGTCATCTCTTGACACATGAAGGTAAGACCTGCTTACAAACAGCCACAATCTTCTGTTTTTACATATTTTTGTTCAAGTGGAGACTAAGTGCAGCTATGAAAAAGACCGCTGCATCAAAGTGGAGACTGTGGAGTAGTAGTTACAGCCAAAAACATTTGAGGAAACACGGAAAATAAACATATGCTAACGTTAGCGCATACTTCCCAGTCTCCACTTTGCTTCAGCAGTCCATTTTGTGGCTACTCTTCGTCTCCTCTTCAATAAAATGTGTGATATTTTAAGGGGTATTTTCCTGAAATTGTTGGTCATATTGAATGCGTCCATCAACGAAAACGAGGGTTTGCATATTTAATCCAAGAAGAGACGAAGGGAAACCACAAATTGGACTGCTGCATCAAAGTGGAGACTGTGGAGTAGTAGTTGAGGATACATGACAATAAAAATAAATGCATATTCTAACGTTAGCTGATGAGTTGTCTTAGCTTTGAATGTGACTGTGTTATACTCTGCAGTCTCCACTTTGCTGCAGGCTAGGTGCGATTTTAGGGACATATTTCCTAAAAATGTTGGTCACATTGAAAGCATCTGTCAGAGTGAGACAAGCTAACAAACAACAACAATGTAGGAGAACGTGGATCTCCTGTTTTCACATAGTTTATCTGAGAGAAGACTGAGGGCAGCCACAAAATGGACCGCTGTGCCTTAGCTTTGGATGCGACTATATTTTACTCCACAATCTCCACGTTGCTGCAAACTTTAGAGGCGTGTTTTACCCAAAACATTGGTCACATCCCTAAACTGATCATTTTCAAAAATACAGTTTTTCTTTGTGGTGATAGGTTTTCCGCTTTAAAATAGTATAGCCCAAAAATTGATAAAGCTTTGTCGCATTGAACGCATCAGTCGTTATGAGACCTGCTACAGTGCCCTGTTTTGACAGTTTATCCAAAAGGAGATTGAGGGCAGCAAGAAAACAGACCGCTGCAGCAAAGTGGAGCCTGTGGAGAAAGACAGCAATAAGATTTTGGTCATGTTGAAAGCACCTGTCATCCAACATATGCTAAATAACTGTATGGAGGACAATGAGGGTCTCCTGTTTTTAACTGAGAGGAGACTGAGGGCAGCCACGAAATTGATCACTGCAGCAAAAATGGAGATGTTGGGGGTCGTAGTTGAGTCGAGTAAGAAAATAGTTTTGGAATGTGACTGTGTTATACTCCGCAGTTGCCAATTTGCTGCAGTAGCCCTACTAGTGGTTTACTCATATGGTATCATTGTCATTTTAGACATCATAGCCGCCCACTACAATGCGTGGGGCCTGGTCCCACTGGCTCAGGGTGCATGTCAGCAGCTGTTCAGCGAACTCCTCCTTTTGCTGCAACCCCTCTCACTCCTCCCATTCGATCTGGACCTCTTGTTCGAACCCCGGCTCCTGGCGACGGGGCGCGAGCAGCAGAGACGCCGCAAGGAGCTGCTATGTTCAGCGAGACAGTCCACCACCCGCTCCACCCTGGAGCTGATGAGGGGTTGGGGCGCTGCCGTCGGGGACATGGTAGCCGGGAAGGAGAGGGTGCCTCTGGGGTGGGAGGGGACGTGGCCCAGGACAGAAGTTTTCAGAAGGGAGAGTATCCCTGTGGGAGGTGGTCACGGGTCCAAGGAAAGAGGGACAGGTGGCCAGAGGATGAAAGGAGTGGGTCAAGGAATTGAGGAAAAAGACGTAGGGAAGGACTCCCTGGGGAAGGACCCCACAAGGACGGACGAGGGGCGGCAGCGTCAGGACCGTCAGGCTGGGTGGTGGTACCAGCTCATGCAGTCATCCCAAGTCTACATTGACCAATCCACAGAGGGTTCTAAGTTTGTCAAGGCAGACAAGCGCAGGACGTCGGCTGAGCGTCGCCCCTGCCGACTGCCGCTTGCCAGAGAGGGTGTGGTGGACGGCGCCGAGTCTGGATCTGAGGGGCGGCCCTCGTGGATGGGAAGTCCGCCCGAGTCGGTCCTCAATCAGGAGGCGACGGTGGGCGGCAATCCGGTGATCAAAGACCGGCCGGAGAGTGCTGTCCAGAGGCAAGGGCTGCGCTGGGGGCGGCTCTTCGGATCCAGTGTTGGGTCTCCGACCAAGATAGACAGGAGTGAACTGAGGGCGAAAGCTCAGAAGAGCAGGTACGTCCAAAAAGAAATACAAATATGCCAGCTAAACTCATTTCCATGATGTTTAAACCTTGGCAGAGATCTTTCATGTTAACAAACAGCATGTTTGTTGTACTTTTCAGGCAGCCGTCGGGCTGGCTCGGCCTGGACTCGTCGGTTTTGGGCCTGATGGCTCAGACAATCGGAGCTGGAGGCATGAAAAAGGTAGAGCCTGTGACCGTCAACCCTCGTACTGTGGCAGCTTCACCCAATGAGACCCGACCCAACGAGACCAAATTCTCAACATGGTATGAATATCTTTGAAATACCTTTCTCGCTATCTTGCCGCGAAAACATATGAGATGTTGGAGTATAACCTTAGCCTTTCACATGGGAGATTTCTGCATTCAGATCCCGTATTGGATGTTAAACTTCATACCCTTCTTGGTTTTACGAATCCCCTTCCTCGCAGTTGCCATTTTGCCCTTGGAACTGGCAAATTTGTGACTTCACCCCCCCCCCCCCCCCCCCCCCAATTCCGTGTCAGTACCTCTCTCACTGAGACCCAACGCACCTAGACCAAACTCTCGACATGGTTAGAAGTTTATCACAGCTGCTTTTGCACTGCTTTGCCGTTAAATTGAAACCAAATTGTTGACATGGTATGAAGATAATCAAACCCCATTTTTTATGAAAGTTGTCATTTGAGATATAACGTTTCCGCCTTTACTTTTCGTACAGAACCTAGCAAAGACGGGATGTTCTCGCAGTCGGAGCCTGCGTTTAGTGTTACCCTGTCCCGGCACTTTGTAATCCCTTCACACTCAGCCCCTGTTGCACCTATGTTACTGTCTCAGAAGCCAGGAAAATTGCGGGTCAACTGTCTGCACCTATGCAGTGTGAAAGTGGGTTGAATTTGTTTTCATCCTCCCTGTTTTCCTTCCTCAGCGAAGTGCGAGCGCTGTGCCACCACATCGCCACGGAGGCAGGACAGCTCAGCTTCAACAAGGGTGACGTCCTGCGTGTGCTGAGCAAAGCTGATGCAGAATGGCTGCTCTGCTCTACGGGCGCCTCTCAAGGCCTGGTGCCCATCGTCTACGTCTCGCTCTGCAGCATGGAGGAGAGCCAGGATTGCGGCGGCGGTGAAGGTGGTTCAGACAGGGGCTGCAGTGGCAATGGTGACATCGTCCAGGGTGGCGGCTGCAGTGGCAGTGGCGGCTCTAATGGAGGTGGTGGTGCCTGCGGAGCTGGTAAGTACGGTGCCGGCTGTGATTGTGGTGGTGGTTCTGGTCAGTGTTGATATCAAATATCCCTCCACAGGAAACAGGAAGTGATCACCACCCTATTCCAGACAAAGCCTCCATTGAGACACGTGAGCATGCAAATATAACCAAAACCTAAAGAGACTCCCACACCAACTGGACCTGTCATGGTGCCGCTATTATTATTATTGTAACTATTAATACACCAGGTTGGACTTGCTGTCAATCACTTCCGTGTGTGTTGGTGTGAGGGGCCAGCATGTGATGTTACAGACTGAAGCTGCTGTACTCCGTCTCGCCACTAAAGAACGCAGCAGTGTTATAGCAGGGATGGTCGTCCAATAGATTGAGCGGTTGTCGATTAATCGTGTCTCGAATCAATGGAGTCAAATTGAAATTAATTGTAATGGCTCCATCAAGGAAACATAGTAGAATGTCCATCCCTACTTGGTATAACAATACAACATACTTCCTGTAACTTCACTGGAGTCAGCCCACGTAGCTTAGCATGCTTCACAAAAAACATTGTTGCGCTAGCTACCTGCGGCGGCGTGGGGTGCTAATTGCTAGTATCAGATATTTACCTGGCAATTCTTCAAGAATTGTTTGAATGTGTTTTTAGCACTTCAGAAGTTAGCATCCAAGCATATTAACATTAGTGCTTTAGCGACAAGGCAGAACCGCTAATGTCGAAATGCCACCAAAGTCATGGGAATTTTTTTAGGTTGGAGAGGAAAATCCCGGAAGTTACGTGAAGTTCAAAAATTGTTAGCAACATTAGCTAACCTGTTTTATGTACACGTTTAACAGTTTAGAACATTAACAAATTAGATGTTTACTCCACATTTTTAAAATGCATTTCTTATTTTTACGCTTGTGAAATGCTAACACATAACTCCAAAATATTGCACAGTTGAAAGTTTGACCCAGGGACAGTTTGTTTCACTTAAATTGACGTTGGCGTTTCCACTGTCTTCTCCTGACTGGTCAACCGGTTGTCACGGTAACAGCTCGAGCTAATTATTAGTGAGCTAGCTTCCATAAAAAAGGGACTTTTGCACTGTTTGGACACTTTATTGACAACGTTAGCCTATTTGCTTGCCTTCCTTGTACAGTTGAAACTATTAAATAATGCCAACGTGGATTCAAGTGTAAATATGTCATTATTCAGGAAGTGGTAGAAGGCAACACTTGTTGGTGATTGGTGACTTTGTCGTGGCCCCACCTCCTGTCTGTAAATACCTTCTTCTTCTTACATGTATGTACGATGCTAACCGGCTAATGTGGCTAACTAAAGTGCTCTTGTGACCATGCGACCATGTGACTCCCGTGTGGGTTTTTGTTGTTTTTTCATGGTATTTCAGTGGAAAAAGTGCAAAATTTTGGATGATATGTGAGAAAGACATTGTAAACAAACACCTTTTAACTGAAAGAAAATGGCACCTTCTTGTTGGACATCACGAAAATTGGATCGGATACTTTTTGAATTATATGATATTTAGGCAATTCCATGACATCACATTTTTTATTTTCTCTCCTTTCATCTTCTGAGAGACAAAGTCTGATACTTTGTAAAACTGATGCGGAGGTAATGCCATAAGGATATAAAAACATCGTAAAAACTCTTGTGGATGACATCACACAAATCTGGTTGGATGCTTTGTGAAATGCTGTTTTTCAGGCAATGCCATGACTTTTTTTTTTTTTTTTTCTTCCAGTTAATCTTGCGGAAAAAGTCTATTTTGGAAACAACAATTACAATAATATGTAACAAAAAGATAGATAAAAGAAAATCCTGAAAATGGCACCAATTTTTTTGGGGTGAGAAAATGCTTTGACATCATTGCTTTTCACATTTAAGTTATTAACGTCATGGACTTTTATGAAATAATAAAGTCACAACATAAATAAATACATAAAAAGTGTAATGATTTAAATAAAGGCTTCAATTATGAATTCTCATTTTGTATTCATTTTACATTGTATTTGTTAAAAAAGAAAAAAATAATAGTAATTAAAAACCCATGAAAAAAAATTAAAAATTAATGGATAGTTTCAATGCAATTCTTAACCTAACAATAAATTAATATTGTAATAAACAAATTGCATAAATAAGAATAAAACATGTTTTTAAGTCGTCATTTAATTCACATTATCGTCATTAAATAAGCACATTTATTAAATTATTAGTGTCATGTAAAAGATTGTGAAATAATGAGTCCTTTAAAGTTATGACCATATTTTAATTTCTAGTCAACCATTTTAATTATTCCTTTCATGGATTTGTTTGATTTTGGGACAAAAATAAACTCAATGTCAATATAAAAGACTTACAGCTTGATAATTTGGTGCTTTGTGGAGGTAAATAAATCACGCATACAAACAAACGAAGAGGGTCTGAGAGGACAAAACTTTATTGGTAAAATCATGAACATTGGGGAATATTTCACATTTTTAATGTTGTTGGAGGCTTCTCCGATGTTTCACGCCCAAACAGCGTTTACCCTGCGCAAGAACACATAAAAATGTTTTTTATTTCAAGTCACAAACGCCGAAGAACAAAGTCCATTTTGTGTAATTTGTTTAAATTGTTTGTTAATCTAGTTCGTGAAAAGGTTATTGAGCTCTAAAATGCAACAAAACCAGGAAGTAAGGGTACCTTGAAAGGACAAAAATGTATCTAATTAATTCATGCCACTTTAAAGTTTTATCAATTTTTAATTTCATGGTATTTTTAATTAATTTCAAGATGTGTCACATATTGTTATTATTTGGCAATGCAAAGTTGAGTTTTTAATTTTCATTTGAGTGACTTAATCACGTTATCTCATGAACATTATGAAATGACTAATAATGTCATGAAATATGTAAATTGTTCTAGTCTATTCTTTCAGATTTCATTTCACATTATTTTAAAAAATATTATCAATGGCCAATCTAATAAATACATTTGTTTAATTTATATTAGTGAAAAACTCTAAAGGATAAGGTAATAATGTACTGAAATAAATCAGTTCAAACCCATTATTTCAGATGTTTCACATTTTTTTTAGATTATTAGTGATAATGAACAGTTTAGTATACTCCTTGACATAGAACTTTATCATTTTAATGACTTTATATTTGTAAAATTACTTAATTTTAAATTGTCCTGATAAATTGGTTCAAACCCTTAATTTAGATATTTCACATTTTATTATTTTTATTATTATTGTGATTATACATGAACAATTTAACATATTATTTGACATTGAAATCATGAATTTTATCGACTTCATATCCGTAAAATTGCATTATAATTAATGATGGCCTGACATGGGTTCAAACTCAATTGTTACAGATATTTCACATTTAATTATTATTATAAAATGATGATTTTATACTACTTGACATTATATTAATACTGTAATGAAATAAATCTGTTCAAACCCATTATTTCAGATGATATTAGCTGACTATTTTCATTTGCTTAATAAAAAAAAAAAAAAAATATTGAAAGTTTAATAATGTAATAAAATCAGTCAGTTCAGGCCCATTATTTCAGATGATAGTTCCTATTTTATTATTCTGGACAATTTACTATACTACTTGACATAAAGATGCATTATTTAATCATAAAGGTATACGGTTGCATTAATAATATTTTAAAAAATGGGTTCAAGTCCATTGCTTGAGATGATAGTTCACAATGGACATTTTAATACATTAACTGCCTTTATGTTTCTTAACCTATTCATGAATTAACATTATTAATAATATAGGTCAGCTCAGGCACTTTATTTCCAATTATCCATCCATCCATTTTCTGAGCCGCTTCTCCTCACTAGGGTCGCGTGCGTGCTGGATCCTATCCCAGCTGTCATCGGGCAGGAGGCGGGGTTCACCCTGAACTGGTTGCCAGCCAATCGCAGGGCACATACAAACAAACAACATTCGCACTCACATTCACACCTACGGGCAATTTAGAGTGTCCAATTAATGCATGTTTTTGGGATGTGGGAGGAAACTGGAGTGCCCGGAGAAAACCCACGCAGGCACGGGGAGAACATGCAAACTCCGCACAATCGGGACCGGGGATTGAACCCCGCTCCTCAGAACTGTGAGGCTGATGCTCTAACCAGTCGTTCACCGTGCCGCCTATTTCCAATTATAGTTCACATAATAAAAAACAGCCATTTAATTCTTCGCATTTGGTGTTGCTGGCTCACCTTGTACTTGCTGTTCTCGCAGTATTCCCTGAGGCGGTCAACGCGTTTCAGGGCGCGTCGCACGTTGGACGCGTCGGTGGCCATGCAAAGCTTTGTTCCGCCTCTGCACACAAAACTGAACCACGGCATTGCATGCACGTGAGGATGCGGTTGCCACGGTAACGCCAAGTCGCTAAAAGGTAAACTTACACAATGGCTTCAATTCGGCAAACGGAGCCGGCGACTTGGCGGCGGTAGTCTACCAGCAGCGCTCTCCTCGGCATTTCCTCTCTGGAGGCCGACAAGCAGCAGCTGCTCAGCATCTGCCCGAGCAACACTGAGGAAGACACAACACCAAACAATTTCAATGAAATGAAAATGCTATCAAACAAATAAAGGTGCGTTTAATTAATAAAAATTATACTCAAATTTCACTCAATCAAAATGAAATAAAATCATTATAATTTCAGTTTAATAAAAATGCTATTAAATGTCACTTCAGTAATTAAAATTTTACCAATTCTTTAATCAAATTAACAAAAGCCAAAACACTTTTACATTTCAGAAAACATATTAACAAAAGTTGAAACACTTTTACAAAAGACGAAACACACGGAAAGGGAATGTCCCATTTCACAGACATTCTGAGAAATCCCACGCCCTTTCTCGGCAAGACCCGCCCCGCTTCAACATGATTGGCCCCTGCGTCACCGGAAGGGTAGGCGACTCAGATGTAACGTCCCATATAGCGATTGTATATATGGACGCCCTGAACAGCGAGCCTGTATAGCCGTTTGATGCTACAATATATTGTACTTGATCACATTTCTTAAAACCATAAAGAGGTTTTGACGTAAATGTGTTTCACAATTTGTCATATTGTTTTGCACTTCCAGGCCACCGTACAAAATAATTTTTTGAAATTCTTAATTGAATTATTCTCAATTAAATAATGACATTAACTAAATCAATCTAAATGTAATTTAGTAAATGAAAAATACATTAAATTAATACAAACATCCAGTTAAATGAAAAAAGGAAAAAGTTCATGAAAATTTACAAAGCAGTCATTCTGTGTATAAAATAAATGATTTTGACCAGGTTCAATATTACAATTATATGCTGTACTGTTATTAGGTTTGACAATATAATTAATTAACAGACAATTCATTCGTTCACATTTTAATTATATATTATTTTTATTGTCGGGCTCCATATTTACTAAATTTGCAGCTACCATAATAGGTCTTTACATTTATGAAAACTCCCTAAAATAAATGACTAACATTGTCCCTAATAAACTGACCTGTGTAACAGCAGCAGAGGACGAGGAAGCCGAGGCAGACGTTTGCAATCATGAGTGCACCTTCTGGAAACAAAATAGCTTGCGGCATCCTTTAAATCCTCTCTGACGACAATTTTCACTTTCACTTATCAATGATTCCCACCAGACTGGCCCTCAGGGAAACACTCGTAGGCATGCTTCCGCCTCTGTGTGGAGGTGGCTGGGAAAACATTCCCAAACATGGAAGCCTTCATCTCGTCTTTAGCTCAATGTTGACACTCTGGAACACTTGCACAATCTGGATTTTGAGCAGCATTTTAGGAGAGAAATGGGCTGCTGAGAACTAAAGTAAGCTAACTCCCATTTTTGTCATTTTTAAGTTTCAGTTCCAATTTTGACATACACGACGCAGTCCATTATTGCACTTAGCACTTTGCATGAACCTTCAGTGCAATCATGGGATAAAATCACAGAAAGTGGAGTTAAAACATTTATAGAAGACTCAGACCGTAAGTAGAGCTTTAGCTTGGGTGCCAGTGCATCAAGTGAATATTATGCATCATCTTTAATGAAATACTGATAGATTTGATCCCACTTTTGGATTTAGATCACTATTGCACTAAACACTTCTAATCCCAGTTGTCACTAAAGTGTTTTTTTCCAATCCTAGGTTTTCTTTTCTTGAGAGAACTAGAGTGGGTCAACACCATTTTGTCCTGTTTTTAAAACTGAAGTGTAGAAATGAATCAGGATATCATCTCTTTTCATACGATAGTGGTCAAAATCAAGGTTTAGTTCTAACTTCTTGATTCATCCCAGAAGTGAGGTTCCCAGATTGACAGAAGACTCAATGTCATGCTTTAGCTTGGTCTACAGTGCATCTGCATGTTAGTGGAAGTGAATGTTATTTAACATCTTTAATGAACTATTGATAGATTTGACATGTTTGGACCACTATTGCACTAAGATGTTTTTATTCTATTTCCAGGTAGCACTAAAGTCTTTTTCCCCCCTAATCCTAGTTTGTTTCTTTTCTTTCCAGCATTCTACAGGAGATGATTCTGTCTGGAAACACTGAGCACTAGAGTGGGCTAACCCCAATTTTTGTCATTTTAAAGTGAAGTGTAGAAATGAATAGAATAACATAACATTCAGACAAATGATAGTCTAAATCAAGTTTAGTTCCAATTTTGATATATAGAGTGCAGTCCATTACTGCACTTTTCCTGATTCTTTAGTGCAACACTGGGCCAACATTCCAAAAAGTGAAGTTTAGAGATTGATAGAAGACTCGGAAATTAAGTCGTTCTTCATCTTGGGTGCATCTGCATGTTAGTACTGTATAAGTGGATATTATTTATCATCTTTCATGAAATATTTATAGATTTGGCGCATGTTTGCACTAATCTGTTCTTTTTTTCCTTTCCGGTAACCTAGATGATACTGACCGGAGCCACTGAGAACTAGAGAGTGCTAACTCAATTTTTTTTCATTTCGAGAGAAAAGGCATAGTCAATGTTTAATTCCAGTTTTGACATAGAGGCCACAATCCATTATTGCATTTAGCAATTTCCCTGATTCTTCAGTGCAACACTGGACCAGCACCCCAGAAAGAGAGATTCAGAGATTGATAGAAGACTCGGGAAATAAATAGAGCTTTAATTTGGTGCCTGCAGAGCTGCATGAATTTTTGTTCAAACCGCAGCACCAACTACCCCGCCCCTGATCGTGGGAGGTGGACTCCCCCCAAACCAGGCAGGGAAAAGAACCCCACAGCAGCCCCCACAGCCTACAGGGGATCGCCCCGGCTAACCCACGGGAAGAGGGAGAGGCGACCGCAGCGGGACGCAAGGAAGGGAGAGAAGAGGAGGAAGCAGGCCCGAGCAGGGACTGGGGGGCCCCACCGGCAGCCAGAGCGGGGTGACCATCACACCGCCATTACTCCCCAGGAGGCCGTCTCAGTGGTCCCCCCCCCCCCCCCTCCCCCGAGGTCAGGAAGGAGTGAAAAAAAGTCCCGCCCACACAGATTCCGGAATAGCAAACACAGGGACAAGAGGAGAAGATCCCCACAGCATGTCCATGCAAACCGATCTAAAATGTGTGAAAATAAAAGTGAAAAAAGAAATGAGTAGAATAATAATAAAACAACAACAATCAGATGTTTACTTTCACACTTGTGAAAATAGTCTTGCTATTGTCATAAGTGTGAAAGTAAACAATGGAATTCTATATTCGTTGTTGTCGAGGATATGCATTGATTTAGTACAGGAAATTAATTTAAAATTAATTTGCGGGAGAAGCTTCATTATTTGCTTGACAAACACCGGCAGTTCGAGGGTTCTCTGGAGTGTTGGTATTCTTTTTTTTATTGCTGCTTTTAATTTATTGTATTGAAGAAAGTTTCCGGCTGTTATTTGGAATTCTTGGAACAGTTCATCACGTCTCCTAAAAACATTATTGTTAAATAGTTGTTGTAGGTGGTTAATTCCATGTTGTTCCCCATGTACTAAAATGAAGGGGTATATTATTAATTTCGAAATCTGGATTATGCCAGATTGGGGAGAGCATACTGGGAGCTAATTGAGATCCTGTCGATACTAAACTTTTCCACCAAGCCGTTACGGTGGATGCGATTATTGGATTCTTGAAACATTTATGGCGTTTAAGACGAGTAGAAATAAATGGGAGTTTGATGTTGTTGCAGTCTGTTTGTTCCAATTCTAGCCAAGAATCACACTCCTCACTGTGGTGCAACCATTTGATGAGGTATTGTAATCCATCCATCCATTTTCTGAGCCGCTTCCCCTCACTAGGGTCGCGGGCGGGCTGGAGCCTATCCCAGCTATCATCGGCCAGGAGGCGGGGTACACCCTGAACTGGTCGCCAGCCGATCGCAGGGCACATGCAAACAAACAACCATTCGCACTCACATTTACACCTACGGGCAATTTAGAGTTGCCAATCAACCTAGCACGCATGTTTTTGGGATGTGGGATGAAACCGGAGTAACCGCAGAAAACCGACCCAGGCACCGGGAGAACATGCAAACTCCACACAGGCGGGGCGAGGGATTGAATCCCGCTCCTCAGAACTGTGAGGCAGAAGTTCTAACCAGTCGTCCGCCGTACCGCCGGTATTGTAATTGGTTAGCTAAATAATAGTGTTTAAAGTTGGGAGCATTTAGGCCTCCCTCCTGTTTACTTTTTTGAAGCGTGGATAGACTGATTCTATTTTTCTTAGATTCTGCTGTAATAAATTTTTATTCAAAAAATAATGTTTGAAACCATTTAAATGTGGTCTTAAATGGAATCATTGAAAAGAAATAATTTATTTGAGGTAAGGTTTCATTTTTATTGTAGCTATTCTTCCCAGTAATGATATAGGCAGGTTATTCCAGCGCCTTAAATCCGATGAGATTTTTTCCAGAAGTGGTGTGTAATTTAGATTGGTTAGCTCCGTGAGTTTTGACGAAATATTGATACCTAAATACTTAATGTTTCCTATAGGAATAGGGTACTCTGGGATTTGAGCTGCAGGAGTCCATGAGTTTGCTGTTATTGACAGTATTGTTGATTTTGTCCAGTTAATACAGTAGTCTGATATTTGTGAAAATGTTTTAATGAGACTGAAGAGTGCCTAAAGAGAATACTTGGATTATTTTAAATCAAGAAGTTTATCATCAGCATATAGATTGAGTTTGTGTTCTGTCACTAGTGAGCAGATACCTTTACCATTCCGACATATAGCGGCAGTAAGAAGTTCGATAAATATTGCAAATAGCATTGGTGAGAGTGGACATCCTTGTCTGGTTCCTCTTTGTAATGTAAAACTTTGTGAAGTGATCCTATTTGTGGTGATTCTCGCTTTCGGCGAATTGTATAATGTTGCTATCCAATGTATAATTGAATCTCCAAAGCCAAATTTGCAAAGTACTGCAAACAGGAAAGACCAGTTAACTTTATTGAAAGCTTTCTCTGCGTCAAGTGAGATGATAATTACGTTTAGATTTTTACGCTGTGACATGCTTATTAAATTCAACAGATGTCTGACATTATTTGTGGAACTTCTACCTTTAATGAAGCCTGTCTGGTCGTAGTGGATTTTCGACGAGATAATCTTGATATCTACATTAATCAGCGATAAGTGCTGATAATTCGCCTGGAGAGTGGGGCTTTAGTAATAACTGAATTGAAGCTGTGTTCATATGGCTACTAATTCTACCTTTATCCTTTATCTTATTGACTGTTCTGAAAAATAGAGGCGCTAGTATTGGCCAAAATTTTTTCATGAATTCAACAGGGATTCCGTCCGGGCCAGGCGCCCATCCCGGTTGCATATATTTTAATGCGTTATGTAATTCTGTGATGCTTAGAGGAACATCAAGGATGTGTTTAATTTGTGTATTTAATTGAGGGATGTTTAGATCCTTAATAAAAGTTTCAATTTATTTTTTATCTAGGTTGTTGGAAGATGCGTATAAGTTGCTCTAAAAATTGCAAAGAATTTCATTTATTTCTAGTGGTGACTGTGTAGTTGCCATTTGAATCTTGAATGGCTGGAATTAATGACTTTTCTTTATTGCGCTGAAGTTGGTTCGCAAGGAATTTTCCAGATTTATTATTGGACTCAAAGTTAGTGTATCTTGTTGTAGAAAATATTTTCTTTTTGATAAGATAACGTCTAACTGATGTTTTTCCTTAAGAAGTTGGTTTCTAAGTGTATATCGGATTAATTGCATATTCTTCTGTGAGGTGTTAAGGCTAACGAGTAAACACTGAACCCAGGAAACAAACAGTCACAAGGCGATATAATATGGTGTGTGGTGGTGGTGGTTTGTGGTGCGCAAAAAGAGTTTTGACCGACTTGTGCATTTAGTGTGTGTGGCAGCAAGCAGAGAGACAGGAGTGAGGATTCATGCGTGGCATGTGTGATTCAGTTTTTTTGTTTGTCTAAGCAAAAGTGGAAAGAATGAAAATACAATGCATTTTTGACAATTCATAACGACAACAGATCAAAAGAAGTACTTATCGAGCATCACGAAACAGTTGGCCGTCAACAACTAACCACGCTCGTTTGCCTTTGTCATGGAAATTCTTCATCAATGGGTACAAAACTCATGAATCTCTTTGGGGAACTGGTCGTTCATTCCAAATGAAATCCCTTTAAGATCCCGACCTTTGGATTTTACACACACTTTTTGCTGAACGTGTTCAAACTTTGCAATGATGGGACGTGGTCTGTTTCCTGGAACCGGTCGACTGTAGCTTGTTGTATCTTGAGCGCGGACATTATAAACTTTTTAATCTTTTTAATCTCTAATCTTTTTAATCGGTCTTCCTTAGCATTGTATGGCGTGCCTGAGAAAATGAGTTTGTCGCGCATGCTTCGTGATTGAATGTCCAAGGTAATTTAAGTTTAAAATTTGATTTCTATTGATCTTTTGTTTTCTATATATATACTAAATTATTTTAATAAGTGAAATGGTTCATCATTATTGATTTGTATCATTCCTAATTAAATTATCATTAATGAGCCAATTATTTAATGAAATAAATGCAAATATTAAATACAGATGTAAAAGTATTTATTTCAAATAAATTACTGAAATATGTAAATATACATTTATTGGGGATATATATTAAAATAATACATTAAATATAAAATCACACCTTAATATTTGATTGCACTTATCAAAATGTAATTTTAATTAGCATATTTGATCAAATCTAAATGTGAAATGGAAAAATATATAAAAGTTGATACACATCAAAGACAAACATCAGAATGGCACAGAAATGTCTACATTTCTAAATGAGAGCTTTATATTAAAACCTAATTACAACTGGATGTTTTTTTTAAACAAAATTTTAAAGATAATTTCAATAACAGAAGCATTAATAGTTAGAAAATATCATCAGAATGTTAAAAAAAAAAAAAATCACCGTTAGATATAAAAGCAAGTCAAGTCACGACAGTAATTAAAAAGATGACAAAAACTTTATTTTAAACATCGTCGACAACAGATTAAAAAAGCTGCACAAAACTGGTTGAATTCCGCTGACAAACATCAAAGACAAGATTACAAAAAAAATTTTATACGAAATGATGACTTTACTGAGTCATAACAGGAAGTAAAAAAACAAAAAACAAAACGTTATTTAAACTTGTTGTCAACAACAAACACTGAGCAGTGGAATTGACAAACAACGAAGACACACCTCAGCAGAATGTCACAAAAATGTCTCTATTTTGAAAAATAAACATCCATCCATCCATTTTCTGAGCCGCTTCTCCTCACTAGGGTCGCGGGCGTGCTGGAGCCTATCCCAGCTGTCATCGGGCAGGAGGCGGGGTCCACCCTGAAGTGGTTGCCAGCCAATCGCAGGGCACATACGAACAGACAACCATTCGCACTCACAGTCATGCCTACGGGCAATTTAGAGTCTCCAATTAATGAAAAATAAACAAAAACATTAAATATATAAGAGCCAGTCACAATAATATGTTTTTAAAAAGACAAACTTATAAAAAAAGAACATTTAACAGACATCAAAGAAAAAAAATGTAAAAGACTGCATTGTCACGTGCAGCCAAAAATCATGTAAAAAGAAAATTAAATGGTGACTAAAACATCGGTTTTCTTCTCCTTTGCTGTGAGGGGAAAAAAAAGCGCACCATTATATTCATGAATAACAACAGAAAACAAAATTCTGAAGTGTTTCTTTCACTTTTTAGCACTTACTGGCTTGTTGTTGTCCAGGTAGGCAATGAGCTCTTGAACGCACTTGCTCTCGTACTGCGGTGGGGCACAAAGTTGTTTGCCAGCCTTGGAAAGAAAACTAGAAAAAAAAAAAAAATTATAAAATACCATATTAGAAAAATAAATATGATAGTAACAAACTCACTTCACAGATAAAACTATAAGCATTTTAACTGGATCAATGCTCTGTATTGAATAGAAAATATTTACGGACAACTTGGGAGAGGAAAAGAATCTTTTGTACACATTATAAAAATTATAATGAGGGAAGGGAACGGGAGATCGACAGGTGGATCGGTGCAGTGATGCGGACTCTTTATCGGTCTGTTGTGAAGAAGAAGGAGCTAAGGCGAATTTCTCAATTTACCGATCTACTTTCCTACCCTCACCTATGGTCAAGAGCTGTAGGTCGTGACTGAAAGAACGAGATAGCAGATCCAAGCAGGCCGAAATGAGTTTCCTCCGCAGGGTGTCCGGGCTCTCACTTAGAGAGGGTGAGAAGCTCGGTCATCTGGGAGGGGCTCGGAGTAGAGCCGCTGCTCCTCCTCATTGAGAGGAGCCATATGAGGTGGCTCGGGCATCTGATTAGGATGCCTCCTGGACGCCTCCCTAGTAAGGTGTTCCGGGCACGACCCAGGACACACTGGAGAGATTATGTCTCCCGGTTGACCTGCAAACGCCTCGGGATCCCCTCAGAAGAACTGGGTGAAGTGGCTGGGGAGAGGAAAGTCTGGACTTCCCTGTTTAAGCTGCTGCCCCCGTGATCCGACCCCATATAAGTGGAAGAAAATGGATGGATAATAAGAATAATAATACATTTTTATTTGGGGGAAAACAGCCAAGGTTTAAATTTTTAAATATTTTAAAAATGAATCTAAACAAGATGTGAAGGGTAAAGACAACAACATTAAAATTAAATAAATAAAAACACTTTATTTTAAAAACTAATTTAAAAATATTACAATTTTTTAAAATTCTAAACAGAAATGAAAAAAATGATCAAACAAAGAAATATTTTTAAAAATCATGTATTTTAAAAATGATTTACTATCTAAATTGTTTATCCATCCATCCATCCATCCATTTTCTGAGCTGCTTCTCCTCACTAGGGTCGCGTGCGTGCTGGAGCCTATCCCAGCTATCATCGGGCAGGAGGCGGGGGAAACCCCTGAACTGGTCGCCAGCCAATTGCAGGGCACATAGAAACAAAACAAACATTCACACTCACATTCACACCTACGGGCAATTTAGAGTCTCCAATTCATGCATGTTTTTGGGATGTGGGGAAACCGGAGTGCCCGGAGAAAACCCACGCAGGCACGGGGAGAACGTGCAAACTCCACACAGGCGGGGCCGGGATTGAACCCCGCTCCTCAGAACTGTGAGGCAGACACTCTAACCAGTCGTCCACCGTGCCGCCCTAAATTGTTTAATAATAAAAAATTATAAAAATGTATAATATTCAAATAAAAAGTAAAACAAATATATACCAAAAATCACCAAAACATGAAAGCAATAAAATGAATCAATACAAATTGAAAAGTAATTCTACTGGATGACAAAATGGCATATGTCCAACACAGCACGTGAAGACTTACACGGTGGCACTGTATTTGCAGCCATTGCCGGCTTCCTGGTGGAAGTAGCTAGCCACGATTTTGCGAGGGAAGCACATGTTTCTGGTCGCCAGACAACAGCCCACCAGCTTCTGACCTGCGGGAAGAAAAACACCACGGCACGTCAGGAATGGGAGGACACGGACAAGGTGGTCTGCAAGTGGTCTTACCTGCCGCCGGGTGAGAGCAGAGGAGCACCACGAGGAGCAGAGCAGCAAGTCGAGGGTCCATGGTTGGATCTTGTGTCGATGTGTGACGGTGTGTGCTGGTCCACAGGCGAATTTATACAGCAGGTGCTCACAGAAAGCGAAAGTCGCGTTCTTCATCGCCGGTAGCGGAACAGAAGCGTGTGGGCATCACTTTCACCTCCTTGCCAAAATGTTTCCTTTCCAGAAGATTTCCCCTGCGGGCAACATTGCTTCACTGGAAATACTCCTTTCATGTCTGGGAGTTTAATTGGATGCCGGTTTCACTTGGCAACATGAAACTTGGTTGACATATCTATCATGGGTAGACCCACAAAAAAAGTATAAAAGAAACCCTGCCTGAAGAAACATAAAAATTCTGCCATTGTGGTCGGAAGTGGCCATTTTAGGGTCGATTTGGTAAATTTCAAAGGTCCTTCAAAGACAAGACAGGAGAGTTTTTGAAAACTCAGCCCACGTAGCCCGTTTCACTTAGCGACAAGACACTTGGTATGCGTGTCTATCATGAGTAAACCCACAAAAAATTCTCAGGAAGCTATTCTTGAAATACACGGGAAGCCTGCCATTTCAGGGTCAATTTTGCCACTTAAGGTGGGTACTTCAAGGACGAACTAGAGAGTTTTGGAAGATTCAGCCCATGCGGCCTACTTTACTTAGTAATATGAAATTTGGTAGGCACAAAAAAGTCTCAAGAAGCCATGCCTGTAGAGACACTGGAAGTCTGCCATTTTACCGCTAATGTGGCAACATCCCCAGTTATAAGAGGTAATTTACACTTTTGCAACCACCATCTGTCAGTTGTTTATTTTTACTTCCACTTTCAAAAAAAGTTACATTTTGGCATTCAACTGAGTTTTACAGGGTATAGGTCATATTAAGTGAAAGTTTTGAAATTATTTACAGTATCTTGGTCTCTTTTTTTTTAAATCACAAAAAAAAATGGTATTTGAACAGGGCGTGTAGACGTTTTATATCTACTCTACTGTTTGTGAAAAAGCAGAGATGTGCGGATGGTTATTTGCAGGTTTGTGCTTGCATTCATCATCCCTCGCTGATAACAATCATCACCAGTTAGAAGAAGGAAAATAAGATAGGGCTGCCAAGTGTGATGAAACAGCTCGAAACATTAACAAGAATAAAGATGAGGATGATAAGGAAAGTCTGGTTCTATGGTCTGCTTTGGCAATCGCGTGATTTTCATCTGTTGTTTTTACTTTCACTTCGGCGCATAAAATGAGCAAATACAAAAGAAAGTTATTGGGAAAAAATAATATTACAAGATTAAAAACATTGTGTTACAGTGGGTGCGGAAAGTTTTTAGACCCCCTTAAATTTTTCCCTCTGTTATATTGCAGACATTTGTTAAAATCATTTGTTTATTTTTTTTCCTCATTAATGTACACACAGCACCTGATATTGACAGAAAAAAACTGAATTGTTGACATTTTTGCTGATTTATTAAAAAAGAAAAACTGAAATATCGCACAGCCATAAGTATTCAGACCCTTTGCTGTGACATTCACATTTAACTTGGGTGCTGTCCATTTCTTCTGATCATCCTTGAGATGGTTCTACACCTTTATTGGAGTCCAGCTGTGTTTGATTATACTGACCGGACTTGATTAGGAAAGCCACACACCTGTCTATATAAGACCTTACAGCTCTCTGTCAGAGCAAATGAGAATCATGAGGTCAAAGGAACTGCCTGAAGAGCTCAAAGACAGAACTGCGGCAAGACACAGATCTGGCCAAGGTTACAAAACAAATTCTGCTGCACTTAAGGTTCCTAAGAGCAAAGTGGCCTCCATAATCCTGAAATGGAAGACGTTTGGGACGATCAGCACCCTTCCTAGAGCTGGCCAGTCCGGCCAAACTGAGCAATTGGGGGAGAAGAGCCTTGGTGAGAGAGGTAAGGAAGAACCCAAAGATCACTGTGGCTGAGCTCCAGAGATGCAGTCGGGAGATGGGAGAAAGCTCTAGACAGTCAACCATCACTGCAGCCCTCCACCAGTCGGGGCTTTATGGCAGAGTGGCCCGACGGAAGCCTCCCCTCAGTGCAAGACACATGAAAGCCCGCATGGAGTTTGCTAAAAAAAAACACCTGAAGGACTCGAAGATGGTGAGAAATAAGATTCTCTCGTCTGAAGAAACCAAGATAGAACTTTTTGGCCTTAGGTCTAAGCGGTATGTGTGGAAAAAAATAAGACACTGCTCATCACCTGTCCAATACAGTCCCAACAGTGAAGCATGGTGGTGGCAGCATCATGCTGTGGGCAGTGTTTTTCAGTTGCAGGGACAGGGAGACTGGTTGTAATCGAAGGAAAGAGGAATGCGGCCAAGTACAGGAATATCCTGGACGAAAACCTTCTTCAATGTACTCAGGAACTCAGACTGGGCCGAAGGTTCATCTTCAAAGACAATGACTCGAAGCACATAGCTAAAATAACGAAGGAGTGGCTTCAGAAGAACTCTGTGACTGTTCTTGAATGGCCCTGACTTAAACCCAATTGAGCATCTCTGGAGAGATCTGAAAATGGCTGCCCACCAACGTTCACCATCCAACCTGACAAAACTGGAGAGGATCTGCAAGGAGGAATGGCAGAGGATCCCCAAATCCAGGTGAGAAAAACCTGTTGCATCATTCCCAAAAATACTCTTGGCTGTATTAGCTCAAAAGGGTGCTTCTACTAAATACTGAGCAAAGGGTCTGAATACTTATGGCTGTGTGATATTTCAGTTTTTCTTTTTTAATAAATCTGCAAAAATGTCAACACTTCTGGTTTTTTTCCTGTCAATACGGGGTGCTGTGTGAAAAATTGAAGGAGTTCTGAATACTTTACGTAGCCACTGTAATTTCAGAATCCCCACACATGCGCTATGCTATGCTATACTATCTTAAAGATGATGTAATTGACTTAGTCACTTTTCCTTGACAAAAATTATGTTTCATCTTGTAATGACTTTTTCTCAAAAAATAGCACGTTACCTCGCAATATTACATATTCATACATTCACTCATTTTCTGGACTGCCTGTCCTCACTAGGGTCGCGGGCATGCTGGAGCCTACCGCAGCTATCCTCGAGCGAGAGGTGGGGTACACCCTGAACTGGTCGCCAGCCAATCGCAGGACACATAGAAACAAACAACCATTCACACTCACATTCACACCTATGGGCAATTTAGAGTCTTCAATCAACCTACCACACGTTTTGGGGATGTGGGAGGAAACCGGAGTGCCCGGAGAAAAACCAAGCAGGCACGGCGAGAACATGCAAACTCCACACATGCGAGGTCGGATTTGAACCTGGGTCCTTAGAACTGTGAGGCAGATGTGCTAACCAATCTCCACCATGCCGCCATATTACATATTTTCTAGTAAAAAACATTTTCTTGAAAAAAGGACAAATAAATCTCCAATCAGTACACCTTTTTTCAATTGAAAAAAAACTTTTCTTTGAAAAAAACCCTCTTTTTTTAAAAGACAAACAAAATCTCCCAAAACAAAATGTTCTAAAAAAAACAAAAACCCAAAACGTTTTATCTCAGGAAACATTCTAGAAAAAAAATTCTCACAAAAAAAATCCCCCAAAATCTCATTTTAAAAAACATTACTTTTTCTGTAATTTTTTTTTTCTCAAACAAATTGAAGTTTATTCCTACACTTTTTTTTCTTTTTTTTGAGAAAGTATCAGACGCAATATAACTTTCCTCAAAAAAAGTACATCTTTCTTCACCCCAAAAAACTCTCGACCTTTTTCTCGAAAAAAATATCAGAAGTAATAGAACGTTTTGCGCAAACAAGTGCATCTTACTTTTCAGGAAAATATTTTTTCTTCCAAAAATATAGAATAAAATTCACCTTCTTTGAGAAAAAAAATCTTAAACGAAATCTACCTTTTTCTCAAGAATTATCAAAAGTAGAACTCTTTGCTCAAGCAACTAGATCTTCGTGAAAAACGTAAGCAAATACTGAACATATCAGAAGTAATCAAACTTTTTGCTTGAACAAGTACATTTTTCTTCTCCCAAAATATTTGTTCTCGAAAAATATACAATCCAACTTGTTTTTGAGAAAAAAAATATTTCAAAGAAAATTAACTGTTTTCTCAAGAGAAAGAGAGAAAAAAGAGGCGCAATAGGGTCACCGTTAAAAAGAAAGTAAATTTTGATCACTCCAAAGTGGAAGTATTTGTAGTTCAGTGGAAACAATCAGCCTGAAAAGTGCCTCAAGGGGAGTTCAATCATTATCAGCAGCAACATGAAGAGTCATGTGGGGCTCGTGGTTGTAAAAAAAAAAAAAAAATCTTTTGAAATGAAAGATGATCCTCTTTCATTTCAGATGATTTTTTTTTTTTTTTGTTTGGTGCAAAATGAACCACAATACCCTGCAATAGCCCACAACGTTTTGTACCAATGAAATGTCCTGTCTAGCTGTTGATTGACATTCAATTTTCCATGTATAATTCATGGAGAGCGGGAGAGACATACAAACAGGCAAGTACAGCAGACAGACAAAATGTAAAGACAGTTTTACAAATAAGACAAGTTCAGTAGTCTTACTTCATTCAAAATCTTAATTATGTTGATGTGAAAGCCTAAATAATTTTTTCTTCTTCAGGGTTTCAACCTGCATGACCACAAACATTTTGTACTAGAATGTAAATATTTTGTTATTGCAGCATCCTGTCCATAACTAAGTCAGCGTTATAAAAAGTCCACACACCCCTTTTCATTTGCCAGGTTTTTGTCATATAGAAAATGAGATCAAGATAAATAATTTCAAAACGTTTTCCACCATTAATTGATCCAGTTCAACTAGATTATTTTCCTCTCTTTTATCTTTTAGCATTAGGAAGTAAAAATAAACAATGACGATAATGTGGTTGCACAAGTGTGCACACCCTCTGGGGATGTGGCTGTGTTCATAATTATTAACCAATCACATACAAACTCGTTAAATGGCAGTCAGAATACACCTGCCACCATTTAAAGTGTCTCTGATTAACCACAAATCAAGTTCAGGTGTTCTGGTTGGACCTTCCTTCCTTCCTTCTTCAGTTTTATTTATTTATTTTCTGCATTTTACTTTTGTAGAAGAAGCTTGAAGGGAGAAAAAAAAATGTCAGGGAGAGCCTTCTCGAAGAGCTGAAGACAGACAATATAAAAATACAGGTTTATATTGTTTAACCTCTGCAAATCGTATGTCTGCACTGTGCACACACCAGAAGGAGCAGCACAATGTCAATGGGTATTAAAGCATGAAATCATACTACAAAAACGGTTTATTCTTTACATTGTGTTTGATTATGTTATTCTTGAATGTTTTCAGAAAGTACAATACTGCAGAATGCTATTTTTCTTGTTTTTTTTGTGGTGCTGCAACTGATTTATTGCATTTCCATTAAAGATATTTTTTTTTCGATAAGAGTGTCTTAAATTACGAGCATGATCATGGAACGAAATGAAATCGTGAATCAAGGCACCTCTGTAATTTCTTCAGGTACGTTGATCAGAAGTTTGTCCAGTATTTCAGAGGGTTCTTCTAAATGGGATTAAATGGCGATGGCCGTCTTCACTGTGATCCAAAGGCGCCATCTTGTGTCAGGTCGTGAATGTCCTCGCCGGGACTTGTGTTCTTCGTTTCCCCCGGCAGATGTCAGTTTCGTTCCTCGGTGTGTCGTTCCCGGCTGGCTGGCTACTCGCTCATTCAGCGCTCGCTCGCTCGGCTCCACAGGAGGGATGCTCGCCGACCGGCGGGGACGACGAGGATCTCCGCGCTAAGCTTTTGTTTGTGCGCGTGTGGCTGTGAAGCGAAGAAAGGATGGCAACCGGCCGCCGGTGAAGAGTCGGGAGCGGGAGCGGCGGACCAAGGCGTCCCGTGTAACCCTATGGATGTGCGTGGAGGCCGCCCGCCTGGAGCTAATCGACGCGCCGCCGCACTCCTCCCCTCTCATTCCGGGCCAAGTGTTTTGGTGTGACCGCTACTTGGCTGGTGAGTGCTGCGTGCTAAACGGAGGCTAAGCGGGGAAGCTAAGTGGCTAGCGGGCGACTTACGGCGACTTTCCACACCCATTTTCGGCCTAAATGTACCTTGTCCGTCGTCGTCTTTAGACGAAACATCAATTATTCATGTTGCGATACCTACAATCTTATTTTTTTGATGTCGGAGGGGACGCGATTGTGACACTTTTAAGGTGTCGCCGGAGATGCTAGAGGGATCAGCTGGTGGCTAGCTAACGGACCTCCGTGCACTGGAACGCCGCCTCCGGAGCTGCCTCGGCTGGGGAGGCGTTTTGGGTCTTCACGGTGCCCCGACTGTCGCCACTACGGAGGCGAGCGAGCAGCCACGCAGTGACTTGACGCCTCTTTGATTTGTCAGACAAACATGACGGGGGGAGGGGGTGTTACGTTCAAGGTACGGGGTGGCTGGCTCCGTTCGAGTGTGACGTTACAGAGGAAATGACTGGCATTTTAGTCCGCGTACGTCGGGCCTCGGTGCGGTGGGTTCGCAGTTGCCGTGGGGCTCGCTGCGGGATTGCTTATTTGGCGTAGTAGCGGCGACGAGCTCCAGTCTGGTGGAAAATGTGTGCGGAGCGCACTAATGTGTAACAGACAGATACGCTTGTTGACATGTGTGCCGTAATGGAAACACACATGCGTTACATGGTCAGCTATGGATTACAAACATATAGGGAGTTACATTTGATGTGTAACATAAACATGTGATTGTTTACATATCCTATATTAGGAACACACACATTGTTACACGTGCGATATAAACTAACACACATATCAGGCATTATATGTGTAACATAAACATGTTGTATTGTATAACCGACACATACGATTGTTCACATTGATATTAGAAACGCCGTGTGTTATATGGTGTGGAGCAAACGTGGGGAGTTACCCATGTGTAACAGAAGCATTTGATTGTTGACATGTACACTATACTATACTATACATTTAATTGATTACGTTTCATAGAATCATGGTCAGATGTGTATGACCAACACGAGGCGTTACACATAGTGTTGCGTATGTAACAGAAGCATGTGATTGTTTACATGCATATTAGAAACACAGGATGATGTGTGGCAGGAACATGGTTAAATGTGCATTACAAACATGGGGAGTTACATATGATGGTACATGTGTAACAGATACATGATTGTTTACATGTGTGGTTATAAAACAACTGATGTTTGACATCTATGGTAGAAACATGATTAGATGCGCTTTGCAAACATGGGCAGTTCCATATGATGTTACATATGTAACAGAAACTTGCTTGTTTACATGTGTATTAAAACGCATGATGTGTTACATGTGGTAGAAACTTGGTTGCATGTGTTCTGTGCTACAAACATGAGGTATTAGATGTCATGGATTGTTTACATGTGATGAATAAGCACACAATATTGTGTGCAATAAAAGGTGCAGTATTATACAATTAACACCAATGTGTAACTGAAACATGCAAGTTTACATGTATTAGAAACGCAGGACATGATACATGTGTAACAGAAATATGACAGATTGTTTGTTCACGTTTATTAGAATCACATGATTAGTAGTAACAAGTGTAATTTAAACATACTCTGATGTTACTCATACACTGTAATAACACATGCAATGCAATATATGTAACACAAACATATATGTAATATGTCATAGAAACTTTACGAGATGTGTAATCGAAACATGGGCCGACATTAACAGTGGACCAGTGGCCTGGGGTCACTATGCCGCTGTGTCGAGCCATCACATTGGGCCATGTATAGAGACTGGCCCGCTCGGGTTAGTACAAATTTCAAAGTCAGCGAAAAGTTTCGCCTGCCCAAAAAAAAAAAAAAAGATAACTGAATTTACATTTACAAATTAATTCAATTAATTTCATACGTGAGCTTTTGGGGTTTATTTCAAATGTATTACTGAACAAGGACGGTCGAACAGTCGTTTGGGATTGTAGTTCTTTTACTGTGTGTCGCCTCGAAGTACGTCATCAGCAGCCAATAAAAAGGCGCTGCCCGATAATGTCGCTTTAAGGCGCTCCATCGACGCATGTCGGTGGCAGGCTGACAGATTTAACATGGCTCTCCTTCGTGTGTCACTCAACTCAGCCCAAAACACGACACTAGGTAATAAACAAATGCACTAATTTTTTTGGTTCATATATGAACAAATATTACATAGTACAACCCGGGTTAAGTTTCGGCTAAATAAACCACAAGCATTTTTTGTCTGTCTGTCTGTCTGATATTTTGACAATTGACTGTCACACGAATCTGAAAGTCCACTTGGGAAGTTTGCAATTTAGCAGCAAAGGAAGGAAATCATGCAAATAAGTACTTGATTTTTTATTTTATTTTATTTTGTTTACAATAATGAAGAGAGTGCTATTTAAGTTATAAATATAACATACTACGGTATGTGTCTCATGAATGGTTTTACATACATTGTGATGCATCCACTCTAGCTTTAGAAGCAGTATTATGCACTGCATTTATTAGACTATTTTTTCTTTTGTGGACCCTAGTGTGGATAAGCGGTAAAAAAAATGGATGGATGTTCATCTGTTAATAAGTTAATCCTTTTTTTAAAATGGTATTTAAAAATGTTTTTTGTATCTCCCTCTCGACAAATACCCTGTATGAAAATACAAAAACTAATAAAAACTAAACTAAAAGGAGGCATTTTTGAAAAAACAAAAACAAAAAACAAAGCAATAATAAAAACTAACAAACCTGCTCTCCAAACTAATTAAAACTAAATTCTGAAAAAAAAATCAAAACGAAATAAAAAGTAACTATAATGGACAATCCAGAACTATTATAACCCTGGCCCACAACAAAAATAATTACCGTAATTTTATATTTAAATACAAGACACACAAACGTTTTAGAAATCGCCATCTTATTGCTAAGTGTCAACGGGTACTCCGGTTTCCTCCCACATCCCCAAAACATGCATGGTAGGTTAATTCAAGACTCTAAATTGCCCGTAGGTGTGAATGTGAGTGTGAATGGTTGTTTGCCTATATGTGCCCTGCAATTGGCTGTACCCCGCCTCTCGCCCGAAGATAGCTGGGATAGGCTCCAGCACGCCCTCGACCCTAGTGAGGAGAAGTGGTACGGAAAATGGACGGATGGAGGATGCATTCCACATGTAACAGAAACATACAAGACATTATATATGTGTTACATGTAAAAGAAACACAATGACAGGCTGCATGTGTAAGAGAAATGTAATGACCGGTTGCATGTCAAACAGAAACGTAATGACAGGTTACACGTCTGCTTGAGATGTGTCATCTTGGATTATGTGAACCTACGTTGACACATCACACTCGTTGCTAACTTCCCTTTTGTGTGTGCGCGTGTATGTGTGTGTGTGTGTGCAGTCACACGATTAGGCCGTGAGTGAACTGCTGCTTGTTGTGCTTCTTGAGAAGAGGAGGCCATAAACATGTGAGAGGGAAAGAAATAATTAGTGCCTGGGGGAGCTCGTCACGCTCGTCACCAATAAACTACCTTCCCTGCTGCAATGTGCTGCTACGATGAGTTGTGTTTATATTGTTGTTTTGGGTGGTGGTTGGAATCAGTGCAGGTTCCAGCTCAAAATCTTATTGCAAGATTTTAATTACTGAGATTATGACAACCCCAGCCATTTTGTAACTTGTTCCTCCAGAGCCTCCTGCTTTTTTTTTTTTTTTTTAACAAATCATTACAAATATAGAAGGAATTAACACCCCTACCGAAAATGTTTTTAATTGCCCATATTTAGAGTTTTAACGGTAAAGATATGATCCCAAAACACTAAGATATCATTTCAAATTCATCTTACATTACCCTTGAAAATAAATGGGTAACAGATTATTTGATTTCGAAAATATGCACCAGAAATGCGCATGCGCCAAAGACTCTCTGTAACTTGCACTAACAACCCGGTCTAAAAGAAGATCCACTCTGACATGCAAAGAGTTGTGTTGAGATATATCACTTAAAGTTTGCCTTGAGATATGAGTGACCAAACAAGTTTTTCAAGATAAGAGCCATGGTTCAACCCATTTTGTTTTGTTTTGTTTTTATTTGCGAACAAAATGTTTACATATGTGCGCTTTATTGTGGCAGTGAACTGAACTCTCTTCACAACAACCAGCAGTTTGACAGAAAGTGAACAGTTCTTTAAAAAAAAAAGAGGCTTCAAGCTTCAAGGTGTTATAACCCTTTCAGTGACTGATATTTGAAGACAAACAGTCTATCAGCACATTTAGACATTTAACAATACTCATAAGCATATATTCTTTGTTCTTTGTTATTCTTCGTTATTCCTCTGCGAAAAACAATGAAGATTACTGTCCCTTACTGAGTCACTTTCTGTAGTTGAGAAACTCGTCTTCATTTATGTCTCTATGACTGTATTATACTGCCCTCTGGTGGCCAAGTGGCATACACCAGAAGTAGCCACAGTGAATTAATCATGAAGCACACTGTTTAATTCTATTTAAATATGTTATTAATCTAACCTTTCTGCCACATAGCGGAATAGCATTACATTTTTCTTCCTTTCATTATACGTGGATGGGATAGATACATGAAGAAAGAAACAATATTGGTAGAAAATTAATAATACTTTTTGGACTGATTTAGTGCAATTGGATAGAGTGGTTGGGAATCACTGTACTATAATCTGGGGTTGTCTTGGAATCAATGTAGATTTGACCTCCAATCACAAGAAGACAGCCTGCTTTGTAACTGGTTTCTCTGGAGTTTCCCGCTTTTTTTTCTTTTTTTAATTATTACATTATTGTTATTATCCAACATGCTGCTGGTACTGAGATAGAAGAGCAGGTGAGTGCCAAGGTTCGTCTGAGCTCGTTTGCTCCTCTGATTACAAAAGATCCTCTGATTATATTTCCCCACGAGGACTTCGAGATTAGGGGTGTGGCCCAGGTTTAAAGGCACCCGCTGGTAAAGGGCGGTTATGGATGAAATCTGAGTTATGTGACAGAGGCAAAGACACCCCAACAAAGGACAGAGCTCCAACAAAAGCAGCAACAGTATCTTCTTACTTGCTCGAGGGCTTCTCAGGGCTGAGAACGTAACTAATTCCAAGTCTGGAATTACACTATGGGTTTTAATTTTTTTTTTTTTCTGACGAATGCCAATTTGAATGCATTACATTCACCGAACGCATACAATTACATGTTTAATAAATCAACATGTTAGTAAAGAAATGAAATTAGCTAATTTAATATAGCCTACCATCGCTATTTAGAACATTTTGTTATGCCCATGCAAGTGGTCAAAAATAGACACAGCCGCCCGTGCACTTACAATCGCTTTATTGAACAAACAATAAGAAAACAAAGGTAATAAGCACATTCATTCACAACCTGTTGATGATCATAACTAAGCAGAGTCATTCAACACACAGGCAGCCAGCCAGCTCTACACTCTAATTCCCTGACACCGTCACTCACCAGGCCAGTCCCCGCCTTTTAAAGGTCCCATATTTTGGCCGCATAGGCATTCATAGAGTGACTCCCTAACATGGACTTAGTACAAAAGTGCCAATTTCATTTAAAAAAAAAAAAAACACCTTGGTTTTGTCAGACAAGTGTCCAGTTTTGTATCCGCTTTGTCCATGTTTGGCTAAGATCATTCCCATTTTCCTCGGATTGGTTGGTTCTATGTAGAGGTAGGCGGAGGTAGGCGGTGATCTTCGCTAGTGACGGAGAAATTAGAATGACCTGATTTTAGGCCTCCTGGCAGAAAAACGTGTGTAACTCAGGAATGTGTGGATGATTTTAATTCATGTCACATGTTCACTCAGGCACCATAGAGGTAATAAAACATCTCAAATATTGTAAAAAGTTTTTGGGTAAAATATGGGACTTTTAAAGCCATATATTCAAAGTCACAGATACTATGGTAGAACGTGAGGATAGTGACCCCGAGTTGACAAACAGTAATACATACACCTCACACGCACATATTATTGTGTGTTATGTGTAAATTTTATCCGATTACTCGGATTAATCACTGGGATAATTGGTAGAATAGTTGATTCTAAAAATATTCAAAACCTGCAGCCCTCGTTACACATGTAACAGAAACATAACAACAGGTTACAGGTGTAATAGAAACATGATGACAAGTACAAGTTACCGTACATTGGTTCAGTTGGAAACCTTGTATCTTCAAAACCATCACTTTTCAGGAAACTACAAAAACGACATGTTTGTTGAGGAATTAACATTGCATTGTCAAAGAGAGCAAGCCATTTTCAACCCCTTTAGACTTGTCAATAATTTGTGAAAATAACAGACTCATGTGGGGGCTGACCAATAGTATCAATTTGTGAAAAAATATGAAATTGACCAAATTTGGTCATGAGGTTTCGACCTGACGCTAGGGATGTGTAACATAATGACAGTGTTGCGGCATGTATAATGTAAAATATTTGCCTTGTTTTGCACCAAGACACCGACATGAGCATGGTTAAACATTTCAGTGTTGCCGCCTAATGTGATGTATGCGTGTAGAAGGCCAGCGTGTAGAAGGCCATTATAGTATATTTTCGAAGAGTAAATCCGGATGGGTCTTGCGAGCTTTGGTGGTATGGCGATTGCTATGTCAACTACGTAAATACTGTGGGTCATTTTGCTCTTGGGAGTGACCATCACAGTTATTTTGGTACACTTTTGATAATAAAACACAGATTCCTTTGTGGAAACTGCACTTAAGTGGTCCGCCTCCCAGTTTTCTTACTTAAATGACTCGTTCCTCTCGGCACATCGGCCACTTGCCTCCGCCCGTTCTTATTCCAAAGCTGAGTGCACCCCACCGGTGTCAGGGGGGGATCAGCTGCACCAGTCCCTGCAGGCCACACACACGCACACGCGCGCACACACACACACACACACACACACACACACACACACACACACACACACACACACACAGTGGGCCGGCTGGCAAACAAAGCCTCTGGCACTGCCATGCTTCTCCCCTTCCCACGACGCCCCGAGGGGAAGGCATGGCACCACTGTCACTGCCGCCTCTCCTCGTGAGAAAGACATTGCGGAAGGAAGGGAAGTTAACGTATACATTAATCTTCCCTGAGTCGAGATGCTGGCCGGGCACCTAGAGAACAGCAGGTAGGGGAAAAACAACAGCCTGTCTCCGCGGCGACTGAGGTGTTGACTGTTGTTGCGGTGTACGTCTGCCATGTTTTTTGTTTTTAACGGCTAGCTTCTCCCATTTGCCTCCGCCACACCCATTAACATTGGTTCTACATTAACATGGATGCAGCGATGCCCGGGAGATTGTCCACATCAGCACCCCGGCTGGCAGGAAGCAGTCACAAACCATCATGATGATGATGATGATGATGGTGATATGCACCAGCTTAAAGTCCCCACAGCAAAGAGCAACCAGTTCACTATGTTTCCTAGATAACCATGTATTGTGTTTGTTGCGGAGATTGCAGTCAAGGCTGTAAAATGGTGGCACCAAATGCCAGCCGTTTACTCGAGATGCAAACCAGTAGCCCATCTTCTTTCCTGCTTGATCCTGTGAGGAGTTGACTCATCATTGATAAAGGGGTTGCTACCTCCAGATAAGTCCGAATATAGGGTTTGTTTTTGTCCCGTTTGAGTCAAATTTGATGCTCTAGATTTTGAAATGACTTTTGATTGTGATTCAGATCTGAAACGGCTACACTCTGAAGTAGTTAATTGTTTTGAAGTTTTCATCCATCCATCCATTTTCTGAGCCGCTTCTCCTCACGCGGGTCGCGGGCATGCTGGAGCCTATCCCAGCTAACTGCGGGCAGGAGGCGGGGTACACCCTGAACTGGTTGCCAGCCAATCACATGCCACATATAAACAAAGAACCATTTGCACTCACTTTCACACCTACAGGCAATTTAGAGTCTTCAAATAACCTACCATGCATGCTTTTGAAGTCCGAGTCACTTGATTTTGAGTATCTGCAGTCCCTGATCTGGTTGTGAATATTCTCATTCATCCAGATCATTTCATTCTCAGGGCATTGAATCGATCACAACTGGACTGTTCTGTTTGTCTTAGAAGACGTTTCGCCTCTCATCCGAGCAGGCTTCATCAGACCATGCAACAAAGCTTAGTAAGAACGCACTAGCCAATGTTTGTGTGGAAGACTCACCTATTCATGCTTCAACTTAAGGCTTCTTTATACTCGCGCGGACGGTGACCGCACTGACGTCACTGCGGCTGTCCTACGCATAGATTGCCTTTATACTCGAGCGCAACCCACGCGCGCTGTTTTGAAAGTGTACTGCAGTTTTCCTCCAAGTCGAGGGTGTCGCTACGGCTGGTATTGGATAGGACACCACAGGGTGGAGTTTCCTCTGCATTTTTTTTTGCCATTTCCGGTAGCCGTTTTTACTTTCCTTTCAGTAACAAGGAACAAAGCAACATACTGGTTTTAACCGGAGTGCCCACGCAGGCTCGGGGAGAACATGCAAACTCCACACAGGCGGGTCCGGGGATTGAACCCCGGTCCTCAGAACTATGAGGCAGACGCTCTAACCAGTCGCCCACTGTGCAGCAGTTTGTAATGTATTTTGGTGAAATTTTGCATTGTGCTTTGACTCAACAGCTCAGTGAAATGTTTGCACTTGGCGTGCAAATGTATTTCAGGTTAGACTTATCTAACCGCCACTGTCGAGCCGGAGCTCCCCGGCATCCACATTCTCCGGGCAAAGTGGGAGACATTTCTGCAGTTACGCCATTCTCTCGCTCAGTCTTGCACTCCTTTGAAGACATTGGGCTTTTCCGGGACGTTGCGTTGCTGCCTTCATGTCCCTCACAAGTTGCCGCTAAGAGAGACGCCAATCGCACTTGACGTTCCCTTTGAACAGCGCCGGGAGGCTCGCTAAGGAGTACACATTCCACAGGCGCATTCAGCTGACATGTTTAGATTGTTGCAGAACTTTTAATGGGACCAAATCAAAGTAATTTGTTCACAAAAAGCTGCCCCAGACTGGCTGAGTGTCCCATTTCAAGCGGCTTGCGTGACAAATTAACATAGCAGTCTACATTGTCAGTCTGTGTCCTTTCTTGTCAAGAAACAATGGACTCAAATGTACAACAACAGTCGCACAAGAGCCAAATCAAAGTTATGTTTTCACAAAAGCTGCTTCAAACTGGCCGAGAGTACGACGTGCTAGTGGGTATGGAAAGTATTCAGACGCCCTTAAAATGTTCACTCTTTTTTGTATTGCAGCCATTTGCCAAAATAATTTAAGTTCATTTTTTTCCACATTAATGTACACACAGCACCCCAATATTGACAGAAAAAAAGAAATTGTTGAAATTTTTGCAGATTTATTAAAAAAAGAAAAACTGAAATATCACACAGTCATAAGTATTCAGACCCTTTGCTCAGTATTTAGTAGTAGCACCTTTTTGAGTTAATACAACCATGAGACTTTTTGGGAATGATGCAACAAGTTTGTCACACCTGGATGTGGGGATCACCTGCCATTCCTCCTTGCAGATCTTCTCCAGTTCTGTCAGGTTGGATGGTGAACGTTGGTGGGCAGCCATTTTCAGGTCTTTCCAGAGATGCTCAAAGGGGTTTAAGTCAGGGCTCTGGCTGGGCCATTCAAAACCAGTCACGGAGTTGTTCTGAAGCCAGTCCTTCGGTATTTTAGCTGTGTGCTTAGGGTCATTGTCTTTTTTTAAGGTGAACCTTCAGCCCAGTCTGAGGTTCTGAGCACTCTGGAGAAGGTTTCTTTACCTCTCTCACCAAGGCTCTTCTCCCCTGATTGCTCACTTTGGCCCGACGGGCAGCTCTAGGTAGGGTTCTGATAGTCCCAAACGTCTTCCATTTCAGGATTATGGAGGCCACTGTGCTCTTAGGAACCTTAAGTGCAGCAGAAATCTTTCTGTAACCTTGGCCAGATCTGTGGCTTGCCACAATTCTGTCTCTGAGCTCTTCAGGCAGTTCCTTTGACCTCATGATTCTCATTTGCTCTGACATGCACTGTGAGTTGTAAGGTCTTATATAGACAGGTGTGTGGCAGCACCCGAGTTAAATATATGAGTGTCACAGCAAATGGTCTCAATACTTATGGGTGTGTGATATTTCAGTTTTTCTTTTTTTAATAAATCGGCAGAAATTTCAACAATTATGTTTTTTGTCTGTCAATATGGGGTGCTGTGTGTACATTAATGAGGAAAAAAATAAACTTAAATGATTTTAACAAATAGCTGCAGTATAACAAAGAGTGAAAAATTTAAGGGGATCTGAAAACTTTCCGTACCCACTGTATTTATCCACATAGCTTTACGTGCATAACTTCATTCACATAGATTTAGTTGCATAGCGATACTCGCATAGCTTCTTCCATGTAGCTTTGTCCACATACTGTAAAATGATCCGCATAGCTTTTTGTGCACAGCTTTACCTGCATAGCTTTGGCCGTACAGTTTTACTTGCACAGCTTTGTCCACGTAGCTTTACCCACGTAGTTTTAACCAAGTAGCTTTACCCACGTAACCTAAGCTGCGTATATTTTGTCCACATAAGCTTTACCCAGATAGCTTTGGCCTCACAGTTTTACTTGCACAGCTTTGTCCGCATAGGTTTGTCCCCACGGCTTTAGCCGTCCAACTTAAGCCACACAGCTTTCGTTGTGTAGATTTGTCTGTATAGTCTTACCCGCATATTTGACCACACAGCTTTGTTGGCATAGATTTGTCCATAAAGCTTTGTCTGCGATGCTTTGTCCGCATGTATTTATCCACATAGCGTTTTTGTAGCTTCATCTACAGATCTTTTTCCTCACAGCGTTGTCCGCATAGTGTTGTCCACATAGCTTTGTCCACATAGGTTTACACATGGACGGCTTAATTTTTGGAAACAGAACCCCCCCCCCCCCCCCAAAAAAATCATTCTCTCTCTCCTTTTCCGTGTGTGCCGTATGCTGCCTTCTCCTGTAACATTTGCTCTGCCCAGTTTGCGGTCCCGGCCCGTTGCCCGGTGTTGACGCTTGTGGAGTTATTCAATTGCAGTTTTTGTGTCTGTGCATACATGTAGCTTAATGTGTTCAGTGAATGTAAACACAGCCATATTGGATGTGTCACTTGAAATGTCTTGGATTGTGTGATTCTGGAGTTGTTGTTTTTTTTTTTTCCTCTGAATCTGTGCCAATTTTTAACATGTTTACCAGGGGCCGTGACGCCAGTTGTCCCTCTTGCAACGTTCTTCCGACAGTGACTCAGGAAGCATCGTGCTGATTTTTACGGAGGATTGTCTGTATTGTTTTCAGACAATTTGTATCAAACTGGCAGCCTTTCCAACTTTCTATTTTAGCCACAGTCTGGTTTCTCTCATGCTAACTCTCCTTAGCCGGTTAGCTTCTCTTTTTTTTTTTTTTAGGATTGAAGGATCTGAATGTGAAATAAATAAAAGCTTAAGGAGACTTTATAAATTTTGTTGGTCTTTGATGGGCCAGTCATTCCTGTTTTTCAATTTGAGGAACTGCGAATCACAACAGCAGCAGATTTTTTTTCTCACGTCCTGTTTCGAGCATTTCCTGTTCTCTCGAACTGTTACTGTCGTACTGCGGACATACGCATTAAGACGACACGTAGGGATGCTTCTGTTGGTTTAATGGGCTGACCTCCACGTAGACCTTTCCTAAGACATACATACACAAAATGGCCTCTTTGTTCATTGTCAACATTGTACAATGTCCAACCACTTTCATTTCACATATATTGACACTTTTCAAAAAGTTTAAATATCATGGAAAAGTTTATTTCCATAATTCCATTCAAAAAGTTAAACTTTCAAAGATTATAGATTCAGGGCCCACAATTTTAAAAAAAATTAAGTATTTATTTGTTTATTTTTACATAATTTGCCCAAATTGTGTAATAATAAACAAAGCTCATGAAACCCACAAAATCAGAAATTCTAAAAATTAGAATACTGTGAAGATATCAGCCCAAATTTTCACACACTAATCATCTACTAAACTCAAAGCACCTGCACAGGTTTCCCTAGGTGTCATTAAATTGCTTCAGTTTGGTTCAATTGTCTCAGTTGGGTTCAATATGGGGAAGACTGCAGACTTGACAACTGGCCAGAACACCATCATTGATATCCTCCATAGGATGGGTAAGCCACAAAAGTTCATAGCTAAGGAGGCTGGCTGTTCACAGAGTGCTGTGCCCAAGGATATCTACGGAAAGTCTAGTGGAAGGACAAAATATGTCAAGAGAAGATGCACCAGCAAAAGAGATGACTGTGGGCTTCAGCGGATTATCAAACAGAGACAATTCAAGAATCTAGCAGAGATCCAGAAAGAGTGGAATGAGGCGGGAGTCACAGCTTCAAAATCCATCACATTCAGACGCAACCGGGAGCTGGGCTACAACTGTCGGGTTCCTCGGGTCAAGCCGCTTCTGAGCCTTAGCCAACGTAGGAAGTGTCTCAACTGGAACTGTACTGTTGGTCCTCTTTTCCGATGAAAGTAAAGTGTGCATTTCTTTCGGGAATCAAGGTCCAAGGGTTTGGAGGAAGACTGTTGAAGAACAGAATCCAAGTTGCTTGCGCTCCAGTGTGAAATATCCACAGTCAGTCATGATTTGGGAAGCAATGTCCAGTGCAGGTGATGATAAACTCTGCTTTCTTAAATTCAAGGTTACCGCAACAGTCTACCAGAATGTTTTAAAGGACTTCATGATTCTTTCTGCTGATGATCTGTATGGAGATGCAGATTTCATCTTCCAGCACCAAAACCTAGTTTGATGCCCATGCCATCACAATGCTTGACTGGCCAGCCAACTCGCCGGATCTAAACCCCATTGAGAATCTATGGGGTATTATCAAGAGGAAAATGAGGGGCACCAGACCCAAAAACAAAGAAGAACTGACAGCAAGGTTCAAGGAAATCTGGGCTTCCATGACTGTCCAGGCAATACCACAGACTGACTGCCTCAATGGCACGGCGTATCCAGGCAGTGATTAAAGCAAAGGGATTACCAACCAAGTACTGAAGCTTAACATAGCTTTGAAAGTACCATATTTTGATTGATTTAATGTGACCCTATTTTTTTTTCTAAAATAATTGAAACGTAAATGGTGATTTCTTCACAGTATTCAAATTTTTTGAATTCCTGATTTTGTGGGTTTTATGATCTGGAAGCCGAAATTATGTAAAAATAAACAAAGAAATACTTTAAATTGTTTAAATTGTGGGCCCTCAATCTATACTCTATGAAAGTTTAACTTTTTTAATGGAATTATGGGGGGAAAAAAATACTTTTCCATGAAATTCAAATTTTGGGGAAAAGGTCTGTACATGTACGCTAAAAAGTGCAATAACCTCTCCCATAATCATATGGCACTTTTCCATTAACATTTTATTTTCCATTCCTCAAAATTGGAAAGTTGCTCCTCAAATGAGGAAATGATGATCAGCAAAACTGCTCCTCAAAGAAGAAAAAGTATAGTTTTATTTTAGCATGATTTCGATGTCTTTGGTGTGACACTGATTCTTTTTTGGTTTTAGTGCAACATGAGCATGACTGAAATGTTTTAATGCATGTTTTTTTTTAGCAAGATGTAGATGTTTTTTAGCATATGAAAATTAAACAATTATACAAATTAAATGACATTTGCGATTTCTAGTGTCAACATCTTGTTGATCTATAAGAAGGAATGGAGACAATTTTAAAAACATCCAGAAATGGTTCGTGGTAAACTTATTTCATTGGTTGCCACCATTTCTCAATACTGCCACCCCTGGTTTCCTGTTTTATTGCAATATTTGTTACATTAGCAAGATATCAGATGCTGACTGCAAGTTATATTATTGCTGATTCCCATGATTTATTGTATTTATTTATTTATTTTTTACTCACAGAGATATTCATCTGTTCATTGTGCTGAATTTGAGCTTTGATGGCTTCTCCTAGCATCTTTAACTTGCAAACAGTCCTCAGTATGGCAGCCTGAAGCTGTACTGACAAACTATACTGCGGAGTGTGGACATTATTAAAACATCAAAGAGGCCGGGAGCATGTTTGTGAACATCAACTTTCTACTGTGGACTCGTGCATTGATCTGATGATTGAATTTATTCATAATTTAACGAGTGAACATCGGGCAACTAAGCCTTTAGATCGAAGAACAGTAATCCTTGACGTGATTCTCATCATTTTTTTCCCTGGGAACTGAACGTTTGTTTTTTTCCCCCACATTACAAATAACAGGGGTTACCTTAGCTATTTGAGACACAATAATGCAAACACAATAATAAGCAGTTAAAAATAAAGTGTTCCGCCTCATATTTGCGATTTACTACTCACAAGTTTTTTACCTATCCTATACCACAAGATGATGCCAAAGCCATTTTGTCTAATATAAAAGTAGTTTTTTGGCACCATTTTGTGGCATCTTGTTTTCAAATAACTAAGTTGAAGTTTGGGGAGAAGTTTTTCCAATTCCCAGGCAAATATAATCGTGCATTGGTACCATCTTGGTGCCATGGAACGATGTTGAAGTGAGTTGAAGAGCTTCATTTAGACCAGGGGTCTGAAACTGGCGGTCCGCAAATGGCCGGTATTTTGTGGCCCCCACCTTAATATGAAAGTTTAATGTTAGTGCGGCCCTCGAGTTTTATATGAATGGCACTTTTACAGTGTTGTGTCCGGAGCTGACGAACCTAACAATCACAGTGGGGTATATGGCTCTCGGGGGCGTGACATCGACCGGGCTTGATGCAAGCAGAGAAACATTTTTCAATGAATGTAAGTGACAGCAGTGTTGCCATGGAGATTTTTCTTCTGTGGCTGGATAGGCAAACGCGGACATTCGTCCCAGCGCGCTGTGTTCACAACACATCCAAAAAAAAAGTGGTTTAAGTTGCTGCCCAGCGTGACATTATACGACGTATATGGGTTATGTCTCTCTCTGAATAAATCAAAGTGATGCGTGCGCGGCGAGATAAAAGATGGTTAGGGAACTCGTTGGTGTGGTCTGCGGTCTGAGTCCGGTCAGATCTGTGTGGGTGTGGGCTGGAGTCGGGCTGAGCGCGCCGCGTGTCGCGAGTCGTGGCCCCCCAGCCACTCCCATGCTAAATGGAAAAAAGAAAAGGCGCTTGAATGGCATGGCAGTGGATGGGTGTTGCGGCGCGTTCGGTCTGGTTGTGGCGTACCCTCGCGTGGATCTGGTCTGGTCAGCGTCCTTGTTTATCTTATTTTGTGTTAAAAAATAAAAAAGACGTTTGAGAAGATTGGATTTTTTCTTTTTTCTTAATTTAAATTGCGCGTGCGTGCATGTGCGCGAGGCTGCGACCCATCCTCAGGCTGACTCTGCCTCCAGCGGCCCCAAGGTAAATTGAGTTTGAGACCCCTGATTTAGACCAAAGTAGTGCTTTAGTGACATCTTTTAGCATCTTGGTGCCAAGGAACTAAGTTAAAGTGAGGGAAGGAGCTTCTCCAAAGCACAGGCTAATTTAAAAGTAGTGACTTGGCACCATTTTGTGGCATCTTACTGCCAAGGAACTTTGTTGAAGTGAGGGGGGGGAGCTTCTCCAAAGGCCTTGCTAATATAAAAGTAGTGCTTTAGCATCAGCTTTAGCATCTTGATATGCCAAACCTATGAGGTGGGATGGATTATCTCGACAAAGGAGAAATGCTCACTAACACAGATTTAGACAGATTTGTGAACAATATTTGAGGGAAATGGCCTTTTGTGTATGTAGAAAAAGTTTTAGATCCTGGAGTCCAGCTCACGAAAAATGGGAGCAAAAACAAAAATGTTGCGTTTATATTTTTGTTCAGTATAGTTTGACACCTGTGGCATAGAGTGACCAACTTTGAAGAGCAAAATAAATAGCAGGCAAATAGGTGTCGAGAGACAATTCAATACTGTAATATGTTATAACACTAGACAACCACACAGGGACCGGAAACCAGAAAAGAATTATTATGTCACCGGTAGTACCCTTAATCACTTGAGAAAATCTACATTCATATTATTCTATTGAATTATATAAATGTAATATTCAAATAAGATAATGATTGTTAGTCCCACAATGGGGGAATTTACATTGTTTCAGCAGCAATAGTGGATACAGGAAATACAAAAGTAGCGTGCAAGAGTAGACATTTGGCTGCAAATGCGTCCTCCATTACAAGGTTGATGCAATAAATACATGAAAATAACAAATATTAAAGCCATGATTGATTAACAATCACGATTATAGAGTAATGATTATGTTGTGCAATTGAACAGTAAGCATTTTTATTTATGCTATTAGATAATATTCTGCAATAACATGTTCCACGGTTAAGTTTCTTGACATAATTTTAAAAATAGGGAAATTCAGACGAATTGTCATTGTCAATTCTATCGGTTGTTTCGGTTTTCAGCCCTGCGTTCCTCAATTTTGTATTTCGGTATCAGTCAAGAATTTTCATTTCGGCACATAACTAACAACACTCTCAATCAATCATACTTTATTATGTACATAGCTCTTTTTATGCACAGAATGTTGCATGAAGTGCCTTACACACAAAAAACAAGCAAACTACCACAATTCGGATAGTTTTCGCGGGATGTTTTTAACATGACTTTGTTTAGTGTGACATGTTTTTTTTTTCTTGGCATGACTCATGATTTTAGCATGATACGTCTTTTCATGTCTCAGATTTTTTCAGTGTGATTTCTTCATCAGAGCTCCCATTCATTGATTAGATACACCATCTAATGAAGTGTCCAGTGAGTGTTTTGCATAGCCTTCTGATGAGCTTGCGTGAATCTCAGTAGCGTCATGTGGTTGTGTTCAGGGCGAGCTTCGTCCTGAGCAAGCCTCTGAAGATGAACATGGTGAAGAGGATCATGGGGCGGCCGCGTCAGGAGGAGTGCAGCCCCCAGGACAACGCCCTGGGCCTGATGCACCTGCGCCGACTCTTCTCCGAACTCTGCCACCCTCCCAGACACATGACGCAGAAGGAGCAGGAGGAGAAGCTCTACATGATGCTGCCCGTCTTCAACAGGGTACGTAAAGTAGCGGGCGGACAATACTGCTTCAACGATTAATCGAATAACTCAAATAATTAGATTTCCAAAAAAACATTCATACATGATGGCCACAACTGACACCCACCCGACTGGCTAATTGTTAGCCAGTTAACAGCCAGCCGCTAACCTGAGCTCACAACAGCCAACTGTACTTGCATGGTGTGGGGCTGTAATTTCAGAAAAATACCTGCACCTCACGTGCATAATTTTTATTGTTATTATGTCGACTTTACATCGATCTGATGGGCTTGATCAGTATCAGCTGATAATTTGCATTTTATGCTGATTGGCATTAATGTCATAATTCGCCGATCTGATCGCTCCGCAAAAGACATTTACCTCACGTCGCTGTCATATACAGTATATTTGAATCCAATAGCTACTTTATTTTTAGCCTTGTTGTGTCTCTTTTGAAGTCATTTACAATCACTGGGCTTTGTCAAATCAAACGGGACCGGATACACTCGTTACCACGGCCACGACAACAACAATGGATCGCGTGTGTATTGTGTTGGTCAAAAAAGAACAAAATGGGGAAAAACGTGTGGTGGTGGTGGTGGTCACTGGTGCTCAGGAGAAGACGTTCGTTCAAGGATTGCTTGAGGTATTTTCACATAATTTTCATATGATACGGCTCACAAGCAACCAACAAAACATTATGTACCCTAGCGAGCTAGTGTTAGCACTATCGGTTGTACGTAAATATGCAGTAAATATGTAAATTTAATTACAAAAAAGTAAGTTAATTACAGTAAGTTAGCACCCATTATATCTATCATGTTGTAATGTTGGTTTGACCTGACTGATTAGAATACATGACCTGACTAGAGAACATTTTTGAAGATGGAGTACACAAGTATATACAGTTAATGAACAAGTCATTTAAATAATCTTCATTTCATAGCGTTTCTCTTAGTTGTACTGCGTCTGGGTTTGTAGTACTGCGTGTTAATTATTTTGTCCAATCAGATTTCAGCCAATCAATCTAATCAGTCCAGGGCCGTGACTATCAGTAGCGCTGGCCCATGTAGCTTCAATTACTGTATATTAGCAGAGGGACCATTTCTTTCACCCATTAGATTTCAAACTCCTCCTCACAGGGTCAGACAGAGGGAATACGATGTCAGTATTTTTCCATCCAATAATTGGTTGGTCAGAGCAAAGCTGTCCAACCATCAAAACACGCCTGTAGCGATCTGCAAACTTTAATACATTTAATAATTTGCATCTCTGGTGAGTATGAAGTAATGTTTTTAATTTTTAAAATGCTTTTGTCCCTTATATTATACAAATATTTGTCTTGAACAGATCCATATGACGTACGCATCACAGTTGCGCACTGTTAAAAAACATTTTCGTAAAGTATTAATGGTTTCTGTGTTTTTTGTTTTGTTTTGTTTTAACGTGTGTCTGCTGTCAGGTGTTCGGGAACGCGGCGCCCAGCAGCATGACGGAGAAGTTCTCGGACCTGCTGCAGTTCACAACACAGGTGTCCCGCCTGATGGTGACCGAGATCAGACGCAGGGCCTCCAATAAATCCACTGGTCAGTGAGACGTGGGTTACACCTTAGACTGGTCGCCACCCAATCACAGGGCACATACTGTATAGACATTAGACAAACAATAATTCACACTCACCTTTAAACCTATGGACAATTTAGATTGTTCAGTGAAGCTAACATGCATGTTTTTGGAATGCAGTATATATGTTGGAGAGACTAGGGTTGGACTGTATAGGTGATTGGCTCAATATAAGTATACTCCGTTCGGGGTGTCGATCAGAACACAATGGATATGAAAGTGGAGTTGGGTCTAGCAGCTTTAATGCCGTTGCAGGCACAGGTAGGCACAGAACAGGCGTTTCAGTATGGCAGGCAGGCATGACTCCTTTTTACTTGAGTCACATTATTGTCAAGTAACAGTACTCTTACTTAAAGACAATGTTTGTCTCCTCTACCCACCTCTGGAACGGACGTCCTCTATTGCTACTCTTACGCTTTAGCAACATTTTTCCTCATCAGATCAGCCCGTGTCGTATTTGTTGCACTGGTCTTTTGTATTTTCGCGTTGAGGTGCTGCGGGTCGTGGCCCTGGTTGCGGTTCCAGCGGAACCGCGAAGCACACGTAACATCGGGGACAAGAGTTGATCCGCTAGTAGATCTTGTATTAATTACGAAACGTGGCTACAATTATCTAACTCGTTTACGCATGTTAATGCTAAATGTATTAAGCGACGGAGCGATGTTAAGGATTATGTCACAACACAGAATGAACTAACTTCAAATTCAGAAATGGCCGATAAAAACAGAAAAATGTATTTAATATTTTCCTGGAGGATGCATTTGGGATTAGCCTTTGAAGTTGGTAGTAGTGAAAAATGAAATGAAACAGACAATGACTTTAGCCAATTATTTTCCAGAATGATAGTGGCACAGCTTGAAGCAGGCATCAGGTGTAGGTGGACATGGGCCTGGCTCAGGTTGGAGGCCAAAACAAAAAAGCAAAGAAATGAGGCAAATTATTTTTAATCTTAAATTTCTACATCAACATGTACTTGAGCGTGGTAAATAAATATTTTTCTGCGTGAAGAAATATATTTTTCCCCCTTATTGTACTCTTCAGTGTCTTCCAGATTGCTTAATTTATTTTAAAATAAAAAATATATATAAAATGTTTTTTTTGCCACCTTTTTTATGCCTTTGGTGTTTGCACGTCTGTTCTCTTCTTCTTCGATGGTTGTAGGAGCAACTTCCAACTGTTTCTGCGACCCTGTCAGCATGGCATAATACACCAATTGCAGTTAAAAATGACACCCACTGTCGACATGTAATCTTGTTTTATTTGAACTTAACTGCTAAATCCAGGAGCTAAAACTCTCCTGTTTTTTGTATCACATTTTCAGGATGATTTATAGCTGTCTAAACACCCCCTTTCCTCCAGTGAGATGTCCTCCTCCATGTATTAAAATTTGCGTGTGTGTGTATGTGTGTGTGGACAGAGGCGGCCAGCCGTGCCATCGTTCAATTCTTGGAGGTGAACCAGAGTGAGGAGGCCAGTCGCGGCTGGATGCTCCTCACCACCATCAACCTGTTGGCCTCCTCGGGGCAGGTCAGTGCAACCTTCTACCATGCTTAAATGAGTATTGCAAGATATCTGTGAGAGAAGTCACTTGGTTGTTGAAGGTGGCCTGCAAAAAATTGCTAAAGTAGCTTAGGTCAGCTGCTAATCATATCACCACCATGTATTTATGTGTATGGTGGAGTGATACCGCGCCTGGTTTTACAGCTGGGTCAATGTTTGAAAGAAGAACAACAATCTTTTACTCCGTCTGTTTGTGTGTGTGTGTGTGTGTCCCCCCAACTGTGTCTGCTTGGGTCTGTGTGTCCGACCCATTGAGTGTGTGTGCGTTTGTACATGTCTGACCAAGTGTGTGTTTGTGTGTGTTTGTGTCAAACTGATTTTGTGTATGTGTTCCTGACCAAAACTGTGTGTGTTTTTGATGATTGTGTGTGTGTGTGTCCGACCAAGAGTGTATGTGTTTTTCCGACCGAGTGTGTGTTTGTGAGTATGTCTGACGGAGCGAGTGTATCTTTTGGATGTGTTCATGTGTGCCAATTGAATGTGTGTCGGCATGACAAACAGCATTTGGCCTACATTCAGGCCGATTTCACCGCCGCCTTCCTTCCTCTTAGTCTTCCTCACTCATACGCTAAGCAATATTGTATTCTTTCATCCAACACACACACACACACACACACACGTTTTTTTTTCTTTCAGAAAACAGTGGACTGCATGACGACCATGTCTGTGCCATCCACACTGGTCAAATGTCTCTACCTGTTCTTCGACCTCCCGCACATGGCGGAGGCCCCCGTGGGCCCCACCGCGCCCCCTCCAATCCCGCCCCTGCCCCCTCAGACATCTCCGCCGCCCTCCCAGGAGAAGACGCTGGGCCCGGGCCACCTCACCGAGCTTCCGCTGGCCGACCGCAGAGCACTGCTACAGAAAGTCTTTGTCCAGGTAAAAGAGCAGAGCACAGACGTCATACTGTAATAGAAGATCTTTGAAGGTCAGAAATCACTTGAATGGACAATTATGCCACAATCGGATGGAGACTGGACCCAAGAGCAGGCGGAGGCTGAGAGGTTGTGATTAACAGTTTATCGAAAAGGGAAATGTAGGTGGTCCTTGGGATGCACTGGCGGGTTGTTGAGGCAGAGAATGCGTGGCAGGGAGTGACAAGGACGGGTGGCTGGCTCGAGGGCGAGGTGGCAGAGATCCACTTGACGAGGGACACGGAGGATACACGGACGACAAGGAAGGACACGAACGTCAGAACGACGACAAGGAATTGAGTAGACTTACTTAGAGAGTGAAAAGCCGTGGTACCGCTGTAGAAGCCGCAATAGTCTGGCAAGAGTTTCCGGGATCTGGCAGGCTTAAATGCAGGTGGTAACGAGGGCTGATTGCTGACAGGTAAGCAGCCGAGGAAGGTGCCGGAAAGAGAGAGGGGAGGGGAGCGAGAGGGTGCAAAGCTCCACCCAGGCTCCAACAATGGTACTGCAGGGCAGCTCATGACAAATTAAAGCATTCACACTTCTGAATTAGGGTTTCGAGCCAAGGTTAGGGTTTCAAATGAGGGTTAGAAGTCAACCTCATTGTTTCAAATCAGAGTTTCAAGCCTGGTTTAAGGTTTCAAGACAAGGTTTGCCTTCATATTAGAGTTTCAAGCAGTGGAGTTTCAAAATTGGGTTTCAGTGTTGAATTTGGATTTTAAACCAGGTTTTGGGGTTACAATTAGGGTTTCAAACCTAAATGAGGGTTTCAATAATGTTTTAAATTTGGGTTTGAACTCAAAAGGTAGGCTTTCAAATATTGATTCAAACAGAGGTTAGGATTTCAAATTAGGATTTCAAGACAAGATTAGGCTTTCAAGTTAGGGTTTCAAACAAGGGTGAGATTTTCAAAGCAAGGGTTAGGATTTCAAATGAGAGTTTAAAGTTGTAGTTAAGGTTTCAATTAGGGATGTCCCAATCCAACTTTTTCACTTTCAGTCCGATAGCGATATTGCAGCCTTAAGTTTTGGCCGATCCTGATATTGGTCTGATCTAATTTCAGCAATAATCATACACAATTTACCTATTTTGTGATATGGAATGTTAGAAAATGCTTGATCAAGTGATATTACTCAGAGAACAATAATCAGTAACAGTAGGTATGAAAAGAAACTGACCGATGTATTATTAACCAATGGGTCACATGAAATAACTGCTGTGCACATCTTGACCTTTGAGCGACAGCACGCAATGAGATACACACTTGCAGTAACAAAGAAAGTAGAAGTCACGGTCGAATATTGTTATTATAACTTGTTTTTCACAGATTTTGAAGAATATATGTATGCCAGAGAGTATTGTTATATTGCCCGTTTGTATGTTTTATACAGCGTTTGTGTACCAATAATTATTTTGAGAGCTATCAGTGCCACAAGTTCGATACTAATTTTCGTTAGCTTGTCGATGGTGTTTTTCATTCATTGTGTTTTGCGATTTTTGTGAACAAAAATGAAGAAAGAAACTAAGTCTATGACGGATTTTAACATTAACTAGGTATAATTATTTTGTCATGACTGTTTACTTTTACAGTGAACTTTAACTGGAGTGTCAATAAACGACTTTAAGCAAGCGTCGTTCACGCTTACTCCTTGCTATTATGTTCGCACATTAGCACTGTTGTGATCCCGTGGGCTCTGCATGCCATCCGGGCACTACTGTATAGAAGTGCTGGAGCGGACCGTGGAATGGACCGCTTGTGATAAGAGTGGTAAAATATGAGATTTTAGATTCAGACAGATCTGATCTTGTTTTTTATTTTTTTATTTATTTTTAATTATTTTTATTTTTTTTTTTTTTTATTTTTTATTTTTGCTGACGTTGGATTGATTTCCAATCTCTAAGATCGGATCGGCACACCCCTAATTTAAAATTCAGGTTTCAAGCCTAGGTTAGGATTTCAAACAAGGGTTAGGGTCTCAAACCATAGTTATACTATACTGGCTATACCTGCCACTGTTAGGGTTTGTACATTTTGGTTTTAAGCATGATTTCCTGTTGTTGCAGATCCTGGTGAAGTTGTGCACGTTCGTGTCGCCCGCTGAGGAGTTGGCCCAGAAGGACGATCTCCACCTTCTTTTCAGTGCCATCACATCCTGGTGTCCGCCTCACAACCTGCCCTGGAGGAGGAGCGCGGGAGATGTGCTCACCACCATCTCGCGACACGGACTCAGCGTCAATGTGGTCAAATACATACATGGTACGTTCTACCAGGGCTCAAGTCCGTTTAGGCAGAGAACTAGCTGGGTCTGAAATAAGTTAATTAAAACACTTTTAATTGAAAGTTAATTTCTCTCTACCAGAATGTCAATTCTGTTCAGAACATCCCGCAAACTTAAGTCTGTCTTGACTTAGAATTAACATATTAGCATGCTTCCTGTTTGACTTGTTCAGCTGTCACGATCAGATAGAGACTGGACCCAAGAGCAGACGGAGGCTGAGAGATTGTGATGAACAATTTATTGAAAAGGGAAATGGGAATGGTCCTTGAGATGCACTGGTGGGTTGTTGAGGCAGAGAATGCGCGGCAGGTAGTGACAAGGACTGGCGAGGTGGCAGAAATCCACTTGGCGAGAGACACGGCGGAAACGCTGAGGACGAGGAAAAAACACAGAGGTCAGAATGATGACGAGGACTTGCGTAGCTTACTAGGAGACTGGGGAGCCGTTGCACGACTGGAGAAGCTGCATTACTCTGGCGAGGATTTCCGGCATCAGGCAGGCTTAAATGCAGGTGGCAACAAGGGCTGATTGGTGACAGGAGCGTGGCCGAGGAAGGTGCTGGAAGGAGAGAGGGGAGGGGAGAGAGAGAGGGCGACATGTCATGACATAAGCAGCCCTTTTAATGATAATACTAGTCCGGTACGACTTACCGTATTTTCACGACCATAAGGCGCACCGTATTAAAAGGTGCAGTCTCACTTACGGGGTCTATTTCTGTATTTAACACATACATAAGGCGCACCGTATTATTGGGCGCAGGCATGGTAAAACATACGCTAGCATGCATGCTAGCGTATGTTTTTAGAAAGGCAGTGGGAGCAAAAGTGAGTTTGATTGTACTTTATTGAAGTATTTAACAATGTACTCACGTTATTTTTTGATCCATCCTCATCCACAAATCCATCAAAGTCCTCATCTTCTGTATCAGAAATGAACACCTGGGCAAGTTCTCCATCAAACACGCCAGGTTCCCTCTCGTCATTGTCGGAGTCATTCTCGTTGCCGGGGGGCTGTTCACCAATGACGCTGGCTTTCGCGAAAGCTCGGACAACAGTCAAAGCAGATACCTTAGCCCAGGCATCCACAATCCATTGACATATGGTGGCGTAACTCGCCCGGCGCGTCGTCTTCTTGACTTGGCGAAGCTCATATTCCTGCTTCCTCCACTTGCGAACCATGGATTCGTTGATCTTGTATTCTCTCGCGGCTGCTGGATTCCCATGTTCCTCCGCGTAACTGGTAGCTTCCAGTTCAAAATGTGCTTCGTAAGCGTGTCTCTTCGTAGGTGCCATTTTCGGGGGTCCTTAGCCAAACCGATGTTATTTTGCACATTGCACATACCGGCGCTATATACCTACTGGGGGCGTGCCTTTAGCGTCTTCTTTCACGCGCACCCTTCCCCCTTTAACGTCCGCATGCTGTATTCAGTCACGTCCGCCTTTCCTCTATATAAGCAGCTTGTCGGCAGGAAATGCTCCCAGTCAGTCAAGCGGAGCGCTCATCAAAGTCACACAACAACATTTACAGATTTTGGAACACGATGCACACATAAGGCGTGCCGCATTATAAGGTGCCCCGTCCATTTTGGAGAGAATTTAAGACTTTTAAGTGCACCTTATGCTCATGAAAATACGGTAATTGCTCCTTCTGTTGCTGCCAAGTAGAGAATGCTATTCTGAACATTCCATAAACTCCCTTGACTCAGCATAGTCACCTTAGCAATGCTTTCTGGCAGCATACAAAGTAGTTGGTCCTGAATTAATTGCACCCATGGTAGGTTGTGTCAAGTAGCCACTTCCATTCTACTTGCAATAGCTTGCCTTGTCCTACAAATACTTTTGACTCAGCACATTACCATGGTTTTAGAACTGTTGTATTTATTTTGCAGTCTGTTTAGGGATTAAATTAGTCGGGTCTGATTTAATTGGGCCCTCTGCAATTTGCTGCCATTCCATTTTGCGTGCAATAACTCACAACATAAATGGCAAACTTCACTATCTTGACTCAGCATTAATATTGAACTTCCTATATAATTTCTTCTGTAGCCTGTTTAAGCAGCAAAGTAGCGGAGTCTGGCTTCTGTTGCTGTCAAGTAGTGAATACCAACCTGCTCGTAATAGCTCAAAACATAAACCACTTACTTGCTAACTTAACTCTTGCTTGACTCCGCACTATCATAAAACTTCCAGTTCCATTTTTTTCTGCAGCCCATTCAGCAACTAAACTAGTTGGATCTGACTTAATTGTTCCCTTTCTTGCTGACAAAAAGTGTATTCCATTCAGATCATACCCCAAACTAAAGTCTCTGCCGACTCAGCATCAGCACATTCGCCTCGTACTTCGTTTGATTTCTTCTGCCGCCCATTTAAGCAGCAAACCTGTATCAATTGCTCCCTCTTTGTCCACAGAGAAGAAATGCCTGTCCACGTGCGTGCAGAACATGCAGCAGTCTGACGATCTTTCCCCGCTGGAGATTGTGGAGATGTTCGCCGGCCTGTCCTGTTTCCTCAAGGACTCCAGCGATGTGTCGCAGACGCTGCTGGATGACTTTCGCATGTGCCAGGGATACAACTTCCTGTGTAACCTCATGCTCAGGTACAGTAGTGTCCTTTAATGTCCTTTAAATCTAGTGTCTTTTACACACAAGATTGGTTAGCGCTTCGGTGTTTACTGGCCCAAAACCACGCCATCCATGCAGTGACAACATGAACTGGTGCCCGTAGACAGGTTTATAGATGTTCCGCTGAGCTCTTTGTTACAGATTCCACTGGGTTTGATGCGGTGTTTAGTCCTAATTTGGCACAACTATCGGGAGCTAAAGCAGATGCCATCTTCAGTCCAACACAGCTGCTGTTAAATTTGTGATTGGATGAGTGACACAACAGCCTTCTGCCACGGAAGTTTGGTTGCACGGACAACTATTTTTTATTTTTTTTGGCATGTTTACGGTCGACAGTAACCTTTCCTTGTCTCAATTAAAGAGACGTTACCATACAATAACTATCATACATACTGTCAACAGTATTTTGCCAGAGAAAAAAAACGTTTTGCCCCAAACAAATCTCAAAAGGTTTTTCTGCTAATAATGGAAGTGAGGTTAAAAAAAAAAATCTATGAGTTGATTAATTTGCGAATCCTGATCTGCAAATATGCAGGGGTCCACTTGTATATAATTCATGTAACATCTATGCTAATTTCTGTTAGCCCTTATATGGAATTTCATATTATTTATGTTCTCTGTCAATTGACTGTCTGTTGTACTAGAGCGGCTCCAACTACCGGAGACAAATTCCTTGTGTGTTTTTGGACATACTTGGCAAATAAAGATGATTCTGATTCTCTGATTCTGATTTGTCAGCATTAAATTAGCAGACTTGATGTGACTTGACTTGAAATTATGTGGTTTTCTATTGTTAAAAGATTGTTGCTGTCGGATAGAATCCTTGCATCTCCAAAATCACTACTTAGAGCAATTAGTGATGCAATACAAAAAATGATGAGCTGACCAGGGTGGAAATTAATATGCATGCAAATTTTACTTCGTGGTTGACGTGGTTAACAAAACAGGCTCACTAAAATGTATCCAACCTGTTTTCACACATTATTGTCTAAAAAAAAAACCCATCGACTTTTAATCTTTATGCAACATAATGCCGCACAGCTCCCGCAGAGTGAGGGAAGACGCAGATTTTTTACAACCCCTCTCAGACAGTTGAGCATTCAAGAGCATTAACGTATTTGTTTGAAAGCTATTTTCAACACTTAAAATTGGGTAATGCGTGAAAATAACAGACAACGTGGGGACACACCAATATCATTGATTTTTAAAAATATATGAAATCGACCATATTTGGACATGTGAGGTTTGCACCCATCAGCGATGATATACAATGTTTAAGGGCCATTTTTTTCAGTTAGCGTCTAAGTCTGTTATTTACGCACCTGGCTTGCACATCTTCAAAGTACGTGCAATCTCCTCGAATCACTTCTGACACTCGCACTGTGCGTAAGTGGTTCATTTGTGTGCAACCCAGGAGGCGTGACAAATTGAAGTCTTGAGTTTTCTTGAGACGTGAATGCCATAGGAATCCATTTTCAAAATATATCACACTTTGAAAATAACTTTCTTAGCTGATACATAAGTTAATCGTCACCATTCGCCAGTGACACGTACCTACCACTCCACTTTATTTTATTTTTTTTAACCCAGATGAAATAAATGCGTTATACGATATTCTCCCCTTTTCTTGACAGCGAGAAAGTTTTTGTACAAAGGTGTCCAAAGGGTAGTAAATTTTTTGGGCTTAAGGTTGTGTTGTTCTGGGGTAACAGGCTGGAGCAGGCCAAGGAGGACGAATCGAGGGACGCTCTAAAGGATCTTGTCAACTTGGTGACGTGTCTCACCACCTACGGCGTGACGGAGCTCAAACCCGCCGGCCTGACCACTGGAGCGCCGTTCTTGCTGCCTGGATTTGTCCTCCCGCAGCCTTCGGGCAAAGGTACAACTCTCTTACAAGACTAGTCATTTGAATTCATCAAAAATCAACATGGTTTCAAGCCAAGGTTAAGGATTCAAATTAGAGTTTCAACCAAGTGTTAGGGTTTTAAATTATGGTTTGAAGCCCAGGCTAGGTTTTTAACCAATGATTAGTGTTTGAAGCCAAATTTAGGGTTTTAAATTATGGTTTCAAACCAGCATTAGTGTTTGAAGCAATGATTGGGGTTTTAAATTAGACTCTGAAGCCAAGGGTAGGGTTTCGAACAAAGGTTAGGGTTTTAAACAATGATTAAGGTTTGAATAGTTTTCAAAGAAGGGTTTCAAATTAGGGTTGAAAAGCGGGATTGGGGTTTCAAACAAGGGGTAGGGTTTCAAAAAAGGTTTGAAGCTTGGGTTAGGGTTTCAGAAAAGGTTAGAGTTTTAAATTAGGGTTTGAAGCCTGGGTTCAGGTTTCAAATGAGAGTTTCAAGCTTGGACCAGGGTTTGTGTTAGGTTAAGTTTTAGGGTTTCAAACTAGGGTTAGGGTGTCTTATTAGGGTTTCAAATTTGAGTCAGGTTTTCAAATTAGGATTTGAAGTTAAGATTAGGGTTTCAAATTAAAGGTTTCAAACAAGGGTCATAGTTTCAAATTACTGTTTGAAGTTAAGGCTAGGGTTAAAATTAGGGATTCAAACAAGGTTGAGGGTCTCAAATTAGGGTTTGAAGCTAAGGTTAGGGTTTCTAATTAGGGTTTAAAGTTTGGATTAGCGTTCCACACAAAGGTTAGCGTTTCAAATTACTGTAAGGTTTCAAAACGGATGGGGTTTAAAATAAGAGTTAGGGTTTTGAATTAGGATTTGAATCTAAGGTTATGCGTTCACATCTGTCTCGCAGTCCAGCGTTGTGAGTTTTGTCCTGACTGTAAATGTTGTTTGCTGTTGTCCAGGTCAGACGGTGCGCAACATTCAGGCCTTCTCAGTGCTGCAGAACGCCTTTCTGCAGGCCAAGAGCAGTCGGCTGGCGTGCACACTGCTGGACGCGGTGGGCAACATATACGCCGCCGACCCGGCTAACTACTTCATCCTGGAGTCTCAGCACACGCTATCTCAGTTCGCCGAACGCATTGCCCGCCTGCCCGAGGAGGCGCAGGTCAAATACTTTCAGCTACTGGATTTCGTCGTCTTTAGCCTCAACTATGTGCCGTGCAAGGAGCTGTTCAGCGTCAGCGTGCTGCTCAAGGCCAGCGCCTCGCATGCTTGCAGCGTGACGGCCGTGCACGCCCTGCTGAAGATGGCCCGGCACGACCCGGTCTTTGGGGACGTGCTGAGGGAGGTGGGCCTGCTGGAGGTGCTCGTCAACCTGCTGCACAAGTACGCTGCGCTCCTCAAGGACCCCGCCGCTCAGCAGCAACACGACAACGACCAGGGTAAATCAACACAGGCGTCAGCCATGTAGCTTTGTGTTTGAAAATTTTTTCGAGAAAATAGTTGCAATCTTGCAGAAATAAAAGTAGTTTTGTGGGTTTTTAAATTTGTTTTAAGATGGCATCTTTTGAGAAAAAAATTGGAATAAAAAAATCATATGATTAAAAAATGAGAAAATAATCCTAATCTTGTGATCAAAAAGTAGTACTCACAAAAGAAAAAAATGTCATCTTAAAAGGTAAAAAAAGTGATATCACAAGAACAAAGTTAGAAATCTTAAGTGAAGAAATTGCAATCTTTAGCATTTTTTGGCTAAATATTTGAGCTCTTCGTATATATATAAAATATAAAACATGATTTTAATCAGAAGTTTGCAGTAATTATATATAATGTGTACCACTGTTTTATAATTAATTATTTATAACCTTGCAGTTATGCATATTTCCGAAAATCTTTAGTGAGCTACACAATTTCAATTCACAATCAACATTGGTACACAGGTTAACTTCTTGAACTGAGATACTGTACATCCTTGTTTCACATTTGTTTTTGTTTTCATAAACATAGATGTTACTCTCCGTTCACAATGACTGACTGCATTGGAATAGCCTCTGAACACTGCTTCCTCTGCTTCAATATCTTTCCAATTTTCTTATCAGTATGAGTATGGTCAATTGTGTCAAATGCCTTTCTAAGGTCTATGAAGAGAGACCCCAACAGTATATTCCTTGTTATCTAAGGCTTTTTTATGCTACCCGATCGCTTTGCAAAGGATCTGCAATGTCCTTTAAGAAATTAAGGCCCACAATTACAAAGTAGTCATTAAATTCATTAGCTGTTTCTTTAGATATGGTTAAAATTGATTAAATATTTGTTATAAAATGGTTAGTGTAATCGGATTTTCCACTACCCTTTTTAATACTAATATTGAGCACTTTCCATGTGTATTATTTTTGTGCTTTTCCAATTATTGTAATAATCCTTCCTGGTGAGTCTCATTATATTTGGCAGTTTTTTATTTTACTTCTAATATTTCATTTTTGTGTCTTTCTTTCTCATTTTTACAGACTTTTTATGGAGGTGATTCTTTTTTTACAGCCACTTTCACACCATCTAGTCATCTACGACTTGTTTTCAAATTTCTCCAATGTGTTCTTATTGGGCAGTGTAAATCATAAAGAGTATTAAACATTTCTGATGATTCATTGGGATAATATTTGGAGTATACCTCTGTATACTGTAATAATGCAAGAAGAGAAAACAGTATTTTTTCTTCTCAATACCTCTGGAAAAATGACTAGTTTTCTCCCCGCCCCAAAAACCTTTTTTATGTACATTTTTAAGTTCTCTCTCTATCTTCTAAGAAAGAAATTATTCGAATAAAACAAAAACTCTTGGTCACATTTTTTCTTGACAAAAAAGTCATTTTTTCATGAAGAAGTTGTAATCATACAAAAAAGAATCAAAACAACATTGAAACCACAAGTTGAGCCTTACAGTTCATCATTTATATATTTCTCCCTGATTTAGATGTTGTATTTCCACAAATAATTTGATAGTTTGCATTTATTTACTCTACTGCAACTGGAGTGAAGCATGTATTAGGGCAGAGACCTTTTTGAACTGAGTTTACACTTCTACATGTGTCACTGAGTTGTGTTGTTTATTTGTGTGTGTGCAGCGGAGTGTAAGAACAACACGGTGGCCGAGGAGCCGAAGCAGCTGGCCTGGCTGGTCATGGAGACGCTCACTGTGCTCCTGCAGGGCTCGCACACCATGAACACCAACGCGGGTAACACGCACACACACACTCACAAGCGCCCCCCCACGCCCCCCACCCCCACACACACACACACAGGATTAGCCCGAACCAGGCTTGAAAAACTACTTTAAATCCCGAAATCTACGTTAAAACCCTAACCCTAATTTGAAACCTTAACCCAGGCTTGAAACTGTACTTTTATTTCCCAACCCTATTTAAAACCCTAACCCTGGTTTGAAACCCTAACAGTAGATTGAAACCCTCATTGCAAACCTTAACCTTGGCTTCAAACGGCAATAGACTTGAAAAAGAAAAAACTTTAAACCCCAAATTTCCACCTTTAAATTAAAAACCAAACCCTTTAACTTGATGTATGACTTGATGTGGTTTTGTCAGAATCATCTTTTTGACTGACGTGTGAGTTTGAGTGTTTTTGTGTATTGACGTGGGCGGATATGTTCCGGCTTCTTCTCCGTAGCATTGTTCCGGGAGTTTGGGGGTGCGCGGTGCGTGCACAACATTGTGAAGTACCGCCAGTGTCGCGAGCACGCGCTGCTCATCATCCAGCAGCTGGTGCTGTCACCCAGCGGCGACGACGACATGGGCACGCTGCTGGGACTCATGCACTCGGCACCACCCACCGAACTACAGCTCAAGACCGACATACTCAGGGTGAGCGCACACGTACACGTTGAAATCCTTCACTTGAAGCCCTGCTTTGAAACGCTAACCCTTGTTTGAAAACCTACCTTGAATCCCTAACTCAGGCCTAAAATCCTAATGTTAAAACCCTAACTCGAATCCCTAACCCTGGCTTGAAATCCTAACTTGAAACACTAACCCTAGGTTGACTGGGGAGGTTGGCGTTGGATCCCTGCGGCCTTCTCCGGGTGGCCGGTTTTCAGGGCGCCTTGGTGGGGCCGGTGGACCAACCTGGATCCCTCAGTGGGGAGGTGGCCACTGATCCGGGCCGCTCTCGGGTGCACTCCTGGGCCTTTGAAACCCTAATCCATCCCTAACTGTAGCTTGAAATCCTAACCCATGCTTGAAACCCTAATTTAAAATCTTACCCCTCTTTTGAAAACTTACTTTAAACCCATAATCCTAGTTTGAAACCCGACCCTGGCTTGATACCGTAAATTGAAACACTAACCCTACTTTGAAACCCTAACCCAGGCTCAAAACCCTACTTTGAAACCCTCAGATAGTCTTGTGACCTTACTTTGAACCACTAACTTTAGTTTGAGACACTAACCAACTTTTACGGCTTCCTTTTACGCAGGCCCTGCTTTCAGTGCTGCGTGAGAGCCACCGCACACGTACCGTATTCCGCAAGGTGGGCGGCTTCGTGTATGTGACATCTCTGCTGGTGGCCATGGAGCGCTCCCTGTGCCCGTGCCAGCCACCGCGACCTGGATGGCACGGCACCAATCACCACCACCACCAGAACCACCAGAACCCCAACCAGAACAGAGTGTTTGAGCTACTGCACACCGTCTTCTGCACGCTCACCGCCGCCATGCGATACGAGCCTGCCAACTCACACTTCTTCCGCACAGAGATCCAGTACGAGAAGCTGGCTGACGCAGTCAGGTACTTTTTTGCAACTAATGGCGAAATTTGTGGCAATATAGCACACAAATATTGTGTTTTGAGACAAACTGTAGCATTTGTGTATCAAAATACACAAGTTTTGTGTACTGCATGGCAAAAGCGAACATTTTCGGGACAATATGTAGTGCTTTAGGGGGCCAACTGTGACATTTACTGCCAAAACGCAATTGTTTGTGCTCCACAATTGCATTTTTTGCCATAATGCAACATTTTGTCCTGAACTTTAGCTTTTCGTGCACAAATATTACCTTTGGCCCCAAATATAAGTTTGTTCCAATATTTAGTGTTTTGAGGACAATGTAGCCTTTTGTGCACAAATACAAATGTTTTTGGTCAACAATTGTATTTTTGTGCACAAATATTGGACTTTGTGAGTAAGTATGAACATTTTGTGGCCAAATATAGCATTTTTGTGAATATATATGGTGTAACCTTGATAAAATGGATATCGGATAAAACGGACCATTGGGACTAGGGTTGGGCATTGAGAATCGAGAACTGATTGGAACTGGGACTAACGCTCCGGTTCTCCCGGAATCGTTCAGATTTAAAAATTTCGGTTCCAAGTGGCGAAAACCAACGAAGAAGAACGCGCACAAAGACGTGCTTGAGCCCAACGGCGGCAGTGGCGAACAAAAGTGTGTCTTAATTTTGTTAAAATTAATGACCAGTCACCTCAGTGCAACACTTGGAATAAGATTATATTGTGCAAAGGAGGCTTTCATGATATGTTGCGTCGCACTCGCTCCCTCCTGCTCCGAGCCTCAGCCTAAACTGCGCAGAGGTTCAGTGAAGTCAACTCTCAATAATTGGGTGAGTGAAACAATAAAATACGTCTATGCCAACATTGAGACAGCTAAGAAGGTAACCGGTTGGTTGCACTTTTGCACTGATGGTTTTTAGCGTTTATTTAGTCTTCAAACCAATGTAAGATCCGATTACAGGATAAAAGATTAAGATTGAGCTAAAACTTTACCCTAGCAACTTTAAATCACAATGAATTGGAACAAAATTTACATAAACGTCTCACAGTATCACAAACACTAACCTTGTGCCTCATATGTGGGTAAGGAACGGAATCAACGTTTTATAGCATTTGGTTCCATCCATTAAAAGAATAAAAATAAAAAAATCACCGGTGCCGTGTGAAGTTACTTTTCGTGCCAAAATGCTGAGTTCTGGTGCGTACCCTTCAAAATAAAAGGCTATAGGCTTAAAACAGGAAGTCAAGTTAAATCTTGCACATATAAACGATTTGACGTGATTAAACAGCCCCAAATACCGATTTTAACAAATGCTATATATTTTTAGCTGAAACATTAATTAATAAATATTAAGTCAATTGGGTTAGTTCCACACACATTGCCTTTTAGTTCATACGTTTGATATTGAGATTGGTTTTCAAGAACCCAGAGTCAAATGTTAATTTTAGTCTATGCTGCTAAGAAAATGGATGTTCATAATTTGGACACCCTTTATTTAAACCATGCAAACTTTTTTGACCCAACCCCCTAAAAGAATGAGAATCGAGAATCGTTTGGAAGCGGAATCGAAATAAGGAACCGGAATCGGGTCCGGAATTGCTCAAATTCAAACGATGCCCAATCCTAATAGGGACTGAACAATGTGTCTAAAAATAGTTTCCATTTGTCACTTTAAATGTCGTTGACAAAGTCTGTTTACTGGCGCTGTGGTGTAATGCAGGCAGAGAATGGGACTGACGTATTTGTGGGTTACAGATATATAATATGAATAGATACAATTTTAAAAGACATTCCTCCCGTGTCTACGTGGCGGCCGTGTTGAATGTGGGGCATTGACGTGGCGGCCATGCGATGATGGTTATATCTATTGTCCTTAGAGTGCTGGGATAGGGACAGTGGCATGGCCCCAGTGTTAACTCTGAGGAATACAAAAAAATCTTTGGAGTCTGGAACATGGTGTTTTTGGTCCGGTAACAGTTTTCTTTGTCAAGCCATTCGCCTTTGGCAACGGATTTGGAACTATGAAGCACACTTATTCCCTGTGGCTCATGAAATAACTCTCCTATGATGAGTACTGTATGTCAACAATGTAACCATGACGAGGCACACCGGTGGGAAGTTAAGATAAAATGTGAAACTTTCAAACATATTCAAGCTTTTTGTAATATGTATTTTCAATAACTTTGTACTTTACTGGGTTTATTTAGGCCACGAGAAACACCTACAAAACAATAATTTTGTACTATGCGTGCATATGGCCTCCGAAAAAAAAGTGCTTAAATGTCACGGACAATTGGCTATATCGGACGACCCCTCCGCCCTTATTACTCTGTTCTAGCGAGGTTCCACTGTATACTGTTTTGGGGGCAATATGTAGTATTTAGTTTTGTCAAACTACAACTTTTTGTACTTAACCATTGCGTTTTTATGTGCACAAATATTATACCTTTATGGCCAAATATACCATCTTTGTTACAATATTTAGTGTTTTCAGGCCAAAGTATAGCATACTGTGTTAAAATACAACCTTTTGTGGTGAACAATTACAGTTTTTGCGCACAAATATTGTACTTTTGTGGCAAAAGGTAGACATTTTTTTGTTAAAAAACAGGTTTTCTGGGGAAAGTGTACCATTTTTTGTGCCAAAATATAACCTTTTGTGCTCAAATATTGCACTTTTGTGTCCCAATATGGCATTTTTGTGATGGTATATATATTTTTGGTGGCAAAATTTTGCATTTTTGTGCAACAACATTGTGTCTAATTATAGCATTTGTTCTTTATTGAGGAAAGGTTGTGCCAAAATACAATGTATTGTTTAACTATTTCATTTTTGTGCACAAATACTTCAGTTTTGTGGCCAACCACAGTATATACTGTATGTATATTGTATCTCCACCAGGCTGCTGGGCTGTTTCTCCGACACCAAGAAGCTGGGTCCCACTGCCGTCTTCCCGTCCAACTCGGAGCCCTTTCAGAGGCTTCTGGAGGAGGAGGCTGCCCCTGGTGGAGACAGCGTGTGTCCCACCCTCAGACACTGTGCCAAGCTGTTCATCTACCTGTACAGAATGGCCACAGACTCCTTTGACAGGTACGATGTGTCACGTCTGTATTTTTGTTCTTCCTCTTGTTTTTCTTCTTCTGTGCACTACTAACCTTTCTTCTTCTTCTTTTAACTGTCTGTTCTTCCTCACCTGCTACACTACGTGTGTTTGTGTGTTCAGTCGCGCCGAGCAGGTTCCCCCGTGCCTGACTCACGAGACTTCGCTGCCCTCGCCCTGGGGTACGCCCGCTCTCGCCCGCAAGAGGTAGCTGCTTTGCTCCGCTGCTTTTTTGTGTCGTTTCCTTCTCACCCTTTTAACTCTCAGCCACATAGCTTGCACATTCTTGTCTTTCGTCCTTCACTACTGATTTGCTGTTTATCCTCAAGTAGGGATTATGATATGTTTTTGGTCAATGGATTAGCGTATTTTGCTGTAACATGCAAAAAAGAAGGAAACAAAATGGTGGCACCGCAATTACATCGTCATTATTGTTCCAATTTTTGCACGTGTGGCCCAAAAAAAGTGAAAAAGAGGCTGGCACCAAGCAAAAAAACGACAATAAACGTGTTACCTCCTGAGTGAAAATTAGACACGATTAGTTTGCCGCCCAAGCTGGAAATTCAAGCACTTGAAACCAAAGATCTGAGAGTGATGTCCAGTGACCGTTTTCAAGTATGGGTAAAAAAGCTTGTTGTAATTGGTAATTAATTCAGGCCAGACGAGTAAGCTGCCTAAATGGGCTGTCAAAGAGCTTGACACCAAAATGAACTGGAAGAGAATGATATTTGTTGACCATTTACAAGTGAAGTCTATTATAAATGTAATGTGTAACTAATCCCCTCCTTGAGCTGTCACCTTATCGTGGTGGAGGGGTTTGTTTGTCCCAATGATCCTAGGAGCTAAGTTGTCTGGGGCTTTATGCCCCTGGCAGGGTCACCCATGACAAACACGTGCTAGGTGAGGAACCAGACAAAGCACCGCTCGAAGACCCCTTGTGATGACGACAAACGATGGACTTAGTTTTCCCTTGCTCAAGAGGGGGTGGACTCTCTTCCACTCTGGAGTTGCCCACGGTGAGAGGCGCCGAGCAGGTGTTGGTATACTTATTGCCCCCCGGCTCGGCACCTGTACGTTGGGGTTCACCCCGGTGGACGAGAGGGTAACCTCCCTCCGCCTTTGGTTGTTGGGACGGGTCCTGACTGTTGTTTGTGCCTATGCAGTTCAGAGTACCCACCCGTTTTGGAGTCCTTGGAGGAGGTGCTGGAGAGCGCTCCAGGTGGGGACTCCATCGTTCTGCTGGGGGACTTCAATGCTCACGTGGGCAATGACAGTGAGACCTGGAAGGGCGTGATTGGGAGGAATGGCCCCCCCCGATGAGAACCCGAGCGGTGTTCTGTTATTGGACTTATGTGTTCATCATGGATTGTCCATAACGAACACCATGTTCAAACATAAGGGTGTCCACCCGTGCACTTGGCACCAGGACACACTAGGTCGCAGTTCGACGATCGACTTTGTGGTCGTGTCATCGGACTTGCGGCCGGATGTCTTGGACACCCGTGTGAGGAGAGCGGCGGAGCTGTCAACTGATCACCACCTGGTGGTGAGTTGGCTCCGATGGTGGGGGAAGATGCCGGTCCGACGTGGCAGGCCCAAACGTAGTGTGAGGGTCTGCTGGGAACATCTGGCAGAATCCCCTGTCAGAGGGAGTTGCTGAGGCGGCCGACCAGAGCTGTGGCCGTAAGGTGGTCGGTGCCTCTCTTGGCGTCAAGCTGAAGAAGGAGTCCTATCGGGCTTTTTGGGCCAGTGGGACTCCTGAGGCAACTGATGGGTACCGGCTGGCCAAGCGGAATGCAGCTTTGGTGGTCGCTGAAGCAAAAACTTGGGTATGGGAGGAGTTCGGTGAGGCCATGGAGAAAGACTTCCGGACGGCTTCGAAGAAATTCTGGTCCACCATCCGCGGTCTCAGGAGAGGAAAGCAGTGCAGCACCATCACTGTGTATAGTGGGGATGGGGCGCTGTTGACCTCGACTTCGGACTTTGTGAGTCGGTGGGGAGAATACTTCGAAGACCTCCTGAATTCCACCGACACGCCTTCCCATGAGGAAGCAGAGTCTGGGTTCTCTTAGGCGGGCTCTCCTATCTCTAGGGTTGAGGTCACCGTGGTGTTTAAAAAGCTCCTTGTTGGCAAGACCCCGGGGATGGATGAGATTCGCCCGGAGTTCCTAAAGGCTCTGGATGTTTTGGGGCTGTCCTAGGTTGACACGCCTCTGCAACAAAGGGTGGACATCGAGGACAGTGCCTCTGGATTGGCAGACTGGGGTGGTGGTCCCCCTTTTTAAGAAGGGGGACCGTAGGTTGTGTTCCAACTACAGGGGGACCACACTCCTCAGCCTCCCTGGTAAGGTCTATTCAGGGGTGCTGGAGAGGAGGGTCCGTCTTGAAGTCGAATCTTAGATTCAGGAGGAACAGTGTGGTTTTCGTCCTGGCCTGGAACAGTGGACCACCTCTACACCCTCGGCAGGGTTCTCGAGGGTGCAGTGGGAGTTCGCCCAACCAGTCTACATGTGTTTTGTGTGCTTGGAGAAGGCGTTCGGCCATGTCCCTCGGTGAATCCTGTGGGGGGTGCTTCGCGAGTATGGGGTACCGAACCCCCTGATACGGGCTGTTCGATCCCTGTACGACCGGAGTCAGAGTTTGGTCCGCATATCCGGCAGTAAGTCGGACTCGTTCCCGGTGAGGGTTAAACTCTGCTAAGGCTGCCCTTTGTCACCGATTCTCTTCTTTTCATAACTTTTATGGGCAGAATTTCAAGGCGCAGCTGAGGCATAGAGGTGATCCAATTTGGTGGCCTCAATATTGCATCTCTGCTTTCTGCAGATGATGTGGTTCTGTTGGCTTGATTAAGCCGTGATTTTTGTATTTTGGGGTCTTGTTCATGAGTCTGGAAAGAATGGAATGGGAGATCGACAGGCGGAATGGTGCAGCGTCTGCAGTGATGCGAACTTTGTATCGGTCCGTTGTGGTAAAGAAGGAGCTAAGTCAAAAGGCAAAGCTCTCAATTTACTGGTCAAGCTACGTTCCTACCCTCACCTATGGTCACGAGCTGTGGGTCGTAACCGAAAGAACAAGATCCCGGATACAAGCGACCGAAATGAGTTTCCTCCGCAGGGTGTTCGGGCTCTTCCTTAGAGATAGGGTGAGAAGCTCGGTCATCCGGGAGGATCTCAGAGTAGAGTCGCTGCTCCTCCACATCGAGAGGAGCCAGATGAGGTGGCTGGGGCATCTGATTCGGATGCCTCCCGGACGCCTCCCTGTTGAGGTGTTCCGGGCATGTCCCACCGGGAGGAGACCCTGGGGACGACCCAGGACACACTGGAGAGACTACGTCTTTCGGCTGGCCTGGGAACGTCTCGGGATCCCCCCGGAAGAGCTGGATGAAGTGGCTGGGGAGAGGGAAGTCTGGGCTTCCCTGCTAAAGCTACTGCCCCCGTGACCCGACCTCGGATAAGCTGTAGAAAATGGATGGCTGGATGGATGTGTAATTAATTTCAGACCTGGACAGTTTGCTGCCTCGACAAAGGTGAGGGTGATGTTTGTTGTAAATATTAACAGTTTGTTGTAAAAAAATAACAGTTTGTTATAAATATTGGTAATTAATTCAGACCCGACTAGTTTGCTAACGGCGGCATGGTGGCCGACTGGTTAAAGCGTCAGCCTCAGAGTTCTGAGGACCGGGGTTCAATCCCCGGCCCCGCCTGTGTGGAGTTTGCATGTTCTCCCCGTGCCTGCGTGGGTTTTCTCCAGGCACTCTGGTTTCCTCCCGCATCCCAAAAACATGCATGAATTGGAGACACTAAATTACCCGTAGGTGTGAATGTGAGTGCGAATGGTTGTATGTGCCCTGCGATTGGCTGGCAACCCCGTCTCCTGTCCGATGATAGCTGGGATAGGCTCCAGCACGCCCGCGACCTTAGTGAGGAGAAGCGGCTCAGAAAATGGATGGATGGATAGTTTGCTAACTTAACAGCTTGTTAAATAGCTTTCAACATCTAAACAAGACAAGGATGTAATTTGATGAGCATTTTCCCAAAAAAAAGACATTTGTTGTAGATGTTGGTAATTAATTCAGACTGACCCACGGAGTTTGCCATTTAAACAGGGTGTTCATGAGATTTAAACCAAAATAAAAAGGAAGAGTGTGATGTTTGACCATTTTTAAGTAAAGCGTAATTATTTCATACCCGACCCGCCTATACCGACTTGTTCCTTTTTGGCAGGCACGGCTACCACGGTTCATCAGGCCCCCCGGTGCCCGTCAAGCTGCTGACAGAGCTGAAACTGCACGCCTCCAACCCCGTCCATTCAGCCCCCTCTTCGTCATCCTTGGGGGGCGACATGGTGGTCATCCACCCAGGCGCCGTGCTGGCCATGGTGGACCTGTTGCCCTCCGTTTCCTCTGAAAGCCAGCCTGAGGTGAGGGCGTTGCAGTTTGTTGTAAATATTGCTGTATATCATCATGTGGGTGCAATTAATTCATACTGTAACTGGTTTGCCACCTAAACAGGCTGTTAAATAGCTTGAAACTAATATAACCAGGAATGTTTTATGAACATTTTCAAGGAAAAATAAGTTTGCCGTAAATTTTACTGTATACCAACAACATAGGGACATAATATATTTATACCGCACTACAGTACTTTACTGCTGCTACAGTTTTTCCAAAGAGGTTAAAACAATGAACGGGAGAGAAGGGGATGTTGTTGACAATTTTCAAGTCAAAATAAAGTTTTTGTGAATGTTTGTTATTAATTCAGACCAAACTAATTTGTTGCCTAAACGGGCTATGAAAAAGTTTGAAACATGAACAACGCAGAGTGGTATGACGTGAATTGATTAATTCATACCTGACTAATTTGCAGCAAATATGGGCTGTCATATAGCTTCAAAACAAAGTCAACAGGAAGAGATACAATATTTGATCTTTGATGCCGGTAACGCATTACTTCTAAAATCCGCCATTTTGAGTCATAAGCAAAGTAACGCGCTACTTTTCCCGGGAAAGTAGCTTGACTACAGTTATTTCTTCAATCCAACAATAGTTACTTTTGCATCATCAATGTCTCTCACCAAACATTAATTTGGAGCTGGTGATTTGAACAAAGGGCAGTCCAGCTGTGGAGAAGCATTTAACCAAGACCACACTTTTTTTTTTCAACAAATAGAAGAAAGGGATTGGGAAGCGATTGTTTGGTACACTATGCAGAGTGACGGTGCAGTACCATAAAAGTGCAAACAAATGCACAATATCACTGTCGCCACACTATTTAGTTTTTTTCCTCAATAGAAAATGTTTTTGATTGTTGTTACATTTTTATTTACACATTAAGAATGCAGTTTTACTGGCGTTAAACACGCAATGCATTGTGGGTTAATTATTCATACTGAAGTGCGCAGTCATAAGTTGGTCACGGAGGTTCAGGACTGACTCACTGAAGGTCTTACAATACTTAGCTTAAATAATATTTACAATGAAAAGTGAGAACTCTCAACTTCGTCTGTGAGCTGGTTGAATGCGCTGCACGGCTCATGTCACGTAGAAAGAAAAAATGTTTTCTCGCTCTTCACATCAAAATTACTGTGGTGGGAGCAATATTGTGTGTGTGTGTGTGTGTGTGTGTGTGTGTGTCACTCACTTTCACGTTTACATACTCACATTCACACGCGCACACACACAGTTGCCTTCATGGACCGCAATTGGCAGTGTACTGAGAATGGTGTGCTTGTTTACGTTTAGGTACTTACTGTACTGTGTTGGCATGTTAAGTCTGCACTAAATTGCAGATTTAATGTATTTAATTAATTATTACTTCATGTTGATGACATTATTCTGTAACTTGTCATGTACATTACCAAGTAATGGGTACAGTTAAGCTAAGGCTTTTTTTGTACTGTGGATAAGTGATATTACTGCCACTTGGCAGCGGCTGAAAGTAACTAAAAAGTTACTTTTTTCTAACTTAGTTACTTTTGAAATCAAGTAATCAGTAAAGTAACAGTTACTTTTTCAAGGTAACTGTGGCAACACTGTATTTGATGACCATGTTTAAGTAAAGTTATTTGTAAATAATTCAGACCCGTCAAGTTTGCCGCATACATGGGCTGTCACAAGTAGTAATGTAACAGAATAATGTAAATTGGATGGAGTGAGGGAAGAGATTGATATTTGATGAACATTTTCAAGTAAAGTTTTTGTAAATGTTACAAATTATACATACCTGACAAATTTGTTGCCTCGACAGTCTGTCACATAGCATGAAACCAAAGTGAACCAAAGCTTGTTGTGAATGTTGGTAATTAAGTCATATCCGACTCGTTTGTTGCATAGATGGGCTGTCATATAGCTTGAAACCGAGGTGAACCGGAAGAAAGTGATAATCGAGTATCAAGTAGTTTGCTGTAAATGTTTGTTATTAATTCATACCCAGTTAGTTTGCAGCCTAGATAGACTGTCAAAGACAACTCTGGGTGATGTTAAGTCGCCTTTCCCTGGACTAGTGAAGTTGTAATGTCACTGACTTTGCTACTTTGTGAACTCAATGATTTCATACCTGACTAGTGATGCGGGTCTACTTGCCATTGCAGCACGCTCTGGACCTCCAACTGGCGGTGGCCAACATCCTGCAACTGCTGGTGAACACCGAGAGGAACCAGCAGGTCCTTTGCGAGGTGTCCCTGCACCAACGTCTGCTGCATCGATGCAGCCAGGCGCTGGGCGACGAGGATCACCCGCTGCACCCGCCGCTGCAGCGTATGTTCGAAAGGCTTGCCTCGCAGGCGCTACAGCCCATGGCGCTCAGGTATGCAAATGCATTATTACACCCATGTTTATCAAACCATGTCTTATTACACGTATGCTATTACACTAGTTGTTTCACCCATGTTATTATACGTATGCTACTGCACCTGTTATTACATCTGATTTTATCCATCCATCTATCCATTGTCTTCCGCTTATCTGAGGTCGAGTCGCGGGGGCAGTCTGTTTAAGTCTTTTTCATTTTCTCCTATACATATGTATAATGCGCACTATTGACTTTTGACAATTTTTGGGCAAAAAAAAAATGCATATTACATATGGGAAATTACGATATTAACAAACATTGCAGTCCTATTGACTGACGAAAACAAAAGACACAAACAAATCTTGACTTGATAGTCATCTATGGTTCTATTGTTATACTGTATACAACAACCTAATTAACGGACTTTATTAATCCTGTGAGAGAAATTAGGGACTGACCTGACTGTGTAATGCGCTGTGACTGTGTAGCCGACCAAGTTCGCTCTCCACTGTCATTCCCTGCGAGACGGGAGTCACAGCGGGAAAATTCATTGACATGCACACGTCGCACACCTTTTCACATGGAAATGACGGCGTGACAGGGGCTGTCAATCTGCTTCCTGTCGCCTCAAAGACCAAAACTCTTCACAATCTTCATCCTCAACACCCTCCTCTTCCTCTTCCTGGTCGGTATGCAGCTCACATGCATCATGGTCCCGCACAGGCAGCTTTTTCCCAGAGTCGCTGTTCAGCGTGCTGGATGGTTTTAAAAGGGTTGGCGTGTAGACTAGCCAATGACTGTACCTAAAAAAGCCGACCAACGATGGTACAGTCGCCCTGTGGATTGTGCAGGAAGGCAGCATTTAACATGAATACCGAGATATTGAAATCTTGGATGATCTGGAAATATTTCCACGTAGACCAGCCAATGACTATAAAAACAGTGACAAAAAAGCTGGCCAGTCAGGTCATTCTCAACGACGTTACTTAAAGTTAGTACTGGGGTAATGATTTTCAAAACCTGGTTAGCACATCACAGTTCTGAGGACCCGGGTTCAAATCCCGGCCTCGCCTTTGTGGAGTTTGCATGTTCTCCCCGTGCCTGCGTGGGTTTTCTCTGAGCACTCCGGTTTCCTCCCTCATCCCAAAGACATGCACGGTTGGTTAATTGACGACTCGAAATTGTCCGTAGGTGTGAATGGTTGTTTGTTTATATGTGCCCTGCGATTGGCTGGCGACCAGTTCAGGGTGTACCCCACCTCTCGCCCGAAGATAGCTGGGATAGGCTCCAGCTCGCCCGCGACCCTAGTGAGGAGAAGCGGCTCAGAAAATGGATGGATGGATGAAATCCTGGAGGATTTAAAAGGATTGCCATGTAGACTGGCCAATGACTGTACAAACGGTGACTAATAATCCAGCCTACCACTGTACAATCGGACCACATGGGAAATTGGAACTCCAATAGAAATGTGAATAATATATTGTATACAATATTATTTTAGCAATAGTATTGAAAAAAGGATTGCCATGAAGACCGGCCAATGACTACGTTGTCTAAAGAGCAGGTGACTGACTGTATACAGCTGCACTTTACAGAAAAGTGGCACTTATTAACAGAAGTGTAAATATTGAGGTATTGAAATTATGGATGATTTAAAAAAGATTGGCATGTACACTGGCCAACGATTGTATGAACGCTGACTAAAAAGCCAGGTAATGATGGTAAAGTCATACCCTGCAGTATGGCAACACTTAAACACAAACACTAATACCGAGGTATTAAAATCCTGTATGATTTTAACAGGATTGGCATGTACACCGGCCAATAACTACGTGACGGTTGACTAAAAAGCCGGCCGATGACTGTACAAACAGAGACGCGAAAGCGGACCAATGAGTGTATTTATTCCAATAAGCCGGGAGTTAAACAGAAACATGACTACCAAGATCTTGCAATCCTGGATAATTTTAAAGTATTGGCATGTAGACTGGCCAATAACCGCATGAACGTTGCCTAAAAAGATGGCTACAGTCAAACAGTGCAGAAAGGCAGTACTTACAAACAGAAAGGCAAATACTGAGATATCTCACTCCTGGCGGATTTTTAAGGATTGGCATGTAGAGTGGCTCGACCGCTGACTGTTTTGTGTTGTCCACAGGGAGTTCCTGCGTTTGGGCAACCCTCTGAACTGCGGCGCGTGGGACAAGAAGCTCCTGAAGCAGTACCGCGTGCACAAGCCCAGCTCACTCAGTTACGACGCCGACATGAGAGGCAAGCGCTCGATGTGTGTCCTCCATTTTGTAGACTTGGCCTCCGGTTGGACTCCGCTTGCCGCCTCCATTAAGCAAATGCCAGATGCTAACGCTAACAGCTGTTGAAGTTTGTAATTACGGAGGCAGCGTGTCTTCACAAGCAATTGTAGGCTAAGCAGCTATTGTGACTTCTCTACTGCTAAATGGAGATTAAAATCTGGCTAATTACTGATCATTAGCAGAGGCGTAAATTGTAGCCTACAGCGCCATCTGTCTTTCTGTCAGGGAAATTACATTTGGCACACTTAGTTTTTCAGCATGGCAGTAATAGCGAAAAATCTGATCTCTTTTCACCCCAAAAGTTATTTTCACTTCATTCTTGAAAAAATAGGATTTATTCAGGCAATATTTCTTTCTGAAAAAGTTACTTCTTCCCATTTCATCGTTTTTAAGATCATTTTTTTATCAAGACCTTTAGTCTCCTAATTTTCATGGTTTATTCTTGAAAAAACGTAGTATTTCTTTAAACATTAAAAAAATGTTATCTTCAAAAAATTTTTTTTTTTTTTTTCTAAAAATATGGCTTTATTCTCAAACAAAATATGACTTTAGTCTCCCAAAACAAATACAACTTCATTTTCCAAAAATACAATGTTATCCTCCAAAAAAACAACACTTTATTCACCAAAAATATGACTTTATTCTCCCAAAACTATTACTTTTTCGAAGAAAATACAACTTTACCCTCTAAATGTATTTTATTTTCCAAGAAATATGCTACTCTCTCCCAAAAAAAAAGACTAATCTCTAAAGCTCTAAGCTTATTCTCTGGAAAAAGTATGAATTTATTCTCTAAAAAAAAACCTTTGTTCCTTGAGTAAATATGCCATTATTAATTATCAGTAAAAACTACATGAATTCATACAGAAAATACGAATGCAGCTTTATTCTCCCAAAAATAGGACTTTATTCTTCAGAAATGCAATGTTATTCTCCCCCAAAAATAAAAATTTCTGAAACCAAAATCTTTATTTTGCAAAAATACAACTTTACTCTCCAAAATATACAACTTTCTTTTTTAAACCCACTTATTTCCTAACATAGATACATCTTTACAAAAAAAAAAAAGTAATTCTCACCCCAAAAAAACTTTATTCAACTAAAAATACGACCACCCCCCCCCCCCCTCCTCCCCAAAAAATATTCTCCCAAAATAACTTTATTCCTTAAATAAATATTACTTTATTCTTTAAAAAAGTATAACTTTATTCTCCAGATTTGGACCTTTACTCGAAAAAAAAAAAAAATCCTAAAATTACAACTTCGACAACTTTGACTATTATTGGGGCAGAAACAACTCTTGACTTGAGATTACAAGTTCCAACTTTATTAATACAGTTACGTACTGTATATATTTTTTTCACCTAACTTCATTAAGTTAGTAACTCAATCCAAATGTCGACCGTTGCGCTCCCCCTTCCCCTGCCCTCAGGTAACATGACGACATCGATGGAGGGCTTCGGGGCCGACAGCGTGTTCGCTACGGCAGCCGAGGATAGCGGGCAGTACAACGGCCAGTACCGCATCAGCCGCAGCCTGGTGCGCTCGGCCGAGGGCAGCACTGTACCACTAACGCGTGTTAAGTGTCTCGTCTCCATGACCACGCCGCACGACATACGACTGCACGGCTCCGCCGACACGCCTGCTTACATCGAGTTTGACGCATCGCTAGAGGGATTCGGGTATGTCTCATACATGCGCTTAAACACGCACACGCGACACTTAGTCAGCTCCGTAAAATAAACTAAGCTTGTGTGTTCTTCTTGGTCTAGCTCCAGATGCGTGTGTGTGTCCGTGTGTGTGTGTGTGTGTTACTAGTGATTGTGTATTTTCTGTGTGTGTGTTTGCTTTTGTTGCTACTTTACGTGTGTGTCTATGTTTTAGTCACAACCGAATAGAAAAGATTTCAACACAGCACTGGGGAGATGACAGCGCTGGCCCACTTTCGGCACAGCGACACACGCACACACACGCGCGCCCACACACACAAAAAGGACTTTCAGCTCTCCCATCTGTCAACATGAAATATTTATGCACTCCTCTGCTATTAGCAATAGCACTCTTCCCTTACACACACACACACCCTCACAAGATGCTTGAGTTATTGATTGACGCGTGTGCTTGTGTGCGTGTGTACTTGTGTGCAGGTGTTTGTTCCTTCCCAGCTTGGCTCCTCACAACGCCCCGAGCAACACCACCAATGGCTCCGGAGTCAGCGATGGCGACGTCATCAGCGGCGTGGGGACAGGTATGTCGCGGCTTGATGACATTATCAACCGGCGACCGCAAACGCACAGGACCTGAAATTAACGCTCGCCAGGAGCCAAATGCGACTAAATTTAATTGAGTGAATCACGGAGCACTACCCGACACGTCGCGAATGAATGTTTGTACCCATGTACACAAACATACATGCGCACATCATAGTGCAGCAGTGTGTGTACTGCAGCCAGTAATATTGGAGCAGCCTATATGTAACGTATATTGATGTGCTCAAAAACAGACAACACTGTTTATTCGTTTGAAGAAGTACCCCTCAATTGATTTAGTGGACAGCAAAAAAAAAAAAAAAAAATCTGATTGCGGTCAGTACAGCCTGTCACTCTCTGTTGCTAGCACAAGTCGTATTAGCAGTTAGCCACTACTAGCGGTGAGGCCACCAGCAACAACAATCAATCGTGTCATCATTGTTCAGGTGGTTTCTAAAATGACAAAACTAGTTTTTCTGTATTGTTATGAAAGATGATGCACATTTGAAACTAGCAATAATGCTAACAGGGTGTGTAGCATCATAACTGATGATAATGTTTACAATTTAATCTTCATTATCCCAGAGGGAACAGTTTGTTTATTTTGTGTCTTGTACCTCCAAAAATACTCAGGACTTCAAACTAGTTTTAATTTTTCTACATTTTCTTCACTGTTGAGTGAAAAGTTTTCTTATACTTTTCTATATGTATTTTATTTGCTTAATAAGTACAGTATGCTAATATCATGCTGAGGTTATTGCTTTAATTCTTGACTATGAGAAGTGTTGTTGACAAAAGGCGTTAATAAAATATTGAACTACTCTAGCTTCTTTAGTTTTCAGTATAAATGCTTGAAAACTGGCTATTTTAAAAAGTTTAAAAACAATATACAAAAATTGTGCTAATAATCAAGATCGGATGATATGAAAACAAATATTTTTGATTTTTTGCCAGATGGCCCACAGCTACAACAAACAAATAAAACATTCAGAAAGTCTCGTAATACAACAATCAGCACAGCAGTTTTACTAAGTAAAATCCAAACTCTTTAAAACGAAATTAAATGAAACAGCGACAGCCTGAAGTTTCAGCCTCCAAGCTGCTTGAAAGTCCTTTAAAAGTGTTAAATGACGAAAAATTTAACATACACATAAGTGCTCGGGAGTATGATCCCACGGAGGCTGTCATGCTGTGTGGCACGAGGACTTTGTCAGTAAAGGGAGGCCAGACTTTATGGCTGTTAAATGAAAATATTTGTTTCTTATTGCTGTTGTTTAATTTTGCTCTGACTTTTTTGTTTGCATCCAAATATCGTATTATTGAAATATGTGTAAAATTAGGGCTGCACCCATATCCACTTATTGCGATGATGTTTTTATTTTTATTTTATTTTTTATGATATTTTGTGGAAAATGATTTCATATTTTGGCCAGTAAATAATATGCTTGGCCGGTGGATTTTTTTTTCATCTACAGGCCATCTAGCCCAGTGAGTCAAAAAGTTAATTTCGGTCCCTGCCGATGTATTCAACACACCTGTGGACATCTTCTAGCCTCCATCATCTTTTTAATCTTCTCTCCATTTGTTTTCTGTTTTCATTCTCCTTCATAATCTCCTCTGTTTTCTCTCCTCTTTCATCTTGTCGTCCATCTACTCTCCATTATGTTTTCCATTTTTTCATCCATTTTATCTGAATAATCTCCTCTATCTTCACTTCTCAGTCTTGTCCTCACATCTTCTCTCCTTCATCAGATCTTCCATGTTGTCCTGTCTTCTTTTCTTCTTCACCTCCTTTATCTACTCTTCTCTCTAATTTATCCTCCTGTCTTCTGTCCATCATCTCGTGTATCTTCTCTCCTCAATCTTGTCCCCCTTTTTCTTTCCACTATCAGCTTTTCCATCTTCTCCTGTCCTCTCTCGATCGCATTCTCCATCTTACCTCCATATTTTCTCATCTCTTCTCTCCTCCTTCATATCTTCCTCATATCTGCAATCTTCTATCCTTTGTCACACCCTCTATCTTTTATCTTCTCCTCCATCTTTTTCTCTCCATAATCTCCCCTGTCTCCAAAGTCACCTCTTGTCTTTTCTCCTTAATCTCTTCCTTCACCTACTCTATTGTTGGATTTATCTTGCCCAACATTATAAAAAATAGACACAAAAGGAATGAAGACGCTGGTTTCTTTTTCTCATGAGGAGGGCGCATGGGAGATTGTTCAGATTACAGCCTCTCAACACGCTCTAAACAATCTCTCCCGTCGCTCCTGCATTTATTTGAAAATAGGGAGGTTTCTAAGTTTACAAGACATAACGTACTAAGCTACAAGACACAACACACTAAGGGTAGGGTTTCAAGGTGAAAGAAAACATGGCACCAACACCTGCCAGGTCCCGGCCACGTCCTTCTCTCAGATGATTCCTGCTGAGTCATCTTCTTGAAGGCGAGACATCTTTCTTTCTCAAAATTGTCCATAATACTAATGCAAGCTAAGCAAATAAATGATAACTTCTACAATATATCTAACATCTATCATCTCTCCTCATTAATCATCTTTAGCTTTTTCTATCCTCCATATTTTCATCACTCTTTTCCATCCTCTCCTTTCCTCCTTCCTGTCCTCTATTTCATCTCCTTATCCTCTCTTCTCATTCATCCTGTCCTCCCTTTCACTCACATGTTCTTTCCTCCTTGTGGTTCCTCATGTGGTAGATGTCATTCCTTACTCAATTCATCTTGGTCTTCCTCTTTCCTGAGCTGTCGTATCCTATGTTCTTATTTTTAGCTAGTCTCCTTTTCCCTCCCACTCGCTGTCACTCACAATAAGTTTACCACACGTCCTCCTACGTACTTGTTCCTCTACGTTCTCGCTATCCTCATGTCATCATCTCGTTAGCGGCGTTCCTCTTGTCTTTTTTCCTGCCCTCTGCGCCGCTTCCTCTTTGATGACATCATCGGCTTTGTTTGGTTGTCTTTGATATTGCTGCTCCCTCTGGAGTTCCAGCTTCAGGATGTTTTTACTTTTGCGCCTTGATAAGATCACAAGTAGTTTGAATGTGATCAAAATCAAACGACAACAAGGAAAATCTCAATATAAAGTCTTAATGTTGGCTGAATAATGTGCAAGGCTCTTTAAAAGCTGAATCCTTCTTGTTGTTTCCCTTGGTTGTCTTTCCTTTCTTTTCCTAAACTATCCTAGCTCGTCCTGTCGAGCTTCAAGCTGTTTATTGCCACCCCCAGTTAGAGTTTACTGTCAAACTAAACATAAAACAAAGCGATTTTATCGTTGTGTATTTAAAATAAACATAACTTTTCTTAAAGTCTGTTACATTAATGCAAACAGATAAAGGGAAACACCATAGATAAGATAACAAAGAGCATCTGTGTTGTAGTGTTATAACCCTTTAAGCAACGGATATTTGAACACAAACTGAGAAACATCCCTCTATCCATCCATTTTCTGAGCCGCTTATCCTCACTAGGGTCGCGGGTGTGCTGGAGCCTATCCCAGCTATCATTGGGCAGGAGGCGGGGTACACACTGAACTGGTTGCCAGCCAATCGCAGGGCACATACAAACACACAACCATTCGCACTCACATTCACACCTACGGGCAATTTAGAGTCGTCAATTAACCTACCATGCAGGTTTTTGTGATGTGGGAGGAAACCGGACTGCCCGGAGAAAACCCATGCAGGCACGGGGAGAAAATGCAAACTCCCCGGATTGAACCCCGGTCCCCAGAACTGTGAGGCAGACGCTCTCACCAGTCATCCACCGTGCCGCCATGGAGAAACATAAGTAGACATAATTTAACATTGCTTGCAGGTGAATTTTCTTTACCTTCTGCAAAACAGGACTAATACTTCTGCGGCTTATGGAGGAGCTGAGATGTATCTGTATATGTACATATGTATGTATTTTACAGCCCCCAAGTGGCCAAGGTGTGCACACCAGAAGCAGCAGCACAATGTCCATTAAATTCAAGCAAAAAATGTGGCAATGACTATAATTGTCTAGATTCTATTTATTTGTCATTATCATATGTTTTGATTAGACTTTACACCGATCTGATCGGCTTGATCGGTATCGGCCGATAATTAGCATTTTATGCTGATCGGCTGATCATCTTTAATGTCATAATTTGCCGATCCGGTCTTGCAAAAGACTGCGTCGCCATCGTGCACAGTACATTTGTATCCAAAAGCTACTTTATTTTTAGCCTTGTCGCGTGTCTTTTGACGTAGTACTGTAACTATCTTTATTAGTGTGATGATATTTTAATTGGTCACTACCACCTGCTGTTTGTGTGTCCCACCATACAGGGGAGCGGCTGTTTCCCCCACCGTCGGGTCTGAGCTACTCCACCTGGTTTTGTGTGGAGCGCTTCAGCGCGCCGTCGCAGAACCATCCGGTGCGCCTGCTGACGGTGGTGCGGCGCGCCACGTCATCGGAGCAGCACTACGTGTGCTTGGCCGTGGTACTGTCGGCCAAAGACCGCTCGCTCACCGTCTCCACCAAGGAGGAGCTGCTGCAAACCTACTGTGAGGCTTTATTCCTTTGTGCCTAGCTTTACGCATTTAATGGCATTTTATGCATTGTATTTCTTTTTTAATTTAATGGGATTTTTAATTGCATTTTATGTTATCTAATAGCGCCTTTTAAATGTTGTTTTTATTTTTTAATCATCAGTTCCATGAATTGTATTTTTTTTAGAATTTAAGGGTATTTTTATTTAATTTTCATACTTGAATGGCATTCTTTGTTATTTAAATTCATTATTATTATCTAATAGGCCATTTTATTAAATATATGTAATTTGTAATTAATTATAATTTTTGTATTATTTTGTTTCATTTTTTATCATTTAATGGCATTTTCATTAATGTTTTTGTAGTTGATGGGATTTTATTGATTTCATTTATTATTTAAATATTTAATGGCATTTTATAATACTTAAATGGTATTTTAACTTATTTGTTTAGTATTTAATGACATTTTCATCTATTTAATCTATTATTTCATTTTTAATGTATTTCATTGTCATACTTGCATGGCATTTTTTTATGTATTTCATTTAATTGTTTATTATATAATGGGCCTTATTGAATTCACTTAATTAGTCATTTATTGGCATTGTTATTGATTTTATTAGCTTTGTAATCATTTAATGGCATTTTCATTCATTTATTCTTTTATTATGTGATGGCATTTCTTTTCATTTATTTTTCAATATTTGATGGTATCTATATTTATTTTTTTTACTTTTGGTATTTTAATTTAGTTGTTTAGTATTTAATGACATTTTCATTGATTTAATAATTTCATTTTCATATGTGCGTGGCATTTTGTATCTTTTTAAATTTAATTGTACTACCTAATGGTACTTTTATTGAATGTATTTAATTTGTAATTATTTAATGGCCTTTTCATTGATTATGTCATTTTTAATCTTTTAATGGCATTTGCTTTCCTTTTTTTAGTATTTAGCTGCATTTTTATGAATTTGATATTATATTATTTAATAGTATATTTGTTTAGTTTTCATACTAATATGGCATTTAAATATATTAATTTTATTTTTAATATGTAATTGTTTTTTCAATATATTTTTTTTAAAAATCAGAGATTAGTGAAAACACGGTGAGGATCCTGCACAAATATCAGGAAAAAGGGGTGACGAGGGTTGTTGTGGTTATCAGTTCTTCAGGAAAGCCTTGTAGTCGGTGAGTCTGGCCAACTGCTGCTCGTTGGGAACCAACGAAACAGGGGGAGGATCTGTTTTTTTAGGGATCACCATCCTGGTCATGGGGTCTACCTGCCAGCCCTGACTCACCACACCTTTTATGGCCTCTTCCACCAAGTAACTCACAAAGGCAGCAAAATCTTTGGCAGTAATTTAAGTGTACGCTTGCACCACGTGTCCGTAGGTCCTGTGTGGCGTACTCTCTTGAAGTGGTATGCCACAATAGATGTGTAGATCCCAGGGAAATCTTACTGCTAAATTTGTTGGCTAACTGTCCAAATCGCTGCTAATTCAGGATTTGCCGCTTTTATTGCCGGGGGAATCCGCTTCCAGAAATACCTGGTGTTATTTATATCATTAGTAGTATTATTATTTGTAGGAAATAGATCGCCAGAGGCTGAGCATACACTTGAGGGTTCGCAATGCCTCCTGGTGCCTTGAACTCTTGAGTTTCACACGGCTCCAGTAGTTTGTCAACATTTTCTTCCATAATCACAGGACAAGGCATGATGAGGATTGTGTTGTTCTTTAGTTGACTTCTTAAATGATCATTCAGATTTTTTTTATTGAAGGCATTTCTTCTTGTTAGTATATTTATGTGTTCATTTATTGTTTTCATTTTTAATTGTTTAATATCATTTAAAAAATAGTTGTAATTGATCCAATGGCATTATTTATTCAGTCATTTCCTTCATTATTAAAATACTTTTTATTGATATAGTTTAATAGGTCATTATTCTTTCTTTAGTTTCATTTTGTTTTCCATCCATCCATTCATTTTCTGAGCCTCTTATCCTCACAAGGGTTGCGGGAGCGCTGGAACCTATCCCAGCTATCATCGGGCAGGAAGCGGGGTACACCATGAACTGGTTGCCAGCCAATCCCAGTTTTATCTAATTGAATTTTATTTCTTTCGATGCATTTTTTATTATTTAATGGCATTTGTGTTACATTATTTACTGTATGTTGTATTTAATGGTATTTTAATTTTGTGTAATTTTCAATGGCATTTAAAACAAGATATGTTTTAATATTCAATGGCATTTAGCCATCCGGAAACCTCCATAGTAAACACAAAGTATGCTACTTAGGTAGACATCCATCCAGCCATTTTCCATACCGCTTATCCTCACTATCTTCGGGCGAGCGGCGGTGTACACCCTGAACTGGTCGCCAGCCAATTGCAGGGCACATAGAAACAAACAACCATTCATAAACCCTAACCCTCACATTCATACCTACAGGCAATTTTATTGCAAAATGTCTTAGAAATAATTATGTGACCTTGCCCATCCCTGTCTTTTTTTCATCCCCCAGCGGACGAGTCTAGCGAGGAGGCGTCTTTCTATGATATCCTTCCCTGCTGTGCCCGCTTCCGCTGCAGTGAGCTGATCGCCGAGGGCCAATGGCATCACCTGGTGTTGGTCATGAGCAAAGGCATGCTGAAGAACAGCATGGCCACGCTCTACCTGGACGGACAGCTCATCAACACCGTCAAGGTACATTCCCAGAACCCAAAGTACCTTTTTCAGGGCATTAAATTGATCGCAACTGGACTGTTCTGTTTGTCTTAGATGTTTCGCCTCAGATCGGAGTAGGGTGAATAGCCGAGTTGCAATCACTTCAATGACCTTGAGAATGAAATGTCCTGAATAAATGAGAATATTCCTAGCCACAGCCCTATTGTCAAATGATAACCAAGGAGTCTGCATTCTTTTTTTTTGTCTTCCTGACCAATGGCGAGCATCAGCTTCCTGTCAGGACAAACTGATAAGAACAACTTTCTAAGCGCAACGTTACTGACAACTTGGGTTTTCTGCCCTCATGACGAGATATTCCAACCTTTTCATTTGAACATAATTAGTATTGTCTTATAAAACTCAGTTTTTCAAAAAATCTAAAAAAAAAAGACGTAAAAAGACAAATACAACACACAAAAAGACAAAGAAAACAGAAAAGACAAAAAACAAAATAAATACAATTAAAACATGCAAGAACAACATCGAATCACAACTAACACAGGAAAACTAATTAAAAGACAAAAAAGTGAATAAGGTAAAAAATAAAGACAAACTAAATAAAAAAGAAAACCAGTTACACAGAAAGTTTAAAAGAAAAACAAAAAGAAAAAAAATGAAAAATGAAAGAAAAAAGCAACTAAAACAGAAAAAAAGCACAAAGAACACAAGAAAGACAGAAAATAGAAAGAAAAAGTTGCAACATACAAAAGAAACCAAAAACAAACACAAAAAACTAATCAAAGACAAAACGCAAAGGTGGGCAAAGGGGAAAAACAGAAAAATAGTCATGTAAAACAGAAAACAAAACCAAGACAAAACACTGAAAATGCAAAGCAAACAAAGAAAACAAAAAATGAAAGAAGGCAAAGCAAAGAAATAGATAAACAAAAAAGCAGGAAAAAAAGAAAAAGCGCACAAAACCAAAAAAAGGAAAAAATAAAGGAATAAAGAAAAAGTAAAAAAACAGAAATACAACCCCAATTTCAATGAAGTTGAGACGTGTAAAACATAAATAAAAACAGAATACAGTGATTTGCAAATCATGTTACACCTATATTTAATTGAATACACTACATAGACTAAATATTTAATGTTCAAACTGATAAACTTTATTGTTTTTAGCAAATAATCATTAACTTAGAATTTTATGGCTGCAACACGTTCCAAAAAAGCTGGGACAGGTGGCAAAAAAGACTGAGAAAGTTGAGGAATGCTCATCAAACACCTGTTTGGAACATCCCGCAGGTGAACCGGCTAATTGGGAACAGGTGGGTGCCATGATTGGGTATAAAAGGAGCTTCCCTGAAATGCTCAGTCATTCACAAGCAAAGATGGAGCGAGGCTCACCACTTTGTCAACAAGTGCGTGACAAAATAGTCAAACAGTTTAAGGACAATGTTCCTCAACGTACAATTGCAAGGAATTTAGGGATTTCATCATCTACGGTCCATAATATCATCAAAGGTTTCAGAGAATCTGGAGAAACCACTGCATGTAAGCGGCAAGGCCGAAAACCAACATTGAATGCCCGTGACCTTTGATCCCTCAGGCGGCACTGCATCAAAAACCGACATCAATGTGTAAAGGATATCACCACATGGGCTCAGGAACACTTCAGAAAACTAATGCCAGTAAATACAGTTCGGCGCAACATCCGTAAGTGCAACTTGAAACTCTACTATGCAAAGCAAAAGCCATTTATCAACAACACCCAGAAACGCCGCCGGCTTCTTTGGGCCCGAGCTCATCTAAGATGGACTGATGAAAAGTGGAAAAGTGTTCTGTGGTCCGATGAGTCCACATTCCTGCCTACAGTCCAGACCTGTCTCCCATTGAAAATGTGTGGCGCATTATGAAGCGTAAAATACGACAACGGAGACCCCGGACTGTTGAACAGCTGAAGCTGTACATTAAGCAAGAATGGGAACGAATTCCACCTACAAAGCTTCAACAATCAGTGTCCTCAGTTCCCAAACGTTTATTGAATGTTGTTCAAAGAAAAGGTGATGTAACACAGTGGTAAACATGACCCTGTCCCAGCTTTTTGGAATTGGGGTTGTACAACAAAAACACAAAGCACCACAATAAAGGCAAAGAACAGAAAAAAAACTCATCACAAGAAGTTCAGTTATGCACCGCCATGGGACGTGCAGGAGCTAAAGAGATTTTTAAATATAAACATTTAAACAACATAAAATTCAAAACTTGCCTAAAAAAACCTTGCAATTTAATAATAATATTTGAAAAATCTTGTTATTTTTGTTGCAGCTCCACTACGTGCATAGTGTCCCAGGGGGCTCGGGCTCGGCCAACCCCCCCGTGGCCAGCACGGTGTACGGCTACGTGGGCACACCACCCGCCCAGCGCCAGCTCTCAGGCTTGGTGTGGCGTTTGGGGCCATGCCACTTCCTGGAGGAGGCGCTACCAGCTTCCAGCGTGGCCGCTATCTTCGAGCTTGGCCCCACCAACGTGGGCAGCCTGCAGGCCGTCTACCTGCCCTGTGAGCGCCACTCCTGCTCACTGCTTTCGGATCGGCCCGCTCGCCCGCTTGCTCACTTTTTCTGAACAATCTACCCATTTGCCCCGACTTAGGTAAGGAGTCCAAGGCGGAGATGGCGCCGGCCGCCCCGGTGGCGCTAGTGCCCGAGGAGAAGGTGTCCTTCAGCCTGTTCGCCGTCTCCGTGTCCACGCTGACTGTGGCCAAGATCAGGAAGGTCTACAACAAGCTGGACAGCAAGGCCATCGCCAAACAGGTGACAACAAACAGGATTTGGATCTGGATGTCTGGTTTACAGCTGTTAGCGCTTTTATTTTGGTAGCTTTCTACTTCCTGTTGGCGCTACGGGACTATGTCGGTATAGAGCATCTTTTTGTGAACAAAGCACTTTGACTTGAGTATTCTGCAACTGGTTTTGTGCATTTGAGTCCAGTTTAGCCACGTTTAACACTGTTATCAGTTTTATTTTGGTAGCGTTCTACAACCCCAATTCCGATGAGGTTGGGACATTGTTTTAAACATAAATAAAAACAGAATACAATGATTTGAAAATCATGTTCAACCTATATTTAATTGAATACAATACAAAGACAAGATATTTAATGTTCAAACTTATAAACGTTATTGTTTTTTGCAAATAATCATTAACTTAGAATTTTATGGCTGCAACAAGTTCCAAAAAAGACTGAGAAAGTTGAGGAATGCTCATCAAACTCCTGTTTGGAACATCCCACAGGTGAACAGGCTAATTGGGAACAGGTGGGTGCCATGATTGGGTATAAAAGGAGCTTCCCTGAATTGCTCAGTCATTCACAAGCAAAGATGGGGCGAGGTTCACCTCTTTGTGAACAAGTGCGTGAGGAAATAGTCGAACAGTTTAAGGACAATGTTCCTCAACGGACAATTGCAAGGAATTGAGGGATTTCATCATGTACGGTCCATAATATCATCAGAAGGTTCAGAGAATCTGGAGAAATCACTACATATAAGCGGCAAGGCCATAAACCAACATTGAATGCCCGTGACCTTTGATCCCTCAGGCGGCACTGCATCAAAAACCGACATCAATGTGTAAAGGATATCACCACATGGGCTCAGTGCAGAAAACCAATGTCAGTAAATAGTTTGGCACTACATCCGTAAGTACAACTTGAAACTCTACTATGCAAAGCAAAAGCCATTTATGAACCCTGAAACGCCGCCGGCTTCACTGGGCCCGAGCTCATCTAAGATGGACTGATGCAAAGTGGAAAAGTTTTCTGTGGTCCGATCAGTCCACATTTTTGCCTACAGTCCAGACCTGTCTCCCATTGAAAATGTGTGTCGCATTAAGAAGCGTAAAATACGACAACGGAGACCCCAGACTGTTGAACAGCTGAAGCTGTACATTAAGCAAGAATGGGAAAGAATTCCACCTACAAAGCTTCAACAATTAGTGTCCTCAGTTCCCAAATGTTGTGATGGTATGGGGCTGTGTTATTGCCAATGGCATGGGTAACTTACACATCTGTGAAGGCACCATTAATGGTGAAAGGTACATACAGGTTTTGGAGAAACATATGCTGCCATCCAAGCAACGTTTTTTTCATGGACGCCCCTGCTTATTTCAGCAAGACAATGCCAAACCACCTTCTGGACGTGTTACAACAGCGTGACTTCGTAGTAAAAGAGTGCGGGTACTAGACTGGCCTGCCTGCAGTCCAGACCTGTCTCCCATTGAAAACTGTGTGGCGCATTATGAAGCGTAAAATATGACAACGGAGACCCCGTTTGTATTTTGTCTTTGTAGTGTATTCAATTAAATATAGGTTTAACATGATTTGCAAATCATTTTATTCTCTTTTTATTTATGTTTTAATTTTTTTTTCTTTTAGCCATGTTGACAGCAGATATAAAATAAAAGCATTTATTTTGATAGGTTTGTACTTCCTATTGGCATGGTTGGACTCTCTCCCTATATACAGCAGCTTTTTGTGAACAAATGACTTTGATTTGGGTTTTGTGCGAGTTTTGTACATGCTTAGCCAAGTTTAACACGGAAACCGTTTTTATTTTGATAGGTTTCTACTTCCTGTTGGCAGCGGTTGGACTCTCAGACGCTATGGAGCTGTGTTTTTTTGTGTGTGTGTTTGCGGTTTTTTTTGTGAACAAAGCACTTAAATTTGCGTCTTATGTGACTGGTTTCTTACATTTAAGTCCAGTTTAGCCTTTTTTTTTTTTTTTAACACTTGCTGGTTTTGTTTTATTAGGTGTTTTCTTCCTTTTGGCTTGATAGAACTCAACAGCAGCTTTTTGTGAACAAATTACTTTTATCGGGATCTTCTGCACCCAGTTTTGAGCACTTGTGTCCATCCTGTATATGATGTTTGTTGAGATTGTAGACTACTTCGTTAGCTTCTCACGTAAGCCACTAGTTACTTGTGAACATCTTGTCTTTTTGTAGTTGGCGGTGTCCTCCCACGAAAACGCCACGCCGGTCAAGCTGATCCATAATGCGGCCGGCCACCTCAATGGTCCCGCCCGCACCATTGGCGCCGCCGTTATTGGCTACTTGGGTAAGCCAACCGAACTAACTAAGCTAATGAAGCTAATTATACCAATGACGGTAACAACACTAATGAAATTTATGACGCTAACGGACAAAGCTACCAAAAGCAACCAAGCTTTTTGTTGTGATAACATTTGTGGTCTTTTTTCCAAGGGGTGCGCGCCTTCTCTCCCAAGCCAGTCGCCACCAACCTGCAGTACGTAGGCGGGGCGGCTGCCATCTTAGGTCTGGTTGCCATGGCGTCAGACGTGGAGGGTTTGTACGCTGCCGTCAAGGCCCTGGTCTGCGTGGTCAAGAGCAATCCGCTGGCCAGCAAGGAAATGGAGCGCATCAAGGGATACCAGGTTTGGGCCCCACACCTGCATCAGCCACTACAGTGGTTGTCAGTTGCACATCAGTCACAACAGTTGAAAAGCTACTTAAAAACAGTTTCCATCTGAATCTGGATGTCAAAATGGACATCAGTCACTGCAGTGGACTGGGTGCCAGTGTACGGGGATGATACACAAGCATTCACTACAGTAACTGATGCACAGCTTTGATGTCCGGATTTATAGCTTTTGAAAAGCTGTCCACTGTGGTGACTGATGTGCAACTTGACTCATACATTATATTGCTAAAAGTATTCGCTCACCTGCCTTCACTCACATGTGATCTGAAGTGCCATCCCTTCTTCGTCAATATATATGTATATATGTGTATATGTATGTATATGTATGTATATATATATATATGTGTATATGTATGTATATATATATATATATATATATATATATATATATATATATACATGTATGTATATATATATATATATATATATATATATATATACACATGTATATGTATGTATATATATATATATATGTGTATATGTATATATATATATATATATATATATATATATACATGTATGTATATATATATATATATATATATATATATATATATATACATGTATATATATGTGTATATATATATATATATATATATATGTGTGTGTGTATATATATATATATATGTGTGTGTGTATATATATGTGTGTGTATATATGTATATATATATGTATATATGTATATATATATATATATACATATGTATATATATATGTATATATGTATATATATATATATATATATATATATGTATATACATATATATATGTATATATGTATGTGTATATATGTGTATATATTCCGCCACACAGAGATCAGGCTATGTAGTGCATTAAAAAAGGGGATGAGTATGAGTATGAGGGGATGAGATGCATGGTGTTGCTGTACCTCACCAAAAAAGGGTGCGACCAAATCATATGCTGGTCGCACTAGTGCCACCAGTGCAAAGTTTAGTGTGGACCCCTGTCCACTGTAGTGACTGATGCACAAACTTTAACATCCAGACTTTTAGCTTTTGAATCTCTGTCAATTGTAGTGACTGATGTGCAGGGGGATACATACATACAGAAAAACTGCTGTTGAATAGCTGTCCACTGTAGCGACCGATGGGTAACTTTGACATAGAGACTTACATATAGAAGTAAACGGCTTTTGAGTAGACATCCAAAGTAGTGACTGATGTGCCACTTTGACAGCAAGCCAATGGATTTGGAATAGCGACTGATTCACAGCTTTTGAATAGCTGCCCACTTTACTGACTGAGCTAGACACACCCGCATAGAAGCAAATGGCTTTGGAACGCACCGTGATGACTGATGGTAAACTCTACCCCCTTTTGTTGCAGCTGCTGGCCATGCTGCTGAAGAAGAAGCGCTCTCTGCTCAACAGCCACATCCTGCACCTCACCTTCTCCCTGGTGGGCACGGTGGACAGCGGCCACGAGACCTCCATCATTCCCAACACCACCGCCTTCCAGGACCTCCTCTGTGACTTTGATGTCAGTCCCGTACAACAACTTTCCACAAGATCATAAGACAACATTCTTTTAAATAGTAAAAAAAAGAAAAAAAAAACATAAGATATACATATAAAAAAAATCTATGTACAGACCCTTTCCAAAAAAATTTTATATCATGCAAAAGTTCATTTATTTCTGTAATTCCATTCAAAAAGTTACACTTTCATAGATTATAGATTCAGGACCCACAATTTAAAGTTTTTTTTGTTTGTTTTTTTGTTTGTTTTTTAAACATAATTTGGGCTTCCAGCTCATAAAACCCATGAAATTAGGCATTGAGAAAATTAGAATACTGTGAAGAAATCTACCCACATTTTGCAGGCCGGAAATGTTTTAAGTGTTGTGTCACACACTAATCATCTACTAAACTCAAAGCACCTGGATAGGTTTCCCCAGGTGTCATTAAATTGCTTCAGTTTGGTTCAGTTGTCTCAGTTGGGTTTGATATGGGGAAGACTGCAGACTTGACAACTGCCAGAAGACCGTCATTGATACCCTCCATAGAATGGGTAAACCACAAAAGTTCATAGCTAAGGAGGCTTGCTGTTCATAGAGTGCTGTGCCCAGGAGAAGATGCACCAGCAAAAAGATGACCGTAGGCTTCAGCGGATTAGCAAACAGAGATCCAGAAAGAGTGGAATGAGACGAGAGTCACAGCTTCAAAAAACACCACATTCAGACGCATCCGGGAGATGGGCTACAACTGTCGGGTTCCTCGGGTCAAGCCACTTCGGAGCCTGAGCCAATGTAGGAAGCGTCTCAACTGGGCCAAGGAGAAAAAGAACTGGACTGTTGGCCATTGGTCAAAGGTCCTCTTTTCCGACGAAAGTAAAGTGTCCCTTTCATTTGGGAATCAAGGTCCAAAGGTTTGGAGGAAGACTGGTGAAGAACAGAACCCAAGCTGCTTGAGCTCCTGTGTGAAATATCCAAAGTCATTCATGATTTGGGGTGCAATTTCCAGTGCAGGTGTTGGTAAACTCTGCTTTCTTAAATCCAAGGTCTACCAGAATGTTTTCTGCTGAGGATCTGTATGGAGATGCAGATTTCATCTTCCAGCACCAAAACCTGGTTTTATGCCCATGCCATCACAGTGCTTGACTGGCCAGCCAACTCGCTGGATCTAAACCCCATTGAGAATCTAAGGGGTATTACCAAGCAGAAAATGTGGGGCACCAGACCCAAAAACAAAGAAGGACTGACAGCAAGCATCAAGGAAATCTGGGCTTCCATTGATTTAATGTGACCCTAATTTCTTTTTTTTTTTCTACAAAAACTGAGAAATTGATGGTGATTTCTTCACAGTATTCTAATTTTTGGAATTCCTGATTTTGTGGGTTTTATGAGCTGGAAGCCCAAATTATGTACAAATAAACAAATACTTGAAATTGTTTAAATTGTGGGCCCTGAATCTATAATCAAGGAAAAGTTTCACTTTTTGAATGGAATTTTGGAAATAAATAAGCTTTTACAAGATATAATATTTTTTTTAGAAAGGGTATGTATCTATTAATCATTGCAGTGGAACCTCAGGTTACAAAGCTAATTAGTTCCATGACCCTGTTTGTAACCCGAAACGTTCGTTAACTGAGGTAATGTTTCCCATTTAAATTAATGGAAATGCAGAATTCCCTCGCCCCAGCGACTTCGTCCAGCTCTTCTAGGGTAATCCCGGGCCGTTCCCAGGCCAGCCGGGAGACGTAGTCACTCCAGTGTGTTCTGGGTCCTAACCGGATGCCCAAGCTACCTCATCTGGCTTCTTTTCGATATAGAGGAGCAGCGGCTCGACTCTGAACAGCTCCCAGATGACCGAGCTTCTCACCCTATCTCGGAGGCCCGTTACACACATAAAGACAATTGCCCTGTTTTTGTGCAGATTTTCCCCCTTCCCCACCAAGCATATCACACGTAGGTCATATGTGTGTTCAGAGTGGTTTCGTCCCGATTTTAGGGTCCGAAACAGGTCCGGGCCGACAATCTTAAATAGTGAACGTGTTCAATATTTACGACGAAAAGTCTTCGTGTGCGAGGAGAGCCGACTCCTCCCGTGTCATGACACCAAGAATTGTGACGTGGAACAGAAGATAGCCAATCAAGAAGCACCCTGACTCAACAAAAGGAAGCGACTAAATAAAAATAAGCATGTCTTACGCGATGCCGTTTTTTTGGTATTTCCCCAGCCTGCAAAAAATATTTTCCAAAGCAAGTAATTTTGTTTTTTTGGGCAACACCATTTCTGAAGGCTCCGGCAACCTTCGGGAATGTTCGGGAAACTTCGCCGTTGTGTTGATATTAATGGAGCACACCACACACAATATGACCAAAACTGTTAAATGGCAGATTTTTTTGTCTTTATGTGTGGGGTCCGTCACAGATATCGAATCTTTTTAGATTTGAAAAGTCTTTATGCGTGTACCAGGCCTAAGGCATTAGAACAGGGGTGTGTAGACTTTTTATATCCACTGTATATGCCAATTAATATATTGAACCCGAAAAAGATGCAGTATGTTTCTCTTAAACAATCCCACATTCCAAAAACATGCGTGGTAGGTTAATCAAATAATCTAAATTGTCTGTAGGTGATAATGTGAGTGTGAATAGTCGTTTGTATGTGCGCAATGATAAACTGGCGACGAGTTCAAAGTGTACCCCAGCTCTCACCCAAAGTCAGCCGGGATAGGCTACAGCACACCTGCAAGAATAAGTGTTACAGAAAATGGATGGATGGATGAGTTTTAAAACAATAAACAAATAAATAAGTCTAAAAACAACATAAAACCTGATTTAAAAAAAAAAGATTTATTTCATAAATAAAAACTAAAAGGTCGTGTCTATGTTTTCTCTTCAGGTTTGGCTCCACGCTCCTTACGAGCTTCACCTTTCTCTCTTTGAGCATTTCATCGAGCTTCTGACCGAGTCAAGGTGAGTCTCTCTTCCCCAAACATTTACCATCTGCATTGCCGTTAGTCATTTAACGGCCCCCCAACAGCGAGGCAGCCAAGAACGCCAGGCTGCTTCGCGAGTTCCAGCTGGTGCCCAGGTTACTGCTGACACTGAGGGACACGTCGCTGTCGCAGTCCACGGTGGCCGCCATCAGCAACGTGCTCAGCCTGCTGCTGCAGGGCTTCCCCAACCCTTATGACCTGCTCAGGTAAGAGTGGCATTTTATGATTAATTGGCATATACAGTGGATATAAAAAGTCTACACACCCCTGTTCTAATGCCATTTTTTTGTGGTTTAAAAAATGAGACTGAGATAAGGCATTTAAAACCTTTTTGAAAAGATTATTTTTAAAAAAACGTATTCCATCCATCCATTTTCTACCGCTTATCTGATGTCGGGTCGCGGGGGCAGTTTAGCAGGGACGCCTAGACTTCCCTCTCCCCAGCCACTTCCTCCAGCTCTTCCGAGGGGATCTCGAGGCGTTCCCAGGCCAGCCGAGAGATGTAGTCTCTCCAGCGTGTCCTGGGTCGTGGGGGCCGGGGTCTCCTTCAGGTGGGACGTGCCTTTCGATGTGGAGGAGCAGTGGCTCTATTCTGAGATCCTCCCGGATGACCGAGCTTCTCCCCCTATCTCTAAGTGGGAACCCGGACACCCTGCGTAGGAAACTGATTTCGGCCGCTTTTAACCAGGATCTTGTTCTTTCGGTCACACAACGGACCGATACAAAGTCCGCATCACTACAGATGCTGCACCGATCCGCCTGTCGAACTCCCATTCCATTCTTCCCTCACTCGTGAACAAGAACCCAAGATACTTTAACTCCTCCACTTGGGGCAGGATCTCATCCCTGACCCGGAGCGGGCACGTCACCCGAAGGTGATTCTTCTTCTCATTCTTCTTCTTTTCCGACTTAGGACCATGGTCTCAGATTTGGAAGTGCTGTTTCTCATCCCAGCCGCTTCACACTCGGCTGCGAACTGCTCCAGTGAGAGTTGGAGATCACGGCTTGATGAAGCGAACAGAACCACATCATCTGTAAAAGCAGAGATGCAATTCTGAGGCCACCAAACTGGACCCACTCTACGCCTCGGCTGCGCCTAGAAATTCTGTCCATTAAAGTTATGAACAGAATTGGTGACAAAGGGCAGCCTTGGCGGAGTCCAACCGTCACCGGGAACGAGTCCGACTTACAGCCGGCAATGCGGACCAAACTCTGACTCCTGTCGTACATGGACTGAACAGCCCGTATCAGGGGGTTCGGTACCCCATACTCCCGAAGCACCCCCCACAGGACTCCCCGAGCGACACGGTCGAACGGCTTCTCCAATTCCACAAAACACATGTAGACTGGTTGGGCGAACTCCCACGCACCCACGAGGACCCTGCTGAGGGTGTAGAGCTGGTCCACTGTTCCACGGCCAGGACAAAAACCACACTGCTCCTCCTGAATCAGAGATTCGACTTCCCGACGGACCCTCCTCTCCAGCAACTCTGAATAGACCTTACCAGGGAGGCTGAGGAGTGTGATCCCCCTGTAGTTAGAACACACCCTCCGGTCCCCCTTCTTAAAAAGGGGGTCCGGAGGGTGTATTTTTTTTTTTTTTTTTAATGAAATAGACAGACAGACAGATAAAATGTTGATAGCGCTGTCTCGGTGCGGAAAGAAGGCGGCGATCTTCGCTCGTGACGTAGATAAGGTTGACAAATTCAGACAACCTGATTTCAGACCTCTCGGCAGAAAAGCATCTGACACTCAGGAATGCGTGGATGATTTTAATTCATATTTCACAAATTTCCCAAGGCACCATCGAGACAATATTACAGTCCAAATACTAGAAAAGTTGGTTCTAGAAAAAGTTGGTTTGGCAAAATATGTTCCCTTTAAAATGATCTTAAGTTTTTTTCCTGGTTAAAATGTTTTTTAAAATAAAAATTTTGATCATATATAGTTTTTTTTTTAAGACAAAAAAAACATTAAAAATAAAAATGAGATTAAATTATTAAAAAAAACCAAGATAAAAACAAGATAAAGACTATCTAAAAAATAAAAATAGAAATAAAACTTCACAAAATGTTTTTCTTTTTGTGTATTGATTTTTATGTATTAAAAAAATGAAAAGACCTCAATTAAATTAAATTAAAGGTAAATTAAAATTCTAAAAATATTTTTTGTATTTATATTCAAAGACTTAAAATAAGATATAATGAAAAATAAAAAATAATAAAAATAAATAGATGCAAATGATATACCGGCTGAGAGACTTGTCAAGCCAAAAGGACATAATCTACTTACCAAAATAAAGAAAGAGTATGAGTCTCAAAAAGCCAAAGAAAATTTGAGGGAAACCCCTATTGTGGTTCTCGCAGGTTTGGTCAATTCCTGTCGTCCACACTCCCCACATTTGCCGTGTGCGAGAAGTTTGTGGTGATGGAGCTGAACAATGAGGAGAAGACGGATGGAGGCAACGAAGATGACTTCGGGGGCCTGCTGTCCGCCAACCTCATCCTGCTCAGGAACAGGCTGCTGGACAACCTGCTGAGGCTGCTCTTCACCACCAAAGACAAGACCGCCGTCAACACGCAGTAAGACCACCCACGCTGTGCACTGACCACCGTACAGGTCGAAAGATACTCACCACACTAATCAATTCACTCCTATTATTATACAATTCACTCAAATTCCGGTGTGATATGATATACTCTGATTATGATTCAATGCACTTTTTTTTGTCCTGTTTGGCTTTTAGGTCAAGCATAAAGGAGGGTCTGAATCCCTTTTATGCCTGAACAGTTTTACTGTGTCACAGTGGACTTTTTAAGTTACCGCTGTGGTTTCTTAGTATTTTGATCAATATTTATTGAGAATCAAAGTCGATCAGTTAAAGAGAACAAGGTTTTTAGAGGGGAGTGAGAAAATAAGACAACAAACGACAAAGCACTAGCTGTAAACAAGATGAGGAAAGTAAATCATTATAATACCTAGAACAATGACACATTAGACGTGAGTGTTGTGTGGGGCAGTAGTGCTACACCCTGTGAGGGAAGGACAGGACAAGGACAGGAGGGGAAGCATGCAGGACAATGGTCGTGAACCCAGTTGTACAACTAAAGTGTGGTGCGAGTGGCTATGTAAATTATATACGTCTATAGGACCAGAGTTTCCTTCTTGCATATTTTTTAACGCATTATATAATTCTGTGATGGTTAAAGGAGCATCAAGACTGTCTTTACTTTCTGTAATTGAGGAATGTTCAGAGCTTTAATAAAAGTTTACATTTCTTTTTGGTCTGATTTGCCCGAAGGTGCTTATAAGCTGCAATAATAATTGTAAAATATTTCATTTCTTTTTAGCGGTGACTGTATACAGCTGCCTTTTGAATCTTGAATGGCTGTAATTAATTATTTTGCTTTATTGCGCTAAAGTTGGTTTGCGAGAAATGTATTTTATTAAATTTATTTTATTATATTTATTATTGTACTCAAAGTTAGTGTATCTTAACTGTTCTAGAAATTCAGTTCTTTTTGATATGATGATGTCTAATGGATGTTTTGTCTTTTGAAGTTTTTTGATTACTGCTACTTTGCCTTTTGAAGGTTTTTTTTGAAGATTAATTGCATTTTCTTCTGTGAGATGTTTAATTTTTTCCTCAATTTTATTTTCTAATTTTAATTCTTGTTTTTTCTTGTACACAGAGTATGATATGATACGACCTCTCATTACAGATTTCACGGTTTCCCACAGCAGAGATGGGGATATGGTTGGGGAGTCATTGGATTTCAAAAAATCGGCCCTTTCTAATGAATCATGTCTTTCAATAGGGACATGTTCAAGCACCATGGTGGTGGAGGTCCCAGATTTGACAAAATTTTTAGGCAGAGAGAAATTTGTGCTTCTTCACTGATGATGATTGGATGTATTTTGGAGGTAATTCTCTCAGCTGCCGAATTGCTTGAGAGAGAGAAAATCTATTCTTGAGAACGAGTGGTGAACCGATGAGAGAAATGTATATTCTCTTTTTGTAAATTTTTTTAGCCTCCATATGTCAACGAGACCAGAGTTGTCCATATACTGCTCTAATATATTAGCACCTTGTGTTTGATTGCTATTTTTGAGATTTGAGCGATCTATAAGGGGATTTAGCGTGAGGTTTAAGTCGCCTCCCATGATAATTGTAGAATTGGCTGACAAGTTAAGCAAGTGTGAAAATAGCGTTTGAAAAGAGGCTGGGTCATCTTTATTAGGAGCGTATACATTGACTCCACTTGCAACACTATTCGCTCCAATTATGATATGATTCACTCATATTACAATACAATTTACTCCAATTATGATACAATACACTCCAATTACACCAGGGTACTATTCACTTCTGTTCCGATATGATTCACTCCAATTATGGTATGATTAACTCTAAGTACGCTTCATTACAACTAAAATGCAATTTGATTAACTGCATATACGAAACGATGTGATTCACCTGAATTACGATGTGTATGATTCACTCCAATTAGGATACGATTCACTTTCAATTACGCTACGAGACAATTAACATGATTTACAATGCATTCCAATAAACGATGATGCTATAATTCATTTTAAATACGATACATTTCACATCAAATATGATACGATGCGATTCACTTATATTACAAAGCAATATGAATCACTCCAATTAGCTTACAATTCACTCCCAATTCCGATCCACTCCAACTCATTCAATTATGAAATACAGTTTACTTCTATTACAGTGCGATTTACTCCAATTGTGAATGTGATTTGTTCCAGCGACTCTGATGAAAGAACTGAGCTCTCCATCTCCCCTTTTAGGGCGTGCGAGGACCTGGTTCGTACTCTGGGCATGGACTGGCTGCTGATGTTCATGGAGGAGCACCTTCACTCCAGCACGGTGGCAGCGGCTCTATGGATCCTCACCGTGCTTCTGTCCAACCCAGCTGTTCTCCATCGCTTCAAGGAGGGCGCATGCGGTGGAGGCTGGCTGGACCACACCGACTCAGTGCTCACCAACAAGATTGGCACCGTGCTGGGTGAGTGCGAGGCGCCCTTCAAAGTCTCGGGGGTCCATTTCAGCCGGAGTTGGCCTTCCTTGAGTTCCCGGTTCGTACGGCGCACGGCCAAGGGTTGGTTTGTCACTTTTTTCAACCCTCTGATGTCCCGCTGTAGAGCCCTGTGTGTTGCTTTTCATCCTGCTTTAGCCCCCAAAACTGGACACACAGTACGATTTACTGTCGTTGACAGCAAAATACTGTGATAATATTGTGTTGCGATACCAGTTTTAACATCGGTCAACCAAATACCATGATACCATTCACTGTTTCGTGATACTATCATTAGCAAATGTGTGTGAAAATATCTTCTCGCATTACTGTGATAATATCCCTTTGTCTCTATATGGTTGTTAGTGTCAGCAAAATATTATGATATCGCTGTATCGCAATACAATGTCATGCCATATCGCGGTTCAGCAGTATCACTGTATCGCAGATTTTTAAATCATATCAAATTTTATATCACTGATCTTCTGCTATAATCGTAGGATTTTGCGATGATCATTTTTCCACACAGACTAATGTTACTGCAGACTCAGGTAGGAACAAGTGCAAGCCAGGAGGAAAGAGTGTGTAAAAGACAGAGGATGTCCAAAGTTGGGGATCATTTCACACTTGAAAAAAAGAAGATAAACTGCTATGTGTCTACTGCAAAGCAGAGCTGGTTCACACAACTGCACGTCTACGGTAAAGTAAACATCGTTAGCTAATTTAAAACGGCCTACCACTGCTAGTTAGAATGCATTTTAATTCTCCACAGATCGTCAAGGATAGACACAGCTGCTGATGCACTTTCAGTTGCTTTATTGAACAAATGGTTTCAAAATAAAGTCACAGATACTAAAGTGTAGAATGTGAGGATGGCGACACCAAGTGGGCAAAAATAATACCTGGACATCACATACATATTTCGTACTTGTATTATGCATATTATCATGCAAGTGTTAAAAAAAACATTAATCAAGCCTCGAAATATATCTATATTTTTTTGACGAGCCGTTTTGCAACCGTAATTCTTCGTGTATAATGCACACTCATGTAATATAATACGCACCCCCAAAGTTGGAAAAAAAAAAAAAAAGAAATTCTGGAAAACCCTTCTACCTATGTATCATGCATTTTTACAATGGATGATTTTGCTTCTACCCATATCATCAAAACATGTATTATCTGTATTGTGTTAGTTTTTTGTTGTATTCTGAAGTTAAGCACTTTATTTGAACAGGTAATACTTTCTTTTTATTTACTTGCTCTTATTTTGAAATTCCCATCCCTACTTTTATTTAGTAAATGAGAAAACACACAGCTGTGCTCATATGTTTGATTACCCAGGCAGAATTTGTAAGATGCATACAATTATTTTAAAGAAAACATGAAGGACCAGGTGAAACATTTAGTTTTATTTTAATGGGATTCAAATTAAATTGTCAAGCATTTCAGAAAAGCATTATCATTAAACAAAGCGTAACCATAAAGAAATTAATGATGGTTGTTGTTCAGTCATCAGTCGTATTTAAAAAAATAATAATAAATAAAAATAATAATAATATTTCGCGGCACGGTGGCCGACTGGTTAGAGCGTCAGCCTCACAGTTCTGAGGACCCGGGTTCAATCCCCGGCCCCGCCTGTGTGGAGTTTGCATGTTCTCCCCGTGCCTGCGTGGGTTTTCTCCGGGCACTCCGGTTTCTTCCCACATCCCAAAAACATGCATGAATTGGAGACTCTAAATTGCCCGTAGGCATGACTGTGAGTGCGAATGGTTGTTTGTTCCTATGTGCCCTGCGATTGTTCTGGCAACCAGTTCAGGGTGTACCCCGCCTCCTGCACGATGACAGCTGGGATAGGCTCCAGCACGCCTGCGACCCTAGTGAGGAGAAGCGGCTCAGAAAATGGATGGATGGATAATAATATTTCACAAATTCTGCCTGGGTATGTAAACTTATGAGCACAATTGTACATATATGTCTTACGTACCCCTGTCATATTGGAATGAAAGTGCAGGCTACAGCTTTTTCATAACCTCATAACGTACAACTGTTAGTGCTAGCATTAGCTTGCTAGGCTACATAACATTTTGTTGCCTGCTTGCGAGCCTTATCGTATTAAAGGTATGTGAACATAGCTCAAGCAATCCTTAAATGAACATAATCTCCAAAGCACCGGTGACCACCAGCACATGTTTTTTTCCATTTTGTTCTTATAATACACTTGTCGCGATGGTAACGAGTGTATCCGGTCGTGTTTGAGTTGACAAGATAAAGCCCCGTGATCGTAAAAGACGGGATGCGAAGATTTTATTGCAGTTGTCTGACATAGTACAATCGTGAAAGACCAAATTTGTCTTGTAGTCTGATCCAGGCATTACGTGTTGTCTGTCCCACATCGCTTTTTCATTTTTTCACATTTTTCTTTTAAATAACTTTATTGGCAGTCAGTTATTTACAGTACTACGTCAAAAGACCCACGACAAGGCTAAAAATAAACTAGCATTTGGATTCAAATATACTGTACAAGATGCCAACGCGGAGTAAATGTCTTTTGCAGAGCCGATCAATTACGTCATTGATCAGATCGGCGAATTATGACATTAAAGCCATTCAGCATAAAATGCTAATTATCGTCCGATACCGATCAAGCCGATCAGATCGGTGTAAAGTCTACTCATAATTAACAGAGACACTCAGCAGCCAGCAGGGCTAACGTTATGTTAGTAAGGTTAGTAACGTTAATGTCACTGATTTGTAGGGGTGCTCCAATAAGGCTTTTATGCTGCCGATTCTGATATCGCTCATCGATGAGTGGCAATATCGTTCATATCGATGAGCTGTACATTTTTCTATTTATTTATGGTGAGTGGTATTGGCTATACTGTATGATCCGCCATGTTTGTTTGGGTTTGTGTTGCAGGTGCTCCGTGCCTGCGCAGTATGAAGGGCTGGGTGATTATGGGAAAAAATAATAATGACGATTATTTTGATTGATATTGAAATCACGATAAATAAACATGATTATGCATTTATTTTAAAACTTTGTAGTTATTTAACTACAAAACTAAACTTTAAATATAACTTAAAAGAAAAACCAGAAAATAAATTAGTAACAAGTAAAATAACAGGATATTAATATAATAGAAATAAAAATAAAACAAAGAAAAATAAATAGTCCTGGCTAAAAATGTGCCTATGTTTTTAGCCATGACTGTATTGTCTGTTATCCATCCATCCATTTTCATAACCACTGATCCTCACTAGGGTCACGGGTGTGCCGCTTATCTCAACTGACTTCAAGCGAGAGGCAAGGTACACACTGAACTGGTCGCCAGCCAATCGCAGGGCATATTTAAACAAACAACCATTCGCACTCACATTCACACCTCCGGGCAATTTAAAGTCTTCAATGACTGTATCTGTTGTTCCTGCTGTGCGCGGCTTGGTCTCTTATGGGCAGTGTGGTTCGGTGCATGCATTGAACTACTCATTTTCTGTAAGCTAAAAAAAAAAAAAAAAAAAGAGTAGAAGAAGAAAGTCGCTTTATGACTTAAATAACCTTTTTCACAGATTAGAAAGAATATACAGTACGCTAGTGAGTGTTGTTATATTAACTGTCCGTATGTTACTACGACGTTTTTGTGTGAATATTCAGTATTTGAATGTTAATAGCTGTATGTGATCACTACTTTGTGAATTTTCATCTATCACGGGGGGTTGCGGAATGTAACCCCCGGTATAAATGAGAGATTACTGGATATCAATTATCGATACGGTGATACCATCACTAACTCAATATAATGCTTAAGTTGTCTTGATGTTGCCAGTTTATTCCCAAATAGAGGCAAAATCATTAGTTAACCAACCACCTTGCAACTCTTTCATTCTCAGAGTTACCACTAGGGGCCAGTAGCTAACCCCTCCGTGGTGTTTCTAGGCTTCAATGTGGGGCGCAGCGCCGGTGGCCGGTCCACAGTGCGAGAGATCAACCGTGACGCTTGCCACTTCCCGGGATTCCCGGTGCTACAGACACTGCTGCCAAAGCACACCAACGTACCTGACCTCTACTTCCTGTTGATGGCACTCTTCCTGCAGCAGCCTGTCACTGAGCTGCCAGACAGCCTGCAGGTACATGTCAGTACCACAAACCTTTTATACTACTTTATTATTTTACAACTAATTTAGGTGGAATGTCCAAAGTTGAACACAAACTAAAACAAATGGAGAGTTGAAACGCAAAAGTAGATATCTCAATTGTTTTGTGAATTGAGTACAATTATTATTTTTTTTTTTTTTTTTTTTCTGGCTCCACATTGAAGCAAATAATCTTTACTTAGGGTATTGTCATTGTCAAAACCAGACAGTTCCAAGATAATAATTAACCGACAATAAAATTAAACTGAAATGGTAAGTATTATGCTTTGTGAATAAAAATTTATAACAGCTGCATGTGGAAATAGAAATAGTGTTTTCCTCGGTCAAACTGTGACCATTGTATCTCATATAAAAAGCTGTTCAGCACTTAGTAAGAAGAGTTGCTGAAAAAGCCAAAGAAAAAGAAAAACAGTCAGTACTTCAATGGGTGGCTTTGAAGTTTCGTGCGACTTTATTCTTCCCAGGGTGTTCAGCTTTGGAGGCTCCGCTGCATATTCATGAATATTAATTAACCTCATGAATATTCATGTTGACCATTGCCCAACGCTTTGTGTTTCAGTTCGACCTTGATTCCATGTGGATGTTCATCTTTGGCGTGCCGGCGTCCAGCGCCACAGTGGTGGGCTCCATCCACACCTTCTGCACCGAGGCTGCTTTCCTGCTGCTCGCCATGCTGCGTAGCATGCTCAACCTGGTAAGACATAAACCGCAAGATCTGTGCACAAAAGTGTATTGTTTGTCCACAATCAGTTACGGCAAAATATTGTAACACAAATGCTACATTTGGCCACAAAAAGGCAAAGTGTTCTATTTTGTATTGAAAATGATATATTGAGCCACGAAAGTGTAATTTGTGCACTTTGCCCCCAAAACACTATATATTATTACAAAAACAGCATATTTGGCCACAAAAGTGATTTGTGTACAAACATGTTTTACTGTTTTATATATATATATATATATATATATATATATATATATATATATATATACACACACACACACACAAAACATACCTCCTTGGGACGTTGTGTTAAACATAAATAAAAACAGAATACAATGATTTGCAAATCATGTTAAACCTATATTTAATTGAATACACTACAAAGACAAGATATTTAATGTTCAAAATGATAAACTTTATTGTTCTTAGCAAATAATCATTAACTTAGAATTTTATGGCTGCAACACGTTCCCGAAAAGCTGGGACAGGGTCATGTTTACCACTGTGTTACATCACCTTTTCTTTTAACAGCATTCAATAAACGTTTTGGAACTGAGGCACACCAATTGTTGAAGCTTTGTAGGTGGAATTCGTTTCCATTCTTGCTTGATGTACAGCTTCAGCTGTTCAACAGTCCGGGGTCTCCGTTGTCGTATTTTACGCTTCATAATGCGCCACACATTTTCAATGGGAGACAGGCAATGAGACAGACAATAATTTCGTACTGTATAGTACTATGGGTGCATATGGCCTCAAAAACAAAAGTGCTTCAATGTAACGAGCAATCAGCAATATCTGACCACCCCCCGCCCCTAATAGTCTATGGTATCGAGGTTCCACTATGAATATTTTGACAAAAAGCAGATATTTGGCCATAAAAGTACTAAACTTTATCACCAAAAACTCAAAATATTGTAAGAAAAAATAAAGTATTTAACCATCAAAGTACAGTCTTTGTGCACAAACATTTTCCCCAAAACATGAAAATGCAATATAGTTCACCAAAAAAAGTTTTATTTTTGCACAAAAATACCTCATATTGTGCCCCAAAATGCAGTGGTTGAAGGCAAAAATGTGTGTTTCGCGACAGCCGTGGCAGTCCGAGGAGGAGGGATCGTGGCTCCGCGAGTACCCGGTGACACTGATGCAGTTCTTCCGCTACCTGTACCACAACGTCCCCGACCTTGCCCCCATGTGGCACAGTCCCGAATTCTTGTGTGCCCTGGCCGCCGCCGTCTTCCCCTTTAACATGAGACCCTACTCTGAGATGGTAATGTTGCATTTGGCCACCGGAGGGAGACACTGTCGCACATTCAAAGCAAACAGCGACATTTAACACCCTTTACTTTACCTTTTACTACACATGGTGGCTTACTGCTCTAGTGACAACTGTGTGTGTTGCAATTGATTGATTGTTGGAGTTGTGTTTCTACTATTTGTGTATATGTGTGTTTTCTGGCGTTTAAAATATTGAAATCCACAAAATTGAAAGCAGTGTATCAGCTACGCTAAATTGTTAAGTAAATGCTAAAACAGCAAGTTATACACATGCAAGCACAATGGTAATAACAGCGTAGCCTCGCTCTTAGCACGTAGCAGCCAGCGCTAACAGCGTGACGGTTAGCAGGTGAGCGACCTGGACGACGAGGCAGGCTCGCCCATCGAGGAGCTGAAGGCATTCGGCTCGGACTCTGGCATGAACCGCAGCCAGTCCGAGTACTGCAACGTAGGCTCCAAGACGTCGCTCACCAACCACCCGGCCAAGAAGTACGTCTTTGACTTCATGAGGGCGCTCATCATGGACAACATGTGCGTCATGCCCGCCACCAAGCAGACTCCAGTCATTGACCTGCTGCTCGAGGTGGGTGTTCCCGTTCCAACTTCAAACTTTTCATTTTTCACATTCCCTAAATTCCCAGTTTTATGTTGTTGTTTTTTTTATTATATTATTATATATTATTATTATTATGTTTTGATTCCAAATGTTCCCAAAACAATACAGATATTTGACACATCGTCACTGTCAGGTGGAAACCTCGTATGTCCAAATACGGTCTGTTATTTTTATGTATTATTAAGTATTTAAAAATATTGAAAATAGCTTGAGAACAAATCTTTTATCTCTCTTGATCGCTCCACTGTCTGAGAAGTGTCGTAAAACTCTGCCCCTTCCTCACTTGTGTTTTCTTGTCGTCTCAAGATTTAAACTCAGGATGTTAATTCAGACTATAACGAGTGAAAACAGTGAGGTGAGAGACATTTGTGTAAGGCTGTTTTGTTAAAAATCGTATCAAAGGGTGATTGATCACAGCTCTATGCCCCCGAAAACCAATCTTCAGCATACATGGAAGTACTTATTCCATTCCCAAAATTGCCACATTTTCGCACAAAAAAATCCCTTGTCCTTCCACATTTATCCATCAATGCAAACTTCAAAATGATCAGCTCATTCATGACATAATCAGAACTAATTTTAACATTCACAAGATTACAAAATTGATCATTTATTCTACATTTTCCATGTCAATTTATACACGTGTAACCACATTCCTTGACCATTCCAATTAAAAAATGTGTTGCTGATTCAGTAGTTAGTATATACCAAACTGTTTATCACATTCCTAAAATTAACAAATTTGTCAGTATTTCACATATTCCATGTTATTATTCAAAATGTCTTGGCCAATTCAAACCTTGAAACTTCAAAATGTTCAGGTCATACAGGACATAGAAAAATTCCCCAAATTGCCTCATTTGCACCATACAATTCCCAGAATACGAGATATTGTATGTCCTTCTTGTCCTCCTCCTCGGAAATTTCTCGACTGATTCAAACCTTCTAACTTCAAAATATTCAGCTCATTCAAGACAGAACTACTTACTACAGTCCCCAAATCCCCACATTGTCAACATGTAATTCCCAAATCAAGACATGTTTTAAATATTTACTTTGTTCTTCCACATTTCTCATTGATTGAAACTTAAAAATGTTCACCTCATTCAGAATATCTTACTAAATAATTACACCCCCCAAATACCTACATTTTTTTCAGTATTCTACATTTTCCTTTACTAATTGCCAAAATTCATTAAAACATTTTAGAAATACCTCTTTCATTTAAATGATAATTTTTTCAGTCCCTCGTTGAATGTTTCTTCCATTTTAATGACTTCCCTAGCATTTCAGTCTCACATCAGCTCGTTTGCATTCACACGCAATTTCTACAGAAATTTCAATTTGTAGTTATTAATTTTCTCCATTACACTTGTCTACATTCTCTTTAGTGCTCTCATTATCTTGTGATCTAAAGGCGTCTCCGGAGCGTTCCACCAGAACTCAGCAGAAGGAGTTCCAGTCCAACATCCTGGACGGCGTTATGGAGCATCTGCTGGCTGCTGATGTTTTACTTGGTAAGATGCGATCTTTACACTAATCAAGCTGCAAGTAAATAATCATCTCTAACAGCAAAAAGTTGTAATTTGGCACAAGAATCCTGCACTTTGTCCCCAAAGCACTACATATTGGAACAAAAATGATATCTTTGAGCACAAAAGTATAATATTTGTGGAATGGTTGACCACAAAAACCTTTATTTTGCCCCAAAACATAATATACTGTATTGTTACCAAAGTGCTGTATTTTGCCACAGAAAGTGTGTTTGTTCCTTCAAATAGCAAGTAGTAAACCACAAAAAGTTGTACTTTGTCACAGCAATGATACACTTAACCCACATATCATCATATATTGTGACACAAATACTATATTTGACTCTTATGTACTCTTTGTTCACAAAAAGTACACTAGTTGACCACAAAAAGTCATCTTTTGCCATAAAGATCCCTCTCTTTGCCCCAAAACACAATATAGTGTAACAAAAACACTAACAAAAATGCTATTTTGACCACAAAAGGTTAGCATTTGTGTCCAGAATTCTAATGAGTGACCACAAATACCATATTTTGCCCCAAACACCATAAACTGTAACAAAAATGCCATATTTGACCACAAATCTGTACTCTTTATTCACAAAAATGTAATAGTTGTTCGCAAAATGTAGTATTTCGGCAGAAATATTGCTTACTTTGCCCCAGAACACTATTATAAAATAAGAAATGCTATATTTGGTCAAACAGGTTAACATTTATATATACAGAATTCCAATGATTGACCACAAAAAGTAATATTTTATCCCAAGATACAATTTTATTTGCAACAAAATGGTATATTGTTGTTGACCACAAAATGTTTTATTTTATTTTTTATATTATCACTTTGCCACTAAAACAAAATATATTGTAACCAAAACACCTTCTCCTAGGCGAGGACTCATCCCTGCCCCTGAGCAGTGGTGGGAGCTACCAGATCCTGGTGCACAATGTCTTCTACTTCAGCCAGCGCGTGGTGGACAAGCTTTGGCAGGGCATGTTCAACAAGGACTCCAAGCTGGTGATGGACTTCATCGTGCAGCTCATTGGACAGGTAGACACACACACACACACACACACACACACATTGGAACATGATTTAATAAAACTCGAGGTATAAATCTATATTTCTTCACAAAGGTGGGCAAAAAATGAAGTATTCACCACAAAACTTTTGCTCCAAAACCCAAATATAGTGTCATTAAAATGCCTAAAACTAATTCCATCCATCCATTTTTTGAGCTGCTTCTCCTCACTAGGGTTGCGGGCCTACTGGAGCCTACCCCAGCTATCTGCGGGCGAGAGGCGGGGTACACCCTGAACTGGTCGCATATGTGCCAATTGTAGGGCCACATGTAAACAAACAACCATTCACACTCACATTTACACCTATGGGCAATTTAGTCTTCAATCAACCTACAATGCATGTTTTGGGGATGTGGGAGGAAACATATATAAGTATTTGGGCACAAAAATGCTTCACTTTGCCTCCAAAACACACAAAGGTAAAATATTTGAATGGAAACACCACAAAAGTATAATATTTGTGCACAAAATGCAATGGTGGCAAGCAAAAAGTTGTATTTTGGACCCAAAAAACACAATGATGCAAGATTTGTGCATAAAAATACGATGATTTGACCACAAAAAGATGCATTTTGGCGCAAAAATGCTCCCCTTTGCTCACTTATAACATTATATACTGTATTGTAAGAAAAATGATATTTTTGGCCTAGTTGTGCACAAATATGCCATGGTGAACCACCAAAAGTTAGGTTTTGGCCGAAGTGTTTATAAATAATACTAAGCAAATCTTGTTTTTGGTCCTCAGGCCAAAAGGCGTTCTCAGGGTCTATCTCTGGACGCCGTATACCACTGCCTGAACCGCACAGTACTCTACCAGCTGTGCCGGCCGCACAAGACGGTGGCACAGCAGGTGGCGCTGTTGGACGCACTGCGCGTTCTCACCGTCAACCGCAACCTGGTGCTCGGCCCAGGCAACCACGACCAGGACTTTGTGGCCTGCTTGGCGCACAGCTTCATCTGCCTGCACACCGGCAGGTAAGGCTGGCTTGAGAAAGATATGGCAGATTGTTGGCACATGTAGGACACAGTCTGTGGTTTACGGTTTAATTGTGGTGTGTGTGTGTGTGTGTGTGTGTGTGTGTGTGTACGTGTGCGTGTGCAGCAGCACGGAGGGCTTCGGCTTGGAGGCGGAGGCCCGTATGACCACGTGGCACGTCATGATGTCGCCGGAGAACGAGAGCGACGCAGCGCACAACCACGACGTCAGTGAAGGTGAGACAGATTTGTTTTTTTTAACCATTGTTTGCCTTTGTGGAGGTCTTCATTGGAATGGATGGGCTTTTGCAGGACGCCAGCTGCTGCTGAAGGCGGTGAACCGCGTGTGGACGGAGCTGATGCACAGCAAGCGTCAGATGCTGGAGGACATCTTCAAGGTGTCGCTGCCCTGCAACGACCGCGGCCACGTGGACATCACCACGGCCCGGCCCGCCTTGGAGGAACCTGCTCTCAAGAGCTGGCAGAACCACCTGGGTAAAGAACGTGGCATTTTCTTGTCTTTTTGTGCAAGAACGTGGTTTTGAACTGTTCCTGGAACCTGTATTTTTATATTGTCGCTCAGTCGTGTAGTGTAAATTGGTTGTTAATTAATGTATGATTAATTGATGAATTGATCCAGAGCAGAATGCCAACACTCTACTTTTGATCTAATAAACAAAACTTTTACAAAAGTATAACTTTCAATAAACCAGTTTAAACTTAGCAACATACCATTTTAAATTTACCTCGGTGCACCACCAAATCCATCCATCCAGCCATTTTCTTTTACCGCTTATCCTCACTAGGGTCGCGGGCTGCTGGAGCCTATCCCAGCTATCTTCGGGCGAGAGATTGCCAGCCAATCGCCAGCCAATCGCAGGGCACATAGTAGCACTCACATTCACACCTACAGGCAATTTAGAGTCTTCAATCAACCTACCATGCATGTTTTTGGGATGTGGGAGGAAACCGGAGTGCCCGGAGAAAACCTACCCAGACACGGGGAGAACATGCAAACTCCACACAGGCGGGGACTTGAACCCCGGTCCCAAGAACTGTGAGGCAGATGTGCTAACCAGTCGTCTACAGTGCCAAATACAGTCTACCAAATTTGAATAAAAACTGGGAAAACTTTGAATTAGTTGAATAATTAGGTCAGCGGCAGCACGGTGCGAGACTGGTTAGAGCGTCTGCCTCACAGTTCTGAGGACCTGGGTTCAATCCCCTGGCATGTTGTGGCACAATGTAGTACTACACTAAACACGCATAACTCTAAATTCGGACTTGCCTGTATTGTTTAAAAATCCCACAATCAACGCTCGCTTAAAAATCTGCAATATAGTGGTGGCACGAACGACAAACCGCTTAGTAAGACATACAACGTAAGTGTCTTTAATTTCAGTCCACGAGAGGAAGTACATTAGCCGTGGCGAGGCTGCGGCGCCAGCGATGGCGACCCAGTCCAAACTGTCGCGGGTCAGCAGCGGTTTCGGCCTGTCCAAGCTGACGGGCGTGCGGCGCCACAAGAAGGAGAACAGCCTGAACAAGAACAGCCTCTCCGCGCAGGCCAGTGCAAATACAAATTCACGCTCTTAATGGCAATTTGTCAGTAGTGTCACTCACTTTATTTTGACACCACAGGAAGCTTTCCAGTGGATGTTCACGCACATCGCCGTGGTGAGAGACCTGGTGGCCATGCAGTATAAAGAACACCAAGAGGTATCTACTTTGCCTTCAACAAACTTTATTAGCACAACAAGTTTAGAAAATGACACAGAAAGTCACTAAATACCCCAAACTTAATTAGAATATACCAGTCACCCCCCCACTTGTTGCTAGGCAAAATTAGTTGAGCGCCATCATTTGGGCCCCCTAAGACCAATCAAAATTGGAATATACCATTCACGTCCACCAGGCCAATTTTTGCTAGGCTAAATTTTTTCAGCACCTTCATTTTCATCTGCATTTTAGTTTAGTTAGTCTGGTCTTAGCTAATAAACACACAGCCACAAACCTACTGTATGAATATGTACTACCAATAAAATGCTAGCTGCTCAAGTAAAGTTGCACAACAACCTCCTTATGCCTTTTTTGATTAATGCCTTATGGGTTTTTTTTATGCTTACAAGAAATGCTAAGAAGAAAAAAATGCTTGTTTTAAAAGTTTAAAAAGAAATTTATTTATATATGTGTTTTCGTGCCTGACTGAAAATATTTCTAGACAGGAAAATGCAGTTTGCTGCTCAATGGGAATTTAAGAAATAAAACAGTTGATTAATCTAAAAATGAAAAACAATTGGTCATTCGTTTTTAAGTGAACTGGCTTATTTCTTCTTGTGTATTCATAATTATCAGTATTATTATTAATATAATGTATCCAAATACTTGATTATTCAATAAAATCTTTAGTAGGCTACTGAAATAGCAAAATATTCGATAGCTGCAGCCCTGCTCCCAACTTTGGGGGAAGGGTTCTTCCATTTCTAACAGGGCTATAGCACTGCACAAAAGTAAGGTCCATAAAGACATGGATGACAGAGTCTGGTGTGGATGAACTTGACTGGCCTGTACTGAGTCCTGATACCAACCCGACAGAACACCTTTGGGATGAATTAGAGTGCAGACTGAGAGCCAGGCCTTCTCGTCCAACATCACTGTGTGACCTCACAAATGGCAATATAGTGTACCACTTTATTCCTGATACTGTATATTATGCCTTTTTTTTCTTACATTGTATTGTAGGCAGGTACGTTTTTTCGTTGGTTTTCATTAAGTATAATAACCAGGGTTGCTAGGCAGAATACTGTATGTGTAAGTCTAACATGTGGTGTTTGTGTTTTTTCCTGTCTTCTCCCAGCGGCAGCAGAACGCGCTCAAGTACGTGACGGAGGAGTGGGCGTCCATCGAGTACGAGCTTCTTCGCGAGCGAGGCCTCTGGGGCCCGCCTATCGGCTCCCACCTGGACAAGTTCATATTGGAGATGACGGAGGGCCCGTGTCGAATGCGCAAGAAGATGGTTCGCAACGACATGTTCTACATCCACTACCCATACATTCCCGAGACAGAAAACAACATGAACTCGGCAAAGGTATGCCTTTTAAGTAAACTTTCCAATCTGCACGCTAGGCAGAATTCATTGAGTCTCAAAGACCAATAAAAAAAATTAATATACTTGTCACTTCAATCGGCCACTTGTTGCACGGCAGAATTATTGAGTCACCAAGACCAATACAAAAAAAAAAGCAAAAATAAGAGTCAAGCCCACTAGGCCCGTTGTTACTAGGCAGAATTTCTCACCCACCATCAGTTGTGCATCTAAAGCAGGGCTGGAGACTTCGACCAAATTGGTCGCACATGCAACCTTTTTGTCAGCTTGTGCGATTAAAAATTTAATCTTGTCGCACTTGCGCAAGTCCATGTTTTAATGGTTGAGACTCACCTTATTTTCCACTGCAATCTCCTCCTCCTGCACACTCCCAGAAAGAGAGAGAGAGAGAGAGTCATTTTTAAATGTATGGCAATCATTTGGTTGTAGTAATTAAGTGATTTTCCCAGGGGAAGAGGGTTAGGAGCCTTCACTATATAAGAGCTGGACCCTCTGAAACTAATTATCACATAAAAGAAAAGCCTTTGTTTGTTTGTTTTTTAATTGAATTGACCTGTTTTGACTGCCACTGCTTGTTGCTGACAAACTTGTTCATAGTAAAATATTTTGCAAATCTCATATCTCAAGTCACTGTTAATCTTTACTTCATACTTAACTATGGTATGCCATGTTCATGCTCTACCTCGTCAAAATAGGGCACGACCAACTGAAGAAGTTGTTGGCACCAGCGCGACTTGTGCAAAGGTTAGCGTAGAGTCCTGTAAAACCAAGAAACGGTCTAATAACCTCACTGGGCCACTTGTTGCTAGGTAGAAATTTTTGAGACCCAATATTAATTAAAAAACAATCGACATGGCATACCAGTCCCCTCATGTGGTCACTTATTGCTAGGTAGAATTCAATAAGTCCCGAAGATCAGTACAATTTTCAATTCAATTCAATATACTAGTCACCTCATTAGGCCAATTGTTGCTAGGCAGACTTTTTTGAGAGCCAATATATATATATATATATATTTAAATACAAAATTAAATTAAAAAAAAAAAAAAGTAAAATATTTAATTAAAACAAAAAACTTAAAAGTAGGAATGAAACTTTTTTTTTTTTATTATTATTATTATTTTAAAAATTTTTACAAAGAATTTGTCTTGTACCATCATTGGTGCCCCAAAGACCACTAAACAATTGGCATGTACCAGTCACACCCACTTGGCCACATGTTGCTCGCCAGAATTCTTTGAGCCCCAATAACAAACCGGTAAAGAAAATTTGAACAAATGAGCCATGCCTAATCATTCACTTGTTGCTATGCAGAATTAAAAACAATCTATATTTAAAATTAAATTCAACTAATGTTGTTTTTTTTAATACCATTTTTTAATAAAAATTTTTTACCCCCTCCCGGGGCAGAAGCCAGTGCGCTACCGCCGAGCCATCAGCGCTGACAGCAAAGAGTACTACATGCGCCTACTGTCGGGCAACCCCGGAATGTACCAACACTCAGTGGAGCACAGCAGCGTGGGCGAGACCACCCAGCACGAACCTGAGCACGGAGAGGACACCATAGCCAGGGTCAAAGGTGACACACACAGGACAGGAAATGGTTGAAGGGGCTACTTGACCAATGACCGCTTTGTTCTTGGAATATTGTGGTTTAATTCCCCTCAAAATAATATTTTTTTTAATCCTCAATTGCACTTTTAATCCCCCTATTGCACTTTTCCTAAATACTTAATGCTTGGTAAATTGTGCATTTTCTTTAGAGAAAAATACCAACTTGTTCTTGATATATTCTGCTTTTTTTTCTAGAAAGAATAAAAAAAAGAAATCTTGGTGTACGATGGCTTCTTTTAAAATAAAAATGTGCTTTTAATCTAGCTACACAGTGGAACCTCGGTAAAATGGACCCTGATATAACGGATATCGGATAAAAATGGACCGTCAGGTCCAAACAATGGGTACATCTCAAGTCCCTTAAATGCAATGTTCCTAGCTCCTCGCTCCTTAAAACATTGAACGCGACCTGCAAGTTGTTGTAACGCCACCACATTAAGGAGCATCTCAAGTGTCTTAAATGCACATGAAGGAGCAAGCCTTGAGCGTCGAGGAGCCTCCATGGACTAGCTTAAATCGAGAAATGTGTCCAAAAATATTTTCCATTTGTCTTTTAAACTGCCGCCGACAAAGTTTGTTAGTTCCAGAATCTACATTTTTTTTTTGTAATATAAGAGTAGATAAGATAAAATATTTTGTTAATATAGTTAGCCAGAGCTGCTGGGAATCGAAAGTTATCAATATAATTTCACCATCATTCCAGGCATACTGTGTTGCGTGTTTACTACAGTACTGTTTTTGTTTTAATTCCTCATTTAAAAAAAAAAAAAAAAAAAAACACCGTTCAAGTAACACGTTTTTGCGATTGTAGGGTGAAAGCTGCAGCTGGCTACTAGTGTGGCCTAAATAGGTGGCAACAATGGGGAAATGAAATGCCAGTATTTTGAGGATAATAAGTCATCAGCAGCATACAATATTGAAAAAAGAGGAACTATAAACTAGTTCATTTTTGGACCGATGAACTTAGTTCAAAATATTTAATTATTAACTATTTTATTTTTGAATCATCAACTGAACTTTGAACTAGTTCGTGTAGAAAATGAACCTTCCCAGCACTGATCCTGTATTATTTCACATCTCAATATACAGTATATCGCAGGTTTAAAGAAATTGCAATGTCATTTTTTTCCCAATATCGTGTGGCCATTGTGACCATGTTGAATGTGGTGAATTTCCAGGCATGTTACAATAAGTATTACACGTTTTGGGGGGGGGGGGTTCTCATAAACTGTCATTTTTCTTGGACAAATAACATTATTCATCTAATAAAATGGCATTTTTTTCTAAAAAAAAAAAAAAAAAAAAAATGGCATATGGCATGTATAATTACCCCATGGCCTCTTTCCAAATTTTACCATTTCTTCGAAAAAGATAACACTTTATTCTTAATGTCTCTTTTCTAGAAAAATATAACTTAATTCTCATATTTACCTTTTTTTTCTTGAAACATTATATAAAATAATATATATGTGATATTAAAAAATATAATAAAATACCACTTATTCCCAATACATTACTTTTTTTGTAGGAAAAAAAATACAACTTTATTGAAATACGACTAACATTATTTTAACATAATGTTGCCTGTTGGAGAACTAACTATTCATGCAATATTATGCCTTCTACTCCATTTTTCTGGATATATAACAGTATTTCTTTCCTCAGGTCTGGTGAAGGCACCACTGAAGCGCTCTCGGTCCACGGCGGATGGCGGCGACGAGGATGCTCAAGATCAGATCCAGGATCAGCTTCTGGAGTCGGGTGGGCTAGAGGAGGAGCAGCAGCAGCAACGCACTGACAACACAGCATTGCTGCGACTACTGGAGGAGGGGGAAAAGGTACACACATAAATGCAAAAAATAAAATAAAATAAACACTTTATCCTAGAATTTTTTTTTTTTAATAAAAGTAGGTTTTTTTTCCTGTAAAAATATGACCTTTTTTTAATTCCACTTTTTTCCAGAATTTTTTTTTAACTTTCTTCTTGAAATAGAAAACAATTTCTTGAAAAAAAATAATAAATTATTGTTTACACTTTTGTCTTGTGAAAAAATAGTTTTACTTTCAAATCGTACCTTTTTCGCAGCCAGTTCAATTCACATGAATGGGAGTGGGAGAAGAGCTCATAATAGCTCCCTCTCTTATGTCACCCACACGTCCAATCTCAACCAACTAACGTTCTCTGTTAGTTGGCCAACAATGCAACGCTTTCTTACAGCTAATGTCCTGTCTTTTGTTGTTATTTAAAACCTCGCTCTGTCTGACTGAAATCTTAAGTAAATATCCATTATAATACAAAAAAAAACACAGCGGCACTATGAAAAACTATACTGTTGCACAGTAAAACTCTTCCTGCATAAAATGGATACAGATTCTCCAGTCTGCTTGGCCTAACAGCTGAACAGGAATTTTTTTTTTTTTTTTTTTAAAAGAGGGGCTATTTTGATCTCATACTTCGGTCCCAATCATGTGAATTGAAGTTGCCGCGATGACCATCGCTGACGACAGTGAATGCAAGCCTTGCTATTTCATCCACCACAGTTCCATTAAAAATTACAAATATACTAGTTATTGTTGTAAAACACAACATATGCATATTTTATAGAGTGTATTTTTATGGCTCTGCAGAAGCTGAGATTCGTTTGCTTAAAACCTAGAAATGCCATCTTGCCGTTCAGATGAGTTGAGTGGGCGGGAAACAGCCACAAAGAGGTCAGGTATAATATATGAATATGTATAATTATCAAAACTACATCACACCTTTGCCGATTTCAAATCGTTGTTTGCAAGCGGTTTTGGGGTTCCAAGGGCTTTTGCCTTCAAACAACAAACCGCATGGATGTCAATCTTAGACCATGTCACAGACTCATATTATGCATGAAACAGTAGGAAAAAATTGATTCTGATGGAAGGGGACCTTTAAGGACAACCAAATTCAGTTTTCAGGACACTTCAATTCCCTCTTTTGCGGCAGCAGGCAACAAGGTATTTATGTTAGTATTATTATTATTAGTAGTAGTATTATTAGTATTATTTTCAACATGGGAGATTTTTAGCTACCTGTGTGTTGCCACATTTTTTGTCTGTTTCTAACTATCAATTGTATTATTATTTGTATATAGTTTTCACGTTATGATGGAGATTGGATGGGTTATTTAAACCAGTTCCTAAAAAACAACTTTTGTTTATCGTGCCTGTGGGGGAATTCACATCCACCAATCGCTCGTACAGACACACATTCCAAGAAGTTGATGCGTCAAAATTACTGTGATATTTCAAATGGCGTCACTTGCCCTAAAAACTCAACTTCACTAGCACCAATGGAACCTTATTGGTGAGAAGAGCAGTGTAGGCAGTAGAATAGGTCATGTACTTTAGCAATCAATTGTTTTTTGCACAAATTTATTTATTATGGAGGATTTTGGAGGCATTTTAAGTGCTCGTTCCATGTTTTTTATAAAATTCCACAAAGATGGCAGCCGCTTGTAAAGTTGCTACGGAAATCTCAAGAGATATACACATTTTGATGTGGTGTTTGTTTGTGTGATATGTGTTTAGATCCAGCACATGTACCGCTGTGCCCGTGTTCAGGGTCTGGACACCAGCGAGGGTTTGCTGCTCTTTGGAAAAGAACACTTCTATGTCATTGATGGGTACACCATGACCGTGTCCAGAGAGATCAGGGACATCGACACGCTTCCTCCCAAGTACGTCTAGACTTTAGTACTGCCTTTCTAAAACTTTTTAAGCCACGTACCACCCTTCAGCATCCCAAAGCAGTTGGCGCACTAAAAAAAGTTGAGTAGTCTTACCCAAACATTTTTAAGATGTAGACACCCCAACATCATTAACATCATAATCAACAGGCCCAAAAAGGTGGCACACCCCCTTCAACATCCCCAAATAGTTGGCGCACCCCTTCAACAGCTGGGAAGATTTGGCGCACCCACTTTACATGTCAAAAGAGTTGCCACATTCCCTCTTCTCCACCCACACCGTCTATTAAAAAGGTGTAATACCATCTTTACCAAACTTTTTAAAAAGGAAGGGAAAACAACATTTTTGGGGGGCAAGAATATGTTGTATGTGCTCCACTAGTCTAAACATTGTATCCTGATTAATATTGCATTTGTGGAATAAATATTATCCATCTATCCATCCATCCATTTTCTGTACCGCATATCCTCACAAGGGTCGCAGGCGTGCTGGAGCCTATCCCAGCTATGTTCGGGCGAGAGGCGGGTTACATCCTGAACTGGTCGCCAGCCAATCCCAGGGCACATAAACAAACAACTATTCACACTCACATTCACAGCTACGGGCAATTTAGAGTATTCAATTAACCTACCAGGCATGTTTTTGGGATGTGTGAGGAAACAGGAGTACCCGGAGAAAGCCCACGCCGGCACGGGGAGAATATGCAAACTCCACAGAGGCAAGGCTGGGATATGAACCCCGGTCCTCAGAACTGTGAGGCAGATGTGCTAACCAGTCGGTCACTGTGCCGCCCAGGAAGAATTACACAGGTAAATTCATCAATTTACATCAATCTCAGGGGGTGGACATGTTGGGCATTATGGCCCTCTGATGTCGACTGAAATTAACGTCACAATTGCCCTTGCAAACGTCATGGGACCAAACGCGCAAATCAGGACATTGGGCTCCGTGTGTATGCTGCGGTAACTAGCAGAACTATGGATTGCAAGTTTGGGTGCAAACCATCATGTAATCAACGTGCTAGTTATTGCAGCAAACACGGGGAGTCCGATATCCTGATTTCAGGGTTTGGACATGTGACATTTGCAAGCACGAAGCAACTTGTGACGTTAATTTCAGTTGCCCAACATGGCTTTCCCCTGAGATAGGTGAAAATTGATGAATTTATCTGTTTAATTCTTATTCCACAAACGCAATATTAATCAGTATACCGTGTTTAGCCTCGTGAGGTCACATACAACATATTCTTGCCCCCCCAAATTTTGCATTTCCTTCCCCTTAAAGCCATGCACTCACTTAACATCTCTAAAAAAGTTTGCACACCCCCTTTCCCCAGCAAACACCTTCAGAAAAAAAGTTTAATACATACAATCGCTGGCAAGGTTTTTAAGTCACGCACCCCCTTTAACATCCCAAAAGGAAAACCCATTTTAACTTCCTAAAAGAGGAACCCCTTTCAAAAATCACAAAAGAGTTGTCCGTAACCCCTCTACCCCGCACACATCCTTAAAAGAAAGTCTTTCCCAAAGTTCTTAAGCCACGTAAGCCAACCTTCACCATACCCAAATAGTTTTCACACCCCTCTTAAACATCTCTAAAGAGTTGATGCACCCCTCTACCCCACGTACACCCTTAGATAAACAGTTTATCGCTATCTTCACTTAACTTTTTAAGCCATCCATCCCCTTTCAGCATCACAAAAGAGGTGGCACACCTTCTTTACCGTTACAGAACACAGAAAACAAAATCTAGTCCATTCTTTCCCAAATGCTTCTAGTCCAGTCTTTCCCGAACCCCCTTCCAACATCAAACAAAAGGTTAGTGCACGCTTTCTCAGACTTCTTAAGTGGCACACTCCCATCAACATCCCGAAAGAATTGTCACAACCCCTTCAGCATCCCCAAACAGTTGACACACCTCTCTCCACTGAACAAACACACCCTCCAAAAATAAGTTCAGTACAGTCTTTCCCAAAAAAAAAGGAAGTTTGGTAGTCTTCCCAAACCCTTTCAACATCCCAAAAGATTTGGTACACCCATTTTAACATCCTGATAGAGTCAGCAACAACGCTCTCGCTTGCTCACATCTTTTGAAAAAAAGTTTAGATGTCTTACCAAAACCTTTAAAACCATTCACCTTCTTTCCACATCCTGACCCAGTTGGCGCACCACCTCTTCCCCATATGATGCTGGACTTAATGCTGTGACTGTTGTTGTGTGCCAGCTTGCACGAGGCCATCATCCCAAGGGGTGCGCGCCAGGGTCAGAGTCAGCTGAAGCGGACGTGCAGCATCTTCGCTTACGAGGACATCAAGGAGGTGCACAAGCGACGCTACCTGCTGCAGGTACTTTTTCTTTGGCTTCATGGGGTGAGTTTGGATGAGTTGTGTTGACAGAGGTACGCCATCTTTATCAGGGTGTTAAAGGGCATATGTGGCTTGAAATAAAAGTGTGTTGTTATTGTGTGGCAGCCAATGGCGGTGGAGGTTTTCTCCGCTGATGGGAGGAACTATCTGCTGGCCTTCCAGAAGGGGGTGCGCAACAAAGTCTACCAAAGGTATTAACACCCCCTTTTTCATCTACTGTGAACTCTGTATTAATTCTAAAAGTGATTCCCGTAGGTTCCTGGCAGTGGTGCCTTCACTGGCCGACAGCTCCGAGTCAGTTTCGGGACAGAGGCCAAACACCAGCGTGGAACAAGGGTGTGTTTCATTTATCATTCTAAGAAGGGGAGAAATGGTAGAGAGCAAGTACGCAAGCAATGCAGTATAAAGCTATTGACTGATGCTAACAACCGAAAGCCCGTAGAAAGCTAGTAACAGAAAAACTGCTACTTTCTCTATTGTGTAAAAAAAAAAAAAAAAAAAAATGCGGCTAATGCTAACAGCAAAAAAGCCGTTATCTTCGCTAATGATAGCATAAGAAAAAACATCTGCAGTCACTAATACTAACATCAGAAAAATGTATTGGTCAATGCAAACTCACAAAACTGCTACTGCCACTATTGTAAAAGAAACTGCTACAATTGCTAATGCTAACATCAGGAAAACTGCTACTGCAGCTTATACTTAGAACAGACAAACTGCTACATTCTTGAATGCTAACAACAAAAGAAAAATGTTAACTGCTACTGCTAACATCAATAAAACCTCTACAGCAGGGGTGTCAAACAAATTTTTGTCGCGGGCCACATCACAGTTATGGTTCCACTCGGAGGTCGTTCTGGCTACAACCCATATGATTGCCTCATATTATTACATATACACAAATTAATGGATAATCACTTTTGAAATCAGAAGCCAGTCAAAACTGTTTGTTCGACTACAGTATGAATCAATTTTATTTTAAAAGGGGGATTGGTAACAAAAAAATGCTTGCAATATCTCAACATTTTTAAAAGTGAAGCCGATTTGCAATTTTGGCAAGAAACAGAAAGTCGATGCACACTCTCGCGGGCCACATAAAATGATGTGACGGGCCGGATCTGGCCCCCGGGCCACCAGTTTGACACCTGTGCTCTACAACCTCTAATGCTAGCATCAGAAAAACTGCTACAACCCTGAACGCTAACAACAGAGAAACTGCTTCTGTCGCTAATTCTAGCATCAGAAAAACTGCTATTTAGGTTACTGCAAACGTCACATCATAAAAATACTGCAATCATCGTTAATGCTAAGTCTAAGTGTCTGTCATGTCGTCACTAGGTCTGGTCTCCTCAGCACTTTGGTGGGAGAAAAGTCTGTGACTCAGCGTTGGGAGGTAAGAAGCGGCCATCTTGTCTCTAGTTGGACCCATATCCTCAGTCCTGGCCTGGTTCTCAAGTTCTACTTCCTTTTTTTTTCAGCGAGGGGAGATAAGTAACTTCCAGTATCTGATGCATCTCAACACGCTGGCGGGTCGCTCCTACAATGACCTGATGCAGTACCCTGTCTTCCCCTGGATCCTGGCTGATTTCGACTCTGAGGTGAGTTCCGCAGTGCGGAAGATTCACTGGCCCTCTGTTTTGAATATCGTCGAGCTGATTCAGTGCGGAAGATTCACTGGCCCTCTGTTTTGAATATCGTCGAGCTGATTCAGGTTTTGGGTTTATTGTTTGGCAAAGGAGCTGGACCTGAACAACCCCAAGACGTTCCGCAATCTCGCCAAGCCCATGGGGGCGCAGACAGACGACAGGCTGACGCAGTACAAGAAACGCTATAAGGACTGGGAGGACCCCAATGGTAATTAGTGACCGATCAATGATTGGATGAGCACTGACTGAATGATTGACAGACCGACCAATGACTTTCTCACATAGGCGAAACTCCCGCCTACCACTATGGCACACACTACTCATCTGCCATGATTGTCGCCTCCTACCTGGTGCGCATGGAGCCTTTCACGCAGATTTTCCTCAGACTACAGGTGAGAAAATCTTGATAAAAATAAAACCAAGATAACAATGCCAAGCTAAGGTAACGGGCCCCTCTGCCAGGGTGGCCATTTTGACCTGGCCGACAGGATGTTCCACAGCGTGCGCGAAGCCTGGCTGTCCGCTGCCAAGCACAACATGGCCGATGTCAAGGAGCTCATCCCAGAGTTCTTCTACCTGCCAGAGTTCTTGCTCAACTCCAACAACTTTGATCTGGGTCAGTAGCGGCTAACATGGTAACATAACAACAAACGACATCAGTGATGCTAAAGGATACCTCTTTGATGCTAACAGGTGCCAAGCAGAATGGCACCAAGCTGGGTGATGTCATCCTGCCTCTGTGGGCCAAGGGCGACCCGCGGGAGTTCATCCGGGTGCACAGAGAGGTGAGCCGTTAGTTAGCATTCACTTTCAGCTTTGTACCCCCTTGGACATCCTGAAAAAAATATCAAGTAGTGTCATTCCCAACTTTTGGAGCCACGCAACCCCTTTAACATTCCAAAAGTGTTAACACACCCCTCTACCCTATACACACCCTCTGAAAAAAACATGTTTGGTGCTGTCTTTCCCAAACTTTTGAAGCCGTGCCCTCCATTTAACGTCCCAAAAGTGGTAGTGCACTCCCTGACCCTCTCACACACTCTCTCCAAAAAACATTTCGTACAGTTTACCAAACTCATGGGGTTGCGCACCCTTTTCAACATCCCAAAAGTGTAGACACACCCCCTCTCTCCTGCACGATCCCTTTGAAAACAAGTTTAGTACAGTCTTTTACAAACTTTCAAATTTGAGCATCCCCTTCAACATCCCAAAAGCGTTAGCACACTACTCTTCCCAATACACACGTACAAACGAAAGTCTTAATTATCTTGTATTCTAGTTTTATAAAATATCTTGCACACCCCCATGAGTTTGAATGGCTGAGGGCAACCCACCACCAGTTAGACATTTTCAATCTCGCACACCCCGTACATGGGGGGGTGTGCCATCTGCACTGTTTGGGAATGCCTGTCCTATATTCAATATTTATGTTTTGTCTGTGGTCCCGCGTTCATTCTCACGTGTTTTTGTATAGGCACTGGAGTGCGATTACGTGTCGGCGCATCTCCACGAATGGATCGATCTGATATTCGGCTACAAGCAGCAAGGTCCTCCTGCCGTGGAGGCCGTCAACGTTTTCCACCATCTCTTCTACGAAGGCCAGGTGGACATTTACAACATAAACGACCCCCTCAAGGAGACTGCCACCATCGGATTCATCAACAACTTTGGGCAGATCCCCAAGCAGGTGCTAATGCTGACACCACAAAACTACTAATACTAAAATCTAAATAGTGGCAGTGGCCAATGCAGCTAATAATAAGAAAATAACAGCTAACGTAGCTAATGCTAATGTCATGGGTGTGTGTGGATGTGTATTTCAGCTGTTTAAGAAGCCCCACCCGCCTAAACGGGTGCGGAGCAAAGCTAACGGTGATTCCGCCAATGTTCCGCCAAGCTCCACTGGCGACAAGATCTTCTTTTATCATTTGGACAATCTCAGACCCTCGCTGGCCCCTGTCAAAGGTACACACACGCGCATGCACACACACGATATAATAACACATGAATTCATAATGTTAATTTTTTATGTTTGTTGCAGAGCTGAAGGAGCCGGTGGGTCAGATCGTGTGCACCGACAAAGGCATCCTGGCCGTGGAGCAAAACAAAGTGCTGACTCCGCCCACGTGGAACAAGACGTTTGCGTGGGGCTACGCTGACCTCAGCTGCCGCCTTGCAAACTACGAGTCTGATAAGGTCAGTAATGGTCCTCTAAAGACCTCGAAAGAACCAGATTTTGGGTGCTTGGGTGACCACAATCCGAGTAGGCCTGGGCACTTGGCTCTGGAGCTCACCCAATATAGAGGAAGAGCAAAAAAAAGTATACAGCTATACATACAGTATGTATGTGTGTATGTATGTATGTGTGTGTGTGTGTGTGTGTGTGTGTGTGTGTGTGTGTATATATATATATATATATATATATATATATATATATATATATATGCACTTCGCTCTGGAGCCCTCCCAGCAAAAATAAGTATCTGTCTAAAAATATATGTATGTCCATTGCATTTATAGAGAAAAAAGGAAGAGAGTGATCAAAGAGAGCAAGGAAAAATATCCAATCATTGCAGGGCCTGCCTGAGCATAAGTGTCCTCGCCGAGACACCTCTTGGGCGGGCAATAATCTGAGCAGGACTGGGCACTTTGCCCTGAGGAAAAAAAAATTTTCATAGTTGAATCTTTTTTTTTTTAACATTCATATAAGGGACCCATGTTTTTCCAGGCATTGGTGGTCTATGAGTGTTTGTCCGAATGGGGTCAGATCTTGTGCGCTATCTGCCCCAACCCCAAGCTGGTGATCACAGGTGGAACCAGCACGGCCATTTGCGTTTGGGAGACAGGAACGTCCAAAGAGAGAGCTAAGACGCTCACGCTCAAGCAGGTGAATTTAGCAATATTCGTCTGTTTTAATGCTGTGATGATATAATTATTACCCCCTCCCACGTGTGTTGGCAGGCGCTGCTGGGCCACACGGACGGCGTCACATGTCTGACGGCGTCGTCTGCCTACCACATCGTGGTGAGTGGCTCCCGGGACAGAACCTGCATCGTGTGGGACCTCAACAAGCTTTCCTTCGTCACACAGCTACGAGGACACCGCGCTCCCGTCTCTGCGCTGTGCATCAACGAACTCACGGTGGGTGCCAAGACAAATACAGTGGAATCTCGATTCACGAACACCCCAGTTCATCAACAACTCAGTTTTCAAAGAATCTTTGTCCACTGTGCAAGAGCTCGCTGGTGATAATGTGAGTGAGGCTTCATGGTCCAATGGTTCCTTCTAAATCACCTTCCCTTTCATTGATTTTAACATGCCGTCTTTAACTGTACAACTGCACATCCTTTGGTATGTTCACCATGGATACTGATATCAAAAAAGGCTGTCAAATCCTATCATGCAATGCATTTCCCAAAGCATACAGTACTGTACATGAAAAGGCGTTGAAGAGTGATTTGCCAATGGGCAATTCTTTCTTCATAATAAAGAGTGTTTTCACTTATTTCTGTATTGTACAGTATTAATTTCTAAGTACACCCCAATAAAAACAAGGTAAACATAACTTTGTTCTGTGGCTGAAACAGATTTATTGCATTTCCGGTCATTTCAGTGGGAAACATTACCGTGCAATCCAAGTCACGGAATGAATGAAGTTCGTGAACCGATATTCCACTGTAGTCTGTCCCTGGGTCAAAAAGGCAATGCTTTGCGTGACATTCCTAAAGTGTAAAAATAACTTAGCCATTGTATTATACGTCTTAGATAAAGTAAAAATGCTCGTCCATAGAAGACTTTTAACGGAGGGGTCCCAAAACTGAAACTGCTACTAATGCTAAAAAAAAAAAAAAAAAAAAAAGGAAAAATGTGTAAATGCTACAGTGGCTAATTTTTTTTAGCGGTAGAAAAAGAATTATTTCTACCGCTAACATGAATGTCCACTTGGCTAATGCTAACACATATTGCTCCTGCTATTAAAGCTAATGATGATGATATATAAAGTAACAATGAAATAATAAAAACATCCCAAAACTGTGTCACTGATACAAACATTGCGGTAAAAAATACAACTTTGGCTAATGCTACTGCTAACATTTAAAAATCTCTTTTAGACCTAATGATGATGTTATGTAACCTCAACTGCGACTAATGGTAGCATCCCAAAACTGCCACTGTGGCTAATACAGATGGAGCTGCTAATGTTGCTAACGTTACAATCTAAAAACTATTACTGCCACTAAAATTCATATCCTAAAATTGCTACAATTGCTAATGTTAACATCCCAAAACTGCCACTGCAGCTAATGCTAACCTGCCAAAACTGCCACTGTAGACAGCGCATATGTAACTGCAACTGTAACTGCAACTCCCAAAACTGCTAATGGGGATGTAACCGCTACTGTTGCTAATGCTAACATCCCAAAATGCTACTGTGACAAATGCTGACATCCAACAGCTGACACTGTTGTTAATGCAGATGGCATGTTAACTACTACTAAGGCTTATATCACAATACTGCTATGAAAGTTAACATGCTAATGCTAGCTTGGGTATGTGTGTGTGTGTGTGTGTGTGTGTGTGTCTGTCTGTCTGTCTGTCTGCGTGTACGCAGGGTGACATTGTATCGTGCGCAGGCACGTACATCCACGTGTGGAGCATCAACGGCAGCCCCATCGCCAGTGCCAACACGTTCACCGGACGCAGTCAGAACATTGCATGCTGCTGCGTATCCGAGATGAATGAGTGGGACACGCACAACGTCATCGTCACGGGACATTCGGATGGCGTTGTCAGGGTAAACAGGAGAAAAAACAACAAACAAACGAACAAAATAAAAACATGCCGGCTAGCGTGAGAAGCTAAACTTGAGTGCTCTTTTGTTGTTGTCGTAGTTCTGGAGGATGGAATTCCTCCAAGTCCCAGAAACCCCTGCTCCCGAACCCGTGGAGCCCGACGTTCCTGACTGCTGTGGAGACGACAAACTTGGTGAGTAGGAATTATATACATACATACATATACACACACACACACACACTATATATATATATATATATATATATATATATATATATATATGTTCAAATCCTGTGAGGAAGTCTCATGGGATTTTCTCTGTGGTCCACCAGAGGGCGGCGATGAGGACAGCAGCGAATCAGACGTAGATGAAGAAGAAGGACCAGGAAGTAGTCTGAGCCATGAACACAAAGCAGTGCGCAACCCGTCTAGTCAGCCAGGCAGCCAGCCAGGCAGTGCTGTGCACAGACCCAGAGGTAACACGCAGGAAAAGCTAATTTTAGCATTTCGATAAATCGATTATTTTTTCACTTTAAGCACACCCCCACTCTCAAACCCACAAAAAATCAAAACAAACCATATTTAACACAGAGCAACATAGATTTTATGCTGTTCTTTAAGCTGTGCAATCCCTTCAACACTTAGAGTAATGTAGATGTTTTTTATTGTTTTTTTTGTCACAGAACAAATGTTTCCAAAATGTTTTAGCTGCAGCACTCCTACCCCCCACCCCACACTAAAACAAAAACATTTAGCCTAGAGAAACACAGATTTTATGTTGTAGAGCAAACTTTCCCAGGATGTTTTTGCTATACAGCCCTCAGAGTTGGCATACTCCCTCTCCACAAACCCACAGATATCAACGCACCCCTCTTCCTCACACCACAATCTCAACTCCAACCTGTCAAAATGGAAAACATTCAAAACAAACCTAGCTTATAGCTATGTTGATTTTACGATGTAGCAGTATTTCCATAACCTGCAAAAGCTGCACACTCCCTTCAACACACCAACAGAGTTGGTACACGCATATCTCTGGCACCCCAACCCACCACCACACCATAGTCCACTCACAAAAATACAAACACAGCCTGTTTACCATATCATACATACGAATCGCACATCTAGGGGAGCGCGCACCACAGTTTATGAATACCTGAAACTAAAGCATGAGCGTAAATGTTTTTTCCAGGTCCATCGGCACAAGGTGGTGCGTCGTGGTCAATGGACAGCGGCTCGGATGACTCCCACCGCTGGTCGGACAGCCTGAGCATCGATGAGAAGGACGGCTTTGTGTTCGTCAACTACTCAGATGGCCAACACAAGGGTGCGCACCGCCACCACATGCACCCCCACGGGATCAGCGGCACCAACACTCAGCTTCTGCACCCGCCTGCCGTGGAGGCGCGCGCCTTCAACCAGCTCAGGGCAGGTGGGTGTTGTTGTAGACTCCTTGGGTGCGTGTACTAAAGCGTAACGCTAACGAGTTTGCACACTCTTTCTCCCCCCACCCACAGAAGAAAAAAATCGAAACAAACCCTATTCACCATATAAATACTTTTTAAGCCGCAAACCTCCTTCAACACCCTGTCACAGTTGGCTCACTCTGTCTCCCTCAACCCACAAATAAAAAGTCTGAAATCTTGTTATCATATTGCTATGTAGATTTGATGTCACAGAACAATATTTTCCAAACGTTTGTTCCCGCATCTGCCAACCGTGCAGGGGTTGGCCCGCTAACTGCAAACGGATGTTGACTTCAACACTCGAACCGAGTTTGTGCACCCCTTCCCCGACACAGAGAAGAAAAGAAAATATTTATTTATTTAGATTTTAATCAGAATCATCTTTATTTTGCCAAGCATGTCCAAAAAAACCACACAATGAATTTGTCTCCCGTAGTTGGAACTGCTGTAGTACGACAACAGACAGTCAATTGACAGAGAATACTTTTGAGACATTGAGAAAAACAGTCGCTGAGCAATAAAAGGTTGCTAGTAATCTGGTAATGCCGGTATAATTTATTTATTTATTTATTTGACAATTGTGCAAAAAGATGCAGAGTCCTCTAGCAATTAGAGCAGTTTGAATGACTAATATAGCAATAGATCGGTGCAATGACCATTGTGCAAAGGGCGCCGAGACTTCAAGGAATGTAAAATGACTAGTAGTGCGATGATCTGGGACAATGTCAAATGTTGCAGATACTCCTCAGTCAGTGTGAAAGTCGTGCAGTTGCTACTCTGGCATGAGTGGCCAGTATTGGTCAACAACAGATATGCAAATAGTGCTGATTCTGATTTCCCCAAATTTTGCTGGTGCACCCGCCCGACGTGGAGAGGTACGCCTACTAACTGCTAGCATGCTAACATGTGTTGACAGGCTACAGGTGGGAGCGACAGCTGGTCTTCCGCAGCAAACTCACCATGCACACGGCATTCGACCGCAAGGACAATGCGCACCCTGCCGAGATCAGCTCACTCGCCATCTCCAAGTGAGACGCCATTTTGTCTCTGTGTCGCCTTTTTGTCTCGCCGCTTAAGGTTCATGTACTAGTGTGCTTTTTGTCCTCACTAGTAAGACAACATTGGTATACTAGTAGCACAACTACAAAACTGTGCACTAGCTGACATCTGTGTGCTATTGTTACTACTCGTGAAGCGCTAGATATTAGCTAGTAGAATTTTATAATGTCATTCGTAGTCATTTTGCCTCGCTAGTAATGTAATTGTCCCATTAGTATGGAAAAGTTGCTACTATTGAGGACAAAGAGCGTACTAGTACATGGAGCTCAAGCTGGATATCAAGACCAGTATTGGGAAAGTTCATTTTCTACGTGAACCAGTTAAAAGTTCAGTTCATAGTTCAATATTCTAAATTTTGAACTAGTTTCACTGGTCCAAAAACAAACTAGTTTATAGTTATTTTTTCTTCAGTATGTTGCTGACGGGCGGCATAGTTGACGATTGGTTAGAGCGTCTGCCTCACAGTTCTGAGGACCGGGGTTCAATCCCCGCCCCCGCCTGTGTGGATTTTGCATGTTCTGCCCGTGCCTGCGTGGGTTTTCTCCGAGCACTCCGGTTTCTTCCCACATCTCAAAAACATGCATGGTAGGTTAATTGACAACTCTAAATTTCCCGTAGGTGTGAATGTGAGGGCGAATGGTTGTTTGTTTCTATGTGCCCTGCGATTGGTTGGCAACCAGTTCAGGGTGTACCCCCCTCCTGCCCCATGATAGCTGGGATGGGCTCCAGAACTCCCCCTTGTCAGGATAAGCGGCTCAGAAAATGGATGGATGTTGCTGACGGACTATTTCCCTCAATTACTGGCATTTCATTTGTTGCCACCCATTCAGTCCACACTAGTACCCAGTAGCAGCTTTCACCCTACAATCTAAAAAACATGAGGAAAAACATGTTGCTTGAAAGGTGTTTTTAAATGAGGAATTAAAACAAAAAGAGGACTTCTGTCCTTAATGTGGTAAACAAAAACATCCAGCTTCCCTAGCTTTGCAAAGCAATGCGCTATGCGATAGCGTGCTTCTGTCCCGTGATTTTTAACAGTGGTAAAGACTTTGAGGGACCTAGCTTGTTTACCATATTAATTGACTCTGCTTTTTCTGTTTGGTTTTTGAAAGTCTTCTTGTGCTTCCTCTGCCCTTAAACATTCGGCACGCAACATTCTCCCATCATAAAGTGCACGCAGCGCGTTCTTTCATAAATACAAAACCCAACTCTTGTGTCCATGAAAACAGGAATGCCCTCGTTTTTCCCTTTTTAGTACCCGGCGCTGCCATTGGTAACATCTGTAATGCGCGGGTCTTTGGGAATGTGGGCGGGACTGTGTCTACAGCGCTGCGAGGATTGTGTGTACAGGAGCTGTCACTCAAGCCCAATAAATCGAACCAAGCATAAAGTGACGATTGACATGACACCCAGCGTGTCAGTGTTTATGCCACGGAGTGCCAACTATGGTGCCAAAGGTTGCCTACCCCTGTACTAGAGTGTGACACATGCCTATTAGTTGGTCCTAGTAGTCTTACTAGTGCAGCGCAGTAGTGTACTACTAAGGTTTAATTGTGTACTAGTAGGCCCAAAGTGGCATCTATAGTGGAAATAACTACTAGTAAGACACAGTCATTCTACTAGTGTCATTGTCTTACTAGTGAGGACAAAGAGCATAATAATACATGGACCCTAAGCTGATATTGAATAAATGCTTAAAATGTCTTTCCATAAGGGTGCACTAGTAGCTCAACTATGTTTTACAAGTACTGCTTTTTTCCCCCTACAAATGCCACTTTTGACCAATCAGTAGACAATTAAACCTTCCATCCATCCATCCATTTTCTGAGCCGCTTCTCCTCACTAGGGTCGTGGGAGTGCTGGAGCCTATCCCAGCCGTCATCGGGCAGGAGGCGGGGTACACCCTGAACTGGTTGCCAGCCAATCGCAGGACACATACAAACAAACAACCATTTGCACTCACATTCACACCTACGAAAAAATTTAGAGTCTCCAATTCATGCATGTTTTTGGGATGTGGGAGGAAACCGGAGTGCCCGGAAAAAACCCACGCTGGCACGGGGAGAACATGCAAACTCCACACAGGCGGGGCCGGGGATTGAACCCCGGTCCTCAGAACTGTGAGGCTGACGCTCTAACCTGTCGACCACCGTGCCGCCTACAATTAAGCCTTACAAGTAAAATATTGTGGTGGACAAGTAATACTGCTAGGCCCAACCAGTAAGCATGTGTCACACACTTGTAGCCTCCTGGACAAAGCAAGTGCTCTCTTGTAGTTTTGCCTCATGAGTGACAGTTGTTCTCCTAGTATGCCAAAATTATCCTATTAATGTGCAGAAATGTTATACAGACAGTTATTCTGCTTGTACACCCTAGTCATTCTACGAGTGTGCTGAATTGTCTTATTAGTGAGGACAAAAAGCCATAGTAGTACATGTATCTCAATATTATGGATGTGAAATAAATGATCAAATGTTTTTTCATACGGCGGTTACCTTCTTTCCTTACCTATCAGGGACCACAGCAAGATCCTGGTGGGTGACGGGCAGGGGCGCGTCTTCAGTTGGTCGGTGAGTGACCAGCCGGGACGCTCGGCCGCTGACCACTGGGTGAAGGACGAGGTGGTGGACAGCTGCTCGGGGTGCGCGGTGCGATTCTCCCTCACCGAGAGACGCCACCACTGCCGGAATTGTGGACAGCTGTTTTGTCAGAAGTAAGTCCAACGGGATATTGCATCAAAAATTTTAAAAAAAATTTAAGTTGCGCACCCCCTTCAACATTCCGACAGGGTTGGCGCATCCCAGGCCCGCAGGCGCACACCCTAACAAAAAGTTATTTAAACATGATCAAAATGTGAAATTATGATGAAAAAAACCCAAAAACTTTTGTTTCAATTTCACCTTCTCACAATATGACCAAAATTGTTTGTCTTTCCCCAGCAGTTGACACACCTCCCCACGCACCCTCAAAAAGTCAGAAAAACATCATCAAAATGCAACAATTTTCCCAAGAGTTGGCACACCTCTTCGCCTTCAAAAAAATTAAAAAAAGTAATTCACACTTGGCCCGAAAGGTTGTTTTTTTTCTGTTGGTGCACCTCTCCCACAATTAAAATATGTGACTAAATAACCAGAGAAATGCGAAAATGCCTTTTTCTTCAGGAGATTGTGCACCCCGCCGACCCCCCCATGCACACAAAAAAAAATAATTTAAATGTATTTTTGTAGGAGTTGCCATACTTCCTCTCACACACCCTCAATTTTGGCACCCTGTCTCTGGCGCACACACTCTCAAAACATGATTTAAAAAAAAAAAAAACAACAACATTCAAACGATCAAAATGTGAAAAGAAAATATAACACTTCTTTCACATTTTTCAGGAAAAGTCAACATTTTCAAGAAAACAATCACAGGATAAGATTTATTTTTTCCCCTAAAAAATTACAGCTGCAAAAAAAGTTATATTTTTCAAGAAATAAGTAGAGGTTTTGTCAGAAGTCTGTGTCAAAAATGGTCCAACTTTTGAAGCTCCACAACCAAGACAAAAGTCACTTTTTTTAAGTAAGACATATTTTCAAGTGGGGAAAAAAACGTTTTGACAAAACAGTGACATTTTTCAGGAAAAAAATATTTTTATGTAAGAATAAAAAGTGCAAAAGTTCAACAAAAAGTCACATTTTTTAAAGGAAAAAGTTAATTTTTCAAGTCACATTTTTCAAGAATATGAGTCACACTTTATTGGGGAGAAAAAAAGTCAGATTTTCAGGAAAGAATAAATCAAATTTCTTTGGAAAACATTTATTTCATCAAAAAAAAAACATCAAGAAAACAATCACATTTTTCAAGAATAAAAGTAACTTTTCTTGAGCAAAAGGTTACACTTTCAAGAAAGAGTCTTTGAAAACAGTCACAATTTTCCAAGAAAGCCCGATTTTTCAAGGAAGTCACATTTTATAATCAGAATCATTTTATTTGCCAAGTATGTCCAAAAAACACACAAGGAATTTGTCTCCGGTAGTTGGAGCCACTCGAGTACGACAACAGACAGTCAATTGACAGAGAACACTTTAGAGACATAAAGACATTGACAAAAACAGTCACTGGGCAATAAAGGATTGCTAGTTATCTGGTAATGCCGGTAAAATTTATTTATTTATTGATATATTTTTTTGGCAATTGTGCAAAAAGACGCAGAGTCCTCTAGCACTTAGAGCAGTTTGAATGGCTAATATTGCAATAGTCCGGTGCAATGACCATTGTGCAAAGGGCGCCGAGACTTCAAGGAGTGCAGTTTAAAGTGACTAGTAGCGCAATAATCTGGGACAATGTTGATTGTGCAAATGTTGCAGATACTCTTCAGTGACTGTGCAAATGGGGCAGATGCTACTCTGGCATGAGTGGCGAGTATTGGTCAACAACAAATATGCAAATAGTGCAGCGTGGCTACTACAGTGAGTGCACAAGTAGTATATAATTGGCCCGACAGAAATGTGACAACAAACTCAGACAAAAGAAATTGGCAGCATGTTCCAATGGAATTGTAGGTTAGCTGTTTAAGAAGTTGATTGCAAGAGGGAAGAAGCTGTTGGAATGTCTGCTCGTTCTAGTTTGCATTGATCGGTAGCGCCTACCTGAGGGAAGGAGCCGGTGACCGGGATGTGGAGGGTCCGAGAGGATTTTGCAAGCTCTTGTCTTAGTTCTGGCAGCGTGCAAGTCCTCAAGGGTGGGTAGGGGGGGGGTCCTCTCGATCTTTTCAGCAGTTTTGATTGTCCGTTGCAGTCGGAGTTTGTCATTTTTGGAGCAGCACTAAACCAGACTGTGGTGGAAGAACATAGGACAGGTTCGATGACCGCTGTGTAGAACTGCCTCAGCAGCTGCCGTGGCAGGCCGTGCTTTTTCAGAAGCCGCAGGAAGTACATCCTCTGTGAGGCCTTTTTGAGGACGGAGTTGATGTTGATCGCCCACTTCAGGTCCTGAGAGACTGTAGTTCCCAGGAACTTGAAGGTCTCGACGGTTGACACAAGGCAGTTGGACAGCGTGAGGGGCAGCTGTGGCGAAGGATGCCTCCTGAAGTCCACGATCATCTCTACGGTCTTGAGCGTGTTCAACTCCAGGTTGTGTCGGGCCGCACCACAGCTCCAGCCGCTCCACTTCCTGTCGATATGCAGACCGTCCTTGATGAGGCCGGTGACAGTGGTGTCATCTGCAAACTTCAGAAGTTTGACAGCCGGGTGCTTTGAGGTGCAGTCGTTCGTGTAGAGAGAGAAGAGCAGCGGAGAGAGGACACAACCTTGGGGCGCTCGGTGCTGATGCAAATCCACTGGCAGATGGCAGGCGAAACGCTGAGTTGGAGAAGTTGGATGAAAGGAGTTCAGGGATGATGGTGTTGAACGCTGAGCTGAAGTCCACGAACAGGATCCTCGCGTAGGTCCCTGCACTGTCGAGGTGTTCTAGGATGAAGTGCAGTCCCATGTTGACTGCATCATCCGCAGACCTGTTCGCTCGGTAGGCAAACTGCAGGTGGTCCAGCAGGGGTCCTGTGACGCTCTTGAGGTGGTCCAGCATGAGACGTTCAAAGGACTTCCTGACTACAGATGTAAAGGCGACAGGCCTGTAGTCATTTGGACCCGAGATCGGAGGTTTCTGGGGGACTGGAATGATGGTGGAGCGTTTGAAACAGGATGGAACTTCGCACAGTTCCAGAGATCTATTGAAGATCTGAGTGAAGACTGGAGCGAGCTGGTCCGCGCAGACTTTGAGGCAGGATGGGGACACATGGTCCGGGCCTGCCGCTTTGTTAATCTTTTGTTGTTTGAAGATCCGTCTCACATCCTGTTCGTGGATGGTTAACGCAGAAGTCAGAGGTGTGATTGTGGTCAGTGGTGCGGCTGGGTGGATGTGGGGTGTGAAAGTGCCCTTTTCCAATCTGCAGTAGAAGGTATTCAAGTCATTTGCTAGTGTACTATTGTTCTCAGCTTGGGGTGATCGTCGCTTGTAATTGGTCAGCGATTGGAATGCATGCCAGACTGATTTATAGTCGTTGGCGTTAAACTGTTTTTCCAACTTTGCTGAATAGTTTCTCTTTGCAATGTTAATTTTCTTAGTCAGCTGGTTTCTAGTGCGATTATACAGGGCCCTGTCCCCGCTTTGATATGCGTCCTCCCTAGCTTGGCGAAGTTGCTTAAGTTTGGCAGTGAACCACGGCTTGTTGTTATTGAATGTGCGAAATGACTTTGTTGGTAGACAAACCTCTTCACAGAAACTAATAAGATGTGACAGTGTTCCGTATATTCATCCAGGCTGCCAGCTGAATTTTCAGACACTCCAGTCTGTGCAGTCTAAACAGCTTTGAAGTTCTATCTGTGCTTCATTGGTCCACTTTTTCACTGTTTTCACTGTAGGCTTCGCGCATTTAAGTTCTTGCCTGTATGTCGGTATTAAGTGAATTAAGCAGTGATCAGACGAGCCCAGTGCTGCACGAGGTTTAGCCCTGTGATTGGCTGGCGACCAGTTCTGGGTGTACCCCGCCTCTCGCCCGAAGATACTTGGGATAGGCTCCATCACGCTCGCGACACTAGTGAGGATAAGCGGTACGGAAGATTAATGAATTAATGAAACAAAGTTACCTTTGTCTTGTATAAGAGTCACATATTTGGGGGTAAAAGTTTTAAGAAAGAGTCAAACTTCTTCAGAAAAAGTCAACTTTTGTAAGAAAGTCATTTTTTAAGTAAGCCTCGTTAAAAAAAAAAAAAAAAAAACAGGTCACATTTTTCAACGATGAGACACTTTTTTTTTTTTTTTTTTAAAGTCACATTTTTCAAGAGTCCTATTTCTTCAGAAAAAAGTCAAATTTTCGAGTCACTTTTTTTCAAGAAAAAAAGTAATTTTTCAAGAATGTCATATTTGTCATTCTTATTTTCTAAAAAAAAAAAATTGAGTCACATTTTCCAGTGTCATTTTTAAAGAAAGAAAAACGATACGTTTTCACACAAATACAGTACATTTTTCTCAAACCATGACAAAATAACCTAAGAAATGCAGAAATGCCTCTTTTCCAGTGGGAACAACCCCTGTCCCTTACGCACACCTTCAATTTAAAATTTAATATTTCCAGCACACTGTCTCCCTGCACATACCCTCAAAACATGCTCTCACAAAACTTTCAAAATGTGAACAAAACGTGACAAAAATAATGAAAGAGATGAAAACAAAACAAAGTTGGCACACCCCTTTCCCCTGCTCTGAAGTGAACCTCTGTGCCTGTCTTGACCTCCTGTTTCCAGGTGCAGTCGCTTCCAGTCGGAGATCAAGCGCCTGAAGATTTCGTCTCCGGTGCGCGTGTGCCAGAACTGTTACTACAACCTGCAGCACGAGCACACCGCCGCCAACGACGAACACAAGAACTGAGCGCACCCCCACCCCCACCCAGCAAGGTGTTTATAATGTACATACATGTAACCACGGCCTTTTTAACTCCAACCACACACCCACAAAAAGGTAAAATGTAAAATAGCGGACGTGAAAAAGATATGAATGTCACTCATGAATAATAATGTCACTCGTTATGCAAAATTGTCTCCACGTTTTGTTTTTTTGCCAAATTGTTGAGTTGCTGCTTCCTGAAGAGACTGGATGGAGGGACATGTTCAAATATCATATCTTATATCTTAAAATAACTTTATTAATAATGTCTGGTCAGTCTTGAGTAAGTGTACAGGATTTTCTACAAAAAGGGACTTTCTTCTTGTATGTGTTTTTTTTTTTTTTTTTTAATATAAATATATATGATTTGTTGACTGTGCCCACAGGCGTGATTATCATCGTCATCGTCATCACGTTGATTAATCATGTAAAAAACAAACTTGTTCCATATGCTTCTTGATGTTGTTTAGGTTGCAAACAGCAGGAATGTGCACACATTTAAACACATCTTTACTTGTTTTGTTTTTTTTACGTTTTGAACCTGGTTGCAGACAAAAAAATAATGCAAATCAGTTGAAAATAATGACAGAATATGTCATGAATGAATTGAAATATTAATCGTGAAAAAAAATCTACATTTGTTTGGGACGATTTTTTTTCCCCAATAAAGAACTAAGTCAGTTTTCTTCAATTTGATTCACGTAATATTGAAACTTTTACAGACTTTAATCGGGTAATATGAGTGTTTTTTTTTTGCTAGGGAAATATCGTAATATTCCAAATTTCTTTCTTGTAACTTACCTTTTTTTGAAAATTTTACTTCTTGAAAAAATGTGTCCTAAACGTAGTCTGTCATGTTGATATTTATAGAAAAAATATATAAATTGAATTTGGAATGTTACGATTTCTTTTCTCTGAAAATTGTCACTTTTATCTTGGAATATTACACTTTTTTTCCTCCTAAAAAGTTGACTGCAATATTATAATATTCAAATTGTGTTTTGAATTTTAATCTTGTAATATTACAGTTTTAATTCCATATTGATTTCCTTTTTCTTTCTTTAAAAGTGTTTCCCCCCCCCTTGTAATGTTAACTTTTTTATTTAAAAAAATAATATATATTTATCTCATAATTTTATGAATGCTTTTCTCACAAAAATGTTACTAATAGCGTAATATTCAAACTTTTTACTCCTAAAACATCTGACTTAATTCTTGTAATATTACGACTTTTTTCTGGACTTCTTTTCTTTAATCTCATGCAAGTAATATTACAACTTTTTTTCTTTAAAAACTACTATAACTAATCATATACTACGACTTAAAAAAATACTATTTTCATGAGAAAATGTTTTTTTGTAAAAGACCAAAAAAAAGACTTGAATCTCAAAATAACAAGTTATTTCTGGGGGGGAAATGGCTATTACGAGAATAGTCAATTATATTGTTTCTTGATTTTTTTACTTAATATTACAACTTTTTTCCTCCTGAAAGTATGATTTTTATATATATTTTTTTGTAATTTTACCACTTTTTTTCTTTAAAAATATGAACTTGAATCGCGGAATGTTAGTAATAATATGAATATTAGTTTGTTTCTCCAAAAAATACTTATTTTTTCTTGACAAATATGGCTCATCATATATTACAACTTCGAGAAAAAAAAGTTTTTTTATGTAAAAGACGTTTACTCAAAAAATAAAAAAGTATTAAAAGAAAATCTGACTTTTTTTCTCCTAACTTTACATTTCTTACCCCCGAAAATCTATATTTTTTTGTTGTTGGCTTAAATCTTGTTGTTTTACAATTTTTTCCCACAAAAAAATATAACAATAATTTTTTCCCCCTCCCTACAAATGCAACTTTCTTCTAGTAACGTTTCCAAGTGTCCTTTTTAAAGTGACCATTAGAGGACGCCAAATCCCAAGTGACACTCGAGCCTCTTTACACATTGCTCTTTATCAGATCATGAACCCTCTTGGTTTTGATTGGATTTGATTGGCGGCCATGAAAAGATGAGGTGGCTGCAGCCAGGTTCAGACCCACGCACACACACGTTCACGCGCACACTGTGGTGGCAGCATTTGTTGGTGACGTCATTGTGTTGGACGTCCTTGTCAATCAGCAGTGTACAAAGAGCTTTTTTTTTTTTTTTAGTAGACTTTTAGTTTTTCTATGAAATGTTAGCGTGGTTCCTAATGACATTTCACATGTACAAAGTATTTATGCGAAGATGGCTGCTTTTACATTTTGGTTTTTTAAAAAGGAAGATTGTTGCATGAATACGGCGGACTGACTTTGTGCATCAGTACCACAACATCAACAACAACAAGACTTTCTTCTTGTCGCCATTGTCGTCTTTTTTTTGTGCGTTTATGTCGCATTTTGCAAGTAAAAGACACTTTTTTTTGTGGGCTGGGCCCCACACTCGACACTCACAAGGACAAGAAGACACTACCACCTGCCCGCCTGCTGGACTTGTGGAAAAAGAAAAGACAGTAGCGTGTGGCTTCTGGGTGGTTTCTGCTATTAGAAGACTTTGCGAGTATCTGCTGTGCAATCTGTGCTACATGAATGTTTCTTCTTCTTCTTCTTCTTCTTGTGTGTTTGTGTTCACAAGCCACAAACCATGTTGTAAAAAAAAAAGAAATCTTACTCCTTTGTCATCGTCATGGAAACAGGATGTTACAAAAATGCAATAGAGCTGATACTTATTCTTTAGCCTTTCAATAAATTGCTGTTTACCACCAAATGGCTCGTTCATTTACATAAGTAAAGACAAAGTAAAAACATTTCAAGAAAAATGATCAAAATTTTCAAAAAAAAAAAACTTTCACATTCTCCAGAAGTTTTTTTCAAATTTTTCAAGAAAATTTCAACATTTTTCAAGTCACTTTCAAGTGTAAGGATCGTTTTTGAAGTCATCTTTTCAAGCAAGTCGCATTTCTTCAGAATTTTTTTTTTCCAAGTCAGATTTTTCAAGAAAAATTACCATCTGTCAAGAATCACGTTTTTTAAATTCTTTTTTATGGGAAACGTTTGAAAGAAATCGACATTTTTCAGGAAAAGTCACAAAAAAAGTTTTTAAAAAATCAATTAATGAAGTCACATTTCAAGAAAAAGTTAGCATTTGACCCGATTGTCACATTTTTTAAAAAGTAAATCTTACTTTCAAGGGGGGGAGACACCTTTTGAGGAAAGTGACATTTTTCAAGAAATCTATTTTTTTCAAGAATCAAGAGTCACATTTTTAAAGTATTATTTTCCATGGTAATTAGCTGTGTTTTTAAAACAAAAAAGTCAAATTAATCAAGAATAAGTCAATTTTTGAGAAAAAAGTAAGATTTTTCAATACCGTCAATTTTTTTCAAAGATGTCACTTCTTTCTCTGCTATTAGAAGACTGCAAGTATCTGCTACGCAATCTGCGCTACATGAATGTTTCTCCTTGTGCGTGTTCACATGCCACGAACTTGAAAATTTAAACAAAAAAATCTCATACCTTCATCAACATCAATGGAATCAAAATGTTAAAATAATGCAAGAGAGCTGAAACCTTTTCTTAAGCCTTTTCAATGCATAATTGCTGTTTACTAGCAAGGTCTGTCACATAAATTTTCAAGAAAAAAGTTTAATAGTTCAAGAAAAAGCATTTTTTTCAAGAAACAGGATTTTTTTAAAAGTCAACAATTTCAATAAAAGTCCATTTTTTCAAGAATAAGTTCGTTTTTTTAAGTACAATTTTCAAGAGAAGTAATTTAAAAAAAAATCTTTTTTTAAGAAATTCACATTTTCAACTGTTTTTTTTCTCCAGGGGAAAAAACACGTTTTTAAGAATGAAGAATTCAAGCAAAAAATTAAAAACATTTCAAGAAAAAAAGCTCATATTAAAAAATAAGAGACCCCCCCCCCCAAGAAAAGTCAGATTTTCAAGAAAAAGTCAGATTTAATAAGAAAAACACATCAAGAAGTCACATTTTCAAAAGTCACATGATCAAGAAAGTCACATTTTTAAAGAAAACCAATTCACTTTTAAAGATAGAGAAAGTCTTATTTTCAGGGGGGGGGGGGGGGCTGATATAAAAAAAACACTACTTTAGTCTTGTAATGGTGCAACTTTTTTCTAGAGAAAATATTACTTTATTTGCATAACTACAATTTTTTTTCTAAAAATACAAATGTATTCATGAAATTACACTTTGTTACTGTAAAAAAATATAACTATTTCCCCCACAAACTTAAAACCTTTTTAAAGTCAACTTTATTTTCACAATATTAAGTTTTTCTTCTTGAAAAAAAACACTGTATGAATAATAAAATGAATACATAAATGTGTACAAAATAATCATTTCAACTTCTGAAGGAGACGTTTGATTCATTTCGGAGTCTGATTTTGGTTGCTAAGTGACGTCAGAAAGCGTCTCGCGCATGCGTACACATCATCTGCAGTCAGGACTCGGGAATAACTGCGGCAAACGCGCGTCAAGATGACGCTTGGGGCGCCATACCGGAAGCAAAATCGTTTTACTCACCAATTTATTGGCAATATTAAGTAATGTAACGCCTGTTGCTTTACTTTGAAAGTCCCCACTTAGGAAGTGGTTTCCTCGCAGTGCCGCTACCTGGACGGCGGACTGCAGTGATAAACACGAACACGCAGTCAGTCAGTCAGCCTTAACAGGCAGCCAACGGCGACGTCAGTCTGTGGAGCTTTTGGACATCTATCGCTGCTCTCCTCTCCTTTCACTGGCTTCTCTCACTCGCTGCTCGCGGCCTTTGACGCTTCGAAACCGGGGACGCTTTTTTTGACGTTTGACCAAGCGTTCAAGGAATAACCGACGCGAGAGCGAGTGAGCGGCCGTCCTCGCGAACCTCCTCTCCCCGGCTCCCCTCACCTCTCCTCGGGGGGCGGCTTACTCCAAGGTCCCGGCGGCTGAGGCGACATGACTGAGCTCCGGCGGCGAGGGGGCGGCGGGGAAGACCTGGACAGCACGGACAACATGAGCGATAAGGTAAATAAAAATAAAACAATGAAATAAATTTGCTTCCGCGTCGATTGGACAACTCGGTAGAGTAGAGGTTGTCAACCCGAGACGGGACTCGACGGGAGGCTAATTATTAGCCTGTTAGCTTGTTAGCGAGCTAAATGGCTAATCCGTCCACTCGTCTAAAAATAGTCTCCCTCGCTTTGATTCAGTGTTTACAACACAACTTCCACACTTCTCTCAACGCTCACATATTACGCCATTTAGTCATGAAATTACAGATTTTCACACACTAAGATGTTTTTATTTTAAACAAGAAACACAACCCAAAATATTTGAAGTTGACTCCGTGTGACTGTGCAGTTAAAAATAACAACAATAATAAATTTTTTAAAAAACTATTAAAAAAAACATATCTGAAGCTGATACAAAGTGCTGCTGCACATAAAGATCATTCATAAAACAAACGGCTATTAAGGCTGCATACTAACAATTATTTTAATAATTGATTATTCTTCCAATTAATTGATAAATCAGATTTTTTTTTTTAAAAACATCTTTTGATTTCCATCCCTTTACTCAACCATATGACAATGCAGAAAACAGACAAAGCAAAAATGTATTACGATTGTTTGGTCCATAACATGTCAGAAAATAGGCAAAATGTTGATCATTGTTTTCAGAAGTAAAAGCAGAGGTTTGAAAATGTCTTTCGATTTAACACAAAGATAATCACTACTTTCATGGAGGTCTACAGAAATCTGAGGATATTTACTCTTGAGATGCTGAAATGTTGACAATTTTAAGTTTAACATTGTCTCAAAAGAATTAATTGATCATCAAAATAGTCAAATACATTGATAATCAATTAGCTTTCAATTAAATGATGAATTGTTGCACCTCTAAACACAATAATGAAATAATAACAATAAACAAATAACTAAAATAATAAATAACATTTTCTCTACTATCAACAATGTATTTCTTCAAAAACATAAATCCAGTCCGTAACATGTAAACACGTCCCCTGGGTCTTTAGACCAAACTGTCACAATCTTTACGTTGATCACCTGATGTTCTGCTAGTGGACTGTTGGTGGTAAAAAAAAAAAGAAGAAGAGAGAAAACAAAAGACAAAAACACTTTAAATCAAAATGTATTATTTATTTATTTATTTTTAAAGTCGCCATTTTATGACAGTAATTTTATCTTTAGAAATTGTCTTTAGAAAGTCACAATTAGGAGAATAAGATGCTTTAAAAAAAGTTTAGAAAGAAACTGATAACTTACTAACCTTACAAGTATTCTTTTGTTTTTTTTCAGGCAAAAGTTATAAAACTAAAGTATGAGGGTTTTTGTGTCATTCTAAGAGATTACTCTTAGAATAATAATCAGGGTCTATATTGGGAGGAAATAATGTTTTTGTCAGTAAGTTCAATAGAAAAAATAAGTTTGCAATATTTAAAGGACAAAATATTACTTTTTCTGAGACTGTTAAACAAATGGAGTGAAGTCATTGGAAATTTACAAGAATGAAGTTTTGTGAAACTGTCTTAATCTTAGGCAAATAGTCATATTTTTTTGAAAAAAAACCTTTTTTTTTTTTTTTTAAAAAAAAGAGTGAAGTTTGCTTGCAGAGTTATTTTTACACACTGAACGTGCGTTTGCTTCTTTTGCACCACATTGATATGCTCCTCCCACCTCGGTCCTCTTCAGCAGGTCATTGGCGCGCTCCCGTTCGTCAAAGATGTGCGGCGACCTTGTACGGCGGCCAGCGGCGTGCCCGTTCCCCCATTACTATCATTGTGAAGCACAAGTCACCAAGAGCTGGATTGTTGGCCCATAAATTGGGAATGTGAGCTGAGAGGGGACATATGTGAAAATTCAAACAGAGTGCAGTATTTGGAGGTTAGGCACGTCATCAGCTCTAATTCATTCAAATTGAAACTGCCATGAAGCCGGGGGCAGCCAAGCGTGACATCCTTCAATGTCTTACTGTCATTGTGAAGACAATTCACCAAGCGTTGGATTGTTGGACCACAGTTTCATAAAAAAATAAAGTAAGTATTGTTATAGACTGTATTTGTATGGCTTAGACCCGCTTGCTGAAAACCCAGAAATGGTGGGTTTGATTGTTGGCCCTCTAATAGGGAATTTGAAATCTAAATCGGAAGGGGGGGTGGGTGAAAATAAAAAGAGAGGGGCGTATTTTGAGGTTATGCTCACCATCCGCTCCCATTGATTAAAATTGAACTTGCCACGATTGTCATCGCGGGCAACAATGAATGCAAGCTTCGCTAATTTAATCCAATGTCTTATCATACATTGGGAATACAAAATATTGTTGTAAAACACAATATATGTTTACTTAATCGACTGCATTTGTTTGGTTCGGTAGCAGTTGAGGCTCGCTCGCTTAAAACCCGGAAATTCCGTTTTGCCGTTCAGTTGCGTGGGCAGGCACTTGTATAACGTGTTAACTTTTTACGTCACAAATACACACACAAATCTGATGCAGTCATTTTGCCAGCCGTTTATCGTCTTTTGGATTCAGTTGACAAACTGCATAGTTTCAGAATTTAAACCATGTCACAGACTCATTTGACCTATGTTATGCATAAAACTATAGGAAATAAATGGATTCTGATGCCATGAGACCTTTTAATAGAATTAAATCAATTTTTTTTGAAAAGTTTTCAAGAAAACAATTTTTTGGGGGGAGAAAGGTTCTAATCATAAGAGCATAAAGTCCTGTTTTTTATTACAACTATTCTAAAATAAAACATTTTTATTCTAACATACACACATCTCTCTATCTAATATACTTTTCCATTTATATTCACATATATCAAATAGGCTACTATTTATTATTCCTGTACAGCCTGGTGTTATAAATATATTTTGCTGGCTGTTAAGTGCCACTGTGCTCCTGGAAAACCTGAATCTCCACTTTGTGCGCCTTATTCTATTCTGTTCTCCTCAATTCAGTTCATATGTTATATTATGTTCTGCTGTTAATTTAGCTCCATTTGTAATGATAAATATGTGCAATAAATATCAGGCGAGACGAGGTCAAGAGTTGGCGGGATACCGGGGGTTGAGCTTCTACCTTGCTCCGGAGGGTGTGGTGGTGGCCTCGGTGGAACCAGATTGCCTCATTGAGGTTGGAACCAGTTGGACGAGTGAGGAAGATTTCTAACATGTGAAAACAACATTCAGACGAAAAAAAGTTTACCTAGATATTAAACTGAAAATGGCCAAAATCCCTGAAAAATGACGCCTTCAAACCAAACTGGCTGACTACTTGTGCATTTCACAGCGTAGGTGCTATGATGATTTTTGTGTGTCCTGTCATGAGGAAAACATGCCGGATTTCGTGACAATTGGACGCACTGTTGCCGGATGCCATTATTTTCAAATAAGGATGAGAACTATTAATTGGAAAAAACGTATTGATGCATGAATAAAAAATGGAGGATTGATGAAACATTCCTGATCCGATACCAGTGTCTTTGGGGCCTTGGTGGAGGTCAGAGCTGCTGCGCTTTCTGCCACTTCATCACCTGATTGTTGTTTGTGTTGAAATGTGATCATGTCATGTGATGATGGCAGCAGCAATGATTATTTCCACTCTTGATTTTGTGATGAAAAGAACCCAATATATGAATGAAGGAATGAATAAACAAGAGCTGTGGAGGCTTCCTGGAAGAGGAAACGCAGAAGAAAACATTGCATGGATTTGTTTTCCCCCATAGGAATGCCATACTCAGGGAAATAAGTAGTTGTAACATTACCAAAATGAAGTTGCTTTTTTTTTTCTTCAGACAAAAAGTTGTAATGAACAAAATAAGTACTTAACATGTCACCATTTTTCTCACTAAATATATTTCCAAAGGTGCTATTGACCTGAAAATTTCAGCAGATGTTGGGAACAACCCAAGTAATCCATACATACAAAGTAGTAGAACAAATAAGATAAGAAATTAAGTCCCATCACTGCTAATCTGTTCTTTACTTTCACGTTTGTCAATGTCAGTCGCTCAAACATTTGTTTGCTTTGTGTGTGTAGGAGGGCGAGGAAGACAGGTTGTTGGGCCTGCAGGGCGACATGGAGGGCGAGTGCGACGTGGACACCAAGGCGGACGCTGCGGAGGTACCAGCGTCCACGGCAGACACTGATAACACACCACAGTGTCTCAACAAGGCTCTAGAGGGACTGCACCCGAGGTACGCCTTTTGACTTTTTTACACACAACCCAGCTCTGCACAGTCACTTTGCAAACAGACAAATGGAGAAACGCAAATTCGAGCCGTCAATTTTGCCTTGGGGGAGGTCTTTCACGAAGGGGCCCTTAACGGCAGACAGTTTTTAACCGAAAAAGGTACAAAACCTCGATGTTTAGCCTGGAAACCCAAAGGCATGAAAACAAAACGCACAAAGTGACATCGCCAACTAGAGGCCCGGCATGCACATAACACTCATTTCCTTTCTTTTTGCGTCGCTTTCAAAACAAACTTTATTTGGCATTATTTTTGTTTTGCTTTTGCTTTGCATGCTGACATAGCCAAAAATATTCCTGGAACTATTATTATTTGTTTTCAGGACAGAAATATCAGCTTGTGTTGTTCCTTCCGTCTTGCATATTTTGAACATTGTGTAACTAAATTAATGTATGTTGTTGTTGTGTCCACAGATGGAAAAACTACTGGATCCGAGGAGTTTTGTCCCTTGCCATGATTTCTGGCTTCTTTCTCATCATCTACCTGGGACCAATCGCTCTCATTTTGATTGTATGAATCCTTTTCTTTTACTGGACTTTCTTATTATTACTGCGCCAGCAATAATGAGTGAATCTCCTTTTTTTCGGGTCAGCACACCTTAAAACATACCAGTTTTTATAAGCCCGGTGGAAATTTTAGGGTTGCCCAACTCGAACCCCCAAAACTCAGTAAAAACTTGAAAGTTGGAAAAAAAAAATGAGACCCTAACGCCAGTTTGGCCCATCGACACACAAATGGGTGCAGAACAAAGTCTCAAAGCACCATGTCCGGAATTGAACAGAAATCAGCCATTTTGGTTTGAAGGAGCCATTTTGGCTGAATTCCAGGCCTCATACTTTGACTAAATCACCTTTTTGGGAGGCTTTATCATTAGTCCTGCAACAAAATTATTAAAATAAAATGTCTTTTTATGGGCTTTAATTATTATTAGTATGTGACTAAATTGCCGGTTTTGAGAGGCTTTAATTGTTGTTATTATTATTATTATGACAAGTCAACTGTCTTTTTGTGGGCTTTAATACTTATTATTCCGGCAGCAAAAACATTTTGTCAGCTTTAATTATTATTATTAGTCCTGTGACTAAGTCGCCTGTTGGAGAGGGTTTATTATTATTATTTTGGCAACTAATTTGTCTTTTTTTGGGTGGGTGGGGGGAGTTCAATTCATATTGCTTTTCTGGTTACTTAATTGCCCTCTTGGGATTCCTTAACTCTTACTATTATTCTGACACCCTAAATTTTCTATTTGGGGGGCTCTATTTCTTCTTACTATTCTAGCAATTAAATCACCTTTTGGTAAGAGCTTTAATTCTTAAATATATTCCAGCAACCAAATCATATTTTTGTGAGGCTTTAATTCTTCGACAAAATTTTCTTTTGGGATGCTTTAATGATGCTTTTTTTACTATTCAAACCTAATTGCTTTTTGGGAGAATGGAGTCTTTAATTCTTACTATACCTTAAACTGAATTGCCTTTGGGGCAGCCTTTAATTCCTGTTATTATTCCAATGACTAAATGAAATTTGGGGGGGGTCCTATCATTCCAGCAATTAAATTGCTAATAAGTCTTACTATTGCAGCGACTAAATCACTTTTTATGCTGGGCTTAAAATGATAAACTAAATACTTGTCTGTGGTTGTAGGTGATGACGGTGCAAATCAAGTGTTTCCAGGAAATCATCACAATCGGCTACAAGGTCTATCGCTCCTACGACTTGCCCTGGTTCAGGACGCTCAGCTGGTGAGTAGAGGAGGGCACACAACACACACACACACACAGAGTAGAGTGCTAGCACTGGGTTCAAAGATCACTGCTCTGTTGGAAGTCAAGGAGCGTGAACGGATGTTCACGTTGAACACCCACATAGTGTGCGTGTGTTGAGTTTTGCGTTCATGCACATGTATGTTTTGTGGGATGATTAAATGTGTAAAATCCCATTTTTGGAAAAAAAAAACTTAAACCCACATGTGCGCTTATGTGTGTGAACGTGTTGTGGACTGATTAAGTCCCTGGAATCACAGATTGTGTGTGTGTTGTGGGTTGATTAAATCCTTAAAATCACAGCACCAAATATGTTTGTTTGTTGTGGCATGAGTGTATCTGTGTCTTTTGTGTTGTGGTATGTCTAAATGCCTAGAGTCCGAGATATGCACAAACTACTTCCGCATTTGGAAAATCACGTAAAAGCACTTCAGCAGCGCTTGGGTGAATGGGGAAGGGGATCGTTTCAAAGCACCTGTAGGAACTTTTTGTTTTTGTTTTTTTTAAACACAAGATATCGCCACAGAGCCACTAAAGATGACTATCCGTTATTTGGGATTTGTACATGTTTCCATGGATGATATCATATTTGTATAAATAAATTGTGTATTTACTTTTGTCTGAAGACACCAGCCATAAAGAAAACAAACATTGTAGCAAGTTCGGCTTCAAACAATCATTTCATCACTCCCAGTTATGATCATTAGCATAGCACACAGAGGAAGTCAGCTATTATGTGTTCCGCGTTGGTCAAGTGACGTTCAGCATATAGCAATTTGCAGCATAAAATGCGTATGTACGTGTTTTAAAAAACACGTACATACAAAAAAATCTCTGCATAAAAGTGTGTGTGTGTGCTGTGGGATGATTATAAATGTTGATGTGTGAGTTTTGTGGTATATTTATATGATTCTAAAGGTGTATGTTTTGTTGTGTTGAGGTACTTCCTGGTGTGTGTCAACTACTTCTTCTACGGTGAGACACTGGCCGACTACTTTGGCGCTCTGGTGCGGAGAGAGGAACCTCTGCAGTTCCTGTCTCGCTACCACAGATTCATCTCGTTCGCCTTGTACCTGGCAGGTAAGCAAACCTGCACGTGCCTTTTGAGCACTCACCACACCCCCAGATCTGCTTCAATGTTTTGATGCAACTTTTCTGACCTAAACTGTTCAATTTAATACTCAATTTTCACTTTTCATACTTAAAATCCTCATCTGCAACATGTCAAATTGAGGTGCGCTGTGGTTATGCTGGCTGGCTGGCTAATGCTCATGGTAATGGCGTGGTACGCTGCGCTTTTTTTAGCGAGCTAAATTAACACTAATGGTGTTTTTCTAAAATGGAATGCTGGAGTCATGTTAGCTGGCTAAATATAACTGGTGGTAAAATGCGTGCTGGTCATGCCAGCTGGCTAATGTTGCATGAAAAATAAATGATGGCTGTGGTCATGTTGCTTGGCTAAATCTAAAACTTAAGAGGAATATGTTAAAGTGGTTGAACCTAATTTATGGTATCTGTAAAATTGAGCTGCACTGTAGTCTGCTAAAGCTAACGTGTATGTAAACTAAAGGTATGCTGTGGTAATGCTAGCTTGCTAACGTTAATAATGTGGTATGCTGTGGTCATTGTAGCTGTCTCAAAGTAATGGTTTATATCAAATACATATACGCTCTGGTTCGCTAGCTAAATCTAATTTAAATGGTGTGCTGCGCTGTTGTCATGCTAGCTGGCAAAATCTGACACTGACAGTTCATGTATAATAGAGGTGTGCTGTGGTTGGTTGAGCTGACAAAAGCTAACTTTATGGAAAATACAAATGCACTGCAGCTACCTGGCTAAATCTAATGCTAATAGTGTTGTGTGTTGTGGTCATTCTAGCTGGATAAAGCTAACACTTATGCAATATTTGTACAATAAAGGTGCACTGTGGTTGTGTTAGCTAGCTAAAGCTAACACTAATGGTGTTAATGGTGAAAACACACACTAATGGTGTTTTTCTAAAAATGGAATGCTGGAGTCATAACATTAATTGTGTGGTGTGCTATGATTATGCTCGCTGTCTAAAGCTGAGGCTGTACATAAGCCAAATCGTGTGTTTCGTCCTATAAGACTACAAACATGGTACCGTGTACAACAGGCTCTATGAGAAAGAAACATACATCATGAATCCTGTCACCTTAATCATGTCGTCTTGGACATTTTGATGTCTTCTCTCTTTGACGTTGACGGCACGTTTTCTCTTTTTTTGTAGGTTTCTGCATGTTTGTGCTGAGTTTAGTGAAGAAACATTACCGCCTGCAGTTTTACATGGTGTGTATACAAACAGCAATGCTAACCACTAACGCTATACACAAGCTGTGTCATATTGTTTATTCAACGACTAATTGATTGACAAAGAATCTGCATATAGTCGTGCTTTTGATGCACTGTCAATCAAATATTGGACTGAAATGCATGTCACCACATTCCAATTCTGTGACACTTTGTGTGTAAAAATGTGTGTGTGATTGTGTGGGTGTGTGTTTGCCATTCTAGTTTGCGTGGACCCATGTGACGCTGTTGATTGTGGTGACTCAGTCACACCTTGTCATTCAGAACCTGTTTGAAGGAATGATCTGGTAAGCCATGCATAATGTTTACTGTGTTCAGCGAATTGGGATCGAGCCCTGCCGTGAATATCTGCCAATAATTAACATCTCTCCGAAAAGGGGTTTCTAATTGCCTATCGATGGCACAGAATGGTGACAAAGCACTTAAAATGGAGAGTATTATAAAGCACCATGCATCTAGCATGTACACAACCAAATACCCATGTTACTTAAATGACTATATTCGGTTGTTATATTACTCAACACTTACAAACCACCTTCACATGAGGCGCATCAATATTAATAGTTGGCATACTAGCCTAAATAACAGGCTAGCACAAACTGATGTGACATCATACAAATATGCACACGAGCACTTTATGGTACATCACTTGAACATACCAGTTATTGAATAATTCTAATTATTTTTATGAAATTGTGTTTTAAGGTTCATCGTGCCCATCTCCATCGTGATCTGCAATGACATCGGAGCCTACCTGTTCGGCTTTTTCTTTGGACGAACCCCACTCATCAAGGTGACATACATTAATTTAGATACAAAATCCACATGAAAACACATTCACAAGCAAAATGCAACAGGTGGTGCTATAAAAACTGCTATAAAAATCAGAAGCCGGAAGAAAGTCATGGAAGAAAAAAATAAATAGGAATATAAAATAACCAAATTCAATGACACAACCAAAAAAGTGACACTTTTAACATATGCTTATTACAGCCGCTGTGTGTTTTTTTTTAAATAGAGAGAGAGAGAGAGAGAGAGAGAGAGAATAGGTTTAAAAAAAAAAAAAAAAAAACCATACACACAGCGGCTGCAATAAGTATCAGGTCGCCATTTTTCTCACTAAAGCCCAAGTAATCCATACATACAAAGAAAGTAGAAAAATAAGATCAGAAATTAAGTTGTGGAAGAATGTGAAATGACACAGGGAAAAAGTATTGAACACATGAAGAAAGAGAGGTGCAAAAAGGCATGGAAAGCCAAGACAACACCTAAAATCTATCAATAATCAAACAGCAATTCAGCCCCTTGTCAGTGCAAATGAATATCAGCTGGTTCAGTTCTAACTGATGGCCTACAAAAAGGTCTCATTGCCAAGGTGTGAGTCAAAACACATGATTGGTAAGAGCAGAGCGCTGTCTTTGCGCTGTTCACCTCTTTGTGAACAAGTGCGTGAGAAAATAGTCAAACAGTTTAAGGACAATGTTCGTCAACGTACAATTGCAAGGAATTTAGGGATTTCATCATCTACGGTCCATAATATCATCAAAAGGTTTAGAGAATCTGGAGAAATCACTGCATGTAAGCGGCAAGGCCGAAAACCAACATTGAATGCCCATGACCTTCGATCCCTCGGACGGCACTGTATCAAAAACCGACATCAATGTGTAAAGGATAGGACCACATGGGCACAGGAACACTTAAGAAAATCAATGTCAGTAAATACAGTTCGGTGCTACATTCGTAAGTACTTGAAACTCTACTATGCAAAGCAAAAGCCATTTATCAACAATACCCAGAAACGCCGCCGGCTTCTTTGGGCCCGAGCTCATCTAAGATGGACTGATGAAAAGTGTTCTGTGGTCCGATGAGTCCACATTTCTGCCTACAGTCCAGACCTGTCTCCCATTGAAAATGTGTGGCGCATTATGAAGCGTAAAATATGACAACGGAGACCCTAGACTGTTGAACACCTGAAGCTGTACATTAAGCAAGAACGGGAAATAATTCCACCTACAAAGCTTCAACAATTAGTGTCCTCAGTTCCCAAATGTTGTGATGTTTCGTGCCAATGGCATGGGTAACGCCGGCTTCTTTGGGTCTGAGCTCATCTAAGATGGACTGATACAAAGTGGAAAAGTGTTCTGTGGTCCGACGAGTCCACATTTCAAGTTGTTTTGGGAAATTGTGGACGTCGTCCTCCGGGCCAAAGAGGAAAAGAACCATCCGGACTGTTATGGACGCAAAGTTGAAAAGCCAGCATCTGTGATGGTATGGGGCTGTGTTCGTGCCAATGGCATGGGTAACTTACACATCTGTGATGGCACCATTAATGCTGAAAGGTACATACAGGTTTTGGAGAAACATATGCTTGCTGCCATCCAAGCAACGTCTTTTTCATGAACGTGCCTGCTTATTTCAGCAAGACAATGCCAAACCACATTCTGCACGTGTTACAACAGCGTGACTTCGTAATAAAAGAATGCGGGTACAAGACTGGCCTGCCCGCAGTCCAGACCTGTCTCCCATTGTTGTTGTATTTTACGCTTCATAATGCGCCACACATTTTCAGAGACCCTGGACTGTTGAACAGCTGAAGCTGTACATCAAGCAAGAATGGGAAAGAATTCCACCGACAAAGCTTCAACAATTAGTGTCCTCAGTTTCCAAACGTTTATTGAATGTTGTTAAAAGAAAAGGTAATGGAACACAGTGGTAAACATGACCCTGTACCAGCTTTTTTGGAATGTGTTGCAGCCATAAAATTATAAGTTAATGATTATTAATTAATTAATATATTTTCTTTGTAGTGTATTCAATTAAATATAGGTTGAACATGATTTGCAAATCATTGTATTCTGTTTTTATTTGTTTAACACAAACAACATCCCAACTTCATTGTAATTGGGGTTGTAAATGGTCCTAATTTTCATTTAGTTTTTTGTTTTGTTTATATGACAATGACCTGTCAACCTACATTTTGGGTGTGAAATATGTGGAAAAAAAATAAATGGGGTACTCGCTTTGATGAAAAAAAAAAAGTTCAAAAGAATTTTGGTGAAACTCTAAATGGATAAAATCCCATACGTTATGTTTATATCTGATATTCTTGTGTAAATATCGGCTTCTTCCTTTCTTGGAAACACAGACTTAAAATAAAGGAGAGAAACAGTGGTTTGTGTCCTTACAATGATCAATAGACAATCAATTGAATTGATGAGTTTGTGCAACGGAAACTTGAGGGCAAAGATAAAGCTTGGCCCAGAAAAAAGATAAAGAGGGTAATGTTTTAACAGGAACATGAGACATGATCAACATCAATGAAAACTACTGTGTGTGCGTGTGTGTGTGTGTGTGTGTGTACAGCTTTCGCCCAAGAAGACGTGGGAGGGATTCATCGGAGGCTACTTCTCCACCGTCGTCTTTGGATTCATTGTGAGTGCAGATACACAACACATCTACACAATGTCCACAACATGTAAACTACACCATTTCTAAACTACATCTATCAAATGTGCACATCAACACGTGACTAAATGTACGTAACATCAACACACAACTAACATCTAGACATGGATGCACAACCAAGTGTACACTAACACAACTACATGTACACTACATCAACAAACAATAAAATTTACACACCTACACAACTAAAATTTACACAACACTGTCCTAAACTGTACACAAGACCAACACCCACCTAAATTATACATAATCAACACACAACTTAAGATGGACACACAACCAAATGTACACCAACACTTTTTTTACACATCGTAGACGCAACTACATATAAAGTGGGTACGGAAAGTCTTCAGACCCCCTTAAAGTTTTCACTCTTTGTTATATTGCAGCCATTTGCTAAAATCATTTAAGTTCATTTTTTTCCTCATTAATGTAGCCACAGCACCCCATATTGACAGAAAAAAACTGAATTGTTGAAATTTTTGCAGATTTATTAAAAAAGAAAAACTGAAATATCACACAGCCATAAGTATTCAAACCCTTTGCTCAGTATTTAGTAGAAGCACCCTTTTGAGCTAATACAGCCATGAGTCTTTTGGGGAATGATGCAACCAGTTTTTCACACCTGGATTTGGGGATCCTCTGCCATTCCTCCTTGCAGATCCTCTCCAGTTCTGTCAAGTTGGATGGTGAACAGCCATTTTCAGGTCTCTCCAGAGATGCTCAGTTGTGTTTAAGTCAGGGCTCTGGCTGGGCCATTCAAAAACAGTCACGGAGTTGTTCTGAACCCACTCCTTAGTCTTGTTGGAAGGTGAACCTTCGGCCCAGTCTGAGGTCCTGAGCACTCTGGAGAAGGTTTTCGTCCAGGATATATCCCTGTACTTGACCGCATTCACCTTTCCTTCGATTGCAACCAGTCGTCCTGTCCCTGCAGCTGAAAAACACCCCCACAGCACGATGCTGCCACCACTGTGCTTCACCGTTGGGACTGTATTGGACAGGTGATTTGCAGTACCTGGTTTTCTTCACACACACCGCTTAGAATTCAGGCCAAAAAGTCCTATCTTGGTCTCTCAGATCAGAGAATCTAATTTCTCACCATCTTGGAGTCCTTCATGTGTTTTTTTTTTTGTTTTTTTGTTTTTTTTTTAAAGCAAACTCCATGCGGACTTTCATGTGTCTTGCACTGAGGAGAGGTTTCCGTCGGCCCACTCTGCCATAAAGCCCCGACTGGTGGAGGGCTGCAGTGATGGTTGACTTTCTAGAACTTTCTCCCATCTCCCGACTGCATCTCTGGAGCTCAGCCACAGTGATCTTGGCGTCCTTACCTCTCTCACCAAGGCTCTTCTCCCCCAATTGCTCAGTTTGGCCGGACGGCCAGCTCTAGGAAAGGTTCTGGTCGTCCCAAACGTCTTCCATTTAAGGTTTGTGGAGGCCACTGAGCTCTTAGGAACCTTAAGTGTGGCAGAATTATTTTTGTAACCTTGGACAGATCTGTGCCTTGCCACAATTCTGTCTCTGAGCTCTTCAGGCAGTTCCTTTGACCTCATGATTCTCATTTGCTCTGACATGCACTGTAAGGTCTTATATTGACAGGGGTGTGGCTTTCCTAATCAAGTCCAATCGGTATAATCAAACACAGCTGGACTCCAGTGAAGGTGTAGAACCATCTCAAGGATGATCAGAAAAAATGGACAGCACCTGAGTTAAATATGAGTGTCACAAAAAAGCGTCTGAATACTTATGGCCATTTTGTTCTGTCAATATGGGGTGCTATGTGTACATTAATGAGGGGAAAAAATGAACTTAAATTATTTTAGCAAAAGGCTGCAATATAAAAAAGACTGAAAAATGTAAGGGGGTCTGAATACTTTCCGTACCCACTGTACACCACATCAACACATGACTGAATATACACTCCACTACATAAACACAAAATAAAATGTACACAACGACGTAACTAAAATGTACACAACACTAACACTCTGCTAAAATGTACACATAAACACACAACTTACATGTACACTGATACAACACAGACACAAATACATGTACACGACAACGCACAAACGAATGTAAACAAAAGAAAAACTAATGCATATAACGTAAACACACAAAATGTACATGTTGACATGCAACTAAAATTTACACAACAATGACACACAAACAAATTTCAACTCCGTCATCATACAATAAAATGTACACAACATCGACACAAAGCTAACAACTACATACTATGGCAAGTACACATTTTAATTCCTTGTCATTTTCTTGACTGAATCATAAGATGTGGGTAAAATACCTTTTGATTCTAATCTCAACACTTGAAAACTTTAGTTTTTCCATCTTTTCTAGCAGATAACATTTATTTGTTGTGTAGTTGTCGTCGCTGCTGTCCCAGTTCCAGTACTTCGTGTGTCCGGTGGGCCTGAGTAGCGTGAGCGGCAGCTTGTTCACGGTTGAATGCGAGCCGTCCGATTTGTTTGTGCTGTACCAGTACAAACTGCCAGCACTTGTACGCAACTTGCTGCCTTGGGTAAGTGTCAAACGTCATCTCATACCTACACATTTTTTGTAGATGTACAAAATTAAAGTAAGAAGGTTATCACAATAGTGGAAGCAGATCTCGGTATTTTTTAAAATCTCATACTTTGAAATTAATGAATACGGTGGAAGGTCATTTTTGTATTTTTTTAAAATTTTAATTAATAAGGGAACCAAATAGTTGAAATAGGTCTCAATATTTTTGTAATTTATTTATTGAAATAATTACGTATGTCTTTTTTTTTTTTTTTAAATGAATAAGGTTAGAAAATATATTGCAATAAATTAAGGTAACAATTGTATTAGTAACATCCGAGTATTTATTTTTCTTATAAAATGTGATTTTTTTTCTTTTTAATTTAATAGAATTGTAAAATTAAAAATAAATTAAATTAATGCAGTTGATATGATTAATTTAAAAAAAAGTAATGTAACCAATATTGGAAATGGCAATAGAAAGTAATGTAACTGATATTAAAACAGCTGAGTCATAAAACAGTTTTGAACTACAGTAATGATGTAAAATATATTTTTAAAATGTAATTGAATAATAAAATACCAAACGTTTCGAACAACACAACTACTTTTAATTTTTTATTTTATTAAATAGCAGTACATAAGGTTTTAACATTTTAACATAACATTTTAAAAATAAAAAAAGTAAAAAACAAAGTAGTAAGGTTTTTAATTCAACTTAAATGAAACAATTAAAATACTTCAATGAATAAGATAACAAAATGTATTTTGTTTTAAGTACAACATAAAAACAATTAAAATATTGAACTTTTTAATTCTAATTAATCTAGCTTCTAAGTTAACAGTTGTTTTTTATTTTTGAGATAAAACAATTTAAAAGGTGTATATATACATATATATTATAAATCATCATAAAAGTGGTTGAAATATTTTAATATAGCATTTTTTTATGAAATAAAAAGCAATTTTTGTAATTTTTTTTTATTGAATTTAAAACAAATGGGAACCAAACCAAATATTTTTACGAGCAAACAATTAAAAACAGCGTGGGGGACCGAGCCCGACCACAAATATTTGATGCTCCCCTATAATTGCCATGAAAAACATTCAGAAAAAAATAAGAATAAGCAGAACGATCAGGTTAAAAAACAAAACAAAAAACAAAGACAACTGGAATAAGCAGAGGTTTCTATGAATAACGGGGATAAGTTCATGAACAAAACCTGAACACATTTTAAAACATTTAATAGTATTTTAATTATTTAGCCAAAATGTTGGGAAACAGCTGCATGACGACATGTTGTAAAAGACATACACATTTTAATGAATTCTGAATACGTACCGGTAATATGTTTTGTTTGCTGGTTTCTTCCTCAGGAAACGATGACATTGTACCCGTTCCAGATCCACAGCATCTTCCTGTCATCCTTCGCGTCGCTCATTGGCCCTTTCGGCGGCTTCTTCGCAAGCGGCTTTAAGCGAGCCTTTAAGATCAAAGTGAATCAGTCGCTCGCTCACTATTGTCTTGTTACGGTGTTAAGTGTTATTTTGGTGTCAAGTTTTACGGTGCTGAACGTAACTGCCACGCTTCTCTCCTAGGACTTCGCCAGCACCATCCCGGGACATGGAGGGATCATGGACCGCTTCGACTGTCAGTACCTGATGGCCACTTTCACCCATGTCTACATTGCCAGCTTCATCAGGTGAAAAGAGAAAAATTAGCCAATAGATACGGGAAGCCTGCTGTTTGGTTTTGAAGCTACAAAACCATTTGTACAATAAGGCCATTTCCGGGGTATTTAAAAGATGAACATCTCGAGAGTATTTAAAAATTCAACCCCCAAAGCTGTCACTTAGCTACATGAATTTTGGTAGACATGTCTATCGTGAGTAGACTCACAAAAATGCCTCAAGAAGCTTTACCTGAAAAGACCGTTACCTATTTTGGTTTGAAGCGGCCATTTAATGTTAATTTTGGTCATTTCCAATGGTCCTATAAATTTTCAGAAAATTCTGCCCCATAACCAGTTTATTTTAGCAACATGAAATTTGGTAGACGTCCATCATAAGTAGTCCATTAAAAAAAGTCTCAAGAAGCCATGCGTGAAAACACACCAGAAGTCTTCCATTTTGGCTCAAAGCTTAACTTGCCATTGTTGTTTTCCGCCCCAGGGGCCCCAACCCGAGCAAAGTCCTGCAGCAGCTTCTGATGCTGCAGCCTGAGCAGCAGCTGAATATCTTCAACACGCTCACCACGCACTTGAAGGACAGAGGGCTGCTGCCCCCCACGGAGTGATGAGGGGGTGGCGACAGGAGAGTGTGTGTGATTGTACAACTATGTACTCAACAACAACACACAAGTGTGTCAAACTGAGGACTCTTCATCTGACTGGAACCCTGCGCTAGCTAAAAACAAAACAAACCAAAAAAAATGCTGTCAAAAATACTGAAAACAACAACAAAGTCTTCCGCCGGTTTTGGAGCACTGCATCCAGCCGCCATCTTTGACCAGGAAGTGGTCGAAGCCCACGTTGCACTGATCCAACAATGAATCAAGTTGGTTAGCGGACTAGCGCATGTGCTAACCGACGACCGGCCACTTTAGCCCGCACACTCAAGTCACCAAAGTAGACCACACACTTGCTATATGCTAATGTGCATAAAAAATGTTGAGCTAATATATAGCTACCCATGATAATATATGCAACAACAACAAAAATCTAACGTAGCATTTCAATGTAGCTCACTAGCATTCACACATTTAGTAAATTTGAACGTTTAGAAGGTGAAAAAAAGTTTTATATTTTAAGAGTAGTTAGACGAGAGCGTCAAATTACATAAAGTTAACAAAACTTTAGATGCTATAATAACGAGTATGTTCTGCACAGGGTGGGAAAATGCTAGCAACTAGCAGAGATACTAAAAGGCTATAAATTCATAGCTAAATTTTATAGTTTTATTTATGAGTAGTTGGACAGGGGCATAAGACACATAAGGCGACAAAACTTTAGACGCAATACAAGTTTCTTCTGCTAGGGAAGTTAGCAGTTTCTTGGCTGTTACTAGTTTTGACTAAATAGTGCTAGCTCATTCTACTAACAACATTTGAGCATGTGTGTGGCTGCAAAACGCTAAACTCTCCCTTTAGCATTTACTACTGAAGTTGAAGAAACACTAAAATGTTCCTACCGCTAATGACGCTAGCCGCACTGAGCGCCCCAAAATGCTAGCAGTTAGCAGAGATGCGAAAAGGATATACAGTAATTAAAATTACACTATTTTTAAAAATTAAAAGTAGTCACTCGTGTTCCTAATTTAGCTTCATTAGCCGCTCAGTCATTGGCTGATGAACAAGTTAATACTGTGACTTGCAGCACCGCTTTTTTAGAGTTTCTCATGCTACGCAAGTTAGCATTTTCTTGACTGCAAGTTTGTCACGTTAAACTACAAAGCACTCATTTGTTCAGCTACACTTGAGCATGTGTGTGTGTGTGGCATAAGGCTAGACTGGCTGCTGTGAAATTGCTAACCCGTTAGCATTGTACTACTGACGAATAAGAACTAAATGTTCTTACCCGCAATTGACGCGAGCCGCACTGATCGCTACTTTTTTTCTAGAGGCTTTTATTTCGTGACATCAAATATATTAAGGATGTTTTTGAATGTAGTTTGCCATGAAGACGATATTTTATGCAAAAGATGTGCAGTTAATATTTTATGCAAATTTTGTCCGAATGTCGATGCGATGTTATGGACAGGGAAAAGGTTTACCAAAGCATTTTTTTTGTTGTCGTGTTTTTTTTTGTTTGTTTTTTTTACTTCCTGCTGCTTTCTTCCAGATGAACTTCGAGTTTTTTTTCCTCCAGGACATTTATTTTTAAAGTTCTACTGGGACCAGACGAGGGTGCTTTATTGTGAAAGCACACCACTTGATTTTGAATATGTCAATATTCATATAAATCATACGGTGTAGGCTTTTCAGACCCAAATTTGAAAAAGTCAAAACGATACGAGGTGTGACAATTAAGAAACAAGACTCACAACTCGAAGCCAATTGGCCGACACATCTCAATGCTGATTTGTTCATTTATCTTGCTCTGCGTGGTTTGTTTTCAACAAACAAACAAAAATGCCGTAGACAGGCTAGCAGATGGCGTCGGTGTAGCCGTGTTATAACCATTGAAGCAAAGAATATTTGAACACAAACGGGGCTGCAACACATGAAGACAGATAATATAACAATACTCAGGCATGTATTCTTTATCCTTTGCGAAGAATGACTAAGATTACTGCAGCCTACGAAGGAGTTGTGACAATCTCGTCCGTCACCATTTACTGTATATCCGTATTTATGGATGGATGGGTTATACTACCCCCAGGTGGCCAAGGCCAAAAGGAGCAGCACAATATACATTAAATTGAAGCAAATAACTTTGCAAAAAACTATTTACATTCTATTTTATTCTGTAATTACTGTATCTGTTTTTAAATTACATTATTTAGTGCTGTTTTTGTTTAAAAAAAAAATGTTTTGGTGGCTGGAATGGATTCAATGTATTTCCATTCATTTTGATGGGGGAAGATGATTTGAGATACAAGTGTTTTGTGTTACAAGCGTGAAAAAAAGCACAGAGTGAGATAATGACATCATAAACATATGGTGGAAAGTGTCCAGATGTTGCAGAACACTGTGACAGCAGTCAGCCTTGTTTCTTTATCGTCACAATTTACACATAAACTTGAAAAATTTTGACTGACAATCTGCTCCCCAATTTTTTTATTTCTATTTTTTTTCCCCAGTTTGGGAAACCGTTTTAGGGAGGTTCTTTGAAGCCAAAAAGTAAATTATTGTAAAATTTAAAAATGTTTATATAACATTTACCCCCATAATGTGCATTTCAATTGTTCTCTTGACAGACTTGCACATTAGAAATTGATTATGATTGGGTGTAACATCGTTACATATGCCAGTTAACTCTTATTCTGTCTGTCTGTTGTTTTTTTTGTTTTTTAGAATAATTATTTCAGGAAAAAAAACGAACATTCAGTGGTGGTGTTGCTTTTTATTTATCATTCTGTGAATATTTAATTTGATGTTTATTATGGTGATGATGAAGGGGTTGAGATGAACACGGGGTAAATAAAGTCATTTTAAAACATTTGTATTGGGTGTTGTTGTAAAATGTTTATACAGAACAAAGAAAAAATACAGATATGAAATGTAGACATTTTGGAAAATGACAAATTACACACAAAGGTTTTTCGTACTTAAGCAGCGCAATCATTGTGAAGAACATTCCAGATGCCTAAACACAAATTTCTGAAGCTAACGTTACAATTGTCTACTCAATCGTAACAACAATAAAAAAGAAGACTTAATAATATAAAAAAGTATGAATACTCTTCTATACTCTAATATTTAAAGTGCTTTCTTTGACATCTTGAGTCATTTGTGGTCTATTTAACTGGAACAACAGAAAAAGTGCAATTTGACATTATTATGGCTTAATGATATTTCTTATTACTTCATTAATCAGTGTATCAGTTATTCTTAATTTTCACCAATCGACACAAAATTTGGTGGACATATCTATTGTGACAAGACGCACGAAAGAGTCTCAAAGACCCAGGTCCGGAATTGAATAGGAAGTAAGCCATTTTTGGTTAAAGCGGCTAGTTATGGTGAATTCCAAGGCTAATTAGTACTTTGTTCTAAAGGCTCTCCAGCAAAGATACCAAGTTCACCAATTGGGATGAAATTGGGTAGCCTCGCTGTAATACATGATAGTTAGTGTGATAGAAGTGTTTTTTTTTATTTTTCAGAAATAAGATTTTTATGGATTTTTCATAAATTTCATACAAATTCTGATGTGGGGGTTTATGTCTTTAGGCTCCATTTATCACTGCCGTGACTTTTTTCTGATTTGAGATTGGTTAAAATGTACAACATTAAAATGTTTTTAATGTAGCCTAGCCTTAAAACAAGACGGTGACTGGTGCATCGATGTTAACAAGTGTCATGTTCTGTCCAACAAGGTTGGTAACAGGAAATGGGAGTAACCGAAAAGAACTTTTGAAATGATCTATCTTGGTCCTGGTCATGAAAGCAGAATTCATAATCTTTGTGTTTAATCAAACTACATTTTTCTCACTCAATACATTTCCAAAGGTGCTCTTGACCTGAAATTTTCACCAGATGTTGGGAACAACCCAAGTAATCCATACATACAAAGAAAGTTGACCAGATAAGTTCAGAAATTGTGTAATAATGTGAAATGTCAGAGGGAAAAGTAATGAACACATGAAGGGAGGTGCAAAAAGGCATGAAAAGACGAGGCTACGAGGATGATGAAAATGAAACGAGGGTGGACAATTCAGCAGGATAATGATCCAAAACATACTGCCAAGGAAACTCTCAATTGGTTTCAAAGAAAAAATAAATAAAACCGCTAGAATGGCCCAGCCAATCAACTGGCTTGAATCCAATCAAAAATCTAGGCAAAGAACTGAAACTCAAGGTCCATAAAAGAAGCCCACGGAACCTTCGATTTGAAGACTGCTTGTGTGGAGGAATGGGCCGAAATCACACCAGAGCAATGCATGCAACTAGTTTCTCCATACAGGAGGCCTCTTGAGTCTGTCATAGCAAACAAAGCCTTTTGTTCAAAGTATTTTAAATAAATACCAGTTGGCGTGTTCAATACGTTTTCCCGGTTTTATTTCACATTTCTGTACCGCTTATCCACACTAGGGTCGCGGGCATGCTGCAGCCTATCCCAGGTAGCTAATTGGTCGCCAGCCAATTGCAGGGCACATAGAAACGAACAACCATTCGCACTCACATTCACACCTTTGGACAATTTAGAGTTTTCAATTAACCCATCATGCATGGTTTTGGACGTGGGAGGAAATCGTAGTACCCGGAGAAAACCCACGCAGCCACGGGGAGAACATGCAAACTCCACACAGGCCGGGATTTGAACCCCGGTCCTCAGAACTGTGAGGCAGACGGTCTAACCAGTCGGTCACCGTGTCGCCTTATTTCACATTATTACACAAAATTTAATTTCTTATCTTATTTGTTCTACTTTCTTTGTATGCATTGATTACTTGGGTTGTTCCCAACATATGGTGTCAATAGCACCTTTGGAAATATATTTAGTGAGAAAAATACTGACATGTTGAATACTTACTTCAGCCGCTATGTTTAAAAACTGATTCCTCCATGCTTTTTTTGTGAATGTCTGTCAATTAGTTGTGTTCAAATATGTATTTTAAGACAGATTTTTTTTTCTCAGCATTTTTTGGATTTAATTTTATGGGGGGACAATATACTTCCATCACAAATACATTTTTAGTGTTTTAAGCCTTCTACATCATTTCATTATCTTCAAGTTTTCCTGAAGTGACTTTCTTCTGGCTTATGAATCTGCTAAATGGACATCATTAAAACGTTTTTTAACGTCTCTTAAATTATTAGCACGGCCATGTAAACAAGCTTGTCAAGTCATGTATGTGTAACCATTTTTAAAAACAGATCTTTTTATGCGTGTTTTTTGGGATTTGAGTGTTTTACATCTTTTCCCGCCATTCATCGTTGTCATGACTTTTTCGAAACAGATTTTCTTTGACCTGATTTGCTAAAATGTTTTTAACATAGGCACTGTGTAGCGTTAAAACAGTTACTGGCGCACTGTGTCGTGTTTGCTTGAGCAAATGTTTAAAAACTGATTTCTCTGCCTTTTTTTTTTTTGTTAATGTCAGAATTATTATTTTTTTACTTTTATCTTCATTTCCCAACGTTACGAATTTTACAGCGACTGATGTTTTCAATTTAGCTAGCATGCCCAAGTTAACTAGCGCGTCAGTCAGTTGTTTCTAATATTTTACGTATTTAATGAAAAACAAATCTCCCACCTCAAATTTCCTTTTTAGCGTTTTAGGCCTTATTTGTCCATTCACCATTGTCAAGACTTTTCTTGGAGTGATGAAAATGGACAACATTTAAATGTTTTAACGTAGATACCGCTTAACGTTAAAACAACAATTAGCAGCACCAAAATGTTACAAAGCGCATTGTTTTAAATTCATTAGGCATGCATAGCGCGTCATACTACCGTAATTTCTCGTGTATGAAGCGTACCCACTTTGGGGGTCAAAGTTGACCTAAAAATTCTGGAAAACCCTTCAACCTATGTATAATGCATTTTTACAATGCAAGACTTTGCTTCTTCCCCTATGATCAAAACATGAAGTATTATCTGTATTTTGTTGTTTTTTTCAAAAAAAATATTCTGAAGTTGAGCACTATATTTGAACACGTAATACTTATTAATTTACTTGCTCTTATTTTGAAATACTACTTTTATTTAGTCAATGAGATAACACACAGTTGTGCTCATGTTTGATTATCCAGGCAGAATTTGGAAGATGGGTACAATTCTTTAAAGAAAACATCAAGGGGCCAGATTAATGGGATTCAAATTAAAGAGGCATTTCAGAAAAGCATTATCATTAAACAAAACATAACCATAAATAAATTAATGGTGGTTGTTGTTTAGTCTTATTAAAAAATAATAATAATTAACATTCTGCCAGGGTATGTAAACTTATGAGCACAACTCTACATATATGCAGTCATACGTACCCATGTCATATTGTGATGAAAGTGTAGACTACACCTTTCTCATAACCTCTAGGTGGTGGTGGCATATTGGAATGAAAGTGTGCAGCTTTTTCATAACCTCTAGTTGGCGGCATACATTTATAAAATGTGCAAGTTTTTTTCATTTTCCCCTATACCTATGTAGAAGCGCACTACTGACTTTTGACAATTTTGGGGGGGAAAAAATTACACGAGAAATTACAGTACTCAAACAACTAGATTATCAATGGGTTAAACTGCACCCTCGAGGTGATGTTTTCCTCGCCATTTTCCGGTTGTCTCCTTTGAGGACAAAACAGGCGTCTGAGCAGGGCGAGGGCGACTCGCACCATCAACCTGAGCAGCAGGAAGGCGAGCGGTGTGGCGATCTCCATGAGGTGGAAGATGGTGACACTGAAGCGGCTCAACACGCACGTGAGCAGGAAGGCGGCAAGGGCCACTGCCGGGTACAGTGCCAGCTTGGCCAGCATGAAGATGTGCTCGGGGCCGCCATAGCGCACGGCCGGCCGCAGCGTCTGCCGCCCGCCGCCCTGCAGCGCCGCCACCCAGGTGGCCAGCTGGAACACGCCGGCGCCAAAGACCAGGACGCAGCTGGCCTGCACGGCGCGCCGCTCATCACGGAGCGCGGCGCGAGGGAGCTCGTGAGTCAACCGGAAGGCCAGCGGCAGGCCGCCGACGAATGCCAGAGACAGCGTGTTCAGAAGGCCCATCACGCGTGTGGCCCGAGACACCTGCAGGAAGAGCGAGTGGTGCGCGAACCACAGCAGGCCCACGGTGGCGAAGGAGCCCAGGTAAGCTAGGTACTCGGGCCCGTACGAGCCCAGCGCCGCCACCAGGCTGTTGTTGAAGCGCTGCTGCAGCGACGCCGGCTCGGGGACGTTGTCCTCACTGCAAAACAAAACAATGAATTAGGGCTGTGGCATAATCAGTGTTTATTGTCGTCGCTGTAGGACGCAAACCCTGTTTGTCCAAATAAGGTCAAATTACAATTTTTTTCCCACAAATTTAAATCAAGAAAATGTTATCTATACTAACCAATTTAAAGTGTTAGAAATAGCTTGAGAACACATCTATTGACTGTTGGACACTTGCACGGTCTGCTAAGTGTTGTGAAACTCAATCTCTTCCCTCACTCTGCCACAGCCGTGCTTCATTATGTCGCCGCAAGATTAAAAATCTGGAAGTATTTTAGATTGTGGATTACCCATGTCAACCTGTCACGGCCTGACACTTCAACTTCAGGCGAGGCCATTTCCTCGTTGAACTACTGTCTTCTGGAGTGTCATTTTGCCTATATTGAAAGTCGGCATTTTTTTTAAAGCCAATAATGAGTGAAAATAGTGACATATTAAGGAAAGAACGCTATCCCATAAGTGCTTGCAGATTCATTTCCGAATATATATAAACAGGTTTCGTCTGCTCAATTTTGTATTGATTGCATCACAAATGAGATAAGAAAAGAGTTGACACAGGCGTTTCTGTAGGGTGTATTGCGTGACGTGCTAACTTTACTATACTTATGTGTAATGCACACTACTGAAATTAATTTTTTTGCGCATTATACACGAGAAATTACAGTAGCTGGCCTTCAAATAAAATGTGATTTTTCAGATTTCTGAGTGAGGATGACGATGCTAACCAAATATCCAGGATGAGGAGCGTGGCCACGATGGCGTAGACGCCATCACTGAAGGCCTCCACACGCTCCTTACTGAGCGGCTCACTGGGCAGGAAGCTGTACAACATCACCTGCTCCGGATCCTCCTCCACAGGACCTCAAAACCACACCCAAATCAATCACCCACTTTTAGTATTTATTATTAGACGTTACTTGAAAAGTCCTCGTTGGCAGAAATGAAGATGGAGGTGCCTACCGAGGAGTTTGTCCCGACACCACAGGACACCCCGCGAGATGTATGGAAGGAAGATGACCAGAGCCAGCAACACGTACGACTGACAAACACAAACAAAATCTACTTAGTGACTGCCTTGTCTGTCGCTAATGCTGACAAAGGAACAATACAGAACAACAGGACCTCGGGAACAACATCAGGAACACATGAGGTACTGCAAAGTCACATAAGGAAGAACATTGTCATTGGAAAAAGACCAACCACAAGTCAGGAACACAATAAGAACTTCACATAAGGAACAACTGCGTGGCATCAGAGACAATATTACATCAGGAACAACAACCTCACTTCAGGAAAAACAGCAACATCAAGTCAGGAAATACAGTATCTTTGTCAGGAACAGCAACCTCAAATTAGGAACAACAATATCAACGTTGCATCAGGAATAACATCATAAGGAACAACCAAATCATGCCAGAAACATCACATCAGGAACAACAACCTCCAGTCAGGTACAATAACATGTCAGGAAGAAGAATAACCTCATGTCAGGAACAAAACCGACATAATGCCAAGATGAACAGCAACCTCACGTCAAGAACATGTCGAACAACATCACACCAGGAACAACAACCACACGTCAAGAACAGCAATACGCCATTAGGAACAGCATATTTTTGTCAAGAAGAAAAACTTCAAATCAGGGACAACAATATCAACATCACATCAGGAATAACATCATCCGTCAAGAACAACAAAATGACGCCACGAACAACAACACATTAGGAATAGCAACGTCAAGTCAGGAACAACATCATGAACAACGCAAGTCAGGAAGAAAAGCCTCATGACAGGAACAACAAAAATCTCACATCAGGAAAAACATGTCAGGAAAAGCAACCTCACAACAGCAACAACAACATGACATCAGGAACAAGAATATATCAGGCAACAACGCAACCTTAAGTTAGTAACAACAAAATTAAATCAGGAACAACAACATCAAGTGAAGAAGAACATGCTAACGTGGCGAACAACTGCATCTCATCAGGAATCACAACCTCACAAAGGTCAACAGCACAATTGGGACAACATCAAATCATGAACAGCAACATCACATCAAGAACAACATCAAGCCAGGAACAAGCTCATATCAGGAAAACAAAAAAACTCACATCAGAAATAACTACATCACATCAGGAACTGCAACCTCACAATTGGCAACATCACGACGGGAAAAAGATCAAGTCAGGAACGGCAACATCACTTAAAGACCAACAACATTAAGCCCGGAACAACCTCATCTCAGGAAAACAAAAAAACTAATATTAGGAACAACTACATGCTATCAGGATCTGCAACTTCACAAACAGAAATATCAGGCCAGGAACAACAACATTGTTTCTGAAACAAGAACATCAAGCCAGGGAGGCGGGACCTACCAACTGGTAGCAGAAGAATGAGCAAAGTCCAGCCAAGAGACACATGAGAGGAACCCTGAGGAGGACTTTGAGGATGTGACGTTTGTACACCGAGTGATCCTCACTCGCTCTGATCTGATCCTGGAGCAGGAACGGACGGCCGAAGGCATACAACACGATCACCGACTGAACAAAAACAACAACAACGTCAGTGACAACTCAAGCTTGGAGATGCCGATGCTAATGCTAAGGGAAGACCTGAATGACGCCGATGACCATCACACAGCCGCAGAATAGAAGAATTCCCAGGATGTGCGAAGGAAAGGTCGCCATCAGCGAAAACTGCACAGAGCAGAAAACATCTGCTGTTATGCCGTCAGTGATGTCGTCTGTCAATGAATGGCGAGACGGATACTGACCGTGTACGGCAGCAGGGTGATCAGCATCATGCATGCCTGAAACACCACACAGGAACAAGAACACATCAGGAACAGCAATATCATGCCAGGAACAAGAACACTATCCACATTGCTCTACTTACGAGGTTAAGCAAGGCCAGAGTGTCGTCGATCCGAACGATCACCTGAAATAACCTGTAACAAGAACATGTAAAAAAGGAACAAGATCAAGTCAAACAGGAACTACAAAATGTCACATAAGAATACACAAAGGACAAATACTTTAGTTGTACTGACGAGTCAGGTCAAAAAAGCTCAAGAATGAGACAAAACTGGAGCAAGAACAAGTCACATAAGAAATGAAAGATGACAAATAGTCGGACAAGAGCAAGACTGGTAAAAAAGGAATAAGAACAAGTCAAACTGAAACAGAATGAGTTAAACAGGGACAAGAACAGGATCTAAAAAAAAATTAATCACAAGGAAAAAAATGCCACAAATACTGTAGTTGGGTTGGAGAAAAACGGGTAAAAAGGAACCAGAAAAAGAAAAACTGGAGCAAGAACAACACAAATAGGAACAAGAACAAGTCAAAACAGGAACCACAAAAAGTCACATAAGAAATGAAAGGTGACAAATAGTTTGACAGGAACAAGACAGATCAAACAGGAACAACTCAAACTGGAACAAAATACAAGTCAAATATGAACTACAAAAAAATAAAGGACAAAGAGTCGAGCAGGAACAAGACCGGTCCAAAAAGAAGAACGATGTTGTAGTTATTCTTCTCCACCTGATGTGCGCCGCCCAGGCCACAGTGACTATGAGGAAAGTCATCAGGTATACGGCCATCTTGGTGCCCAGCAGAAGCTGAAGGTTCTCGTCCAGCTCCTTCAAATGGAGACTGCGTTACCACGGCAACACTTGACAACGATTATCATGTCACGTGTTACCTTCTCATCCTCCATCTTGGTGTGGGCCACGGGAAGAATCTGCACGCACGCACACGCACATCCACACACACGTTAATGTTGCTCATGTTGGCCATATTGGACTGAAAGGACGCAAAAAGATCAAGACAGAGAAAGATCTCACATAAGCCATTTTGAGCTATAACAAAGGAATAATAAAATGATAGTGCTATGATAAAACACCTCATTTTAGCCATGCTGAAAACAATGACAAAATGTTTTTGTGTTTGGGAATGTGCAGCCATATTTATACCCCCAAAGGGTTTAGGTTTTTTTTTTTTTTTTTGCCTTCAAAAATATTAAAATGACTGTGGGTGAGGAGGATAAATTGAGTGAATGTCGCAGAGTTGAACAGGGAAAATCGCAAGACTGCCTCAAAGACATTTTCTCACAGGTATGTATAAAATGTTTGCTTTGGTTGTCTTTTTAGTAATTTATCAAAACAATAATGGCTAGCCTGCTAGCGAACGTCAGTTCGATGCACCCTATCCATTTCATCATCAAAAGAACATTTGTGCCGTTAATCCGTGCATCAGAAAAGTCAATTAATTAGCCAGTCCCTCAATGATCATAACTATGTATAAGCACAGCAAATTGGACGGATGGAATAATTGTTTAGAGACCTTAGCTTAAAATGGTCCAAAATCCTCAGAATTTCAGCCTCTCAACAGTAAATATCCTCAGATTTCTGCAGTACTCCATGAAAGCAGATGATTATCTTTGAGTTTAATCAAAATAAGACATTTGAAAACATTTGATTTTACAAACCCCAATTCCAATACACTTTTGACGTATGAAATGTAAATAAAAACAATACAATAATTGAATACACTATAAAGACAAGATATTTAATCTACACACTGATGAACTTTTTGTGTGCGTGTGTGTGCAAATATTGTCTCATTTTGAATTTGATGCCTGCAACATGTTACAAAAAAGCTGGGACAGGGCCAATAAAAGACTGAAAAGTTGAGGAATGCTTGGGGGGAAAAAAACACACACAAAAAACAAAACAAACAAAAAACTTTTTGGAACCTTCCACAGGTGAACAGGTTAATTGGAAACAGGAGGCACACCGCCAAAAGGCTCATTTGTTCACAAGCAAAGATGGGGTGCGGTTCACCACTGGGTGAACAACTGCGTGAGCAAATAGTCCAACAAGTTACGGACGTTTCTCAAAGTGCAATTGTTCAGAATTCAGGGATTTCATCATCTACGGTCCATGTTAAGGCCCCGCAGAACCGCCATTGTATTGTAGTCTTTGACTTTCCCGCCGTTGGCAAGACCCGCCCACTTGTATTACGTCACCGTCGCAACAACTGTCCGGCCAGCCATTGATTTGCGTGTCTTCCGCCGTCTTACCATGACGGTGGCGATGATGGAGAGCAGCGCGTCGCTGTAGGCCAGCAGTCGGTGGGAAGACTGCGTGCCTCCGTGGGCTCCCTCCTCCTCGACGTCGACCGAGGCGGCCAGGAGGCTCTCTGTGGAGACAGTAGAGGCGGGCCGCTCCTCTCCCTGCTCCTCTTCCGCCGCGTGGTCGTCGTCTTCGTCTTCGTGTCGGCCCATCGCGGAGCTCGTCGGGCCGCCGCTGTGTTTGCAAACAACCTTTTAGGGGGCGGGGCAATCGGATGCGGAAGTGCCAGACATCAGCAATGGCGCGTCATGGTAAATAGTTTCCCGACGAGATCGACGTCTCACGCACTCGATTAAAATTACTCAGTTGTGAAAGTAAAAGCTTTTTGATCTACTAAAAGCACAAGTAAGCCTCATTGAATTATCAGTTGTTGTTTTTTAATCATTACTAACAGGAAAATGTTGTTGTAGTGTCATCTTTCTGCCTCTAGAGAGAGGCAGCGGTCTAGCTGAGTGGACATCTTTTGTGTACAAATGTATTTAAAAAAATAGAAGGGAACGATACAAATTATTGAGTTGAATTTTTACATAATTTATATATGTATATTATAATTTAAATAACTAGACACACAATAATGACCATGTGATTCATTTAAATATGATGCGACGTCTCAATATTAAAAATGGCGTCATAACAAAAAATACAACTTCGAAAAAGCGAATGTATTTTTCAAGGTTACAACTTGTTTTCTCTCTCTCTCTTTTTAAACTTTATAATGCATTTGATTTATTTGATCTCTCTGGACACTCAGACTCTAAACGTCAGGAAAAAAATTAATACAAAAAAAAATACACAGCAACAATCAATACATAATCATGTTGCTTTTTGAGGTTATCGTAGCACGTTAGCTCGGAGGAATAGGGGCCCCTGTGGATTGGTCGCCTCGGCGATGATGTCATCCTGACAGCTGTGATCTGTCCACGCTGCTCTACTAATTGCTGTTTAATCTGCGTTGCACTTAAGAAGCAGCTGCAGACACACACACATACAAAAAAGTCACTTTTAATGGAGGCTAAGACCAGATGATCCGGATGGCGAGGGCCGCACGGTGACACGGTCGGGAGCCCGTCAGAGCAGGAAGGCTTTTGGGAAGCAGGGATGGGGCGCAGCTTCAGTTTCACATCCTGGTTGAGGAGGATACAAGTGAAATTGATATGATTCAAGTCACTCACCTTTTGCGGGCTTTAATTTTTATTATTACAGCAGACAAATCACCTTTTTTTTCTGTTTTTATTTTATTTAATTTTTGATGGGGGGCGGGGGGGCTTTAATACATGTTATACCAACCTTTTTGGGGGCTTTCATTGTGCATTCGGCATTCACACATTGTTATTGTTTTTAATACTATTCAAGAAACTAAATCACCGTTTTGGAGTTTTTAATTCTTATTATTCAGGCAAGTAATTTGCCTTTTTGGGGGCTTTAATTCTTATTATTCCACAACTATATTGCCTTTTGGACTTCTTACTACGACAGTGAATTTCTTACTATTCTGGCCTTTTGGGGTGATGTTAATGGGGTGTCTTTAATCCATGTTATTGTGTCCCTTTGGAGGCTCTAATTCTTATTATTCTGGCAATTAAATTGCCTTTTCGGGGTCTGCAATTCTTTGTATTATTCTGGTAACTAAAACTCCTTTTTGGAGCTTTTGATATTATTTTTCAAGCAACTACATCAGCTTTTTGGAGACTTCATTTCTTATTATTCCACAACCGAATAACATTTTTGCGTGGACTTCTTTTTATTAGTGCAGCAAATAAATTGCCTTTTCAAATTTTTAATTTGGTTTATTATTCTGACCTGGGGAGCTTTAATTCTTATTATTTCAGCAGCGAGATCACCCTTTGTGGTGCTTTATTTGTTAATATTCCAATCATCTTTTTGTAGGCTTTAATTCAAATTATTCTATGAACTAAATCACCTTTTGGGGTGCTTTAATTCTTATTATTCTGTTTTTGTGGTGTGAGTGGATTAATAAGAATATCTAAAGTTTAGATCTTTTCATTACTATCGCACCAAAATTGCCTTTTTTTTCGGTGGGATTTAGTTCTTATTATTATTCACCTTTGTGGGATTTTTATTCGTAATATTCCCGGTTAATATATTGGATTTTGAATGCAAAGATTGTATCTTAAGAGTTGACGTTCCACTCCTTAGGTTGTGTTTTTGTTGTTTGTTATGCTGTTTTCGCGTGGAATTAGAGTGGCTGGACATTACATTACCACACGCACGCACACAGAAACATACATGCACACACACAGCTGTAATCCAGAAACAGCACAGGCGCTAAACCATCAGACGTCATTGCAATCCAGTGGATTTGTAGCGTGTGTGTGTGTGTGTGTGTGTGTGTGTGTCACTGGAGTATGAAATGATGAGGGGGGAAAGTGTCAGAGGATGACGAAAAACGGAAGATGACCCGCTGTATTAAAGTCAGACGACAGTTGCATGAACAGAATAATCCATAAATCTCTCAATCACATGTGGATTTGCTTCACCAAAGGTTATCATGGAGAAAAAAATGTTCATAATCAGAAAAGTACAGTGGCGTATGGCCTCCACGTAGCCACGTAACTGGGCTGCGACAGCACGCTGACAAACCTCGTCTTCATATCTGTGACTACGACTGCGTGCACGCGCAAACACTATGTGCGCTAAGTCCAAATGGCGTCCACCATATGTAAAGGCTGAATATCGTGAAATACTTATGAACTAAATGCAGTGTGGCAGCAGTTGCAGCTCTTGTCAGAATAAAGTAAGTAGTATGTTATTCTTTCATTCGTTGTGATTCGGTCCCGAAAACTCTGATTTGGCCTTAGTTTTTTTTCCTGGTCGACTTGAATGCCAATTCGAGTCACCACCGATTCGTGAAGAGCCCTAGTGGTCACAAAATGAATTCAATGCGTATGTTCTTTTGGTCCTGATAAATTACCCCAAAACAAATTTTTAGGGCTCGGTTCCCGTGATTGAGGAACTTTTGTGGTTTCCAGTCAGATGTGTTCAGCATCCCAAAGGTTCTAATGTACAACTCTCTCGGCTCAGGATGTCAAACCATATCAACTCTCTTACGAACGCACCACACTTACATAAGTAAGCACTTACATCAAAATGTCACTTTTTGTTCAGATTTCCCCCCTATGGGAAATAATGGCAATAGCAATACAGTGAACCCCCGCCATAGATGTGAATGTGAGTGCGAACGGTTGTTTGTTTGTATGTGCCCTGCGATTGGCTGGCAACCAGTTCAGGGTGTACCCCGCCTCCTGCCCGATGATAGCTGGGATGGGCTCCAGCACGCCCGTGACCCTCGTGAGGAGAAGCGGCTCAGAAAATGGATGGATGGAGGCTAAAACACACACACACACACGTTATGTAATGGCATCAAGCCGAGTGTGTGTGAACAAGGAAGTACACTGTGTATGCACATAAACACTGAAGCACGAGGACGGAATTAGCCAGCTGGGAATGTCGTTGTGTGTTTTTACTGTGATTACTTTTTCCTTTTTCCTTAGAAAAAGACAACTTTTTCCGAAGATAAAGGAATAAATTAATTCAAGATTAAACAACTTTATTGTCAAAATATTGTCTTTTTTCTCGAAAAATCAGACTATTGTCATAAAATAGCTACTATGACTTTTTTTCTTGAAGAATATGACTTGTTTTAAACTTGAAACTTTTTCTTGAAAGAAAAAATCATTATTCTCAAAATAATATGACCTTTTTCAAAAAGGTGTAAAAAATATGACTATTGTCATTACTGTTTCATTAATGCATTTTCATTAATTGATTAAGTAAATATTCCTTTATTTTGATTTTCTTGTCTTTTTTATAATCTTTTTATTTACCCTTTATTAAATTATTCAAATGAATACACTTTTAAATTAGTGAATGCATTTTTAATTACTTATTTTTTTTTTAGGATTATTTCTTTTTTCTTGAGAGGATAAAATTCAGTCTCATGATGTTACAACATTTTTCCAAGAAAAAAAGATGCTTGCCTCTAAAAATACTTTTTTTTTTTTTCATGAAAGATTTTCACTTTTCTGTTCAGAATAAGATGACTCGCTGGCTTAGCCCCCCTTGTGGCCCGCCCTTCCTCCATGTGCCAGCTCAGCAACTCCGTACACCCGTTGACTAACGTGCATGTGATATGATGGTGTTCATTCACCAATACGTGATAGAAACATCCTAGACTTTACTTGTGCTGGGATCACTAACGACAACACAGGTTATACTAACGTATCAATTCACAGGTTCTTCCAGGTGTTTCGACACTAAAAAAAGAATCCCACCGCACCAGTCGTCAGTAGCACTGCCTTGCTCATTTCCCACATCCTGTCCTGCCTTTTTATGTCCTCTCTTATCTTATCTTATGGCATGTCCTCACCGGATGTGTCACTCGTAAGATAGCTTTTTTGGTCCTCTGAAAAGTACGACTTTATACTCATACAAGAATGGCTTTTTCTTTGAAAAATATTATTTTATTGTATTTTGAAAAAGTATGCCTTTTTCTCTCGAAAAATACCATGACTCTCAAATATGAATTTTTTTTCTTGGGAAAAAAAGACTTAATTATTTTACTTTATTCTTATAACTTTGCAAGAAATTGAATTTATTGTATTATAGTATAATATCTAATATTTTTCCTTGAAATACAACTTTTCTCTTGTAAAATTGTACTCCTTTTTTTAATGAAAACTTTATAGCGACCTTGTATCTCAAGAAAATACAGCCTTTTGTCATAATTGCAATTTTCTTTCTCGAAAAAAATCCAATTTGATTCTTTTAAGATTACGACTTTATTATTATTATTTTTTTAAATGCTACTTTTTGAATTGCGCATGGTAGAATCGGTCTTGGTGGTCCGCCTGATTAACAATAGGCTCGTCCAATAGTATTTGACGTCCCTTCCCCGCTCTCTCTCTCTCTCTCTTTCCCTCAATCCATGCAGGAAATGAATTTGCTTGGGTGATTTTTTCCTTCGCATTTGGCCGGCCGCGTTAAGCCGATTAACTTCAATAACGTGCTGTGTGCTAATCTCATTAAAACTCGGCTTAGCATATGAATATCGAGCATTATTCTTATTATTACTCGCTTTTGTAAGAACGCACACACGGCACATTCCGCAAATGTCCTGTTGCACTTTATGGACGCTGTTTGACCTTCTTTCAACTTTCAAACGACAGTCGTGCAAATTTCATTTGCATTGCTACGGGCTAACATGCTAACGTAGCTCGGGTTTTGTGCTTGCTGTCACATGGTTGGATTAATGAAAAAAAAAATGGTTTCATCAAAAGTTGTTCAATCTACTTAGCAGGTTTGAAAAGTCACTGGGCTTCATTGGTCTGAGCTGACATGGGAGGAAACCCACCCAGGCACGGGGAGAACATGCAAACTCCACACAGGCGAGGCCGGGATTTGAACCCCGGTCCTCAGAACTGTGAGGCGGATGTGCTGACCAGTCGTTCACCATGCCGGCTACGAAAAACGTTTATTTAGGAAAAAAAATATTAACAGATTCTGAAGTGAACATTAAAAAAAACCATGACTTTTTCTTGGAAACAATATATTAAAAAGATTACATTTGTATTTGAAAGACATTTTTTCATGTAAAAATTGTGTATTTTACATATTTATTCACTTCTTTAGACTTAAATCCAAATGTATCTGAAAAAGAAAACTCATAAAAACATGAATTATTTAAAATAAAAGAAACAAATTTAAAGAAAAAAACACAACAGTTTTTCTCCAAAATACAACTGTAACACCAGTATAAAGTCCTACTACCATGGCTTGTATATTGTTGATCCTGCTGTACGAAGCGTTATGATAATAGAAATAAGAAGAATAAAGCTCAGGCTAGGCTCATCATCATGAATAAAGCATGAGGCTTTTGTACAATACAATGACCCTCGCACAAACATGCACACACGTCCACAAAGACAATTTGATCTTCTTCGCCCGAAGCGTTTACTCAACGCGTCAATTGGACGAGTGTCTTGTCTTTTGTGCGCAGTCGTGATAAGCGACGTCGTTTCGCTTTGATGCGAAGTGGCAATGTGACAGAAAAATAATTTAAATCAATAAAAATGTGTCGTGAACGTCCTCTGATGATGATAACATTTGTGCTTTGCCCCCTCCCCCAAAATATCATAATATTCGCAACCGGACGAGGAAGTGGCTGCGTGTTAATCTTTCTTAGACGTTTTATGGCCTTTCACTATTGGTTTGTTTGGAATATTTTAATTCATGGTAACACCATGGAAGCAATATCTTAATGTTCCTGTGTGACATTTGCTCATTAAAGATGACTTCATCAAAGACAGAAAAATGGAAATTAGGTCTCAAGACAGACAAAGAAAATGGAAGACGAATGACTAACAAGCTCCTGTTAGCTGCAAGTAATATATCATTTTGGAACAAATGGACTGAGAGTTACTACAGATAATGTTTTCAAATTATCCATCCATCCATCTTCTTGTTGTCTGTAAAATAAAAATAGGATTTCATTCCGAGATCTCACTCATCTTGAAATATTTTTAAAACAAATTCAGTCGTGCGTCGCGTTCATGAAATGAGATTGTTTAAACAGCCTTGCAGAATAAGCAGCTGGATCCTCCAATTTTCTTTTTAAACCTAGCTTTTCTCGCCAAATATTCAATTTATTTCTCCCAAAAAGTAGTTCTTTACTCAATAGTATTTTACTGGTTTACTAAAAAAAAAAAAAAAAAAAAAAACCCATATCTTTTTCCTCAAAAATTGAAAATGTTCCTTAAAAATTCAACTTATTTCTCAAACAAATAAGACAAACATCCTGATCTTTTTCTCCCTCCCCAAAATAAGAAATACTAGTTTTCCTTTGAGAAAAAAACACATTAACACTATTCTCGTAAGATTATGATTTGAAATTGTGACTTGTTCTATTAACTTCCACTATTTGGCTTCATGGGAGGATGATTTTAGTTGGGTGGCACCGTGAGGTCCAACTGGACCTTTCAAAGAATGTTCCAAACTTCATATATTCATAGATATATTTTGTCTTTTTTTTCACACTCGTGTTCCATTATAAATTTGAACCGCTCGGCCACGTCTTCGCTCTATTTAGACGTCAGAAGAAAAAGAAAGTACCTCAGATGAGGTCACCGTCTGTGCTCCTTGTCCACTCTCTTGAGAAGGTCCACGGAGACCTAAAATGGACGCTGGCCCGCTTCCCCTCCTTCACCATTATGTAAAACCTTAAGGTTATGTAATCGCGCGTGTGTGCGCGCGCCGCCGGACTTGATGTTGACAAGCTGTGATGCTGAGCTGTTTCCCATAGACACAGACTTGAACCCAGCACCTTCTCGCTGTGAGGCCACCAAGCGAAATCCACTGCTTCACCCGTGTGAACATAACATGAACATTTACTTATGCACACACAGAAACACACGACAAAACACAGCTGCTCAGACTAATTAGAAAACAGTGACTGTGTGTGTGTGTGTGTGTTCATGCGTCAATTACGTTTTGCCACCTGCTCCAGCGCTAGCAGCTAGCAGGTGAGAAAATGTTTGGAAAAAATGCTAACGACATGTGAAACAATAAAGAGATGTTTAAAGAACAATGAGTAACAACAGTGGCAGGCCGCGGAGTCGCTTCGGGTCATGAAGGATTACTCCACCAGACACGCTAGACCAGTGGTGTCCAAACTGTGCTCCGCAAGCCATGAGGGCCCGCCGTCCATTTTTTTTGTGGCCCGCGGCATGTACTACAGATAACATTGAACACAGCCCGCAACCCTAATTTGCACGAAAAGAAATAATTTTATTTTCAAAACGGCGGTATCGTTGGAAAGCTTGCTAAACGCAGAAACAGATAACATATAATAATGATGAACTTTAAGTAATTATGAGAAGCCAAGGGCCAAAGTTGACAAAAAAAATAATGGTCAAGAGCCAAACAGTTGGCAGGTGGCAGTCAGGTGATGTGTGGTTTTGTTTGGCACTCAAACACACATTAAAAAAATAAGTTTCAAGAATGAAGAAACACTCTGTAAGTTGTTCAAATACACAGGAAGGAATAAATAGAGCACAGTTAAGAAGCATTTGTAGTTGATCAAATTCCTTAAGTTAGCATTGCAAGCGGCGGAAAATATGAGCCATCATGGTGGGTCAGAATAATATCACAAGCGACCTGGAGGGTCCAAAAAATGTGTCTGCATATCGACCAATGTACGTCACATTTGGCAGAGGCGTGGAAAAATATATAATACACATTACAATATGGATTTGGAAATGTTGAAGTTTTCGAGGGGGGTTTGTCAAATTAAAATTTGGGAAATGTTCTCCGAGAATTGTAAGGTGTGTACTTGCTCTAAAGAGAAATTTCAAAGTCCTGATTAAAACTAGGTGTTCCACGTCATCAGCAGTGGTGTCGGGGTTCGGTGACTCGTGCGGGTTTAGCGTGTTTAATCATTTAAAGTTGAAGGATTTCAAAGATCCTTCGATTTTTCCGTATCCTCAGAGAAATAAGTTTGAACACCCCTGCACTAGACCAATACGAATGATGTACAGCGGTGAGTACAATGGAAATGGACCAGAGCAGGCCACCACGTGTGATCATGTCTTGGTGAAGCAGCATGTGGTTCATCGCCCGACATTGCAAATGTCCTGTGTTTTTTCAAGCGTGACTTCTTTGGACATTTTGTGGGTCGACTTATGATAGAGTTGCCTCTCAAATTTCATGCTGCTCAGTGAAACCAACCTCAGGGGCTGAATTTTTGAAAACATTTGAACGACCTTCCAAATGACAAATTGAACCTAAACCCAATGCTCCAAAATAAAATGGCAGACGTCCTGCATCTTTTTGGCTGTGGAGGTCTTTTTATGCGAGACATGCCTACCAAGTTTCATGGTGCTAAGTTAAACTACCTTCAGGTGCTGAATTTTCAAAACATTTAAAGGACCCCCTGAAATTAGCATATTTAACCTAAAATGGCCGCTTTAGGCCAAAATGACAGGCTTCCTGTGTTTTTAAGACATGGCTTCTTGAAACTTTTTTGTTGATATACTAATGACAGACACACCTACCAAGTTTCATGTTGCTAATTAAAACTGGTTTGGGAAGCTGAATTTTCAAAACATCTCATTATTTCCAGTGTGGGGTTCCAGCCAGACCCCCCACATCCCCCAACCCCCACTGGGAGGAATGTGTCCCACCTAGGTCACCGTGGCGACCTCCTTTTGGCGAGTGAGAAATGTCTGGCGTCCCCCTGGCCCGTTTTGTTTTCTGATGGTAAACTGATCCTGACCACACATCGAGGAGACCCCCTCCGCACCCCCTTTTTACCACATACTCCCTCCCACCACTGCTGTCAATCAGCAGCTAACAGTGTGAGTACAGCTGATTGAAACCATGTGAACAACTAAGGCTGAAAATTGAGGCCTGGTCTAGGCCTTTGTTCTCGTCCGTGCCTTGAGCTTGCGCAAAGTTTTGGTCCCAGTCTAGGCCTTGGTCCCGGTTATAGCCCTGGTCCTGTCTAGGACCTTGTCTTGATGTATGTACTGTATAGTATAATGGACCAGTGCTGTGTTCTAGGTCATTCCACACAGTATACAAATGGTGTAGTGATATTAGCATGAAGTCTGCCCTACATTCCTCATTACGTAAAAGCTATTATGTAAGAAACCACCTTTTTTCCCCCCCAAAGCAAAGACCAAACATGGCGAGTTTCTGGTCCGCATGTGTGAATTTAGAACTTTTATTTCCACTTTTAGCCTCTTACTTCCTGTTTGCAGCATAGGAAGTGAGAAGTCAAAGTAGAAATTCCTCTACGTCGTCTTCTAAACTGTGTGTGCGTGTATGTGTGTGTGTGCGTGTGTGTGTGACGTGTGTCTACAGTACAGTATTTATAGCTCTGTTCACGGTGCCTAATAAAGATGGGAATTTCCCACCTTTTTCCTTGGAAGTTCTGAGTGAACATCACTGACACAGCTTGGCGGTTCAAAGTCTACCTGGCAGTTTTCCTGCCTTCTGAGGTAATAATGGAGCAGTAACAGAAATGGGACAAGGTTTAACACCTGAAACTCTCATGGTTTAGGTAGTTACTATATATAGATTACATCGCTAGGTAGGTAGGTCAATTAGATTAGTAGGTCGATTGGGTAGATTAGATGGCCCCTAGATGATGTTGTCTGTGGTCAAGTGAACGTGTTTTGCGGCGGCCAAATCATTCAGTAAGTGTGTCGCTTTGAACCCTGAAAACCACGTGCGCATTTAGGACCTTACCCACCACACGCCTTCCCAGACGGCCCTTCATCTCCAAGTGGTTGACTATATTATCCAGCCATGTGTTTTGCTTCTCTCTGCGGATGTTGGGAGGCTATGGCATGAGTTTAGCATCTGGTTAGAGTGGCCTCTGTAAATTGGCAGCTGCTATAAAAAAATGGCTGGCAAATTAGAGAGGGGCCGGATTCCTCCGTGGAGGTCTCGCGGTCGGGCATCCCACTCTGGTGCTGCAGTACGTGCTTGGCAGCTGGGAAGAGGACATTTTTATGATGTGATTCGCTGGAAAGTAGGGGACATACACAGCCAGCATGTTTCCTCAATGGGATCTAATATGTGTGAGGGTTTCCTGACTTTGAAGGTACCAGGAGAGGCGGGCCAGTGCCTATGTGAAGGGGGCTAGCGGATAACCAGACCGTGGGTGTGAAGTTTTACACCTAATGCTAGGCCTGTCACAATAATTACTATATCGACTTATCGTTCGCTAAATAAAATGGACAACGATAGTTTTTCCGGACTCGATAAATGGTCATTGTTGTGGTGAGCTGGCGTGCGTATCACACAGTGAGCCAACAGAGTCGGAACGGCTGTGTCATTAGCCGCTAGTGGGCTCATGGAACGCCGGCAGGCCGGAACACTTGCCGGTGTTGTCTCTGTCCAATACTCCACAGCCTTGCTCCATGTGCAGTGCATAGATTCACACAACAGAGACACTTTCTCTAAAGTTGACTGTTTGTTGTGGTCCCTAGCCCGGCCGCGAGCTAACGAGGTAGCCTGCGAGCTAACGAGCTAGCGAGTTAAGGAGCTAAACGGCTCGCTTTTAAAATGTCAGTGCCTTTCCGAGTTGTTGTGAGTGTTTGTCCCCAATTAACACAAACACGGGAACATTAACTGTTTATTAAGCATAACTGCAGTGGCAGACGTTAGTCAGCTTGTTGTAGTTGAATACAGTGAATATCAACATCCATATTATATAGCCGCTAGTGGGCTACATATAAAATCAAACATATATTTGATTTGATATTTCATTGGAGTCACTGATGGTGTAGTGGTACACTCACCTGACTTTGGTGCAGGCAGCGTGGGTTCAGTTCCCACTCAGTGACGGTGTGAATGTGAGTGCGAATGGTTGTCCGTGTCTATATGTGCCCTGCGACTGACTGGCGACCAGTTCGGGGTGTAGTCCGCCTTTTGCCCGAAGTCAGCTGGGATTGGCTCCAGCGTCCCGCGACCCTAACCAGGATAAGCGGTGTTGAAAATGGATGGATGGATGGATGATATTTCATTGACAAGTAAGGGGCTTGTCTTCAGCAGACCAACCACACAGTAGGCAGGTTTACATGGAGACATTTTTCTCATTCAGATTGAACATTTCTGGTCATCTGTCGACACGTGATGTGATCTATTCTGATCGGGTATATACATTGTATGCACTACATTTAATCAGAACAGCCTTGAGACATGCGCACGTCATGAACGTCACGTCATTCATCAAGATGGAGGTCCGTCGTCTATTCAGCACAGTAATTGGGATTGTTTTTATGTTTATTTAAAAAAAAAACACTTGATAAAAAATACTTATATGTCCGTCGGGAGCTGCCATATTTACGCTGTGTGTAAACGATGACGTCACCGTGCATTTACGTCGAGACGAAGCATGCGCTAAATGACGGTATAGAGCAAAAATTTACTTTTAATTGTTTTGGCAAAAGGAATATTCTACCATTGTGAAACTGAATGAAATTCCATTTGGATTCGGCCTGTTTATTCTGATTGAGGTGTTTATATTGAGCATTTTCATTCGGTTTGGGCTTCTAAACCTATTATAATCGGAATAGAAGGCTCCATGTAAACCAGGCTAGTCTTTCAGCTCTTTATCATATCACAGTGTAAAGAAACACATTTTAAAAGAGAAACAAGAAAGGAAATTATGATAATAAAAACAATAAAAATAATAACAACAGTAATGATTTAAAAGCACAAATTTGTGATTTATCAATATGTTCGTACTTGTTTTTGTTCATACTCTGCGAACAAATTTAGAACCTCTTCAGACCATGCGTATGTGCAAATAAAGGAACAGCTTTTGACAAAAACGTCAAAACCCATCTTTTGCTCAAGATTCACAACGTATTGATACTAGTCATTTATAAAACAAAATAATAGTTTTAATGATAAACGCTTCAGTCAGGTGTTTTCTAATGAGTAATGCCCTAAATTACTGTGGAAAGATCACATCACTTTTACCCTGGTTCTGTTCAAGTGCTTGCACATGCTGTATGTATGTATGTATGTATGTATGTATGTATGTATGTATGTATGTATGTATGTATGTATGTATGTATCTGCCGCTGTCTGTGGGGGCTGTTGTCACGCAACATTATTTTGTGTGTATTAATCCAGCTTCACAGTTTTCGTATGGATCTAGTACATATGCATGCTACAAATCTCAAACATTTCTCCAAACTCACAGTTGACAAATGTCTGTTAAAAAGATCCAGAGGCACACACATCGCCGCTGGCTTGTTTGTGACATTACTCCGAGTGGCATGTCTTATATTTTGTCTGTCGGTTCCAAAACTAATTTCATGAATTTTATACACATGCCTCTTTGCTGTGCTATCTTTATTACATACTATGTATTCTAACAAATCGTCGAGTGTTTTTTTTTTTTTATTATTCTTGGCTCGTAGTTTTTTCAATTTCTTTTTGCAGACTAATAGTGGTGTGTGTGAGAAGTCGTGAGAGTTGTGAATATAGCAAGCACACTCTGACTGAGGAAGACTGACCACTGGTAAAGATTCTCGCAGCTTTTTTTGTCAGTTGCTTCACTCATAAAAACCAAAACGAAATCATGAATTCCCATTAACTTGAAACAAAACTCCACAGTACTGGATTTTAATCAGAAAACTTCTGATTTACACCTCAATGAGAAGAGAAATGACCCTGACATGAGCTGAACACGCAAACGTCTCACGTAGAGTCAGTGGCGCTAGTGTTGCGTCACAGTCTATGTCAAACCAGTTCCGTGGAGGTATAGTATAAGTGCAATGGAAGGGTACCGAATCAGCCGGTTACTGTGATGTGGCAGATGACCAGAACATCCCACCTAATGGTTTTTTGTAGTGCTTTTACCACATTTACTTTCAGAAAATAGAAACTCTGAGGTGTCACTTTAGCACGTCTTACTCCAGATCAGAAGGTTGCATGTTTAAATCATTCAGGGTCCTTTCTTTTGCAGACAAATACTTGCAAGTGTGAAGACATGACAGGATTTAAAATCTTAAAACACAAGGTTAGTAATAAAAACTGAGCAGCGTCAAAGTTTCTAGCAGCTGTTGTGTGGAGTTTCTTGTATCAAAAGCATCCAAACTGAAATTTTTACAAACTTTCACTAAAGTTATGGAGAAGGTGTATAGCATCTGGATTGAAACCAGATCTTTTGATTCAAAACACAATGCCAAAGAAATGACCCTGACTTGATCAGATTTAGAATCAGAATCAGAATCATCTTGATTTGCCAAATATGTCCAAAAAACACACAAGGAATTTGTCTCCGGGAGTTGGAGCCGCTCTTGTACGACAACAGACAGTCAATTGACAGAACACTTTGGAGACATAAAGACATTGATTAAAAAAAAAATAAAAACAGTCACTGAGCAGTCAAGGGTTGCGAGTTATCTGGTAATGCCGGTAATTTTTTCTTTTTTTTTTGACAATTGTGCAAAAAGATGCTGAGACCTCCAGCACGAGCGTTCTGTCAGACACACAACTGTTCCGCCAGAGAGTCTGAGAAAAGATGTTTCTGCAAAGGTCTAGGTGCAGTAGTAGGTTACCTAATTAACGGCAAACACTGCAGGTCACTGACTGATGCCCTACCACTGTATCAGTGGACAATTTTCTCACATCTGGGAGGGGATTTCTTTTTTCCTCAAGTTTGTCTGAAATCTGAATTCATGCCATCTCTGAACAGAAGTCAGGAGAAGGGGGTATCTGGATTTGAACCAGAGACCTCTTGATCTGCAGTCAAATGCTCTACCACTGAGCTATACCCCCATGACACAGTGGCAACTCTTCGGTCTGTAGAGTATTTTATATAGAGTTCACTGGCGGTCAAATTACACTCAGCCCAGTTATACTCCGGAGAAGTTGTTGTTGTGCATGTGGTTCCAGTTGTGAAAATTATGTTTGAGTCATGTCCAAAGAAATGACCCTGATGTGATTTGAACACATAACCTTCTGATCTGGAGTGAGACGCGCTACCGTTGCGCCACAGAGTCTGTGGAAAGCTGTTTCTTTAGAGGTATAGGTGCAGCAGTAGGGTACCTAATCAGCCTGTCAAACTGCAGGTCACTGACTGATGCCCGACCACTGCATCAGTTTGAGAAAAAGCTAAGCCACTTTAAGCTAGACAAGTCAACAGTGGACAATTTTCTCACACCTGGGAGGGGATTTCTTTTTTCCTCAAGTTTGTCTGAAATCTGAATTCATGCCATCTCTGAACAGAAGTCAGGAGAAGGAGGCATCTGGATTTGAACCAGAAACCTCTTGATCTGCAGTCAAATGCTCTACCACTGAGCTATACCCCCATGACACAGTGGCAACTCTTCGGTCTGTAGAGTATTTTATATAGAGTTCACTGGCGGTCAAATTTCACTCAGCACAGTTATTCTCCGGAGTAGTAGTTGTTGTTGTTGTGCATGTGGTTCCAGTTGTGAAAATTACATTTGAGTCATGTCCAAAGAAATGACCCTCATGTGAATTGAACACATAACCTTCTGATCTGGAGTCAGACACGCTACCGTTGCGCCACAGAGTCTGTTGAAAGCAGGTTCTTTAGAGGTATAGATGTAGTAGGAGGGTAGCTAATCAGCCTGGCAAACTGCAGGTCACTGACTGATGCCCGACCACTGCATCAGTTTGAGAAAAAGCTAAGCCACTTTAAGCTAGACAAGTCAACAGTGGACAATTTTCTCACATCTGGGAGGGGATTTCTTGTTCCCTCAAGTTTGTCTGAAATCTGAATTCATGCAATCTCTGAACAAAAGTCAGGAGAAGGGGGCATCTGGAGTTGAACCAGAGACCTCTTGATCTGCAGTCAAATGCTCTACCACTGAGCTATACCCCCATGACACAGTGGCAACTCTTCGGTCTGTAGAGTATTTTATATAGAGTTCACTGGCGGTCAAATTACACTCAGCACAGTTATTCTCTGGAGTTGTTGTTGTGCATGTGGTTCCAGTTGTGAAAATTACGTTTGAGTCATGTCCAAAGAAATGACCCTGATGTGATTTGAACACATAATCTTCTGATCTGGAGTCAGACTCGCTACCGTTGCGCCACAGAGTCTGTGGAAAGCAGTTTCTTTAGAGGTATAGGTGCAGTAGGAGGGTAGCTAATCAGCCTGGCAAACTGCAGGTCACTGACTGATGCCCGACCACTGCATCAGTTTGAGAAAAAGCTAAGCCACTTTAAGCTAGACAAGTCAGCAGTGGACAATTTTCTCACATCTGGGAGGGAATTTCTTTTTCCCTCAAGTTTGTCTGAAATCTGAATTTATGCCATCTCTGAACAGAAGTCAGGAGAAGGGGGCATCTGGATTTGAACCAGAGACCTCTTGATCTGCAGTCAAATGCTCTACCACTGAGCTATACCCCCATGACACAGTGGCAACTCTTCGGTCTGTAGAGTATTTTATATAGAGTTCACTGGCGGTCAAATTACACTCAGCACAGTTATACTCCGGAGTAGTAGTTGTTGTGCATGTGGTTCCAGTTGTGAAAATTATGTTTGAGTCATGTCCAAAGAAATGACCCTGATGTGATTTGAACACATAACCTTCTGATCTGGAGTCAGACGCGCTACCGTTGCGCCACAAAGTCTGTGGAAAGCAGGTTCTTTAGAGGTATAGATGTAGTAGGAGGGTAGCTAATCAGCCTGGCAAACTGCAGGTCACTGACTGATGCCCGACCACTGCATCAATTTGAGAAAAAGCTAAGCCACTTTAAGCTAGATAAGTCAACAGTGGACAATTTTCTCACATCTGGGAGGGGATTTCTTGTTCCCTCAAGTTTGTCTGAAATCTGAATTCATGCAATCTCTGAACAGAAGTCAGGAGAAGGGGGCATCTGGAGTTGAACCAGAGACCTCTTGATCTGCAGTCAAATGCTCTACCACTGAGCTATACCCCCATTACACAGTGGCAACTCTTCGGTCTGTAGAGTATTTTATATAGAGTTCACTGGCGGTCAAATTACACTCAGCACAGTTATTCTCTGGAGTTGTTGTTGTGCATGTGGTTCCAGTTGTGAAAATTACGTTTGAGTCATGTCCAAAGAAATGACCCTGATGTGATTTGAACACATAATCTTCTGATCTGGAGTCAGACTCGCTACCGTTGCGCCACAGAGTCTGTGGAAAGCAGTTTCTTTAGAGGTATAGGTGCAGTAGGAGGGTAGCTAATCAGCCTGTCAAACTGCAGGTCACTGACTGATGCCCGACCACTGCATCAGTTTGAGAAAAAGCTAAGCCACTTTAAGCTAGACAAGTCAGCAGTGGACAATTTTCTCACATCTTTGAGGGGATTTATTTTTCCCTCAAGTTTGTCTGAAATCTGAATTCATGCCATCTCTGAACAGAAGTCAGGAGAAGAGGGCATCTGGATTTGAACCAGAGACCTCTTGATCTGCAGTCAAATGCTCTACCACTGAGCTATACCCCCATGACACAGTGGCAACTCTTCGGTCTGTAGAGTATTTTATATAGAGTTCACTGGCGGTCAAATTTCACTCAGCACAGCTATACTCCGGAGTAGTTGTTGTTGTTGTGCATGTGGTTCCAGTTGTGAAAATTACGTTTGAGTCATGTCCAAAGAAATGACCCTGATGTGATTTGAACACATGACCTTCTGATCTGGAGTCAGACGCGCTACCGTTGCGCCACAGAGTCTGTGGAAAGTGGTTTCTTTAGAGGTATAGGTGCAATAGGAGGGTAGCTAATCAGCCTGGCTAACTGCAGGTCACTGACTGATGCCGACCACTGCATCAGTTTGAGAAAAAGCTAAGCCACTTTAAGCTAGAAAAGTCAGCAGTGGACAATTTTCTCACATCTGGGAGGGGATTTCTTTTTCCCTCAAGTTTGTCTGAAATCTGAATTCATGCCATCTCTGAACAGAAGTCAGGAGAAGGGGGCATCTGGATTTGAACCAGAGACCTCTTGATCTGCAGTCAAATGCTCTACCACTGAGCTATACCCCCATGACACAGTATCAACTCTTCGGTCTGTAGAGTATTTTATATAGAGTTCACTGGCGGTCAAATTACACTCAGCACAGTTATTCTCTGGAGTTGTTGTTGTGCATGTGGTTCCAGTTGTGAAAATTATGTTTGAGTCATGTCCAAAGAAATGACCCTGATGTGATTTGAACACATAACCTTCTGATCTGGAGTCAGACGCGCTACCGTTGCGCCACAGAGTCTGTGGAAAGCAGGTTCTTTAGAGGTATAGATGTAGTAGGAGGGTAGCTAATCAGCCTGGCAAACTGCAGGTCACTGACTGATGCCCGACCACTGCATCAGTTTGAGAAAAAGCTAAGCCACTTTAAGCTAGACAAGTCAGCAGTGGACAATTTTCTCACATCTGGGAGGGGATTTCTTTTTCCCTCAAGTTTGTCTGAAATCTGAATTCATGCCATCTCTGAACAGAAGTCAGGAGAAGGAGGCATCTGGAGTTGAACCAGAGACCTCTTGATCTGCAGTCAAATGCTCTACCACTGAGCTATACCCCCATGACACAGTGGCAACTCTTCGGTCTGTAGAGTATTTCATATAGAGTTCACTGGCGGTCAAATTACACTCAGCACAGTTATTCTCCGGAGGAGTTGTTGTGCATGTGGTTCCAGTTGTGAAAATTACGTTTGAGTCATGTCCAAAGAAATGACCCTGATGTGATTTGAACACATAATCTTCTGATCTGGAGTCAGACTCGCTACCGTTGCGCCACAGAGTCTGTGGAAAGCAGTTTCTTTAGAGGTATAGGTGCAGTAGGAGGGTAGCTAATCAGCCTGGCAAACTGCAGGTCACTGACTGATGCCCGACCACTGCATCAGTTTGAGAAAAAGCTAAGCCACTTTAAGCTAGACAAGTCAGCAGTGGACAATTTTCTCACATCTGGGAGGGAATTTCTTTTTCCCTCAAGTTTGTCTGAAATCTGAATTTATGCCATCTCTGAACAGAAGTCAGGAGAAGGGGGCATCTGGATTTGAACCAGAGACCTCTTGATCTGCAGTCAAATGCTCTACCACTGAGCTATACCCCCATGACACAGTGGCAACTCTTCGGTCTGTAGAGTATTTTATATAGAGTTCACTGGCGGTCAAATTACACTCAGCACAGTTATACTCCGGAGTAGTAGTTGTTGTGCATGTGGTTCCAGTTGTGAAAATTATGTTTGAGTCATGTCCGAAGAAATGACCCTGATGTGATTTGAACACATGACCTTCTGATCTGGAGTCAGACGCGCTACCGTTGCGCCACAGAGTCTGTGGAAAGTGGTTTCTTTAGAGGTATAGGTGCAGTAGGAGGGTAGCTAATCAGCCTGGCTAACTGCAGGTCACTGACTGATGCCGACCACTGCATCAGTTTGAGAAAAAGCTAAGCCACTTTAAGCTAGAAAAGTCAGCAGTGGACAATTTTCTCACATCTGGGAGGGGATTTCTTTTTCCCTCAAGTTTGTCTGAAATCTGAATTCATGCCATCTCTGAACAGAAGTCAGGAGAAGGGGACATCTGGATATGAACCAGAGACCTCTTGATCTGCAGTCAAATGCTCTACCACTGAGCTATACCCCCATGACACAGTATCAACTCTTCGGTCTGTAGAGTATTTTATATAGAGTTCACTGGCGGTCAAATTACACTCAGCACAGTTATTCTCTGGAGTTGTTGTTGTGCATGTGGTTCCAGTTGTGAAAATTATGTTTGAGTCATGTCCAAAGAAATGACCCTGATGTGATTTGAACACATAACCTTCTGATATGGAGTCAGACGCGCTACCGTTGCGCCACAGAGTCTGTGGAAAGCAGGTTCTTTAGAGGTATAGATGTAGTAGGAGGGTAGCTAATCAGCCTGGCAAACTGCAGGTCACTGACTGATGCCCGACCACTGCATCAGTTTGAGAAAAAGCTAAGCCACTTTAAGCTAGACAAGTCAGCAGTGGACAATTTTCTCACATCTGGGAGGGGATTTCTTTTTCCCTCAAGTTTGTCTGAAATCTGAATTCATGCCATCTCTGAACAGAAGTCAGGAGAAGGGGGCATCTGGAGTTGAACCAGAGACCTCTTGATCTGCAGTCAAATGCTCTACCACTGAGCTATACCCCCATGACATAGTGGCAACTCTTCGGTCTGTAGAGTATTTCATATAGAGTTCACTGGCGGTCAAATTACACTCAGCACAGTTATTCTCCGGAGGAGTTGTTGTGCATGTGGTTCCAGTTGTGAAAATTACGTTTGAGTCATGTCCAAAGAAATGACCCTGATGTGATTTGAACACATAATCTTCTGATCTGGAGTCAGACTCGCTACCGTTGCGCCACAGAGTCTGTGGAAAGCAGTTTCTTTAGAGGTATAGGTGCAGTAGGAGGGTAGCTAATCAGCCTGGCAAACTGCAGGTCACTGACTGATGCCCGACCACTGCATCAGTTTGAGAAAAAGCTAAGCCACTTTAAGCTAGACAAGTCAGCAGTGGACAATTTTCTCACATCTGGGAGGGAATTTCTTTTTCCCTCAAGTTTGTCTGAAATCTGAATTTATGCCATCTCTGAACAGAAGTCAGGAGAAGGGGGCATCTGGATTTGAACCAGAGACCTCTTGATCTGCAGTCAAATGCTCTACCACTGAGCTATACCCCCATGACACAGTGGCAACTCTTCGGTCTGTAGAGTATTTTATATAGAGTTCACTGGCGGTCAAATTACACTCAGCACAGTGATACTCCGGAGTAGTAGTTGTTGTGCATGTGGTTCCAGTTGTGAAAATTATGTTTGAGTCCTGTCCAAAGAAATGACCCTGATGTGATTTGAACACATAACCTTCTGATCTGGAGTCAGACGCGCTACCGTTGCGCCACAAAGTCTGTGGAAAGCAGGTTCTTTAGAGGTATAGATGTAGTAGGAGGGTAGCTAATCAGCCTGGCAAACTGCAGGTCACTGACTGATGCCCGACCACTGCATCAATTTGAGAAAAAGCTAAGCCACTTTAAGCTAGAAAAGTCAGCAGTGGACAATTTTCTCACATCTGGGAGGGGATTTCTTTTTTCCTCAAGTTTGTCTGAAATCTGAATTCATGCCATCTCTGAACAGAAGTCAGGAGAAGGGGGCATCTGGATTTGAACCAGAGACCTCTTGATCTGCAGTCAAATGCTCTACCACTGAGCTATACCCCCATGACACAGTATCAACTCTTCGGTCTGTAGAGTATTTTATATATAGTTCACTGGCGGTCAAATTACACTCAGCACAGTTATTCTCTGGAGTCGTTGTTGTGCATGTGGTTCCAGTTGTGAAAATTACGTTTGAGTCATGTCCAAAGTAATGACCCTGATGTGATTTGAACACATAACCTTCTGATCTGGAGTCAGACGCGCTACCGTTGCGCCACAGAGTCTGTGGAAAGCTGTTTCTTTAGAGGTATAGGTGCAGCAGTAGGGTACCTAATCAGCCTGTCAAACTGCAGGTCACTGACTGATGCCCGACCACTGCATCAGTTTGAGAGAAAGCTAAGCCACTTTAAGCTAGACAAGTCAACAGTGGACAATTTTCTCACACCTGGGAGGGGATTTCTTTTTTCCTCAAGTTTGTCTGAAATCTGAATTCATGCCATTTCTGAACAGACGTCAGGAGAAGGGGGTATCTGGATTTGAACCAGAGGCCTCTTGATCTGCAATCAAATGCTCTACCACTGAGCTATACCCCCATGACACAATTTCAACTCTTTGGTCTGTAGAGTATTTTATATAGAGTTCACTGGCGGTCAAATTTCACTCAGCACAGTTATTCTCCGGAGCAGTTGTTGTTGTTGTGCATGTGGTTCCAGTTGTGAAAATTACGTTTGAGTCATGTCCAAAGAAATGACCCTGATGTGATTTGAACACATAACCTTCTGATTTGGAGTCAGACGCGCTACCGTTGCGCCACAGAGTCTGTGGAAAGCAGGTTCTTTAGAGGTATAGATGTAGTAGGAGGGTAGCTAATCAGCCTGGCAAACTGCAGGTCACTGACTGATGCCCGACCACTGCATCAGTTTGAGAAAAAGCTAAGCCACTTTAAGTTAGAAAAGTCAGCAGTGGACAATTTTCTCACATCTGGGAGGGGATTTCTTTTTCCCTCAAGTTTGTCTGAAATCTGAATTCATGCCATCTCTGAACAGAAGTCAGGAGAAGGGGGCATCTGGATTAGAACCAGAGACCTCTTGATCTGCAGTCAAATGCTCTACCACTGAGCTATACCCCAATGACACCGTATCAACTCTTCGGTCTGTAGAGTATTTTATATAGAGTTCACTGGCGGTCAAATTTCACTCAGCACAGTTATTCTCCGGAGTAGTTGTTGTTGTTGTTGTGCATGTGGTTCCAGTTGTGAAAATTATGTTTGAGTCATGTCCAAAGAAATGACCCTGATGTGATTTGAACACATAACCTTCTGATCTGGAGTCAGACGCGCTACCGTTGCGCCACAAAGTCTGTGGAAAGCAGGTTCTTTAGAGGTATAGATGTAGTAGGAGGGTAGCTAATCAGCCTGGCAAACTGCAGGTCACTGACTGATGCCCGACCACTGCATCAATTTGAGAAAAAGCTAAGCCACTTTAAGCTAGACAAGTCAACAGTGGACAATTTTCTCACATCTGGGAGGGGATTTCTTTTTTTCTCAAGTTTGTCTGAAATCTGAATTCATGCAATCTCTGAACAGAAGTCAGGAGAAGGGGGCATCTGGAGTTGAACCAGAGACCTCTTGATCTGCAGTCAAATGCTCTACCACTGAGCTATACCCCCATGACACAGTGGCAACTCTTCGGTCTGTAGAGTATTTTATATAGAGTTCACTGGCGGTCAAATTACACTCAGCACAGTTATTCTCTGGAGTTGTTGTTGTGCATGTGGTTCCAGTTGTGAAAATTACGTTTGAGTCATGTCCAAAGAAATGACCCTGATGTGATTTGAACACATAATCTTCTGATCTGGAGTCAGACTCGCTACCGTTGCGCCACAGAGTCTGTGGAAAGCAGTTTCTTTAGAGGTATAGGTGCAGTAGGAGGGTAGCTAATCAGCCTGTCAAACTGCAGGTCACTGACTGATGCCCGACCACTGCATCAGTTTGAGAAAAAGCTAAGCCACTTTAAGCTAGACAAGTCAGCAGTGGACAATTTTCTCACATCTTTGAGGGGATTTCTTTTTCTCTCAAGTTTGTCTGAAATCTGAATTCATGCCATCTCTGAACAGAAGTCAGGAGAAGGGGGCATCTGGATTTGAACCAGAGACCTCTTGATGTGCAGTCAAATGCTCTACCACTGAGCTATACCCCCATGACACAGTGGCAACTCTTCGGTCTGTAGAGTATTTTATATAGAGTTCACTGGCGGTCAAATTTCACTCAGCACAGTTATTCTCCGGAGTAGTTGTTGTTGTTGTGCATGTGGTTCCAGTTGTGAAAATTACGTTTGAGTCATGTCCAAAGAAATGACCCTGATGTGATATGAACACATAACCTTCTGATCTGGAGTCAGACACGCTACCGTTGCGCCACAGAGTCTGTTGAAAGCAGGTTCTTTAGAGGTATAGATGTAGTAGGAGGGTAGCTAATCAGCCTGGCAAACTACAGGTCACTGACTGATGCCCGACCACTGCATCAGTTTGAGAAAAAGCTAAGCCACTTTAAGCTAGACAAGTCAACAGTGGACAATTTTCTCACATCTGGGAGGGGATTTCTTGTTCCCTCAAGTTTGTCTGAAATCAGAATTCATGCAATCTCTGAACAGAAGTCAGGAGAAGGGGGCATCTGGAGTTGAACCAGAGACCTCTTGATCTGCAGTCAAATGCTCTACCACTGAGCTATACCCCCATGACACAGTGGCAACTCTTCGGTCTGTAGAGTATTTTATATAGAGTTCACTGGCGGTCAAATTTCACTCAGCACAGTTATACTCCGGAGTAGTTGTTGTTGTTGTGCATGTGGTTCCAGTTGGGAAAATTACGTTTGAGTCATGTCCAAAGAAATGACCCTGATGTGATTTGAACACATAATCTTCTGATCTGGAGTCAGACGCGCTACCGTTGCGCCACAGAGTCTGTGGAAAGCAGTTTCTTTAGAGGTATAGGTGCAGTAGGAGGGTAGCTAATCAGCCTGGCAAAATGCAGGTCACTGACTGATGCCCGACCACTGCATCAGTTTGAGAAAAAGCTAAGCCACTTTAAGCTAGACAAGTCAGCAGTGGACAATTTTCTCACATCTGGGAGGGAATTTCTTTTTCCCTCAAGTTTGTCTGAAATCTGAATTCATGCCATCTCTGAACAGAAGTCAGGAGAAGGGGGCATCTGGATTTGAACCAGAGACCTCTTGATCTGCAGTCAAATGCTCTACCACTGAGCTATACCCCCATGACACAGTGGCAACTCTTCGGTCTGTAGAGTATTTTATATAGAGTTCACTGGCGGTCAAATTACACTCAGCACAGTTATACTCCGGAGTAGTCGTTGTTGTGCATGTGGTTCCAGTTGTGAAAATTATGTTTGAGTCATGTCCAAAGAAATGACCCTGATGTGATTTGAACACATAACCTTCTGATCTGGAGTCAGACGCGCTACCGTTGCGCCACAAAGTCTGTGGAAAGCAGGTTCTTTAGAGGTATAGATATAGTAGGAGGGTAGCTAATCAGCCTGGCAAACTGCAGGTCACTGACTGATGCCCGACCACTGCATCAATTTGAGAAAAAGCTAAGCCACTTTAAGCTAGACAAGTCAACAGTGGACAATGTTCTCACATCTGGGAGGGGATTTTTTGTTCCCTCAAGTTTGTCTGAAATCTGAATTCATGCAATCTCTGAACAGAAGTCAGGAGAAGGGGGCATCTGGAGTTGAACCAGAGACCTCTTGATCTGCAGTCAAATGCTCTACCACTGAGCTATACCCCCATTACACAGTGGTAACTCTTCGGTCTGTAGAGTATTTTAAATAGAGTTCACTGGCGGTCAAATTACACTCAGCACAGTTATTCTCTGGAGTTGTTGTTGTGCATGTGGTTCCAGTTGTGAAAATTACGTTTGAGTCATGTCCAAAGAAATGACCCTGATGTGATTTGAACACATAATCTTCTGATCTGGAGTCAGACTCGCTACCGTTGCGCCACAGAGTCTGTGGAAAGCAGTTTCTTTAGAGGTATAGGTGCAGTAGGAGGGTAGCTAATCAGCCTGTCAAACTGCAGGTCACTGACTGATGCCCGACCACTGCATCAGTTTGAGAAAAAGCTAAGCCACTTTAAGCTAGACAAGTCAGCAGTGGACAATTTTCTCACATCTTTGAGGGGATTTCTTTTTCCCTCAAGTTTGTCTGAAATCTGAATTCATGCCATCTCTGAACAGAAGTCAGGAGAAGGGGCCATCTGGATTTGAACCAGAGACCTCTTGATCTGCAGTCAAATGCTCTACCACTGAGCTATACCCCCATGACACAGTGGCAACTCTTCGGTCTGTAGAGTATTTTATATAGAGTTCACTGGCGGTCAAATTTCACTCAGCACAGCTATACTCCGGAGTAGTTGTTGTTGTTGTGCATGTGATTCCAGTTGTGAAAATTACGTTTGAGTCATGTCCAAAGAAATGACCCTGATGTGATTTGAACACATGACCTTCTGATCTGGAGTCAGACGCGCTACCGTTGCACCACAGAGTCTGTGGAAAGTGGTTTCTTTAGAGGTATAGGTGCAGTAGGAGGGTAGCTAATCAGCCTGGCTAACTGCAGGTCACTGACTGATGCCGACCACTGCATCAGTTTGAGAAAAAGCTAAGCCACTTTAAGCTAGAAAAGTCAGCAGTGGACAATTTTCTCACATCTGGGAGGGGATTTCTTTTTCCCTCAAGTTTGTCTGAAATCTGAATTCATGCCATCTCTGAACAGAAGTCAGGAGAAGGGGGAATCTGGATATGAACCAGAGACCTCTTGATCTGCAGTCAAATGCTCTACCACTGAGCTATACCCCCATGACACAGTATCAACTCTTCGGTCTGTAGAGTATTTTATATAGAGTTCACTGGCGGTCAAATTACACTCAGCACAGTTATTCTCTGGAGTTGTTGTTGTGCATGTGGTTCCAGTTGTGAAAATTATGTTTGAGTCATGTCCAAAGAAATGACCCTGATGTGATTTGAACACATAACCTTCTGATCTGGAGTCAGACACGCTACCGTTGCGCCACAGAGTCTGTGGAAAGCAGGTTCTTTAGAGGTATAGATGTAGTAGGAGGGTAGCTAATCAGCCTGGCAAACTGCAGGTCACTGACTGATGCCCGACCACTGCATCAGTTTGAGCTAGACAGCTAGACAAGTCAACAGTGGACAATTTTCTCCCATCTGGGAGGGGATTTCTTTTATCCTCAAGCTTGTCTGAAATCTGAATTCATGCCATCTCTGAACAGAAGTCAGGAGAAGGTGGGTATCTGGATTTGAACCAGAGACCTCTTGATCTGCAGTCAAATGCTCTACCACTGAGCTATACCCCCATGACACAGTATCATGTCTTCGGTCTGTAGAGTATTTTATATAGAGTTCACTGGCGGTCAAATTACACTCAGCATTGTTATTCTCTGGAGTCGTTGTTGTGCATGTGGTTGCAGTTGTGAAAATTATGTTTGAGACATGTCCAAAGAAATGACCCTGATGTGATTTGAACACATAACCTTCTGATCTGGAGTCAGACGCGCTACCGTTGCGCCACAGAGTCTGTGGAAAGCAGTTTCTTTAGAGGTATAGGTGCAGTAGGAGGGTAGCTAATCAGCCTGGCAAACTGCAGGTCACTTACTGATGCCCGACCACTGCATCAGTTTGAGAAAAAGCTAAGCCACTTTAAGCTAGACAAGTCAGCAGTGGACAATTTTCTCACATCTGGGAGGGGATTTCTTTTTCCCTCAAGTTTGTCTGAAATCTGAATTCATGCCATCTCTGAACAGAAGTCAGGAGAAGGGGGCATCTGGAGTTGAACCAGAGACCTCTTGATCTGCAGTCAAATGCTCTACCACTGAGCTATACCCCCATGACACAGTGGCAACTCTTCGGTCTGTAGAGTATTTTATATAGAGTTCACTGGCGGTCAAATTTCACTCAGCACAGTTATACTCCGGAGTAGTTGTTGTTGTTGTTGTGCATGTGGTTCCAGTTGTGAAAATTATGTTTGAGTCATGTCCAAAGAAATGACCCTGATGTGATTTGAACACATAACCTTCTGATCTGGAGTCAGACGCGCTACCGTTGCGCCACAGAGTCTGTAGAAAGCAGGTTCTTTAGAGGTATAGATGTAGTAGGAGGGTAGCTAATCAGCCTGGCAAACTGCAGGTCACTGACTGATGCCCGACCACTGCATCAGTTTGAGAAAAAGCTAAGCCACTTTAAGCTAGAAAAGTCAGCAGTGGACAATTTTCTCACATCTGGGAGGGGATTTCTTTTTCCCTCAAGTTTGTCTGAAATCTGAATTCATGCCATCTCTGAACAGAAGTCAGGAGAAGGGGGAATCTGGATATGAACCAGAGACCTCTTGATCTGCAGTCAAATGCTCTACCACTGAGCTATACCCCCATGACACAGTATCAACTCTTCGGTCTGTAGAGTATTTTATATAGAGTTCACTGGCGGTCAAATTACACTCAGCACAGTTATTCTCTGGAGTTGTTGTTGTGCATGTGGTTCCAGTTGTGAAAATTATGTTTGAGTCATGTCCAAAGAAATGACCCTGATGTGATTTGAACACATAACCTTCTGATCTGGAGTCAGACACGCTACCGTTGCGCCACAGAGTCTGTGGAAAGCAGGTTCTTTAGAGGTATAGATGTAGTAGGAGGGTAGCTAATCAGCCTGGCAAACTGCAGGTCACTGACTGATGCCCGACCACTGCATCAGTTTGAGCTAGACAGCTAGACAAGTCAACAGTGGACAATTTTCTCCCATCTGGGAGGGGATTTCTTTTATCCTCAAGCTTGTCTGAAATCTGAATTCATGCCATCTCTGAACAGAAGTCAGGAGAAGGTGGGTATCTGGATTTGAACCAGAGACCTCTTGATCTGCAGTCAAATGCTCTACCACTGAGCTATACCCCCATGACACAGTATCATCTCTTCGGTCTGTAGAGTATTTTATATAGAGTTCACTGGCGGTCAAATTACACTCAGCATTGTTATTCTCTGGAGTCGTTGTTGTGCATGTGGTTCCAGTTGTGAAAATTACGTTTGAGTCATGTCCAAAGAAATGACCCTGATGTGATTTGAACACATAACCTTCTGATCTGGAGTCAGACGCGCTACCGTTGCGCCACAGAGTCTGTGGAAAGCAGTTTCTTTAGAGGTATAGGTGCAGTAGGAGGGTAGCTAATCAGCCTGGCAAACTGCAGGTCACTTACTGATGCCCGACCACTGCATCAGTTTGAGAAAAAGCTAAGCCACTTTAAGCTAGACAAGTCAGCAGTGGACAATTTTCTCACATCTGGGAGGGGATTTCTTTTTCCCTCAAGTTTGTCTGAAATCTGAATTCATGCCATCTCTGAACAGAAGTCAGGAGAAGGGGGCATCTGGAGTTGAACCAGAGACCTCTTGATCTGCAGTCAAATGCTCTACCACTGAGCTATACCCCCATGACACAGTGGCAACTCTTCGGTCTGTAGAGTATTTTATATAGAGTTCACTGGCGGTCAAATTTCACTCAGCACAGTTATACTCCGGAGTAGTTGTTGTTGTTGTTGTGCATGTGGTTCCAGTTGTGAAAATTATGTTTGAGTCATGTCCAAAGAAATGACCCTGATGTGATTTGAACACATAACCTTCTGATCTGGAGTCAGACGCGCTACCGTTGCGCCACAGAGTCTGTGGAAAGCAGGTTCTTTAGAGGTATAGATGTAGTAGGAGGGTACCTAATCAGCCTGGCAAACTGCAGGTCACTGACTGATGCCCGACCACTGCATCAGTTTGAGAAAAAGCTAAGCCACTTTAAGCTAGACAAGTCAACAGTGGACAATTTTCTCACATCTGGGAGGGGATTTCTTTTTTCCTCAAGTTTGTCTGAAATCTGAATTCATGCCATCTCTGAACAGACATCAGTAGAAGGGGGTATCTGGATTTGAACCAGAGACCTCTTGATCTGCAGTCAAATGCTCTACCACTGAGCTATACCCCAATGACACAGTATCAACTCTTCGGTCTGTAGAGTATTTTATATAGAGTTCACTGGCGGTCAAATTACACTCAGCACAGTTATTCTCTGGAGTTGTTGTTGTGCATGTGGTTCCAGTTTTGAAAATTATGTTTGAGTCATGTCCAAAGAAATGACCCTGATGTGATTTGAACACATAACCTTCTGATCTGGAGTGAGACGCGCTACCGTTGCGCCACAGAGTCTGTGGAAAGCTGTTTCTTTAGAGGTATAGGTGCAGCAGTAGGGTACCTAATCAGCCTGTCAAACTGCAGGTCACTGACTGATGCCCGACCACTGCATCAGTTTGAGAAAAAGCTAAGCCACTTTAAGCTAGACAAATCAACAGTGGACAATTTTCTCACACCTGGGAGGGGATTTCTTTTTTCCTCAAGTTTGTCTGAAATCTGAATTCATGCCATCTCTGAACAGAAGTCAGGAGAAGGGGGCATCTGGATTTGAACCAGAGACCTCTTGATCTGCAGTCAAATGCTCTACCACTGAGCTATACCCCCATGACACAGTGGCAACTCTTCGGTCTGTAGAGTATTTTATATAGAGTTCACTGGCGGTCAAATTTCACTCAGCACAGTTATTCTCTGGAGTCGTTGTTGTGCATGTGGTTCCAGTTGTGAAAATTATGTTTGAGTCATGTCCAAAGAAATGACCCTGATGTGATTTGAACACATAACCTTCTGATCTGGAGTCAGACGCGCTACCGTTGCGCCACAGAGTCTGTGGAAAGCAGTTTCTTTAGAGGTATAGGTGCAGTAGGAGGGTAGCTAATCAGCCTGGCAAACTGCAGGTCACTGACTGATGCCCGACCACTGCATCAGTTTGAGAAAAAGCTAAGCCACTTTGAGCTAGACAAGTCAGCAGTGGACAATTTTCTCACATCTGGGAGGGGATTTCTTTTTCCCTCAAGTTAGTCTGAAATCTGAATTCATGCCATCTCTGAACAGAAGTCAGGAGAAGGGGGCATCTGGAGTTGAACCAGAGACCTCTTGATCTGCAGTCAAATGCTCTACCACTGAGCTATACCCCCATGACACAGTGGCAACTCTTCGGTCTGTAGAGTATTTTATATAGAGTTCACTGGCGGTCAAATTTCACTCAGCACAGTTATACTCCGGAGTAGTTGTTGTTGTTGTGCATGTGGTTCCAGTTGGGAAAATTATGTTTGAGTCATGTCCAAAGAAATGACCCTGATGTGATTTGAACACATAATCTTCTGATCTCAGAATCAGAATCAGAATCAGAATCATCTTTATTTGCCAAGTATGTCCAAAACACACAAGGAATTTGTCTCCGGTAGTTGGAGCCGCTCTAGTACAACAAACAGTCAATTTACAGAACACTTTGGGGACATAAAGACATTGACAAAAAACAATTGTGCAAAAAGATGCAGAGTCCTCTAGCACTTAGAGCAGTTCGAACGACTAATATTGCAATAGTCCGGTGCAATGACCATTGTGCAAAAGGCGCTGAGACTTCAAGGAGTGTATGCGGTTTAAAGTGACGAGTAGTGCGATCATCTGGGACAATGTCGGTTGTGCAAATGTTACAGATACTCCTCAATCAGTGTGCAAATGGAGCAGATGCTACTCTGGCATGAGTGGCCAGTATATGCAAATAGTGCAGCATGGCGAGACAACTACAGTGAGTGCACAAGTAATACATAATACATAATTGGCCCCACAGAAATGTGACAACGAACTCAAGTCAAAAAATTGCCAGCTTGTTGTAATGGAATTATAGGTTAGGTGTTTAAGAAGTTGATCGCAAGAGGGAAGAAGCTGTTGGAATGTCTACTAGTTCTAGTTTGCGTTGATCGGTAGCGCCTACCTGAGGGAAGGAGCTGGAAGAGCTGGTGACCGGGGTGCAGACGGTCCGAGAGGATTTTGCACGCCCTTGTCTTAGTTCTGGCAGCGTGCAAGTCCTCAATGGTGGGTAGGGGGGTACCGACAATCCTTTCAGCAGTTTTGATTGTCCGTTGCAGTCGGAGTTTGTCCTTTTTTGTAGCAGCACCAAACCAGACTGTGATGGAAGAACACAGGACCGATTCGATGACCGCTGTGTAGAACTGTCTCAGCAGCTCCGGTGGCAGGCCGTGCTTTCTCAGAAGCCGCAGGAAGTACATCCTCTGCTGGGCCTTTTTGAGGACGGAGTTGATGTTGTTCGCCCACTTCAGGTCCTGAGAGATTGTAATTCCCAGGAACTTGAAGGTCTCGACGGTTGACACAAGGCAGCTGGACAACGTGAGGGGCAGCTGTGGCGAAGGATGCCTCCTGAAGTCCACGATCATCTCTACCGTCTTGAGCGTGTTCAGCTCCAGGTTGTGTCGCCCGCACCACAGCTCCAGCCGCTCCGCTTCCTGTCGATATGCAGACTCGTCACCGTCCTTGATGAGGCCGATGACAGTGGTGTCATCTGCAAACTTCAGGAGCTTGACAGTCGGGTTCGCTGAGGTGCAGTCGTTCGTGTAGAGAGAGAAGAGCAGCGGAGAGAGGACACAACCTTGGGGCGCCCCAGTGCTGATGCTGCGTGTGGATGAGGTGGCCTCCCCCAGCCTGACCTGCTGTGTCCTGCCCGTCAGAAAGCTGTAAATCCACTGGCAGATGGCAGGTGAGACGCTGAGCTGGAGAAGCTTGGTTGAAAGGAGTTCAGGGATGATGGTGTTGAACGCTGAGCTGAAGTCCACGAACAGGATCCTCGCATAGGTCCCTGCACTGTCGAGGTGTTCTAGGATGAAGTGCAGTCCCATGTTGACTGCATCATCCGCAGACCTGTTCGCTTGGTAGGCAAACTGCAGGGGGTCCAGCAGGGGACCTGTGACACTCTTGAGGTGGTCCAGCACGAGACGTTCAAAGGACTTCATGACCACAGATGTCAAAGCGACAGGCCTGTAGTCATTCAGACTAGAGATTGCAGGTTTCTTGGGAACTGGAATGATGGTGGAGCGTTTGAAGCAGGATGGAACTTCGCACATTTCCAAAGATCTGTTAAAGATCTGAGTGAAGACTGGAGCGAGCTGGTCCGCGCAGACTTTGAGGCAGGATGGGGACACATGGTCCGGTCCTGTTGCTTTGTTAATCTTCTGTTGTTTGAAGATGCGTCTCACATCCTGTTCATGGATGGTTAACGCAGAAGTCAGAGGTGTGGTTGTGGTCGCGGGTGCGGCTGGGTGGGTGTGTGGAGTGAAACTGTCCTTTTCAAATCTGCAATAGAAGGTATTCAAGTCGTTGGCTAGTGTGCTATTGTTCTCAGCTTGGGGGGATCGTCACTTGTAATTAGTCAGCGATTGGAATGCACGCCAGACTGATTTCGAGTCGTTCGCGCTAAACTGTTTTTCCAACTTTGCTGCATAGATCCTCTTTGCAATGTTAATTTCTTTAGTAAGCTGGTTTCTAGCTCGATTATACAGGGCCCTGTCCCCGCTCTGATATGCATCTTCCTTAGCTTGGCGAAGCTGCTTAAGTTTAGCAGTGAACCACGGCTTGTTGTTGTTGAATGTCCGAAATGATTTTGTTGGTACACAAACCTCTTCACAGAAACTGATATAGGATGTGACAGTGTCCGTATATTCATCCAGGCTGCCAGCTGAATTTTCAAAGACACTCCAGTCTGTGCAGTCTAAACAGCTTTGAAGTTCCATCTTTGCTTCATTGGTCCACTTTTTGACTGTTTTCACTGTAGGCTTCGCACATTTAAGTACTTGCTTGTACGTCGGTATTAAGTGAATTAAGCAGTGATCAGACGAGCCCAGGGCTGCACGAGGTATAGCACGGTATGCGTTTTTTACCGTAGTGTAGCAGTGGTCTAAAGTATTATTTTCCCTGGTAGGACAGTCGATGTGCTGCTTGTATTTAGGGAGTTCGTGGTTGAGTTTAGCTTTGTTAAAGTCCCCGAGAATAATGAGGGGTGAGTCAGGGTGTTTTTTTTCAATTTCGTTGACTTGTTCGGCGAGCGTTAGCAATGCGGCGCTCGTGTTAGCTTGCGGTGTGATATAGACTCCAGCCAGTATAAACGATGCAAACTCACGTGGCGCGTAAAATGGTTTACAGTTCAGAAACAGCGACTCCAAATGCGGGCTGCAGTGTGTGCTGAGCACCGTGACGTCCGTACACCATTTTTCGTTTATATGGAGGCATATCCCGCCGCCCTTCGTTTTTCCCGATGATTCCATGTCGCGGTCCGCTCGATGAATGTTGAAGCCGGGAAGCGTGACGGCGCCATCGGGTACAGCGTCGCAAAGCCAGGTCTCCGTGAAGCACATGGCCGCGGAACGTCCGAAGTCTTTACTGGTCTTTAACAGAAGATGAAGCTCGTCCATTTTGTTGGGTAGGGAGCGTACATTCGCGAGGTGGATCGACGGGAACGCCAATCTGTGTCCTCTCTTGCGGAGTTTCACCTGAATTCCGGCTCGTTTTCCTCTGTGGCGCCGCTTCCGCATCCATGCGCCGAAAACCGCGGACGCCGCTCCGGTGAGTAACTCGGGGAAAAAACTGAGCGGATTTTCGAAAGTTGGTGACAGAAAGTCCGGAGTAGCCTCCTTGATGGTTAGCAGGTCTCCCCTTGTGTAAGTGAGTCGTGTAAGGTCTCCAAAGACGGACGAAAAACACAAAAACAAAGACAATACTAGAGAGCGCGTTACCGAGGCGGCCACACTGGTAGGCGCCATCTTACGTGCCGCCTAACGAGTCAGATGCACTACCGTTGCGCCACAGAGTCTGTGGAAAGCAGTTTCTTTAGAGGTATAGGTGTAGTAGGAGGGTAGCTAATCAGCCTGGCAAAAATCTTGATCTGCAGTCAAACGCTCTGCCACTGAGCTATACCCCCATGACACAGAGGTAACTCTTCGGTCTGTAGAGTATTTTATATAGAGTTCACTGGCGGGCAAATTACACTCAGCACAGTTATTCTCTGGAGTCGTTGCTGTTGTGCATGTGGTTCCAGTTGTGAAAATTACATTTGAGTCATGTCCAAAGTAATGACCCTGATGTGATTTGAACACATAACCTCCTGATCTGGAGTCAGACGCGCTACCATTGCGCCACAGAGTCTGTGGAAAGCAGTTTCTTTAGAGGTATAGGTGCAGTAGGAGAGTAGCTAATCAGCCTGGGAAACTGCAGGTCACTGACTGATGCCCGACCACTGCATCAGTTTGAGAAAAAGCTAAGCCACTTTAAGCTAGAAAAGCCAGCAGTGGACAATTTTCTCACATCTGGGAGGGGATTTCTTTTTTCCTCAAGTTTGTCTGAAATCTGAATTCATGCCATCTCTGAACAGAAATCAGGGGCATCTGGATTTGAACCAGAGACCTCTTGATCTGCAGTCAAATGCTCTACCACTGAGCTATACCCCCATGACACAGTATCAACTCTTCGGTCTGTAGAGTATTTTATATAGAGTTCACTGGCGGTCAAATTACACTCAGCACAGTTATTCTCTGGAGTTGTTGTTGTGCATGTGGTTCCAGTTGTGAAAATTATGTTTGAGTCATGTCCAAAGAAATGACCCTGATGTGATTTGAACACATAACCTTCTGATCTGGAGTCAGACGCGCTACCGTTGCGCCACAGAGTCTGTGGAAAGCAGGTTCTTTAGAGGTATAGATGTAGTAGGAGGGTAGCTAATCAGCCTGGCAAACTGCAGGTCACTGACTGATGCCCGACCACTGCATCAGTTTGAGAAAAAGCTAAGCCACTTTAAGCTAGACAAGTCAGCAGTGGACAATTTTCTCACATCTGGGAGGGGATTTCTTTTTCCCTCAAGTTTGTCTGAAATCTGAATTCATGCCATCTCTGAACAGAAGTCAGGAGAAGGGGGCATCTGGAGTTGAACCAGAGACCTCTTGATCTGCAGTCAAATGCTCTACCACTGAGCTATACCCCCATGACACAGTGGCAACTCTTCGGTCTGTAGAGTATTTTATAAAGAGTTCACTGGCGGTCAAATTACACTCAGCACAGTTATTCTCCGGAGTCGTTGTTGTTGTTGTGCATGTGGTTCCAGTTGTGAAAATTACGTTTGAGTCATGTCCAAAGAAATGACCCTGATGTGATTTGAACACATAACCTTCTGATCTGGAGTCAGACACGCTACCGTTGCGCCACAGAGTCTGTGGAAAGCAGGTTCTTTAGAGGTATAGATGTAGTAGGAGGGTAGCTAATCAGCCTGGCAAACTGCAGGTCACTGACTGATGCCCGACCACTGCATCAGTTTGAGCTAGACAGCTAGACAAGTCAACAGTGGACAATTTTCTCCCATCTGGGAGGGGATTTCTTTTATCCTCAAGTTTGTCTGAAATCTGAATTCATGCCATCTCTGAACAGAAGTCAGGAGAAGGGGGTATCTGGATTTGAACCAGAGACCTCTTGATCTGCAGTCAAATGCTCTACCACTGAGCTATACCCCCATGACACAGATTCAACTCTTCGGTCTGTAGAGTATTTTATATAGAGTTCACTGGCGGTCAAATTACACTCAGCATTGTTATTCTCTGGAGTCGTTGTTGTGCATGTGGTTGCAGTTGTGAAAATTATGTTTGAGACATGTCCAAAGAAATGACCCTGATGTGATTTGAACACATAACCTTCTGATATGGAGTCAGACGCGCTACCGTTGCGCCACAGAGTCTGTGGAAAGCAGGTTCTTTAGAGGTATAGGTGCAGTAGGAGGGTAGCTAATCAGCCTGGCAAACTGCAGGTCACTTACTGATGCCCGACCACTGCATCAGTTTGAGAAAAAGCTAAGCCACTTTAAGCTAGACAAGTCAGCAGTGGACAATTTTCTCACATCTGGGAGGGGATTTCTTTTTCCCTCAAGTTTGTCTGAAATCTGAATTCATGCCATCTCTGAACAGAAGTCAGGAGAAGGGGGCATCTGGAGTTGAACCAGAGACCTCTTGATCTGCAGTCAAATGCTCTACCACTGAGCTATACCCCCATGACACAATGGCAACTCTTCGGTCTTTAGAGTATTTTATATAGAGTTCACTGGCGGTCAAATTTCACTCAGCACAGTTATACTCCGGAGTAGTTGTTGTTGTTGTTGTGCATGTGGTTCCAGTTGTGAAAATTATGTTTGAGTCATGTCCAAAGTAATGACCCTGATGTGATTTGAACACATAACCTTCTGATCTGGAGTCAGACACGCTACCGTTGCGCCACAGAGTCTGTGGAAAGTGGTTTCTTTAGAGGTATAGGTGCAGTAGGAGAGTAGCTAATCAGCCTGGGAAACTGCAGGTCACTGACTGATGCCCGACCACTGCATCAGTTTGAGAAAAAGCTAAGCCACTTTAAGCTAGACAAGTGAGCAGTGGACAATTTTCTCACACCTGGGAGGGGATTTCTTTTTTCCTCAAGTTTGTCTGAAATCTGAATTCATGCCATTTCTGAACAGACGTCAGGAGAAGGGGGTATCTGGATTTGAACCAGAGGCCTCTTGATCTGCAATCAAATGCTCTACCACTGAGCTATACCCCCATGACACAGTGGCAACTCTTCGGTCTGTAGAGTATTTTATATAGAGTTCACTGGCGGTCAAATTTCACTCAGCACAGTTATTCTCCGGAGTAGTTGTTGTTGTTGTTGTGCATGTGGTTCCAGTTGTGAAAATTACGTTTGAGTCATGTCCAAAGAAATGACCCTGATGTGATTTGAACACATAACCTTCTGATCTGGAGTCAGACGCGCTACCGTTGCGCCACAGAGTCTGTGGAAAGCAGTTTCTTTAGAGGTATAGGTGCAGTAGGAGGGTAGCTAATCAGCCTGGGAAACTGCAGGTCACTGACTGATGCCCGACCACTGCATCAGTTTGAGCTAGACAGCTAGACAAGTCAACAGTGGACAATTTTCTCCCATCTGGGAGGGGATTTCTTTTATCCTCAAGTTTGTCTGAAATCTGAATTCATGCCATCTCTGAACAGAAGTCAGGAGAAGGGGGTATCTGGATTTGAACCAGAGACCTCTTGATCTGCAGTCAAATGCTCTACCACTGAGCTATACCCCCATGGCACAGATTCAGCTCTTCGGTCTGTAGAGTATTTTATATAGAGTTCACTGGCGGTCAAATTACACTCAGCACAGTTATACTCCGGAGAAGTTGTTGTTGTGCATGTGGTTCCAGTTGTGAAAATTACATTTGAGTCATGTCCAAAGTAATGACCCTGATGTGATTTGAACACATAACCTTCTGATCTGGAGTCAGACGCGCTACCGTTGCGCCACAGAGTCTGTGGAAAGCAGGTTCTTTAGAGGTATAGATGTAGTAGGAGGGTAGCTAATCAGCCTGGCAAACTGCAGGTCACTGACTGATGCCCGACCACTGCATCAGTTTGAGAAAAAGCTAAGCCACTTTAAGCTAGACAAGTGAGCAGTGGACAACTTTCTCACATCTGGGAGGGGATTTTTTTTCCCCTCAAGTTTGTCTGAAATCTGAATTCATGCCATCTCTGAATAGAAGTCAGGAGAAGGGGGCATCTGGAGTTGAACCAGAGACCTCTTGATCTGCAGTCAAATGCTCTACCACTGAGCTATACCCCCATGACACAGTGGCAACTCTTCGGTCTGTAGAGTATTTTATATAGAGTTCACTGGCGGTCAAATTTCACTCAGCACAGTTATACTCCGGAGTAGTTGTTGTTGTTGTTGTGCATGTGGTTCCAGTTGTGAAAATTATGTTTGAGTCATGTCCAAAGAAATGACCCTGATGTGATTTGAACACATAACCTTCTGATCTGGAGTCAGACGCGCTACCGTTGTGCCACAGAGTCTGTGGAAAGCTGTTTCTTTAGAGGTATAGGTGCAGTAGTAGGGTACCTAATCAGCCTGTCAAACTGCAGGTCACTGACTGATGCCCGACCACTGCATCAGTTTGAGAAAAAGCTAAGCCACTTTAAGCTAGACAAGTCAACAGTGGACAATTTTCTCACATCTGGGTGGGGATTTCTTTTTTCCTCAAGTTTGTCTGAAATCTGAATTCATGCAATTTCTGAACAGACGTCAGGAGAAGGGGGTATCTGGATTTGAACCAGAGACCTCTTGATCTGCAATCAAATGCTCTACCACTGAGCTATACCCCTATGACACAGTATAAACTCTTCGGTCTGTAGAGTATTTTATATAGAGTTCACTGGCGGGCAAATTACACTCAGCACAGTTATTCTCTGGAGTCGTTGTTGTTGTGCATGTGGTTCCAGTTGTGAAAATTACATTTGAGTCATGTCCAAAGTAATGACCCTGATGTGATTTGAACACATAACCTTCTGATCTGGAGTCAGACGCGCTACCGTTGCGCCACAGAGTCTGTGGAAAGCAGTTTCTTTAGAGGTATAGGTGCAGTAGGAGAGTAGCTAATCAGCCTGGGAAACTGCAGGTCACTGACTGATGCCCGACCACTGCATCAGTTTGAGAAAAAGCTAAGCCACTTTAAGCTAGACAAGTCAGCAGTGGACAATTTTCTCACATCTGGGAGGGGATTTCTTTTTCCCTCAAGTTTGTCTGAAATCTGAATTCATGCCATCTCTGAACAGAAGTCAGGAGAAGGGGGCATCTGGAGTTGAACCAGAGACCTCTTGATCTGCATTCAAATGCTCTACCACTGAGCTATACCCCCATGACACAGTGGCAACTCTTCGGTCTGTAGAGTATTTCATATAGAGTTCACTGGCGGTCAAATTACACTCAGCACAGTTATTCTCCGGAGTAGTTGTTGTTGTTGTGCATGTGGTTCCAGTTGTGAAAATTACGTTTGAGTCATGTCCAAAGAAATGACCCTGATGTGATTTGAACACATAACCTTCTGATCTGGAGTCAGACACGCTACCGTTGCGCCACAGAGTCTGTGGAAAGCAGGTTCTTTAGAGGTATAGATGTAGTAGGAGGGTAGCTAATCAGCCTGGCAAACTGCAGGTCACTGACTGATGCCCGACCACTGCATCAGTTTGAGCTAGACAGCTAGACAAGTCAACAGTGGACAATTTTCTCCCATCTGGGAGGGGATTTCTTTTATCCTCAAGTTTGTCTGAAATCTGAATTCATGCCATCTCTGAACAGAAGTCAGGAGAAGGGGGTATCTGGATTTGAACCAGAGACCTCTTGATCTGCAGTCAAATGCTCTACCACTGAGCTATACCCCCATGACACAGATTCAACTCTTCGGTCTGTAGAGTATTTTATATAGAGTTCACTGGCGGTCAAATTACACTCAGCATTGTTATTCTCTGGAGTCGTTGTTGTGCATGTGGTTGCAGTTGTGAAAATTATGTTTGAGACATGTCCAAAGAAATGACCCTGATGTGATTTGAACACATAACCTTCTGATCTGGAGTCAGACGCGCTACCGTTGCGCCACAGAGTCTGTGGAAAGCAGTTTCTTTAGAGGTATAGGTGCAGTAGGAGGGTAGCTAATCAGCCTGGCAAACTGCAGGTCACTTACTGATGCCCGACCACTGCATCAGTTTGAGAAAAAGCTAAGCCACTTTAAGCTAGACAAGTCAGCAGTGGACAATTTTCTCACATCTGGGAGGGGATTTCTTTTTCCCTCAAGTTTGTCTGAAATCTGAATTCATGCCATCTCTGAACAGAAGTCAGGAGAAGGGGGCATCTGGATTTGAACCAGAGACCTCTTGATCTGCAGTCAAATGCTCTACCACTGAGCTATACCCCCATGGCACAGATTCAGCTCTTCGGTCTGTAGAGTATTTTATATAGAGTTCACTGGCGGTCAAATTACACTCAGCACAGTTATACTCCGGAGAAGTTGTTGTTGTGCATGTGGTTCCAGTTGTGAAAATTACATTTGAGTCATGTCCAAAGTAATGACCCTGATGTGATTTGAACACATAACCTTCTGATCTGGAGTCAGACGCGCTACCGTTGCGCCACAGAGTCTGTGGAAAGCAGGTTCTTTAGAGGTATAGATGTAGTAGGAGGGTAGCTAATCAGCCTGGCAAACTGCAGGTCACTGACTGATGCCCGACCACTGCATCAGTTTGAGAAAAAGCTAAGCCACTTTAAGCTAGACAAGTGAGCAGTGGACAACTTTCTCACATCTGGGAGGGGATTTTTTTTCCCCTCAAGTTTGTCTGAAATCTGAATTCATGCCATCTCTGAACAGAAGTCAGGAGAAGGGGGCATCTGGAGTTGAACCAGAGACCTCTTGATCTGCAGTCAAATGCTCTACCACTGAGCTATACCCCCATGACACAGTGGCAACTCTTCGGTCTGTAGAGTATTTTATATAGAGTTCACTGGCGGTCAAATTTCACTCAGCACAGTTATACTCCGGAGTAGTTGTTGTTGTTGTTGTGCATGTGGTTCCAGTTGTGAAAATTATGTTTGAGTCATGTCCAAAGAAATGACCCTGATGTGATTTGAACACATAACCTTCTGATCTGGAGTCAGACGCGCTACCGTTGTGCCACAGAGTCTGTGGAAAGCTGTTTCTTTAGAGGTATAGGTGCAGTAGTAGGGTACCTAATCAGCCTGTCAAACTGCAGGTCACTGACTGATGCCCGACCACTGCATCAGTTTGAGAAAAAGCTAAGCCACTTTAAGCTAGACAAGTCAACAGTGGACAATTTTCTCACATCTGGGAGGGGATTTCTTTTTTCCTCAAGTTTGTCTGAAATCTGAATTCATGCAATTTCTGACCAGACGTCAGGAGAAGGGGGTATCTGGATTTGAACCAGAGACCTCTTGATCTGCAATCAAATGCTCTACCACTGAGCTATACCCCTATGACACAGTATAAACTCTTCGGTCTGTAGAGTATTTTATATAGAGTTCACTGGCGGTCAAATTACACTCAGCACAGTTATTCTCTGGAGTCGTTGTTGTGCATGTGGTTTCAGTTGTGAAAATTATGTTTGAGTCATGTCCAAAGAACTGACCCTGATGTGATTTGAACACATAACCTTCTGATCTGGAGTCAGACGCGCTACCGTTGCGCCACAGAGTCTGTGGAAAGCAGTTTCTTTAGAGGTATAGGTGCAGTAGGATGGTAGCTAATCAGCCTGGCAAACTGCAGGTCACTGACTGATGCCCGACCACTGCATCAGTTTGAGAAAAAGCTAAGCCACTTTAAGCTAGACAAGTCAGCAGTGGACAATTTTTTCACATCTGGGAGGGGATTTCTTTTTCCCTCAAGTTTGTCTGAAATCTGAATTCATGCCATCTCTGAACAGAAGTCAGGAGAAGGGGGCATCTGGAGTTGAACCAGAGACCTCTTGATCTGCAGTCAAATGCTCTACCACTGAGCTATACCCCCATGACACAGTGGCAACTCTTCGGTCTGTAGAGTATTTTATATAGAGTTCACTGGCGGTCAAATTTCACTCAGCACAGTTATACTCCGGAGTAGTTGTTGTTGTTGTGCATGTGGTTCCAGTTGTGAAAATTACATTTGAGTCATGTCCAAAGTAATGACCCTGATGTGATTTGAACACATAACCTTCTGATCTGGAGTCAGACGCGCTACCGTTGCGCCACAGAGTCTGTGGAAAGCAGTTTCTTTAGAGGTATAGGTGCAGTAGAAGAGTAGCTAATCAGCCTGGGAAACTGCAGGTCACTGACTGATGCCCGACCACTGCATCAGTTTGAGAAAAAGCTAAGCCACTTTAAGCTAGACAAGTCAGCAGTGGACAATTTTCTCACATCTGGGAGGGGATTTCTTTTTCCCTCAAGTTTGTCTGAAATCTGAATTCATGCCATCTCTGAACAGAAGTCAGGAGAAGGGGGCATCTGGAGTTGAACCAGAGACCTCTTGATCTGCATTCAAATGCTCTACACCTGAGCTATACCCCCATGACACAGTGGCAACTCTTCGGTCTGTAGAGTATTTCATATAGAGTTCACTGGCGGTCAAATTACACTCAGCACAGTTATTCTCCGGAGTAGTTGTTGTTGTTGTGCATGTGGTTCCAGTTGTGAAAATTACGTTTGAGTCATGTCCAAAGAAATGACCCTGATGTGATTTGAACACATAACCTTCTGATCTGGAGTCAGACACGCTACCGTTGCGCCACAGAGTCTGTGGAAAGCAGGTTCTTTAGAGGTATAGATGTAGTAGGAGGGTAGCTAATCAGCCTGGCAAACTGCAGGTCACTGACTGATGCCCGACCACTGCATCAGTTTGAGCTAGCACTAGCTAGACAAGTCAACAGTGGACAATTTTCTCCCATCTGGGAGGGGATTTCTTTTATCCTCAAGTTTGTCTGAAATCTGAATTCATGCCATCTCTGAACAGAAGTCAGGAGAAGGGGGTATCTGGATTTGAACCAGAGACCTCTTGATCTGCAGTCAAATGCTCTACCACTGAGCTATACCCCCATGACACAGATTCAACTCTTCGGTCTGTAGAGTATTTTATATAGAGTTCACTGGCGGTCAAATTACACTCAGCATTGTTATTCTCTGGAGTCGTTGTTGTGCATGTGGTTGCAGTTGTGAAAATTATGTTTGAGACATGTCCAAAGAAATGACCCTGATGTGATTTGAACACATAACCTTCTGATCTGGAGTCAGACGCGCTACCGTTGCGCCACAGAGTCTGTGGAAAGCAGTTTCTTTAGAGGTATAGGTGCAGTAGGAGGGTAGCTAATCAGCCTGGCAAACTGCAGGTCACTTACTGATGCCCGACCACTGCATCAGTTTGAGAAAAAGCTAAGCCACTTTAAGCTAGACAAGTCAGCAGTGGACAATTTTCTCACATCTGGGAGGGGATTTCTTTTTCCCTCAAGTTTGTCTGAAATCTGAATTCATGCCATCTCTGAACAGAAGTCAGGAGAAGGGGGCACCTGGATTTGAACCAGAGACCTCTTGATCTGCAGTCAAATGCTCTACCACTGAGCTATACCCCCATGGCACAGATTCAGCTCTTCGGTCTGTAGAGTATTTTATATAGAGTTCACTGGCGGTCAAATTACACTCAGCACAGTTATACTCCGGAGAAGTTGTTGTTGTGCATGTGGTTCCAGTTGTGAAAATTACATTTGAGTCATGTCCAAAGTAATGACCCTGATGTGATTTGAACACATAACCTTCTGATCTGGAGTCAGACGCGCTACCGTTGCGCCACAGAGTCTGTGGAAAGCAGGTTCTTTAGAGGTATAGATGTAGTAGGAGGGTAGCTAATCAGCCTGGCAAACTGCAGGTCACTGACTGATGCCCGACCACTGCATCAGTTTGAGAAAAAGCTAAGCCACTTTAAGCTAGACAAGTGAGCAGTGGACAACTTTCTCACATCTGGGAGGGGATTTTTTTTCCCCTCAAGTTTGTCTGAAATCTGAATTCATGCCATCTCTGAACAGAAGTCAGGAGAAGGGGGCATCTGGAGTTGAACCAGAGACCTCTTGATCTGCAGTCAAATGCTCTACCACTGAGCTATACCCCCATGACACAGTGGCAACTCTTCGGTCTGTAGAGTATTTTATATAGAGTTCACTGGCGGTCAAATTTCACTCAGCACAGTTATACTCCGGAGTAGTTGTTGTTGTTGTTGTGCATGTGGTTCCAGTTGTGAAAATTATGTTTGAGTCATGTCCAAAGAAATGACCCTGATGTGATTTGAACACATAACCTTCTGATCTGGAGTCAGACGCGCTACCGTTGTGCCACAGAGTCTGTGGAAAGCTGTTTCTTTAGAGGTATAGGTGCAGTAGTAGGGTACCTAATCAGCCTGTCAAACTGCAGGTCACTGACTGATGCCCGACCACTGCATCAGTTTGAGAAAAAGCTAAGCCACTTTAAGCTAGACAAGTCAACAGTGGACAATTTTCTCACATCTGGGAGGGGATTTCTTTTTTTTTTTTTCCTCAAGTTTGTCTGAAATCTGAATTCATGCCATTTCTGAACAGACGTCAGGAGAAGGGGGTATCTGGATTTGAACCAGAGACCTCTTGATCTGCAATCAAATGCTCTACCCCCATGACACAGTATAAACTCTTCGGTCTGTAGAGTATTTTATATAGAGTTCACTGGCGGTCAAATTACACTCAGCACAGTTATTCTCTGGAGTCGTTGTTGTGCATGTGGTTACAGTTGTGAAAATTATGTTTGAGTCATGTCCAAAGAACTGACCCTGATGTGATTTGAACACATAACCTTCTGATCTGGAGTCAGACGCGCTACCGTTGCGCCACAGAGTCTGTGGAAAGCAGTTTCTTTAGAGGTATAGGTGCAGTAGGAGGGTAGCTAATCAGCCTGGCAAACTGCAGGTCACTGACTGATGCCCGACCACTGCATCAGTTTGAGAAAAAGCTAAGCCACTTTAAGCTAGACAAGTCAGCAGTGGACAATTTTTTCACATCTGGGAAGGGATTTCTTTTTCCCTCAAGTTTGTCTGAAATCTGAATTCATGCCATCTCTGAACAGAAGTCAGGAGAAGGGGGCATCTGGAGTTGAACCAGAGACCTCTTGATCTGCAGTCAAATGCTCTACCACTGAGCTATACCCCCATGACACAGTGGAACTCTTCGGTCTGTAGAGTATTTTATATAGAGTTCACTGGCGGTCAAATTACACTCAGCACAGTTATACTCCGGAGTAGTTGTTGTTGTTGTGCATGTGGTTCCAGTTGGGAAAATTACGTTTGAGTCATGTCCAAAGAAATGACCCTGATGTGATTTGAACACATAACCTTCTGATCTGGAGTCAGACGCGCTACCGTTGCGCCACAGAGTCTGTGGAAAGCAGTTTCTTTAGAGGTATAGGTGCAGTAGGAGGGTAGCTAATCAGCCTGGCAAACTGCAGGTCACTGACTGATGCCCGACCACTGCATCAGTTTGAGAAAAAGCTAAGCCACTTTAAGCTAGACAAGTCAGCAGTGGACAATTTTCTCACATCTGGGAGGGGATTTCTTTTTCCCTCAAGTTTGTCTGAAATCTGAATTCATGCCATCTCTGAACAGAAGTCAGGAGAAGTCAGCATCTGGATTTGAACCAGAGACCTCTTGATCTGCAGTCAAACGCTCTGCCACTGAGCTATACCCACATGACACAGAGGTAACTCTTCGGTCTGTAGAGTATTTTATATAGAGTTCACTGGCGGGCAAATTACACTCAGCACAGTTATTCTCTGGAGTCGTTGTTGTTGTGCATGTGGTTCCAGTTGTGAAAATTACATTTGAGTCATGTCCAAAGTAATGACCCTGATGTGATTTGAACACATAACCTTCTGATCTGGAGTCAGACGCGCTACCGTTGCGCCACAGAGTCTGTGGAAAGCAGTTTCTTTAGAGGTATAGGTGCAGTAGGAGAGTAGCTAATCAGCCTGGGAAACTGCAGGTCACTGACTGATGCCCGACCACTGCATCAGTTTGAGAAAAAGCTAAGCCACTTTAAGCTAGACAAGTCAGCAGTGGACAATTTTCTCACATCTGGGAGGGGATTTCTTTTTCCCTCAAGTTTGTCTGAAATCTGAATTCATGCCATCTCTGAACAGAAGTCAGGAGAAGGGGGCATCTGGAGTTGAACCAGAGACCTCTTGATCTGCATTCAAATGCTCTACCACTGAGCTATACCCCCATGACACAGTGGCAACTCTTCGGTCTGTAGAGTATTTCATATAGAGTTCACTGGCGGTCAAATTACACTCAGCACAGTTATTCTCCGGAGTAGTTGTTGTTGTGCATGTGGTTCCAGTTGTGAAAATTACGTTTGAGTCATGTCCAAAGAAATGACCCTGATGTGATTTGAACACATAACCTTCTGATCTGGAGTCAGACACGCTACCGTTGCGCCACAGAGTCTGTGGAAAGCAGGTTCTTTAGAGGTATAGATGTAGTAGGAGGGTAGCTAATCAGCCTGGCAAACTGCAGGTCACTGACTGATGCCCGACCACTGCATCAGTTTGAGAAAGCTAAGCACTTAGCTAGACAAGTCAACAGTGGACAATTTTCTCACATCTGGGAGGGGATTTCTTTTATCCTCAAGTTTGTCTGAAATCTGAATTCATGCCATCTCTGAACAGAAGTCAGGAGAAGGGGGTATCTGGATTTGAACCAGAGACCTCTTGATCTGCAGTCAAATGCTCTACCACTGAGCTATACCCCCATGACACAGATTCAACTCTTCGGTCTGTAGAGTATTTTATATAGAGTTCACTGGCGGTCAAATTACACTCAGCACATTGTTATTCTCTGGAGTCGTTGTTGTGCATGTGGTTGCAGTTGTGAAAATTATGTTTGAGTACATGTCCAAAGAAATGACCCTGATGTGATTTGAACACATAACCTTCTGATCTGGAGTCAGACGCGCTACCGTTGCGCCACAGAGTCTGTGGAAAGCAGTTTCTTTAGAGGTATAGGTGCAGTAGGAGGGTAGCTAATCAGCCTGGCAAACTGCAGGTCACTTACTGATGCCCGACCACTGCATCAGTTTGAGAAAAAGCTAAGCCACTTTAAGCTAGACAAGTCAGCAGTGGACAATTTTCTCACATCTGGGAGGGGATTTCTTTTTCCCTCAAGTTTGTCTGAAATCTGAATTCATGCCATCTCTGAACAGAAGTCAGGAGAAGGGGGCATCTGGATTTGAACCAGAGACCTCTTGATCTGCAGTCAAATGCTCTACCACTGAGCTATACCCCCATGACACAGTGGTAACTCTTCGGTCTGTAGAGTATTTTATATAGAGTTCACTGGCGGTCAAATTTCACTCAGCACAGTTATACTCCGGAGTAGTTGTTGTTGTTGTGCATGTGGTTCCAGTTGTGAAAATTACGTTTGAGTCATGTCCAAAGAAATGACCCTGATGTGATTTGAACACATGACCTTCTGATCTGGAGTCAGACGCGCTACCGTTGCGCCACAGAGTCTGTGGAAAGCGGTTTCTTTAGAGGTATAGGTGCAGTAGGAGGGTAGCTAATCAGCCTGGCTAAACTGCAGGTCACTGACTGATGCCCGACCACTGCATCAGTTTGAGAAAAAGCTAAGCCACTTTAAGCTAGACAAGTCAGCAGTGGACAATTTTCTCACATCTGGGAGGGGATTTCTTTTTCCCTCAAGTTTGTCTGAAATGTGAATTCATGCCATCTCTGAACAGAAGTCAGGAGAAGGGGGCACCTGGATTTGAACCAGAGACCTCTTGATCTGCAGTCAAATGCTCTACCACTGAGCTATACCCCCATGGACACAGATTCAAGCTCTTCGGTCTGTAGAGTATTTTATATAGAGTTCACTGGCGGTCAAATTACACTCAGCACAGTTATACTCCGGAGAAGTTGTTGTTGTGCATGTGGTTCCAGTTGTGAAAATTATGTTTGAGTCATGTCCAAAGAAATGACCCTGATGTGATTTGAACACATAACCTTCTGATCTGGAGTCAGACGCGCTACCGTTGCGCCACAGAGTCTGTGGAAAGCATGTTTCTTTAGAGGTATAGGTGCAGTAGGAGGGTAGCTAATCAGCCTGGCAAACTGCAGGTCACTGACTGATGCCCGACCACTGCATCAGTTTGAGAAAAAGCTAAGCCACTTTAAGCTAGACAAGTCAAGCAGTGGACAATTTTCTCACATCTGGGAGGGGATTTCTTTTTCCCTCAAGTTTGTCTGAAATCTGAATTCATGCCATCTCTGAACAGAAGTCAGGAGAAGGGGGTCATCTGGATTTGAACCAGAGACCTCTTGATCTGCAGTCAAATACTCTACCACTGAGCTATACCCCCATGACACAGTATAAACTCTTCGGTCTGTAGAGTATTTTATATAGAGTTCACTGGCGGTCAAATTACACTCAGCACAGTTATTCTCTGGAGTCGTTGTTGTGCATGTGGTTACAGTTGTGAAAATTATGTTTGAGTCATGTCCAAAGAACTGACCCTGATGTGATTTGAACACATAACCTTCTGATCTGGAGTCAGACGCGCTACCGTTGCGCCACAGAGTCTGTGGAAAGCAGTTTCTTTAGAGGTATAGGTGCAGTAGGAGGGTAGCTAATCAGCCTGGCAAACTGCAGGTCACTGACTGATGCCCGACCACTGCATCAGTTTGAGAAAAAGCTAAGCCACTTTAAGCTAGACAAGTCAGCAGTGGACAATTTTCTCACATCTGGGAGGGGATTTCTTTTTCCCTCAAGTTTGTCTGAAATCTGAATTCATGCCATCTCTGAACAGAAGTCAGGAGAAGGGGGCATCTGGATTTGAACCAGAGACCTCTTGATCTGCAGTCAAATGCTCTACCACTGAGCTATACCCCCATGACACAGTGGCAACTCTTCGGTCTGTAGAGTATTTTATATAGAGTTCACTGGCGGTCAAATTACACTCAGCACAGTTATTACTCCGGAGTAGTTGTTGTTGTGCATGTGGTTCCAGTTGTGAAAATTTCGTTTGAGTCATGTCCAAAGAAATGACCCTGATGTGATTTGAACACATAACCTTCTGATCTGGAGTCAGACGCGCTACCGTTGCGCCACAGAGTCTGTGGAAAGCAGTTTCTTTAGAGGTATAGGTGCAGTAGGAGGGTAGCTAATCAGCCTGGCAAACTGCAGGTCACTGACTGATGCCCGACCACTGCATCAGTTTGAGAAAAAGCTAAGCCACTTTAAGCTAGACAAGTCAGCAGTGGACAATTTTCTCACATCTGGGAGGGGATTTCTTTTTCCCTCAAGTTTGTCTGAAATCTGAATTCATGCCATCTCTGAACAGAAGTCAGGAGAAGGGGGCATCTGGATTTGAACCAGAGACCTCTTGATCTGCAGTCAAATGCTCTACCACTGAGCTATACCCCCATGACACAGATGTCAACTCTTCGGTCTGTAGAGTATTTTATATAGAGTTCACTGGCGGTCAAATTACACTCAGCACAGTTATTACTCCTGGAGTAGTTGTTGTTGTGCATGTGGTTCCAGTTGTGAAAATTACGTTTGAGTCATGTCCAAAGTAAATGACCCTGATGTGATTTGAACACATAACCTTCTGATCTGGAGTCAGACGCGCTACCGTTGCGCCACAGAGTCTGTGGAAAGCAGTTTCTTTAGAGGTATAGGTGCAGTAGGAGGGTAGCTAATCAGCCTGGCAAACTGCAGGTCACTGACTGATGCCCGACCACTGCATCAGTTTGAGAAAAAGCTAAGCCACTTTAAGCTAGACAAGTCAGCAGTGGACAATTTTCTCACATCTGGGAGGGGATTTCTTTTTCCCTCAAGTTTGTCTGAAATCTGAATTCATGCCATCTCTGAACAGAAGTCAGGAGAAGGGGGCATCTGGAGTTGAACCAGAGACCTCTTGATCTGCAGTCAAATGCTCTACCACTGAGCTATACCCCCATGACACAGTGGCAACTCTTCGGTCTGTAGAGTATTTTATATAGAGTTCACTGGCGGTCAAATTACACTCAGCACAGTTATTCTCCGGAGTAGTTGTTGTTGTTGTGCATGTGGTTCCAGTTGTGAAAATTACGTTTGAGTCATGTCCAAAGAAATGACCCTGATGTGATTTGAACACATAACCTTCTGATCTGGAGTCAGACACGCTACCGTTGCGCCACAGAGTCTGTGGAAAGCAGGTTCTTTAGAGGTATAGATGTAGTAGGAGGGTAGCTAATCAGCCTGGCAAACTGCAGGTCACTGACTGATGCCCGACCACTGCATCAGTTTGAGAAAAAGCTAAGCCACTTTAAGCTAGACAAGTCAGCAGTGGACAATTTTCTCACATCTTTGAGGGGATTTCTTTTTCCCTCAAGTTTGTCTGAAATCTGAATTCATGCCATCTCTGAACAGAAGTCAGGAGAAGGGGGCATCTGGATTTGAACCAGAGACCTCTTGATCTGCAGTCAAATGCTCTACCACTGAGCTATACCCCCATGACACAGATGGCAACTCTTCGGTCTGTAGAGTATTTTATATAGAGTTCACTGGCGGTCAAATTACACTCAGCACAGTTATTCTCTGGAGTCGTTGTTGTGCATGTGGTTCCAGTTGTGAAAATTACTGTTTGAGTCATGTCCAAAGAAATGACCCTGATGTGATTTGAACACATAACCTTCTGATCTGGAGTCAGACGCGCTACCGTTGCACCACAGAGTCTGTGGAAAGCAGTTTCTTTAGAGGTATAGGTGCAGTAGGAGGGTAGCTAATCAGCCTGGCAAACTGCAGGTCACTGACTGATGCCCGACCACTGCATCAGTTTGAGAAAAAGCTAAGCCACTTTAAGCTAGACAAGTCAGCAGTGGACAATTTTCTCACATCTGGGAGGGGATTTCTTTTTCCCTCAAGTTTGTCTGAAATCTGAATTCATGCCATCTCTGAACAGAAGTCAGGAGAAGGGGGCATCTGGATTTGAACCAGAGACCTCTTGATCTGCAGTCAAATGCTCTACCACTGAGCTATACCCCCATGACACAGTGGCAACTCTTCGGTCTGTAGAGTATTTTATATAGAGTTCACTGGCGGTCAAATTACACTCAGCACAGTTATACTCCGGAGTAGTTGTTGTTGTTGTGCATGTGGTTCCAGTTGTGAAAATTACGTTTGAGTCATGTCCAAAGAAATGACCCTGATGTGATTTGAACACATGACCTTCTGATCTGGAGTCAGACGCGCTACCGTTGCGCCACAGAGTCTGTGGAAAGCGGTTTCTTTAGAGGTATAGGTGCAGTAGGAGGGTAGCTAATCAGCCTGGCTAACTGCAGGTCACTGACTGATGCCGACCACTGCATCAGTTTGAGAAAAAGCTAAGCCACTTTAAGCTAGAAAAGTCAGCAGTGGACAATTTTCTCACATCTGGGAGGGGATTTCTTTTTCCCTCAAGTTTGTCTGAAATCTGAATTCATGCCATCTCTTAACAGAAGTCAGGAGAAGGGGGCATCTGGATATGAACCAGAGACCTCTTGATCTGCAGTCAAATGCTCTACCACTGAGCTATACCCCCATGACACAGATGCAACTCTTCGGTCTGTAGAGTATTTTATATAGAGTTCACTGGCGGTCAAATTACACTCAGCACAGTTATTCTCTGGAGTCGTTGTTGTGCATGTGGTTCCAGTTGTGAAAATTATGTTTGAGTCATGTCCAAAGAAATGACCCTGATGTGATTTGAACACATAACCTTCTGATCTGGAGTCAGACGCGCTACCGTTGCGCCACAGAGTCTGTGGAAAGCAGGTTTCTTTAGAGGTATAGGTGCAGTAGGAGGGTAGATAATCAGCCTGGCAAACTGCAGGTCACTGACTGATGCCCGACCACTGCATCAGTTTGAGAAAAAGCTAAGCCACTTTAAGCTAGACAAGTGAGCAGTGGACAATTTTCTCACATCTGGGAGGGGATTTCTTTTTCCCTCAAGTTTGTCTGAAATCTGAATTCATGCCATCTCTGAACAGAAGTCAGGAGAAGGGGGCATCTGGAGTTGAACCAGAGACCTCTTGATCTGCAGTCAAATGCTCTACCACTGAGCTATACCCCCATGACACAGTGTCAACTCTTCGGTCTGTAGAGTATTTTATATAGAGTTCACTGGCGGTCAAATTACACTCAGCACAGTTATTCTCCTGGAGTAGTTGTTGTTGTGCATGTGGTTCCAGTTGTGAAAATTACGTTTGAGTCATGTCCAAAGAAATGACCCTGATGTGATTTGAACACATAATCTTCTGATCTGGAGTCAGACGCGCTACCGTTGCGCCACAGAGTCTGTGGAAAGCAGTTTCTTTAGAGGTATAGGTGCAGTAGGAGGGTAGCTAATCAGCCTGGCAAACTGCAGGTCACTGACTGATGCCCGACCACTGCATCAGTTTGAGAAAAAGCTAAGCCACTTTAAGCTAGACAAGTCAGCAGTGGACAATTTTCTCACATCTGGGAGGGGATTTCTTTTTCCCTCAAGTTTGTCTGAAATCTGAATTCATGCCATCTCTGAACAGAAGTCAGGAGAAGGGGGCATCTGGATTTGAACCAGAGACCTCTTGATCTGCAGTCAAATGCTCTACCACTGAGCTATACCCCCATGACACAGATGGCAACTCTTCGGTCTGTAGAGTATTTTATATAGAGTTCACTGGCGGTCAAATTACACTCAGCACAGTTATTCTCTGGAGTAGTTGTTGTTGTGCATGTGGTTCCAGTTGTGAAAATTACAGTTTGAGTCATGTCCAAAGAAATGACCCTGATGTGATTTGAACACATAATCTTCTGATCTGGAGTCAGACGCGCTACCGTTGCACCACAGAGTCTGTGGAAAGCAGTTTCTTTAGAGGTATAGGTGCAGTAGGAGGGTAGCTAATCAGCCTGGCAAACTGCAGGTCACTGACTGATGCCCGACCACTGCATCAGTTTGAGAAAAAGCTAAGCCACTTTAAGATAGAAAAGTCAGCAGTGGACAATTTTCTCACATCTGGGAGGGGATTTCTTTTTTCCTCAAGTTTGTCTGAAATCTGAATTCATGCCATCTCTGAACAGAAGTCAGGAGAAGGGGGCATCTGGATTTGAACCAGAGACCTCTTGATCTGCAGTCAAATGCTCTACCACTGAGCTATACCCCCATGACACAGTATCAACTCTTCGGTCTGTAGAGTATTTTATATAGAGTTCACTGGCGGTCAAATTACACTCAGCACTGTTATTCTCTGGAGTTGTTGTTGTGCATGTGGTTCCAGTTGTGAAAATTACGTTTGAGGCATGTCCAAAGAAATGACCCTGATGTGATTTGAACACATAACCTTCTGATCTGGAGTCAGACACGCTACCGTTGCGCCACAGAGTCTGTGGAAAGCGGTTTCTTTAGAGGTATAGGTGCAGTAGGAGGGTAGCTAATCAGCCTGGCAAACTGCAGGTCACTGACTGATGCCCGACCACTGCATCAGTTTGAGAAAAAGCTAAGCCACTTTAAGCTAGACAAGTCAGCAGTGGACAATTTTCTCACATCTGGGAGGGGATTTCTTTTTCCCTCAAGTTTGTCTGAAATCTGAATTCATGCCATCTCTGAACAGAAGTCAGGAGAAGGGGGCATCTGGATTTGAACCAGAGACCTCTTGATCTGCAGTCAAATGCTCTACCACTGAGCTATACCCCCATGACACAATTTCAACTCTTTGGTCTGTAGAGTATTTTATATATAGTTCACTGGCGGTCAAATTACACTCAGCACAGTTATTCTCTGGAGTCGTTGTTGTTGTGCATGTGGTTCCAGTTGGGAAAATTACGTTTGAGTCATGTCCAAAGAAATGACCCTGATGTGATTTGAACACATAATCTTCTGATCTGGAGTCAGATGCACTACCGTTGCGCCACAGAGTCTGTGGAAAGCAGTTTCTTTAGAGGTATAGGTGCAGTAGGAGGGTAGCTAATCAGCCTGGCAAACTGCAGGTCACTGACTGATGCCCGACCACTGCATCAGTTTGAGAAAAAGCTAAGCCACTTTAAGCTAGACAAGTCAGCAGTGGACAATTTTCTCACATCTGGGAGGGGATTTCTTTTTCCCTCAAGTTTGTCTGAAATCTGAATTCATGCCATCTCTGAACAGAAGTCAGGAGAAGGGGGTATCTGGATTTGAACCAGAGACCTCTTGATCTGCAGTCAAATGCTCTACCACTGAGCTATACCCCCATGACACAATTTCAACTCTTTGGTCTGTAGAGTATTTTATATATAGTTCACTGGCGGTCAAATTACACTCAGCACAGTTATTCTCTGGAGTCGTTGTTGTGCATGTGGTTCCAGTTGTGAAAATTATGTTTGAGTCATGTCCAAAGAAATGACCCTGATGTGATTTGAACACATAACCTTCTGATCTGGAGTCAGACGCGCTACCGTTGCGCCACAGAGTCTGTGGAAAGCAGGTTCTTTAGAGGTATAGATGTAGTAGGAGGGTAGCTAATCAGCCTGGCAAACTGCAGGTCACTGACTGATGCCCGACCACTGCATCAGTTTGAGAAAAAGCTAAGCCACTTTAAGCTAGACAAGTCAGCAGTGGACAATTTTCTCACATCTGGGAGGGGTTTTCTTTTTCCCTCAAGTTTGTCTGAAATCTGAATTCATGCCATCTCTGAACAGAAGTCAGGAGAAGGGGGTATCTGGATTTGAACCAGAGACCTCTTGATCTGCAGTCAAATGCTCTACCACTGAGCTATACCCCCATGACACAGATTCAACTCTTCGGTCTGTAGAGTATTTTATATAGAGTTCACTGGCGGTCAAATTACACTCAGCCATTGTTATTCTCTGGAAGTCGTTGTTGTGCATGTGGTTCCAGTTGTGAAAATTATGTTTGAGATCATGTCCAAAGAAATGACCCTGATGTGATTTGAACACATAACCTTCTGATCTGGAGTCAGACGCGCTACCGTTGCGCCACAGAGTCTGTGGAAAGCAGTTTCTTTAGAGGTATAGGTGCAGTAGGAGGGTAGCTAATCAGCCTGGCAAACTGCAGGTCACTTACTGATGCCCGACCACTGCATCAGTTTGAGAAAAAGCTAAGCCACTTTAAGCTAGACAAGTCAGCAGTGGACAATTTTCTCACATCTGGGAGGGGATTTCTTTTTCCCTCAAGTTTGTCTGAAATCTGAATTCATGCCATCTCTGAACAGAAGTCAGGAGAAGGGGGCATCTGGAGTTGAACCAGAGACCTCTTGATCTGCAGTCAAATGCTCTACCACTGAGCTATACCCCCATGACGCAATGGCAACTCTTCGGTCTGTAGAGTATTTTATATAGAGTTCACTGGCGGTCAAATTTCACTCAGCACAGTTATACTCCGGAGTAGTTGTTGTTGTTGTTGTGCATGTGGTTCCAGTTGTGAAAATTATGTTTGAGTCATGTCCAAAGTAATGACCCTGATGTGATTTGAACACATAACCTTCTGATCTGGAGTCAGACACGCTACCGTTGCGCCACAGAGTCTGTGGAAAGTGGTTTCTTTAGAGGTATAGGTGCAGTAGGAGAGTAGCTAATCAGCCTGGGAAACTGCAGGTCACTGACTGATGCCCGACCACTGCATCAGTTTGAGAAAAAGCTAAGCCACTTTAAGCTAGACAAGTGAGCAGTGGACAATTTTCTCACATCTGGGAGGGGATTTTTTTTTCCCTCAAGTTTGTCTGAAATCTGAATTCATGCCATCTCTGAACAGAAGTCAGGAGAAGGGGGCATCTGGATTTGAACCAGAGACCTCTTGATCTGCAGTCAAATGCTCTACCACTGAGCTATACCCCCATGGCACAGATTCAGCTCTTCGGTCTGTAGAGTATTTTATATAGAGTTCACTGGCGGTCAAATTACACTCAGCACAGTTATACTCCGGAGAAGTTGTTGTTGTGCATGTGGTTCCAGTTGTGAAAATTACATTTGAGTCATGTCCAAAGTAATGACCCTGATGTGATTTGAACACATAACCTTCTGATCTGGAGTCAGACGCGCTACCGTTGCGCCACAGAGTCTGTGGAAAGCAGGTTCTTTAGAGGTATAGATGTAGTAGGAGGGTAGCTAATCAGCCTGGCAAACTGCAGGTCACTGACTGATGCCCGACCACTGCATCAGTTTGAGAAAAAGCTAAGCCACTTTAAGCTAGACAAGTGAGCAGTGGACAACTTTCTCACATCTGGGAGGGGATTTTTTTTCCCCTCAAGTTTGTCTGAAATCTGAATTCATGCCATCTCTGAACAGAAGTCAGGAGAAGGGGGCATCTGGATTTTAACCAGAGACCTCTTGATCTGCAGTCAAATGCTCTACCACTGAGCTATACCCCCATGACACAGTGGAAACTCTTCGGTCTGTAGAGTATTTTATATAGAGTTCACTGGCGGTCAAATTACACTCAGCACAGTTATTCTCTGGAGTCGTTGTTGTGCATGTGGTTCCAGTTGTGAAAATTATGTTTGAGTCATGTCCAAAGAAATGACCCTGATGTGATTTGAACACATAACCTTCTGATCTGGAGTCAGACGCGCTACCGTTGCGCCACAGAGTCTGTGGAAAGCAGTTTCTTTAGAGGTATAGGTGCAGTAGGAGGGTAGCTAATCAGCCTGGCAAACTGCAGGTCACTGACTGATGCCCGACCACTGCATCAGTTTGAGAAAAAGCTAAGCCACTTTAAGCTAGACAAGTCAGCAGTGGACAATTTTTTCACATCTGGGAGGGGATTTCTTTTTCCCTCAAGTTTGTCTGAAATCTGAATTCATGCCATCTCTGAACAGAAGTCAGGAGAAGGGGGCATCTGGAGTTGAACCAGAGACCTCTTGATCTGCAGTCAAATGCTCTACCACTGAGCTATACCCCCATGACACAGTGGCAACTCTTCGGTCTGTAGAGTATTTTATATAGAGTTCACTGGCGGTCAAATTTCACTCAGCACAGTTATACTCCGGAGTAGTTGTTGTTGTTGTGCATGTGGTTCCAGTTGGGAAAATTACGTTTGAGTCATGTCCAAAGAAATGACCCTGATGTGATTTGAACACATAACCTTCTGATCTGGAGTCAGACGCGCTACCGTTGCGCCACAGAGTCTGTGGAAAGCAGTTTCTTTAGAGGTATAGGTGCAGTAGGAGGGTAGCTAATCAGCCTGGCAAACTGCAGGTCACTGACTGATGCCCGACCACTGCATCAGTTTGAGAAAAAGCTAAGCCACTTTAAGCTAGACAAGTCAGCAGTGGACAATTTTCTCACATCTGGGAGGGGATTTCTTTTTCCCTCAAGTTTGTCTGAAATCTGAATTCATGCCATCTCTGAACAGAAGTCAGGAGAAGGGGGCATCTGGATTTGAACCAGAGACCTCTTGATCTGCAGTCAAATGCTCTACCACTGAGCTATACCCCCATGACACAGTGGCAACTCTTCGGTCTGTAGAGTATTTTATATAGAGTTCACTGGCGGTCAAATTACACTCAGCACAGTTATTCTCTGGAGTCGTTGTTGTGCATGTGGTTCCAGTTGTGAAAATTATGTTTGAGTCATGTCCAAAGAAATGACCCTGATGTGATTTGAACACATAACCTTCTGATCTGGAGTCAGACGCGCTACCGTTGCGCCACAGAGTCTGTGGAAAGCAGGTTTCTTTAGAGGTATAGGATGTAGTAGGAGGGTAGCTAATCAGCCTGGCAAACTGCAGGTCACTGACTGATGCCCGACCACTGCATCAGTTTGAGAAAAAGCTAAGCCACTTTAAGCTAGACAAGTCAAGCAGTGGACAATTTTCTCACATCTGGGAGGGGATTTCTTTTATCCTCAAGTTTGTCTGAAATCTGAATTCATGCCATCTCTGAACAGAAGTCAGGAGAAGGGGGTATCTGGATTTGAACCAGAGACCTCTTGATCTGCAGTCAAATGCTCTACCACTGAGCTATACCCCCATGACACAGATTCAACTCTTCGGTCTGTAGAGTATTTTATATAGAGTTCACTGGCGGTCAAATTACACTCAGCACATGTTATTCTCTGGAGTCGTTGTTGTGCATGTGGTTGCAGTTGTGAAAATTATGTTTGAGTCATGTCCAAAGAAATGACCCTGATGTGATTTGAACACATAACCTTCTGATCTGGAGTCAGACGCGCTACCGTTGCGCCACAGAGTCTGTGGAAAGCAGTTTCTTTAGAGGTATAGGTGCAGTAGGAGGGTAGCTAATCAGCCTGGCAAACTGCAGGTCACTGACTGATGCCCGACCACTGCATCAGTTTGAGAAAAAGCTAAGCCACTTTAAGCTAGACAAGTCAGCAGTGGACAATTTTCTCACATCTGGGAGGGGATTTCTTTTTCCCTCAAGTTTGTCTGAAATCTGAATTCATGCCATCTCTGAACAGAAGTCAGGAGAAGGGGGCATCTGGAGTTGAACCAGAGACCTCTTGATCTGCAGTCAAATGCTCTACCACTGAGCTATACCCCCATGACACAGTGGCAACTCTTCGGTCTGTAGAGTATTTTATATAGAGTTCACTGGCGGTCAAATTACACTCAGCACAGTTATACTCCGGAGTAGTTGTTGTTGTTGTTGTGCATGTGGTTCCAGTTGTGAAAATTATGTTTGAGTCATGTCCAAAGAAATGACCCTGATGTGATTTGAACACATAACCTTCTGATCTGGAGTCAGACGCGCTACCGTTGCACCACAGAGTCTGTGGAAAGCAGTTTCTTTAGAGGTATAGGTCCAGTAGGAGGGTAGGTAATCAGCCTGGCAAACTGCAGGTCACTGACTGATGCCCGACCACTGCATCAGTTTGAGAAAAAGCTAAGCCACTTTAAGCTAGACAAGTCAGCAGTGGACAATTTTCTCACATCTGGGAGGGGATTTCTTTTTCCCTCAAGTTTGTCTGAAATCTGAATTCATGCCATCTCTGAACAGAAGTCAGGAGAAGGGGGCATCTGGATTTGAACCAGAGACCTCTTGATCTGCAGTCAAATGCTCTACCACTGAGCTATACCCCCATGACACAGTATCAACTCTTCGGTCTGTAGAGTATTTTATATAGAGTTCACTGGCGGTCAAATTACACTCAGCACAGTTATTCTCTGGAGTTGTTGTTGTGCATGTGGTTCCAGTTGTGAAAATTATGTTTGAGTCATGTCCAAAGAAATGACCCTGATGTGATTTGAACACATAACCTTCTGATCTGGAGTCAGACGCGCTACCGTTGCGCCACAGAGTCTGTGGAAAGCAGTTTCTTTAGAGGTATAGGTGCAGTAGGAGGGTAGCTAATCAGCCTGGCAAACTGCAGGTCACTGACTGATGCCCGACCACTGCATCAGTTTGAGAAAAAGCTAAGCCACTTTAAGCTAGACAAGTCAGCAGTGGACAATTTTCTCACATCTGGGAGGGGATTTCTTTTTCCCTCAAGTTTGTCTGAAATCTGAATTCATGCCATCTCTGAACAGAAGTCAGGAGAAGGGGGCATCTGGATTTGAACCAGAGACCTCTTGATCTGCAGTCAAATGCTCTACCACTGAGCTATACCCCCATGACACAGTGGCAACTCTTCGGTCTGTAGAGTATTTTATATAGAGTTCACTGGCGGTCAAATTACACTCAGCACAGTTATTCTCCGGAGTAGTTGTTGTTGTTGTGCATGTGGTTCCAGTTGTGAAAATTACGTTTGAGTCATGTCCAAAGAAATGACCCTGATGTGATTTGAACACATAACCTTCTGATCTGGAGTCAGACGCGCTACCGTTGCGCCACAGAGTCTGTGGAAAGCAGTTTCTTTAGAGGTATAGGTGCAGTAGGAGGGTAGCTAATCAGCCTGGCAAACTGCAGGTCACTGACTGATGCCCGACCACTGCATCAATTTGAGAAAAAGCTAAGCCACTTTAAGCTAGACAAGTCAGCAGTGGACAATTTTCTCACATCTGGGAGGGGATTTCTTGTTCCCTCAAGTTTGTCTGAAATCTGAATTCATGCAATCTCTGAACAGAAGTCAGGAGAAGGGGGTATCTGGAGTTGAACCAGAGACCTCTTGATCTGCAGTCAAATGCTCTACCACTGAGCTATACCCCCATGACACAGTATCAACTCTTCGGTCTGTAGAGTATTTTATATAGAGTTCACTGGCGGTCAAATTACACTCAGCACAGTTATTCTCCGGAGTAGTTGTTGTTGTGCATGTGGTTCCAGTTGTGAAAATTACTGTTTGAGTCATGTCCAAAGAAATGACCCTGATGTGATTTGAACACATAACCTTCTGATCTGGAGTCAGACGCGCTACCGTTGCGCCACAGAGTCTGTGGAAAGCAGGTTTCTTTAGAGGTATAGGATGTAGTAGGAGGGTAGCTAATCAGCCTGGCAAACTGCAGGTCACTGACTGATGCCCGACCACTGCATCAGTTTGAGAAAAAGCTAAGCCACTTTAAGCTAGACAAGTCAGCAGTGGACAATTTTCTCACATCTGGGAGGGGATTTCTTTTTCCCTCAAGTTTGTCTGAAATCTGAATTCATGCCATTTCTGAACAGACGTCAGGAGAAGGGGGTATCTGGATTTGAACCAGAGACCTCTTGATCTGCAGTCAAATGCTCTACCACTGAGCTATACCCCCATGACACAGTGGCAACTCTTCGGTCTGTAGAGTATTTTATATAGAGTTCACTGGCGGTCAAATTACACTCAGCACAGTTATACTCCGGAGTAGTTGTTGTTGTTGTGCATGTGGTTCCAGTTGTGAAAATTACGTTTGAGTCATGTCCAAAGAAATGACCCTGATGTGATTTGAACACATAACCTTCTGATCTGGAGTCAGACGCTCTACCGTTACATCACAGAGTCTTGTGGAATGAGTTTTCTGGAGAGGTAAAGGTGCAGTAGTAGGGTATCTAATCAGCCTGGCAAACTGCAGGTCACTGACTGATGCCCGACCACTGCATCAGTTTGAGAAAAAACTAAGCCACTTTAAGCTAGACAAGTCAGCAGTGGACAATTTTCTCACATCTGGGAGGGGATTTCTTTTTCCCTCAAGTTTGTCTGAAATCTGAATTCATGCCATCTCTGAACAGAAGTCAGGAGAAGGGGGCATCTGGATTTGAACCAGAGACCTCTTGATCTGCAGTCAAATGCTCTACCACTGAGCTATACCCCCATGACACAGATGCAACTCTTCGGTCTGTAGAGTATTTTATATAGAGTTCACTGGCGGTCAAATTACACTCAGCACAGTTATTACTCCGGAGAGTTGTTGTTGTGCATGTGGTTCCAGTTGTGAAAATTACGTTTGAGTCATGTCCAAAGAAATGACCCTGATGTGATTTGAACACATAACCTTCTGATCTGGAGTCAGACGCGCTACCGTTGCGCCACAGAGTCTGTGGAAAGCAGGTTCTTTAGAGGTATAGATGTAGTAGGAGGGTAGCTAATCAGCCTGGCAAACTGCAGGTCACTGACTGATGCCCGACCACTGCATCAGTTTGAGAAAAAGCTAAGCCACTTTAAGCTAGACAAGTCAGCAGTGGACAATTTTCTCACATCTGGGAGGGGATTTCTTTTTCCCTCAAGTTTGTCTGAAATCTGAATTCATGCCATCTCTGAACAGAAGTCAGGAGAAGGGGGCATCTGGAGTTGAACCAGAGACCTCTTGATCTGCAGTCAAATGCTCTACCACTGAGCTATACCCCCATGACACAGTGGCAACTCTTCGGTCTGTAGAGTATTTTATATAGAGTTCACTGGCGGTCAAATTACACTCAGCACAGTTATTCTCTGGAGTTGTTGTTGTGCATGTGGTTCCAGTTGTGAAAATTACGTTTGAGTCATGTCCAAAGAAATGACCCTGATGTGATTTGAACACATAATCTTCTGATCTGGAGTCAGACGCGCTACCGTTGCGCCACAGAGTCTGTGGAAAGCAGGTTTCTTTAGAGGTATAGGTGCAGTAGGAGGGTAGCTAATCAGCCTGTCAAACTGCAGGTCACTGACTGATGCCCGACCACTGCATCAGTTTGAGAAAAAGCTAAGCCACTTTAAGCTAGACAAGTCAGCAGTGGACAATTTTCTCACATCTGGGAGGGGATTTCTTTTTCCCTCAAGTTTGTCTGAAATCTGAATTCATGCCATCTCTGAACAGAAGTCAGGAGAAGGGGGCATCTGGATTTGAACCAGAGACCTCTTGATCTGCAGTCAAATGCTCTACCACTGAGCTATACCCCCATGACACAGTGGCAACTCTTCGGTCTGTAGAGTATTTTATATAGAGTTCACTGGCGGTCAAATTTCACTCAGCACAGTTATACTCCGGAGTAGTTGTTGTTGTTGTGCATGTGGTTCCAGTTGGGAAAATTACGTTTGAGTCATGTCCAAAGAAATGACCCTGATGTGATTTGAACACATAACCTTCTGATCTGGAGTCAGACGCGCTACCGTTGCGCCACAGAGTCTGTGGAAAGCAGGTTTCTTTAGAGGTATAGATGTCAGTAGGAGGGTAGCTAATCAGCCTGGCAAACTGCAGGTCACTGACTGATGCCCGACCACTGCATCAGTTTGAGAAAAAGCTAAGCCACTTTAAGCTAGACAAGTCAGCAGTGGACAATTTTCTCACATCTGGGTGGGGATTTCCTTTTCCCTCAAGTTTGTCTGAAATCTGAATTCATGCCATCTCTGAACAGAAGTCAGGAGAAGTCAGCATCTGGATTTGAACCAGAGACCTCTTGATCTGCAGTCAAATGCTCTACCACTGAGCTATACCCCCATGACACAATTTCAACTCTTTGGTCTGTAGAGTATTTTATATATAGTTCACTGGCGGTCAAATTACACTCAGCACAGTTATTCTCTGGAGTCGTTGTTGTTGTGCATGTGGTTCCAGTTGGGAAAATTACGTTTGAGTCATGTCCAAAGAAATGACCCTGATGTGATTTGAACACATAACCTTCTGATCTGGAGTCAGACGCGCTACCGTTGCGCCACAGAGTCTGTGGAAAGCAGTTTCTTTAGAGGTATAGGTGCAGTAGGAGGGTAGCTAATCAGCCTGGCAAACTGCAGGTCACTGACTGATCCCCGACCACTGCATCAGTTTGAGAAAAAGCTAAACCACTTTAAGCTAGACAAGTCAGCAGTGGACAATTTTCTCACATCTGGGAGGGGATTTCTTTTTCCCTCAAGTTTGTCTGAAATCTGAATTCATGCCATCTCTGAACAGAAGTCAGGAGAAGGGGGTATCTGGATTTGAACCAGAGACCTCTTGATCTGCAGTCAAATGCTCTACCACTGAGCTATACCCCCATGACACAGTGGCAACTCTTCGGTCTGTAGAGTATTTTATATAGAGTTCACTGGCGGTCAAATTACACTCAGCACAGTTATTACTCCGGAGTAGTTGTTGTTGTTGTGCATGTGGTTCCAGTTGTGAAAATTACGTTTGAGTCATGTCCAAAGTAATGACCCTGATGTGATTTGAACACATAACCTTCTGATCTGGAGTCAGACGCGCTACCGTTGCGCCACAGAGTCTGTGGAAAGCAGGTTCTTTAGAGGTATAGGTGCAGTAGGAGGGTAGCTAATCAGCCTGGCAAACTGCAGGTCACTGACTGATGCCCGACCACTGCATCAGTTTGAGAAAAAGCTAAGCCACTTTAAGCTAGACAAGTCAGCAGTGGACAATTTTTTCACATCTGGGAGGGGATTTCTTTTTCCCTCAAGTTTGTCTGAAATCTGAATTCATGCCATCTCTGAACAGAAGTCAGGAGAAGGGGGCATCTGGATTTGAACCAGAGACCTCTTGATCTGCAGTCAAATGCTCTACCACTGAGCTATACCCCCATGACACAGTATCAACTCTTCGGTCTGTAGAGTATTTTATATAGAGTTCACTGGCGGTCAAATTACACTCAGCACAGTTATTCTCTGGAGTTGTTGTTGTGCATGTGGTTCCAGTTGTGAAAATTATGTTTGAGTCATGTCCAAAGAAATGACCCTGATGTGATTTGAACACATAACCTTCTGATCTGGAGTCAGACGCGCTACCGTTGCGCCACAGAGTCTGTGGAAAGCAGGTTCTTTAGAGGTATAGATGTAGTAGGAGGGTAGCTAATCAGCCTGGCAAACTGCAGGTCACTGACTGATGCCCGACCACTGCATCAGTTTGAGAAAAAGCTAAGCCACTTTAAGCTAGACAAGTCAGCAGTGGACAATTTTCTCACATCTGGGAGGGGATTTCTTTTTCCCTCAAGTTTGTCTGAAATCTGAATTCATGCCATCTCTGAACAGAAGTCAGGAGAAGGGGGTATCTGGATTTGAACCAGAGACCTCTTGATCTGCAGTCAAATGCTCTACCACTGAGCTATACCCCCATGACACAGATTCAACTCTTCGGTCTGTAGAGTATTTTTTATAGAGTTCACTGGCGGTCAAATTACACTCAGCACAGTTATTCTCCTGGAGTCGTTGTTGTTGTGCATGTGGTTCCAGTTGTGAAAATTACTGTTTGAGTCATGTCCAAAGAAATGACCCTGATGTGATTTGAACACATAACCTTCTGATCTGGAGTCAGACGCGCTACCGTTGCGCCACAGAGTCTGTGGAAAGCAGGTTTCTTTAGAGGTATAGGTGCAGTAGGAGGGTAGCTAATCAGCCTGGCAAACTGCAGGTCACTGACTGATGCCCGACCACTGCATCAGTTTGAGAAAAAGCTAAGCCACTTTAAGCTAGACAAGTCAGCAGTGGACAATTTTCTCACATCTGGGAGGGGATTTCTTTTTCCCTCAAGTTTGTCTGAAATCTGAATTCATGCCATCTCTGAACAGAAGTCAGGAGAAGGGGGCATCTGGATTTGAACCAGAGACCTCTTGATCTGCAGTCAAATGCTCTACCACTGAGCTATACCCCCATGACACAGTGGCAACTCTTCGGTCTGTAGAGTATTTTATATAGAGTTCACTGGCGGTCAAATTACACTCAGCACAGTTGTACTCCGGAGAAGTTGTTGTTGTGCATGTGGTTCCAGTTGTGAAAATTATGTTTGAGTCATGTCCAAAGAAATGACCCTGATGTGATTTGAACACATAACCTTCTGATCTGGAGTCAAACGCGCTACCGTTGCGCCACAGAGTCTGTGGAAAGCAGGTTCTTTAGAGGTATAGATGTAGTAGGAGGGTAGCTAATCAGCCTGGCAAACTGCAGGTCACTGACTGATGCCCGACCACTGCATCAGCTTGAGAAAAAGCTAAGCCACTTTAAGCTTGACAAGTCAGCAGTGGACAATTTTCTCACATCTGGGACGGGATTTCTTTTTCCCTCAAGTTTGTCTGAAATCTGAATTCATGCCATCTCTGAACAGAAGTCAGGAGAAGGTGGCATCTGGATTTGAACCAGAGACCTCTTCATCTGCAGTCAAATGCTCTACCACTGAGCTATACCCCCATGACACAGTGGCAACTCTTCGGTCTGTAGAGTATTTTATATAGAGTTCACTGGCGGTCAAATTACACTCAGCACAGTTGTCCTCCGGAGAAGTTGTTGTTGTGCATGTGGTTCCAGTTGTGAAAATTTCGTTTGAGTCATGTCCAAAGTAATGACCCTGATGTGATTTGAACACATAACCTTCTGATCTGGAGTCAGACACGCTACCGTTGCGCCACAGAGTCTGTGGAAAGTGGTTTCTTTAGAGGTATAGGATGTAGTAGGAGGGTAGCTAATCAGCCTGGCAAACTGCAGGTCACTGACTGATGCCCGACCACTGCATCAGTTTGAGAAAAAGCTAAGCCACTTTAAGCTAGACAAGTCAGCAGTGGACAATTTTCTCACATCTGGGAGGGGATTTCTTTTTCCCTCAAGTTTGTCTGAAATCTGAATTCATGCCATCTCTGAACAGAAGTCAGGAGAAGGGGGCATCTGGATTTGAACCAGAGACCTCTTCATCTGCAGTCAAATGCTCTACCACTGAGCTATACCCCCATGACACAGTGGCAACTCTTCGGTCTGTAGAGTATTTTATATAGAGTTCACTGGCGGTCAAATTACACTCAGCCCAGTTATACTCCGGAGAAGTTGTTGTTGTGCATGTGGTTCCAGTTGTGAAAATTATGTTTGAGTCATGTCCAAAGAAATGACCCTGATGTGATTTGAACACATAACCTTCTGATCTGGAGTCAGACGCGCTACCGTTGCGCCACAGAGTCTGTGGAAAGCAGGTTCTTTAGAGGTATAGATGTAGTAGGAGGGTAGCTAATCAGCCTGGCAAACTGCAGGTCACTGACTGATGCCCGACCACTGCATCAGTTTGAGAAAAAGCTAAGCCACTTTAAGCTAGACAAGTCAAGCAGTGGACAATTTTCTCACATCTGGGAGGGGATTTCTTTTTTCCTCAAGTTTGTCTGAAATCTGAATTCATGCCATCTCTGAACAGAAGTCAGGAGAAGGGGGCATCTGGATTTGAACCAGAGACCTCTTGATCTGCAGTCAAATGCTCTACCACTGAGCTATACCCCCATGACACAGATTCAACTCTTCGGTCTGTAGAGTATTTTATATAGAGTTCACTGGCGGTCAAATTACACTCAGCACAGTTATTACTCCTGGAGTAGTTGTTGTTGTGCATGTGGTTCCAGTTGTGAAAATTACGTTTGAGTCATGTCCAAAGAAATGACCCTGATGTGATTTGAACACATAACCTTCTGATCTGGAGTCAGACGCGCTACCGTTGCGCCACAGAGTCTGTGGAAAGCAGGTTCTTTAGAGGTATAGATGTAGTAGGAGGGTAGCTAATCAGCCTGGCAAACTGCAGGTCACTGACTGATGCCCGACCACTGCATCAGTTTGAGAAAAAGCTAAGCCACTTTAAGCTAGACAAGTCAGCAGTGGACAATTTTCTCACATCTGGGAGGGGATTTCTTTTTCCCTCAAGTTTGTCTGAAATCTGAATTCATGCCATCTCTGAACAGAAGTCAGGAGAAGGGGGCATCTGGATTTGAACCAGAGACCTCTTGATCTGCAGTCAAATGCTCTACCACTGAGCTATACCCCCATGACACAGTGGCAACTCTTCGGTCTGTAGAGTATTTTATATAGAGTTCACTGGCGGTCAAATTTCACTCAGCACAGTTATACTCCGGAGTAGTTGTTGTTGTTGTGCATGTGGTTCCAGTTGTGAAAATTACGTTTGAGTCATGTCCAAAGAAATGACCCTGATGTGATTTGAACACATAACCTTCTGATCTGGAGTCAAACGCGCTAACGTTGCGCCACAGAGTCTGTGGAAAGCAGTTTCTTTAGAGGTATAGGTGCAGTAGGAGGGTAGCTAATCAGCCTGGCAAACTGCAGGTCACTGACTGATGCCCGACCACTGCATCAGTTTGAGAAAAAGCTAAGCCACTTTAAGCTAGACAAGTCAGCAGTGGACAATTTTCTCACATCTGGGAGGGGATTTCTTTTTCCCTCAAGTTTGTCTGAAATCTGAATTCATGCCATCTCTGAACAGAAGTCAGGAGAAGGGGGCATCTGGATATGAACCAGAGACCTCTTGATCTGCAGTCAAATGCTCTACCACTGAGCTATACCCCCATGACACAGTATCAACTCTTCGGTCTGTAGAGTATTTTATATAGAGTTCACTGGCGGTCAAATTACACTCAGCACAGTTATTACTCCGGAGTAGTTGTTGTTGTTGTGCATGTGGTTCCAGTTGTGAAAATTACGTTTGAGTCATGTCCAAAGAAATGACCCTGATGTGATTTGAACACATAACCTTCTGATCTGGAGTCAGACGCGCTACCGTTGCGCCACAGAGTCTGTGGAAAGCAGGTTCTTTAGAGGTATAGATGTAGTAGGAGGGTAGCTAATCAGCCTGGCAAACTGCAGGTCACTGACTGATGCCCGACCACTGCATCAGTTTGAGAAAAAGCTAAGCCACTTTAAGCTAGACAAGTCAGCAGTGGACAATTTTCTCACATCTGGGAGGGGATTTCTTTTTCCCTCAAGTTTGTCTGAAATCTGAATTCATGCCATCTCTGAACAGAAGTCAGGAGAAGGGGGCATCTGGATTTGAACCAGAGACCTCTTGATCTGCAGTCAAATGCTCTACCACTGAGCTATACCCCCATGACACAGTGGCAACTCTTCGGTCTGTAGAGTATTTTATATAGAGTTCACTGGCGGTCAAATTACACTCAGCACAGTTATTACTCTGGAGTCGTTGTTGTTGTGCATGTGGTTCCAGTTGTGAAAATTATGTTTGAGTCATGTCCAAAGAAATGACCCTGATGTGATTTGAACACATAACCTTCTGATCTGGAGTCAGACGCGCTACCGTTGCGCCACAGAGTCTGTGGAAAGCAAGTTCTTTAGAGGTATAGATGTAGTAGGAGGGTAGCTAATCAGCCTGGCAAACTGCAGGTCACTGACTGATGCCCGACCACTGCATCAGTTTGAGAAAAAGCTAAGCCACTTTAAGCTAGACAAGTCAACAGTGGACAATTTTCTCACATCTGGGAGGGGATTTCTTGTTCCCTCAAGTTTGTCTGAAATCTGAATTCATGCCATCTCTGAACAGAAGTCAGGAGAAGGGGGCATCTGGATTTGAACCAGAGACCTCTTGATCTGCAGTCAAATGCTCTACCACTGAGCTATACCCCCATGACACAGTGGCAACTCTTCGGTCTGTAGAGTATTTTATATAGAGTTCACTGGCGGTCAAATTTCACTCAGCACAGTTATACTCCGGAGTAGTTGTTGTTGTGCATATGGTTCCAGTTGTGAAAATTACGTTTGAGTCATGTCCAAAGAAATGACCCTGATGTGATTTGAACACATAACCTTCTGATTTGGAGTCAGACGCGCTACCGTTGCAGGTTCTTTAGAGGTATAGATGTAGTAGGAGGGTAGCTAATCAGCCTGGCAAACTGCAGGTCACTGACTGATGCCCGACCACTGCATCAGTTTGAGAAAAAGCTAAGCCACTTTAAGCTAGACAAGTCAACAGTGGACAATTTTCTCACATCTGGGAGGGGATTTCTTTTTCCCTCAAGTTTGTCTGAAATCTGAATTCATGCCATCTCTGAACAGAAGTCAGGAGAAGGGGGCATCTGGATTTGAACCAGAGACCTCTTGATCTGCAGTCAAATGCTCTACCACTGAGCTATACCCCCATGACACAGTGGCAACTCTTCGGTCTGTAGAGTATTTTATATAGAGTTCACTGGCGGTCAAATTTCACTCAGCACAGTTATTCTCCGGAGAGTTGTTGTTGTTGTGCATGTGGTTCCAGTTGTGAAAATTACAGTTTGAGTCATGTCCAAAGTAAATGACCCTGATGTGATTTGAACACATAACCTTCTGATCTGGAGTCAGACGCGCTACCGTTGCGCCACAGAGTCTGTGGAAAGCAGGTTCTTTAGAGGTATAGATGTAGTAGGAGGGTAGCTAATCAGCCTGGCAAACTGCAGGTCACTGACTGATGCCCGACCACTGCATCAGTTTGAGAAAAAGCTAAGCCACTTTAAGCTAGACAAGTCAGCAGTGGACAATTTTCTCACATCTGGGAGGGGATTTCTTTTTCCCTCAAGTTTGTCTGAAATCTGAATTCATGCCATCTCTGAACAGAAGTCAGGAGAAGGGGGCATCTGGATTTGAACCAGAGACCTCTTGATCTGCAGTCAAATGCTCTACCACTGAGCTATACCCCCATGACACAGATGGCAACTCTTCGGTCTGTAGAGTATTTTATATAGAGTTCACTGGCGGTCAAATTACACTCAGCACAGTTATACTCCGGAGTAGTTGTTGTTGTTGTGCATGTGGTTCCAGTTGTGAAAATTATGTTTGAGTCATGTCCAAAGAAATGACCCTGATGTGATTTGAACACATAACCTTCTGATCTGGAGTCAGACGCGCTACCGTTGCGCCACAGAGTCTGTGGAAAGCAGGTTCTTTAGAGGTATAGATGTAGTAGGAGGGTAGCTAATCAGCCTGGCAAACTGCAGGTCACTGACTGATGCCCGACCACTGCATCAGTTTGAGAAAAAGCTAAGCCACTTTAAGCTAGACAAGTCAGCAGTGGACAATTTTCTCACATCTGGGAGGGGATTTCTTTTTCCCTCAAGTTTGTCTGAAATCTGAATTCATGCCATCTCTGAACAGAAGTCAGGAGAAGGGGGCATCTGGAGTTGAACCAGAGACCTCTTGATCTGCAGTCAAATGCTCTACCACTGAGCTATACCCCCATGACACAGTGGCAACTCTTCGGTCTGTAGAGTATTTTATATAGAGTTCACTGGCGGTCAAATTTCACTCAGCACAGTTATACTCCGGAGTAGTTGTTGTTGTTGTGCATGTGGTTCCAGTTGTGAAAATTATGTTTGAGTCATGTCCAAAGAAATGACCCTGATGTGATTTGAACACATAACCTTCTGATCTGGAGTCAGACGCGCTACCGTTGCGCCACAGAGTCTGTGGAAAGCAGGTTCTTTAGAGGTATAGATGTAGTAGGAGGGTAGCTAATCAGCCTGGCAAACTGCAGGTCACTGACTGATGCCCGACCACTGCATCAGTTTGAGAAAAAGCTAAGCCACTTTAAGCTAGACAAGTCAGCAGTGGACAATTTTCTCACATCTGGGAGGGGATTTCTTTTTCCCTCAAGTTTGTCTGAAATCTGAATTCATGCCATCTCTGAACAGAAGTCAGGAGAAGGGGGCATCTGGATTTGAACCAGAGACCTCTTGATCTGCAGTCAAATGCTCTACCACTGAGCTATACCCCCATGACACAGTATCAACTCTTCGGTCTGTAGAGTATTTTATATAGAGTTCACTGGCGGTCAAATTACACTCAGCACAGTTATTCTCCGGAGTAGTTGTTGTTGTTGTGCATGTGGTTCCAGTTGTGAAAATTACGTTTGAGTCATGTCCAAAGAAATGACCCTGATGTGATTTGAACACATAACCTTCTGATCTGGAGTCAGACGCGCTACCGTTGCGCCACAGAGTCTGTGGAAAGCAGGTTCTTTAGAGGTATAGATGTAGTAGGAGGGTAGCTAATCAGCCTGTCAAACTGCAGGTCACTGACTGATGCCCGACCACTGCATCAGTTTGAGAAAAAGCTAAGCCACTTTAAGCTAGACAAGTCAGCAGTGGACAATTTTCTCACATCTTTGAGGGGATTTCTTTTTCCCTCAAGTTTGTCTGAAATCTGAATTCATGCCATCTCTGAACAGAAGTCAGGAGAAGGGGGCATCTGGATTTGAACCAGAGACCTCTTGATCTGCAGTCAAATGCTCTACCACTGAGCTATACCCCCATGACACAGTGGCAACTCTTCGGTCTGTAGAGTATTTTATATAGAGTTCACTGGCGGTCAAATTTCACTCAGCACAGTTACACTCCGGAGTAGTTGTTGTTGTTGTGCATGTGGTTCCAGTTGTGAAAATTATGTTTGAGTCATGTCCAAAGAAATGACCCTGATGTGATTTGAACACATAACCTTCTGATCTGGAGTCAGACGCGCTACCGTTGCGCCACAGAGTCTGTGGAAAGCAAGTTCTTTAGAGGTATAGATGTAGTAGGAGGGTAGCTAATCAGCCTGGCAAACTGCAGGTCACTGACTGATGCCCGACCACTGCATCAGTTTGAGAAAAAGCTAAGCCACTTTAAGCTAGACAAGTCAACAGTGGACAATTTTCTCACATCTGGGAGGGGATTTCTTGTTCCCTCAAGTTTGTCTGAAATCTGAATTCATGCCATCTCTGAACAGAAGTCAGGAGAAGGGGGCATCTGGATTTGAACCAGAGACCTCTTGATCTGCAGTCAAATGCTCTACCACTGAGCTATACCCCCATGACACAGTGGCAACTCTTCGGTCTGTAGAGTATTTTATATAGAGTTCACTGGCGGTCAAATTTCACTCAGCACAGTTATACTCCGGAGTAGTTGTTGTTGTTGTGCATGTGGTTCCAGTTGTGAAAATTACGTTTGAGTCATGTCCAAAGAAATGACCCTGATGTGATTTGAACACATAACCTTCTGATCTGGAGTCAGACGCGCTACCGTTGCGCCACAGAGTCTGTGGAAAGCAGGTTCTTTAGAGGTATAGGATGTAGTAGGAGGGTAGCTAATCAGCCTGGCAAACTGCAGGTCACTGACTGATGCCCGACCACTGCATCAGTTTGAGAAAAAGCTAAGCCACTTTAAGCTAGACAAGTCAACAGTGGACAATTTTCTCACATCTGGGAGGGGATTTCTTGTTCCCTCAAGTTTGTCTGAAATCTGAATTCATGCCATCTCTGAACAGAAGTCAGGAGAAGGGGGCATCTGGATTTGAACCAGAGACCTCTTGATCTGCAGTCAAATGCTCTACCACTGAGCTATACCCCCATGACACAGTGGCAACTCTTCGGTCTGTAGAGTATTTTATATAGAGTTCACTGGCGGTCAAATTTCACTCAGCACAGTTATACTCCGGAGTAGTTGTTGTTGTGCATATGGTTCCAGTTGTGAAAATTACGTTTGAGTCATGTCCAAAGAAATGACCCTGATGTGATTTGAACACATAACCTTCTGATCTGGAGTCAGACGCGCTACCGTTGCGCCACAGAGTCTGTGGAAAGTGGTTTCTTTAGAGGTATAGGTGCAGTAGGAGGGTAGCTAATCAGCCTGGCAAACTGCAGGTCACTGACTGATGCCCGACCACTGCATCAGTTTGAGAAAAAGCTAAGCCACTTTAAGCTAGACAAGTCAGCAGTGGACAATTTTCTCACATCTGGGAGGGGATTTCTTTTTCCCTCAAGTTTGTCTGAAATCTGAATTCATGCCATCTCTGAACAGAAGTCAGGAGAAGGGGGCATCTGGATTTGAACCAGAGACCTCTTGATCTGCAGTCAAATGCTCTACCACTGAGCTATACCCCCATGACACAGTATCAACTCATCGGTCTGTAGAGTATTTTATATAGAGTTCACTGGCGGTCAAATTACACTCAGCACAGTTATTCTCTGGAGTTGTTGTTGTACATGTGGTTCCAGTTGTGAAAATTATGTTTGAGTCATGTCCAAAGAAATGACCCTGATGTGATTTGAACACATAACCTTCTGATCTGGAGTCAGACGCGCTACCGTTGCGCCACAGAGTCTGTGGAAAGCAGGTTCTTTAGAGGTATAGATGTAGTAGGAGGGTAGCTAATCAGCCTGGCAAACTGCAGGTCACTGACTGATGCCCGACCACTGCATCAGTTTGAGAAAAAGCTAAGCCACTTTAAGCTAGACAAGTCAGCAGTGGACAATTTTCTCACATCTGGGAGGGGATTTCTTTTTCCCTCAAGTTTGTCTGAAATCTGAATTCATGCCATCTCTGAACAGAAGTCAGGAGAAGGGGGCATCTGGATTTGAACCAGAGACCTCTTGATCTGCAGTCAAATGCTCTACCACTGAGCTATACCCCCATGACACAGTGGCAACTCTTCGGTCTGTAGAGTATTTTATATAGAGTTCACTGGCGGTCAAATTACACTCAGCACAGTTATTCTCCGGAGTCGTTGTTGTTGTTGTGCATGTGGTTCCAGTTGTGAAAATTACGTTTGAGTCATGTCCAAAGAAATGACCCTGATGTGATTTGAACACATAACCTTCTGATCTGGAGTCAGACGCGCTACCGTTGCGCCACAGAGTCTGTGGAAAGCAGGTTCTTTAGAGGTATAGATGTAGTAGGAGGGTAGCTAATCAGCCTGGCAAACTGCAGGTCACTGACTGATGCCCGACCACTGCATCAGTTTGAGAAAAAGCTAAGCCACTTTAAGCTAGACAAGTCAGCAGTGGACAATTTTCTCACATCTGGGAGGGGATTTCTTTTTTCCTCAAGTTTGTCTGATATCTGAATTCATGCCATCTCTGAACAGACGCCAGGAGAAGGGGGTATCTGGATTTGAACCAGAGACCTCTTGATCTGCAGTCAAATGCTCTACCACTGAGATATACCCCCATGACACAATATAAACTCTTTGGTCTGTAGAGTATTTTATATAGAGTTCACTGGCGGTCAAATTTCACTCAGCACAGTTGTACTCCGGAGAAGTAGTTGTTGTTGTTGTGCATGTGGTTCCAGTTGTGAAAATTACATTTGAGTCATGTCCAAAGAAATGACCCTGATGTGATTTGAACACATAACCTTCTGATCTGGAGTCAGACGCGCTACCGTTGCCCCACAGAGTCTGTGGAAAGCAGGTTCTTTAGAGGTATAGATGTAGTAGGAGGGTACCTAATCAGCCTGGCAAACTGCAGGTCACTGACTGATGCCCGACCACTGCATCAGTTTGAGAAAAAGCTAAGCCACTTTAAGCTAGACAAGTCAACAGTGGACAATTTTCTCACATCTGGGAGGGGATTTCTTTTTTCCTCAAGTTTGTCTGAAATCTGAATTCATGCCATCTCTGAATAGACGTCAGGAAAGGGGGTATGTGGATTTGAAACAGAGACCTCTTGAACTGCAGTCAAATGCTCTACCGCTGAGCTATACACCCATGACACAGTATGAACTCTTCGGTCTGTAGAGTATTTTATATAGAGTTCACTGGCGGTCAAATTACACTCAGCACAGTTATTCTCTGGAGTCGTTGTTGTGCATGTGGTTCCAGTTGTGAAAATTATGTTTGAGTCATGTCCAAAGAAATGACCCTGATGTGATGTGAACACATAACCTTCTGATCTGGAGTCAGACGCGCTACCGTTGCGCCACAGAGTCTGTGGAAAGCAGGTTCTTTAGAGGTATAGATGTAGTAGGAGGGTAGCTAATCAGCCTGGCAAACTGCAGGTCACTGACTGATGCCCGACCACTGCATCAATTTGAGAAAAAGCTAAGCCACTTTAAGCTAGACAAGTCAACAGTGGACAATTTTCTCACATCTGGGAGGGGATTTCTTTTTTCCTCAAGTTTGTCTGAAATCTGAATTCATGCCATCTCTGAACAGAAGTCAGGAGAAGTGGGCATCTGGATTTGAACCAGAGACCTCTTGATCTGCAGTCAAACGCTCTACCACTGAGCTATACCCCCATGACACAGAGGTAACTCTTCGGTCTGTAGAGTATTTTATATAGAGTTCACTGGCGGGCAAATTACACTCAGCACAGTTATTCTCTGGAGTCGTTGTTGTTGTGCATGTGGTTCCAGTTGTGAAAATTACATTTGAGTCATGTCCAAAGTAATGACCCTGATGTGATTTGAACACATAACCTTCTGATCTGGAGTCAGACGCGCTACCGTTGCAGGTTCTTTAGAGGTATAGATGTAGTAGGAGGGTAGCAAATCAGCCTGGCAAACTGCAGGTCACTGACTGATGCCCGACCACTGCATCAGTTTGAGCTAGACAGCTAGACAAGCTAGACAAATCAACAGTGGACAATTTTCTCCCATCTGGGAGGGGATTTCTTTTTTCCTCAAGTTTGTCTGAAATCTGAATTCATGCCATCTCTGAACAGAAGTCAGGAGAAGGGGGTATCTGGATTTGAACCAGAGACCTCTTGATCTGCAGTCAAATGCTCTACCACTGAGCTATACCCCCATGACACAGACTCAACTCTTCGGTCTGTAGAGTATTTTATATAGAGTTCACTGGCGGTCAAATTACACTCAGCACAGTTATTCTCCGGAGAAGTTGTTGTTGTTGTGCATGTGGTTCCAGTTGTGAAAATTACATTTGAGTCATGTCCAAAGTAATGAACCTGATGTGATATGAACACATAACCTTCTGATCTGGAGTCAGACGCGCTACCGTTGCGCCACATAGTCTGTGGAAAGCAGGTTCTTTAGAGGTATAGGTGCAGTAGGAGGGTAGCTAATCAGCCTGGCAAACTGCAGGTCACTGACTGATGCCCGACCACTGCATCAGTTTGAGAAAAAGCTAAGCCACTTTAAGCTAGACAAGTCAGCAGTGGACAATTTTCTCACATCTGGGAGGGGATTTCTTTTCTCCTCAAGTTTGTCTGAAATCTGAATTCATGCCATTTCTGAACAGACGTCAGGAGAAGGGGGTATCTGGATTTGAACCAGAGACCTCTTGATCTGCAGTCAAATGCTCTACCACTGAGCTATACCCCCATGACACAGTGGCAACTCTTCGGTCTGTAGAGTATTTTATATAGAGTTCACTGGCGGTCAAATTACACTCAGCACAGTTATACTCCGGAGAAGTTGTTGTTGTTGTGCATGTGGTTCCAGTTGTGAAAATTACATTTGAGTCATGTCCAAAGTAATGAACCTGATGTAGATTGAACACATAACCTTCTGATCTGGAGTCAGACGCGCTACCGTTGCGCCACATAGTCTGTGGAAAGCAGGTTCTTTAGAGGTAAAGGTGCAGTAGTAGGGTATCTAATCAGCCTGGCAAACTGCAGGTCACTGACTGATGCCCGACCACTGCATCAGTTTGAGAAAAAGCTAAGCCACTTTAAGCTAGACAAGTCAGCAGTGGACAATTTTCTCACATCTGGGAGGGGATTTCTTTTCTCCTCAAGTTTGTCTGAAATCTGAATTCATGCCATTTCTGAACAGACGTCAGGAGAAGGGGGTATCTGGATTTGAACCAGAGACCTCTTGGTCTGCAGTCAAATGCTCTACCACTGAGCTATATCCCCAAGACACAGTGTCAACTCTTCGGTATGTAGAGTATTTTATATAGAGTTCACTGGCGGTAAACTTACACTGAGCACAGTTATTCTCTGGAGTCGTTGTTGTACATGTGGTTCCAGTTGTGAAAATTATGTTTGAGTCATGTCCAAACAAATGGCCCTGATGTGATTTGAACACAAAACCTTCTGATCTGGAGTCACACGCGCAACCGCTGCACCACAGAGTCTGTGGAAAGAGGTTTCTGTCGAGGTATAGGTGCAGTAGTAAGGGACCTAATCTGAAAAACTGCAGGTCACTGACTGATGCCCTCCCACTGCATCAGTTTGAGAAAAAACTAAGCCACTTTAAGCTAGACAAGTCAGCAGTGGACAATTTTCTCACATCTGGGAAGGGATTTCTTTTTTCCTCAAGTTTGTCTGAAATTTGAATTCATGCCATCTCTGAGCAGAAGTCAGGAGAAGGGGGTATCTGGAGTTAAACCAGAGACCTCTTGATCTGCAGTCAAATGCTCTACCACTAAGCTATACCCCCACGACACAGTGTCAACTCTTCCGTCTGTCGAGTATTTTATATAGAGTTCACTGGCGGTCAACTTACACTCAGCACAATTACACTCTGGAGTTGTTGTCGTGCATCTGGTTCCAGTTGTGAAAATTATGTTTGAGTCATGTCAGGATCAAGATAAGTGTTGTCCCAACTAGCTCCAATGTTGTTGTTTTATACTCCAGATCATTTTAGCGGACAGTCAGACCGTAGGTGTGAAGTTTAACTCCTGACACTCACTTCTCCCACAGACCTGCTTCAGAAACCTACCACTGTGCTTGCTATCTGGACAAAATTACTGAATCATGAACTATGTGGTGCAAAGGAAACAACAGCTTTTAAACTTACAGTAAGTGTTGCCCCGTGGTTGCTAGTGTGAAAATAACCTCAGTCATGACATTTGTGATAAGTTTCCTGCAGCTGTTGGGGGAGTTGCTTTTCTAAAGTCTACTGACTTGAGTCTATGAATTCAGGCATTTTTATTGACTTGGAACACAACTTTGAATAAGGGAGTTCCCATCTTAGTAATAGGGAGAACTGCATTCTTGATGACTGGATACAGAATAGTGTATCAGCACACGTCACTTGATCATCAGTCAAATTTTGTGCAATACCACAAAAGAAATAGCCCTTTCTGATATAGTGTTAGACGCGCTACCGTTTGGTACCTAAATAAATGTTTAAAAACAGCTCTAAAAGATTAAATGCAAATGTATTTTACTAAAAAGTTAAATTCAACTGAACTGTAAATGTATGTACTGTATAGGATTTTAAAACATTTAAACCAACTGTAACGTGGCACAGTTTGAACATTTAATTCAGTGATTCTTTCATGTACCACGCGAGTGAATCTACAAATATTTGAATTTTCAAATGCCAAACTGCGACTATGCTTCCTGTTTAGTACCAGAAGAATGAGAAGGAAAGATAGTGAGGAAATTGTGTCACTTTAAACCTGTAATCTCAAAGGACAATAAATAACTAATTGTCATCATTCCTGTCTATAGGTCAGCAAATAAAGATGAGGTTGTGTTACATCATCCGTCATCCTCCTGTCCGGCCCAGTTTGGATCTAGTTTCCACAACAAACACATACTAAGACCTCAATACATTCATGGAATTCTTTCAGGCCTTACAGAGCATTGCTGAAGCTCCTGCAGCGCATCTAGGCTCTCTCAATCCGGCAGATTGTCAACTTTAGCGCCTTAGAGTACACAGTTTCTTTCAAAAGTGGCAAAGGGGAGCAAAATGTGTGGGAACTCTCACAGCCTGGAAGTCCAGCAGAATATATGTATACATTTATTTATATAGCGCATTTCATACACAAGGTAACTCAATGTGCTTTACACGATTAAAAGCATTTAAAAACAAAGAAAAAAAATAGAACAAAGAGAAAAAAATTAAAAGACAATTACAACAGCGTACAGTGCAAGAAATATCATTTAAAAGTGGAAATGCTTTAAAAAGCATGGGAAAAAAAGAAAAGTTTTTAACCTGGACTTAAAAACATGCACACTTGGGTCCTGACATCACTTATTCCATTTGTGTGCAGCATAATAGCTTCACCGTGTTTGCTTTGGACTCCGTGCTCCACTATTTGATCCGAGTGTCGATCACATCGCCCTACTGGGTTTATATTTCATTAGCATTTCTTTCATGTATTCAGGACCTAAACCGTTTAGTGATTTATAGAACAGTAGCAGAACTTTAAAATCTATTCTAAAGCTGATTGGAAGCCAGTGTAAAGACTTTAGAGTCTGGTCAGAAGACCATTAGCCTGTTGTTACATCAGCGTTAGGATGACCACTAGTTGGATCAGATCACTTCGATGACGACTTGTTGGCCTGGTCCGCAACCAAGTTTGGTAAGTACAGTGTTTTCCAACCTTTATTAGTCACATTGTACTGTATATTTTACATTAGAAAAGGCATATCACAAATTCTGGATACAAAGTAAGTTCTGACCACAACTGTATGTAAGAGGACATCTGTATTTGAACTGGAGACCTCTTGATCCGCAAGTAAATGCTCTACCACCGAACTAGATGTACTGTATTTACAGATGTATCTTTGCGGCTTAACCATACATGCACATGATTTGAACGAGCCGAGCTACCGTGCCACAGAGCCAATGGGAGTCACTGTCTGTCAAGATTTCAAGTGTATATGGAGGGTACCCATGAGTACTGTGAGGGTGCATTATTGTATGAATTATTTTATCTGAGTAATTTCAAAAATATATATTTTTCTCCAATTTCCAAGTGCATGTATTATTTAAATTTTTGCTTTCTTTTATTGAAATTTCTCTTATTTTACTCATACTAGTTTTCCATTCTCAACACCGCTTATCCTAATTAGGGTCACGGGGCGCTGGAGCCTACCCCAGCTGACTTCGGGTGATAGGCGGACTACACCCTGAACTGGTCGCCAGTCGGTCACAGGGCACATATACCTGTAGACAGACAACCATTTGCACTCACATTCACACTGTTACTGAGTGGGTACTGAACCAATGCTGCCTGCACCAAAGTCAGGCGAGTGTACCACTACATCTTCGATAACCACTAGTTTTCCAATATTTTAATAAACGTTATACTTGTGCATTTGTTTTATTTTTATTTTCATACATTATTTCTTATGAAGTGACACGGTGGGCGACTGGTTAGAGCGTCTGCCTCAGAGTTCTGAGGACCAGGGTTCAATCCCCGGCCCAGCCTGTGTGGAGTTTGCATGCTCTCCCTGTGCCTGTTTTGGGATATGGGTTTCCTCCCATGTCCCAAAAACATGCATGGTAGGTTAATTGACAACTCTAAATTGCCCATAGGTGTGAATGTGAGTGCGAATGGTTGTTTGTTTGTGTATGCCCTGCGATTGGCTGGCAACCAGTTCAGGGTGTACCCCGCCTCCTGCCCGATGATAGCTGGGATAGGCTCCAGCACGCCCGCGACCCTTGTGAGGAGAAGCGGCTCAGAAAACGGATGGATGGATGGATTTCTTATGTACTACTTTGAAATGTGTACTTAATGTATTTATTTTGTAATTCATTATATTATTTGCATTTTTTTAAATTAGTTTTTATTTGTTCTGTCGATAGGCTCCAGGACGCCCGCGACCCTTGTGAGGATAAAGCGGTACAAAAAATCAATGGATGGATTTGTTTTGTCTTATATGTATTTCCATTATACTCCTTTTAATTTAAAAAAAATATATAATTTTGTTATTTATTTTATTAATTGAGGCGCAACAGGGATCGACTGGTTAGCACAACCACCTCACAGTTTAGAGGTCCTGCTTTCAAATGTGGACTCCAGCCTTCCTGTTTTGAATTTGCCTGTTCTACCCACATTCCAAAAAAATGTATGGTAGGTAATTGAAAACTAAATTGTCCATAGGTGTGAGTAGTTGTTTGTTTATATGTGCTCTACAATTGGCTAGCGCCCACTTCAGGCTGTACTCTGCCTGCCCAAAGAATTGTCGGACAACTGGACCTCAGACAACTGGTCCTCAAAGTCTGTTTTTGTGTTTTTATTTTTCATTTTAAAGTAAGTATAGGCCTGACAAGTGGTATCACTTCCACTGAAGATAATTGTCTGAGTATTGTTGTCCTATAATTGAACTTTCAATGTTTATGCACTTTGGTTAAGCACGTGTAAACTGTTTAATATTCCCATTTTTTTAAAGTAAAGATTCTCATGCTGATGATGGACTCACATAGTCCAAAAGAACAAAAGCCGAATGGTGAACATGCAAATGTTCCAGCAGGAGCTCAGACATGCATGCACCTCCCCACCAACTAAGTTTGTGGAAAGAGGGGCTTGCTGTGGAGGACTGTGACGGGGGGGTTGCAGCCTGGAAGTACAGCAGAGACAGGAGGGACACGTCGCAGACATCCAGGGATGAGCCGTTAACACCCGGAGGAGACGTTTACACCTCATGTTTCCTCTCTTGTTATCCCAAAACACATTTTGACGTGTGTGCAGGCATAGTTTCACACTTAATAACAAAAAGTAATGTAAAATACACGACTGTCATTGTTGTTGGTCTCCACTGCACTGCAAGTCATTTCCTTCCTGAGAGGCATTTCTAGTATTTTGACTGCCTCTCGTGTAGCTAAATAAGCAAAATACAAACAAACAAAATGAATTTTCTCATACAGCTTCATTGCATATACACAGAACAACAATTAATTACAACAAACTGTATTTATATAGGAAGTTATACATGGATTTTTTAATCACAATTTATTTCATGTTCGTGAGACATTGGGTTGATATAGCGCTTTTTTTAATATATACTCAAAGATGCTTCTCAGCAGTGAGAAAAAAATAAAAATAAATACAATTTATTTTAAGTCATGGAGCATTTTGTAATTAATATATATATTTTGTAATTAATATATATATATATATTTATATATATATATACATTAAAACATTGAAGTTATACTTTCTTACTATAATTGCTGTTGTAAAGCAGAATAATATATACATATTATATATCCACTTTATATATACAAACAATATATATTAACAATTAAATAATACAAAATATTTAAAAATAAAAACATTAAAGTTTAGTGTTTGTAAAATATACTTTAAGCAAGTAAATAATGATGACATATTGCTTTAGTTATTTTATTTAGATAAAAACTAACAACACGCTTTTTTTTTTTAAATCACCCAAAATATTTGCATCTTGTGAATTCGTGATCCCGTCGCACAGCTGATGATGTCAAAATCTGAGGTCACCTAACCCGGAAGCTGGGGCGCTGTTTACATTCCACGCAGCTCGACTTCCAAAAATGAGTCTACCGACCATCAACTCCACCACCAGACGTAAGAATCTCTTTTATTAATAACGTTATTATCCTAGCTGTACTCCTCACACTTTGTTTGTTCTGCCGGCTTATATGACGCCAGCTAGGCATGCTAGCTGGCGTCTAGCATCGCGACTTGCAGGCTTGTTTTCTCGCCATCTGGTGACTAATATTCATCGACCGTTTGATTAAACGTGGTCTAGTGCTAATTTGACCCAGTGTTTGAACTGGCCATTTCCTGTAGGAATTACATACGATATGAGCTAACTCGCTAGGAGTTGTTAACAGTTTTAAGCTAATTCGATAATAAACGTTTTGTGTTTTTGTTGTAAAAAAACAACAAAAAAAGTAAATTTAAAGTATACATACACGAGTCGCAGTTTTGACACACAACGGTGACTTCGTAGCAAAGTAGTAATAGGCACAAACAGAGAAAAATGCATAAACAGTGTACAACAGGTTCTAATATATATAGCAATCGAAAAATAATAAAATAACATGAGCTGAGTTCAATTTAAAAAGAATTGTTTATAGTGGTGTCAGATGTAAATAGTAGATGATTTGTAAATTATATGGTAACTCGACAAGCACACCAGTCAAAGGTGTAAAGACCAAATGCTAGTCAGTGAGGAGGTGTTTAAAAACGTTGGACTGGTACTCTACTTCTATTATTGGATAATTAATATTATAAAAAATATTAAATGAAGACACTACCACTTTCACTTTGTGACCGTAGAAACTATACTTAAGTTACCATATGTGACCATAGTGTTGTTTTTTTAGTTGAGAATGCAGCACTAGTCAAAAGGTTTGAGACACCTTCCCATTAAATAATATGGGAAAGCGCCTTTAACCAGATGTGTACTGTACATTTTAAGTTTTCGTTCCATGGGTTACTTCTTAAAAAGGTTCAGTCAAACCTTTAGTTTCCCATTGAATTGTGTGAGGACGTGTCTTTAAACCTTTGACTGAATGTTTTGAGGGTATTTGTTCCATAGTTTACTTCTGAAGGCGTTATGTAGCTGTCCCAGACGTTTAGAAAGAGCTTTCCATTGGCTAATGTGGGAACGTGTCTCTAAACCTTTGACCATTGTGTAGTGTAAAGTCCATCGATCCATTTTTGTCAGCTTATCCGATGTCGGGTCACGGGGGCAGTAGCTTTAGCAGGGACCCCTCGACTTCCCTCTCCTCAGCCACTTTCTCCAGCTCTTCCGAGGGGATCCCGAGGCGTTCCCAGGCCAGCCGAGAGACGTAGTCTCTCCAGTGTGTCCTGGGTCGTCCCCGGGGTCTCCTCCCGGAGGGACGTGCCCGGAACACCTCACCAGGGAGGCGTCCAGGAGGCATCCTAATCAGATGCCCGAGCCACCTCGTCTGGCTCCTCTCAATGAGTAGGAGCAGCGGCTCCACTCTGAGCCCCTCCCCGTTGACAGAGGGTCCTCCGTTGACAGAGGGCTCATTCTTCACCTCAACGGACCGATACAAAGTCCGCATCACTGCGGACGCTGCACCGATCCGCCTGTTGAGCTCCCGGTCCATTCTTCCCTCACTCGTGAACATGACCCCAAGATACTTGAACTCCTCCACTGTAGTGTAAAGTTCGCAGGGTATTCATTCTTTAGTTTACTTCTGAAAAGTAAGTACATTTATTTTATATAGCTTCTCAGAGAGGATTCACATAGTGCTTTATCTTAAGTCAAATAAATCAGTCAAGCGGCGACTCTTAACTAAAACAAAAGGTAAATTGGGGCCTTGCAAGGCTTGCAGCCTTTGAATCGAATAACATGAATCATTTCATCACAAAAGATACAAGCAAAATCTTTGACTCCAAGCTTGGCAGGGAAAATTTTTCAACACGGAATAATGTTACAGCTAGACTTTACACCGATTTTATCGGTCTGTTCGGTATCGGCCGATAATTGGCTCTAATGTCATAATTCGCCGATCCGATCAATGACGTCTTTTGCGGAGCCGATCAATGACATAATTGATCGGCTCCGCAAAAGACATTTACTCCGCGTTGCCATCATGCACAGTATATTTGAATCTAAAAGCTAGTTTATTTTTAGCCTTGTCGCATGTTTTTTGACGTAGTACTGTAAATATCTTGACGGCCAATAAAGTTATTTAAAAAAAAAAAAAAACAGGTCGGCGGTGTGGGACAGACAACACGTCTGAGACAGACACCACATTTATTGCCCAGATCAGACTACAAGACAAATTTGCTCTTTCGCGATTGCACTGTCAGACTACTACAATAAAATCTTGTATTCCGATACCACCACATCCCATTTTTTTACGATCATTGGGTTTTATCTTGCCAACTCAAATGCGACCGGATACACTCGTTACCGTGGCTACAAGAACAAGAGTGGATCGCGCCGACTCTATTATACGGACAAAATGGGGGGAAACGTGTGTTAGTGGTCACCGGTGCTCAAGACAGGCGAGGACGTTCATTTAAGACTTGCTTGAGGTATGTTCCCGTACTTTTAATATGATACGGCTCGCAAGCAGGCAACGAAACGTTATGTAGCCTAGCAAGCTACTGCTAGCACTGACGAAAAAATACAAAAATACCTCTACCTCACATACACACTTTGTTTAATACTGCAAAATCAAGTTTTATCATATTACTCTATGGAATAAGTGGTAGAATACTTCATTCTAAAAATATTAGATAACTGTAGCCCTACTTTTAAGTCAAGGTGTACTTGTATGGAATTTGGAAATTATTGCTTTATCCCCATAAATTCCTGTTATTTCACATGGAAAGTAAATACCTGGAATTTTGCAACCCTATTTTTGACAGTTTGGTGTGTGGTTTTGTGTTGAAGGTAAGCGTGAAGCTGAGCGCTCGGTCAATTGGACGGTGGAGGAGACACAGGTGCTGCTTTGCGCCTGGAGCGACCAGCGCGTTCAGAAGAGTTTGTTGGAAAACTTGCGCAACCGCCATGTCTTCAAGCACCTGTCGGCGCGCATGAGCGAAATGGGCTTCTGCCGGAGTCCACACCAGTGCCGGCTTCGCGTCAAAACCCTAAAGGCCAACTACGCCCGGGCCAAACTCCAGAGGAAGTCGGACGCATCCCAGATGTGCACCTTCAAGTACTTTGACGAAATGGACGCAGTGTTGGGGAGGCCAGCGGATGGCTCGGGAGTCGGTCCTCGCTTCCCTGCACCCATCACAGAATTCAGCGATCAATTTTTCAGCTCCCCGGGAAGAGACCAGTTGAGCTCCTCAGAAGAGAAGGGAGGCCGTCACCCGTGGCAGTTGGGGTTCCACGTCAAGATGGAGAATGGCGAAGATTCTGAGTTCAGCGATGCCGGATTCCCGGAACATCCGCGAGAGAGACACAAGGACGTTTATTTGGCATCGACCGTCCATCCTGAGCCTCCTGGTACGTTCTCTGGGCTTTTATGTAAAAAAATAAAAATAAAAAAAATATATTTAATTACAGCACTACCTTGACTTACGAGTTAAATCTGTTCCGTGGCCAAGCTCGTAACTGATTTTACTTGTATATCAAATCAATATTCCCCATTGAAATGAATTGAAATTCAATAGTTTTAAACCCTGAGACGCATGAGTGGAGCCTACACTTTTCCATAAGTGAGTCCAAAATGACACGTATCAGTATCATGTGTTTGATGCTATTTTGGATAAGAATAATGGTTTGTATATGCAGTGTTGGAACGGCAAGGTCAGTTCCTTTGTTTTTGTTGTATACTGAAGACATTTGGATTTCAGATCAAACGATGAATAGGATACAAAGGTTCAGAATTCTAGCTTTTATTTCATGGTATTTACATCTAGATGTGTTAAACAACTCAGGACAGAGCGCCTTTTGTTTGAACCCACCCACTTTTCAAGTGAGCAAAAGTATTGGAACATGTGACTGTCTATGGGAGAAAAGCCAACAATTTTAAAGCTGAGAGAAGGGGAAAAATCCGTCAGAGCTATTGCACAAACATTGGTCATAGCCAATACAACAATTTGGAATGTCCTGAAAAAGAGAAACTACTGGTGTACTGAGCAACAGACATTGAACAGGTCGACTAAGAGTATCAACAGCAGTTGATGACAGAAACATTGTGGGAGCTCTGAAGAAACACCCAAAGAGAAGTCAATGACATCACTGCCAACCTCTACAGGGCAGGGGTGAAGGTATCACAAGCCACTGTTGATAGAAGACTTCGAGAGAAGAAATATTCAGGCCATACCACAAGATGCCAAACAATCATCAGCAAAAAGAATCAGAAGGCCAGATTGGATTTTGCAAAGAAGTACAGAGATGAGCCACAAAAGTTTTGGAACAAAGTTTTACAGACTGATGAGACCAACATTAACCTCTACAAAAGTGATGGAAAGGCCAAAATATGGAGAAAGAAAGGATCTGCTTATGATCCAAAACACACAAGCTCATCTGTGTAGCATGGTGGAGGTAATGTCATGGCTTGGGCTTGCATGTCTGCTTCTGGAACGGGCTCACTAGTCTTTATCGATGATGTAACTCATGATGGTGGCAGCAGAATGAATTCTGAAGACTGCAAAAGCATTTTGTCTGCCAATTTACTGAAAAATGCATCCAAACTAATCGGGAGAAGTTTCATCATGCAACAAGATAATGACCCAAAACACACTGAAAACACAACAAAGGACTTCATCAGGGGGACAAAGTGGAAGGTCTTAAACTGGCCAAGTCAATCACCGGACCTTAACCCAATAGAGCATGCATTTTACCTTCTGAAGAGGAGACTGAAGGCAGAAATCCCCAGAGAAGCAAGGCCTGGAAAAGCATTTCAAATTAAGAATGCAACAGTCTAGTAAAGTCAATGGGTCGCAGGCTTGATGCAGTTATTGAAAGTAAGGGTTATGACACCAAATATTAAGTCTTATTCACTTTAAATTCATTTTATAATGTCTGTTCCAGTACTTTTGCTCACTTGAAAACTGGGTGGGTTCATACAAAAGGTGCTCTGTCCTGAGTTGTTTAACACATCTCGATGTAATTACTATGAAATAAATGCTGGATTTCTGAACTTTTGTCGCATATTCATCTTTTGATCTGAAACCCAAATGTCTTCAGTATACAACAAAAACAAAGGAATTGACCTTGCCGTTATACCCACACCTGCTCGGCGCCTCTTATCGTGGGCAACTCGAGTGGAAGAGAGTCCAACCCCTCTCAAGAGGACTGGTAACAGAGCCCAAGCAGCGTGTGGAGGGTGGCCCGAATCTATCCAGTCGGAACTTCTCGACTTCACACACCAGCTCGGGCTCCTTCCCTGCCAGAGGTGACATTCCATGTCCCTAGGGTCAGCTTCTGTAGCCGGGCATCGGATTGCCAAGGTCCCTGCCTACGGCCACCGCCTAGCTCACACTGCACCCGAGCCCTATGGCCCCTCCCACAGGTGGTGAGGGGGACCTATGTTACCCTTTTGGGCTGTGCCTGGCCGGGACCCATATGTGCAGGCCCGGGCACCAGGCGCTCGCCTTCGAGCCCTGCCTCCAGGCCTCGCTCCAGAGGGGGGCCCTGGTGACCTGTGTCCGGGCAAGTGTGCTGATTTTTTATTTATTTTTTTTATTTTTATTTTTTTTATATCATAGGGTTTTTTGGAGCCGTGCTTTGTCTGGTCCCTCACCCAGGACCTGTTTACCATGGGTGACCCTGCCAGGGTCATAAAGCCCCAGACAACTTAGCTCCTAGGATCATTGGGACACACAAACCCCTCCACCACGATAAGGTGACGGCTCAAGGAGGGGGGGGAATATATTTATTGAGAAAAATGGTGATGTGGTAAATACTTACTTCAGCCGCTGTAAATCCGTTTGTCTGTAGTCTACGGCTCCCTGGTGGCCGAGGCGCGCACACCAAAAAGAGCAGCACGATGTCCATTGAATTGAAGCAAAAAAGTGTTTCAAAAACTGTTTAATTTCTTTGCATTGTTTTTAATTATGTCCTTACAATATGTTTATATATATTATTCATCTTTGAATTATGAGTTGTCGCTTCATCAATTTTTCTTTTTCTGCTGTTACAAGCCAAAGTCTTAGTTATGAGTGAGCGTCATATAGGCTGCCTGAGTAAAGTGGGAAAAAAAATGGAGCAACTAAAGGTACTCTCATGCCCTTCCATGTGTGTGTCAGGAGAGCCACAGTCGCCGATGCACTTTCAACCCTTTATTGAATGGAACATACAATCAAACACAGATACAAAATGAGAACGCTCGCAAGGACAGATTTGAGAGGGATCTGGGGGCATAGTGCAGCAAAGTGGACCTAGTGGAGTATAACATTGCAGTATATGGAGCTAAGGCATAGCAACAGGTTGAGGGAGGACTCGCGTATTTACTTCAAGTAAAAACAAAATGTTCCTTTTTCCGTGATGAGACGTATTTTATCCACGGGGAGAGCTGGATAAAGTAAAGCAGAGACCGTGGAGCATAATACAACAGGGTAAGCTAACATTGGCATGCGTCTTAAATTATGTATTTTTTTTTTGTGAATGCCTTTCTCATCGTAAGGTTTTATCTGAGAGGATACTGAGGGCATAGTGCAGCAAATTGCACACTGTGGAGTATAACAATGTCTGGAGCTACGGCGTAGCAACAGGGTAAGGAGAAGGTATTTACCTCTAAGATTGTGACCTCCTGCATGGTACAGTTTATCTGGGAAGAGACTCAGGGCAAAGGACAGTAAAGTTGATACTGTGGCACGTAGAACTCCAGAGGTTTCCAAAGCACAAAGCGCATGCACAGGTTGAGAATGGGGGTCTACTATTGTTATGTTGAAAAAAACATAACTTGCTTATAAGAAATTATTTGTTCATGAATAGGAGATGTCACAAGGCTTTATTGTCAATGACGAAGTTAATAACAAATGATGTCACAAGTTTTTTTTAGCGATGACGTGTCTGTTTAGGAAAGAATTAAAGAGCACATCATCCTTATAAATACCGTAACATATCCAAATAATAAGCTGGATGAGACCGAGGAGTACTGAAATGATTAGAGCTAAAGCGAAAAAGCTTGGAAACAGCGCTGGTATGTAATAACTATTTTATATTGACTCTTTGTCTATTATGTAGACTAAAACTGTTGTTGAATGGTCGCGTAAAACAAGCTTTCGATTTACCTGTCAATCAACGTTCCTACCCTCTCCTATGGTCACGAGCTGTGGGTTGTGACCGAAAGAACGAGATCACGGACACAAGCGGAGGAAATTTTGCCGCAGAGTGTCCGGGTTCTCCCTTAGAAAAGCTCGGTCATTGGTGGGGGGGGCCTTAGTCGCGGCTGGACACCTCGCTCGTGAGGTGTTATGGGCAAGTCCCACCAGGAGGAGGCCCTCCAACCGTCATATCTGCCCTGCTGACAACGCCAATATGTCCAACCTCCAACCGTCTGTGTCTTAATTTGTCTGATTTATCCACAATAGCCCCAGGGAAGACCTAAGATACACTGGAGAGACTGTCTCTCGGATGGCTTAGGAACACCTCGGGATCCCCCAGGAAGAGCTGGATAAAGTGGCTGGGCAGAGGGAAGTCTGGGCTTCCCTACTGTCAAAGGAAAAATACAAGAGTCAAAACAAGCACTTTGCTCTCCAAAGAGTCTGCCTATTTCTCCTTAGGCGAGGTCATACTTTATATACCAGAGCTGTCAAATGTTACGAAATGTCCGTATTTTGTTATGGAAATCACTCAACGCTAACTCGTTATAACTAACAAAAAATCCAGCGTCAGACATTACCGGCCACTGTGGCGCTATGTCCAGCCAACGTGATGAAAATTTCATAAATTAATTTGATGAAATAAACTACCGTATTTTCGCGACCATAAGGCGCACTGTATTAAGGTGCAGTCTCAGTTACAGGGTCTATATCTGTATTTAACACATACACAAGGCGCACCGTATTGGGCGCAGGCATGGTAAAACATACGCTAGCATGCATGCACGCTAAAACATACGCTAGCATTTTTTTAGCAAAACTGAGTTCGGTTGTACTTTATTGAAGTATTTAACAATGTACTCACGTTATTTTTTTATCAATCCTCATCCAAAAATCCATCAAAGTCCTCATGTTCTGCATCCGAAATGAACAGCTGGGCAAGTTCTCCATCAAGCATGCCGGGTTCCCTCTCGTCATTGTCGGAGTCAGTCTCGTTGCCGCGGGGCTGTTCAGCAATGATGCCGTTTCTCTTCGTAGGTGCCATTTCCGGGGGTCCTTAGCCAAACCGATGTTGTTTTGCACAATGCACATACCGGCGCTATATACCTACTGGGGGCTTGACTTTAGCGTCCTCTTTCACGCGTACCCTTCCCCCTTTAACGTCCGTATGCTGTCCTCAGTCAGGTCCGCCTTCCCTCTATATAAGCAGCGTGTCGGCAGGAAATTATCCCAGTCAGTCAAGCGGAGCGTTCATCAAAGTCACACAACAACATTTACAGATTTTGGAACTCAGTGCACACATAAGGCGCACCGCATTATAAGGCGGCCCGTCCATTTTGGAGAACATGTCAGACTTTTAAGTGCGCCTTATGGTCAGGAAAATACGGTATATTGTAAAAAAAAAGAAAGGTGGGGGGGTGGGGGTAGCTACTTGGGGGCATGCTATTTTATTCCGCCCCCTGGCTGCCAAGCCACGGAGGTGAAAGTTCTCTTTGTGTCTAGTGTCAACACATTGTAAGTGACTAATCATTGCCTCCATGGCAGCGAATAATCTACACTTCTTACCATGCTTCTTACGCATTATGTTATCACAACGGGAGGCCGAGGAGTGGGTAGCAAAAGACGGAAAAGCATGATGCTAATTGCTAAGCAATGTGTCGTGAAGCCGCAAAACACCAAAATAAGTGATTGGGTGATACAGTACACTTGCCACATCGGTGTGGCTGGAACCGCGTTATAGCAAAGAGTAACCAAGTTACAACAACAAAATACCAAGCCAATGAATACCCGTCTGGAGATATAAACGTAAAATAATTCACAGCCTCAAAGACGCCCGCTGAACCGGAAATGAATTATCACTGGAGATGTCATCTGACAACAGGGTCAGTTTAAAGTTCTATTATTAATAATAAATATTTGTAATATAAGAAAACATAACCTTTATTAGTCCCACAATCTTTTCAGTAGTAATAGTGGATATAGAAAATATGAATATATGATATAAATAGGATGCAAGAGAAGACCTCTACAAGTACATTGACAAAATGGGAATTTAAATTATTGTCCATGCATAAACTATCCAATTTAATCTGTCAATGATGTTATTTGTTTGTAAAATAGAGTGTTGAGTTTTAATTGACTTGTCAGTGTCTTAATGTCATCCATCATCTGCTTATCCGAGGCCGGGTTACGGGGGCATTAGCTTCAATAGAGAAGCCCAGACTTCCCTCTCCCCAGCCACTTCAACCACCTCTTCTGGGGGGGATCCTGAGGTGTTCCCAGGCCAGCCGGGAGACATAGTCTCTCCAGCGTGTCCTGGGTCGTCCCTAGTTTCCCGGTGCGACGTGCCCGGAACACCACCAGGTGTCCAGGAGGCATCCTAATCAGATGCCCGAGCCACTTCATCTGGCTTCTCTCAATGCGGAGGAGTAGCGGCTCCACTCTGACCTGCTTCTCACCCTATCGCTAAGGGAGAGCCCGGACACCCTGCGGCGGAAACTCACTTTGGCCGCTTGTATCCGAGATCTTGTTCTTTCGGTCACGACCCACAGCTTGTGACCATAGGTGAGTGTAGGAACGTAGGTCGACCGGTAAATTGAGAGCTTCGCCTTTTGGCTTAGCTCCTTCACCATAACAGGCCGATACAAAGTCCGCATCACTGTAGGTGTTGCACCGATCCGGCTGTCGATCTCCCGTTCCATTCTTCCCTCACTCGTGAATAAGACCCCCAAGATACTTGAACTCTACAACTTGGTCCCAACCGGGAGAGGGCACTCCACCTTTTCTGACTGCGGACCATGGGCTCTGATTTTCATCCCAACCGCTTCACAATCGGCTGCAAACCGCTCCAGTGAGAGTTGGAGATCATGGCTTGATGAACCCAACAGAACCACATCGTCTGCAAAAAGCAGAGATCCAATATTGAGGCCACCAAACCGGACCCCCTTTACGTCTCTGCTGCACCTAGAGATTCTGTCCATAAAAGTTATGAACAGAATCGGTGACAATGGGCAGCCTTGGCTTGAGTCCAGCCCACAGTATAAATTAATCCGACAAACTCTGACACGGTCGTTCAAGGACCGAACAGCCCGTATCAGTGGGTTTGGTACCCCATACTCCCGAAGCACCCCCCACAGGACTCCCCGAGGGACACGGTCAAACTACTTCTCAAAGTCCACAAACCGCATGTAGACTGGTAGGGTCAACTCCCATGCACCTTCGAAGACCCTGTTGAGGGTGTAGAGCTGGTCCAATGTTCCACGGCCAGGACGAAAACCCTATCGAACCCTATCCTGAATCTGAGATTCGACTTCCTGACGGACCCTCCTCTCTAGCACCCCTGAATAGACCTTACCAGGGAGTCTGAGGACTGTGATCCCCCTGTAGTTGGAACACACCCTCCTGTTCCTCTTCTTAAAAACAGGGACCACTACCCCAGTTTGCCAATCCAGAGGCACTGTCCCCGATGTCCATGCGATGGTGCAGAGGTGTGTCAATGAGAACAGCCCCACAACATCCAGAGCCTTTAGGGACACCGGGCGGATCTCATCCACCCCTGGGGCCTTGCCACCAAGGAGCTTTTCAACCACCTCAGTGACCTCAACCCCAGTGATAGGATAGCCTCCCTTAGAGATCCCAGATTCTTCTTCCTCATGGGAAGGCAAGTCGGTGGAATTGAGGAGGTCTTCAAAGTATTCTCCCCACCGACTCACAACGTCTCGAGTCGAGTTCAGCAGCGCCCCATCGCCACTATACACAGTGTTGATGGTGCACTGCTTCCCCCTCCTGAGACGCCGGATGGTAGACCATAATTTCCTTGAAGCAGTCATGAAGTCTTTCTCCATGGCCTCACCGAACTCCTCCCACGCTCAAGTTCTTGCCTCATCGACCACCAAAGCTGCATTCCGCTTGGCCATCCGGTACCCATCAGCTGCCTCAGGAGTCCCACAGGCCATCTTGACGGCATCCCTCAACCCTGGTGTCCACCAACGGGTTCGGGGGTTGTCACCACGACAGGCACCGACCACCTTACGGCCACAGCTCCGCTCGGCCGCTTCAGCAATGGAGGCGCGAACATAGTCCACTCGGACTCAATGCCCCCCGCCTCCCCAGGAATGTGGGTGAAGTTCTGCCGGAGGTGGGAGTTGAAACTCCTTCTGACTGGGTTTTCTGCCAGACGTTCCCAGCAGACCCTCACAATACGTTTGGGCCTGCCATGTTGGACCGGCATCTTCCCCACCATCGGAGCCAACACACCACTAGGTGGTGATCAGTTGACAGCTCCGCCCCTCTCTCCACCAAAGTATCCAAGACATGTGGCTGCAAATCTGATGACACGACCACAAAGTTGATCATCGCACTGCGGTCTAGGCTGTCCTGGTGCCAAGTGCACATCTGGGACACCCTTATGCTTGAACATGGTGTTCATTATGGAAATCCGTGATGAGCACAGAAGTCCAAAAATAAAAAATAAAAATTTGATCAGGGGGGGCCGTTCCTCCCAATCACGCCCTTCCAGGTCTCACTGTCATTGCCCACGTGAGCATTGAAGTCCCCCAGCAGAACGATGGCGTCCCCAGCAGGAGCGCTCTCCAGCACCCCCTCCAAGGACTCCAAAAAGGGTGGGTATTCTGAACTGCTGTTTAGTGCATACGCACAAACAATAGTCAGGACCCGTCCCTGCACCCAAAAGGCTACCCTTTCGTCCACCGGGGTGAACCCAAATGTACAGGCACTGAGCTCGGGGGAAATAAGTATACCCACACCTGCTCGGCGCCTCTCACCGCGGGCAACTCCAGAGTGAAAGAAAGTCCAACCCCTCTCGAGAGGACTGGTACCATAGCTCAAGCCGTGTGGAGGAGAGTCCGACTATATCTAGTCAGAACTTCTCAACCTTGCACACCAGCTCGGCCTCCTTCCCTGCCAGAGAGGTGACGTTCCACATCCCTAGAGCCAGTTTCTGTAGCCGGGGATCGGATCGCCAAGGACCCTGCCTTGGTCCACCGCCCAGCTCACATTCCACCTGACCCCTATCGCCCCTCCCACAGGTGGTGAGCCCATGGGAATAATGTCTTTAATGATCTTGATGAAATTTTTAATTGCTAAGTGATTCAATTTTCAAAACACTCAAAGGACCCCATCTTAGGAACCTTAAGTGCAGCAGAATGTTTTTTGTCACCTTGGCCAGATCTGTGCCTTGCCACAATTATGTCTCTGAGCTCTTCAGGCAGTTCCTTTGACCTCATGATTCTCATTTGCTCTGACATGCGCTGTACGGTCTTATATAGACAGGTGTGTGGCTTTCCTAATTAAGTCCAATCAGAATAATCAAACACAGCTGCACTCCAACTAAGGTGTAGAACCAGCTCAGGGATGATCAGAAGAAATGGACAGTACCCGAGTTAAATATATGACTGTCACAGCAAAGGGTCTGAATACTTACGGCTGTGTGATATTTCAGTTTTACTTTTTTAATAAATCAGCAAAAATTTCAGCAATTCTGTTTTTTTTTCTGTCAACATGGGGTGCTGTGTGTACATTAAGGAGGAAAAAAATGAACTTAAATTATTTTAGCAAATGGCTGCAATATAACAAAGAGTGAAAAATTTAAGGGCGTCTGAATACTTTCCGTACCCACTGTATACAGGTATTTGATATGTCCAAAGGCATATAGTTTTCGAACGCCTGCTTAAGCTGCTGACCCCGCGACCCGAACCCTAGCCCTAACCCTAAGCAGAACGACTAATAAATACATGTTTAACTCAACTCATTCTAACCTTAGTATCCTTGTGTCACAGCAGCACCATCCCTGGAAGTTGCCAGCTCTCCTCCTCCACCGGTGATCGTGGCTGCTCCGACCGCACCCGATGAAGCAGCGCCCGCCTCTGCTCGGCTCCCCGATGACTCCTGTCTCCGCATGGAGCCGGCCCTCCAGCACCTGTCACAGTGTTACCAGCAGCTGCTGTCAGAGACGCGGGCCCTCCTGACGCAGCTGGAGCGCCAACGGCAAGAGCAGGCTACCTGGCACCAGGACCTCCTGGGCCAGTGGATCCAGAGGCAGCAGGAGGCGGCCGACAGGGAGGAGAGGCGGGAGAAGGCCCACATGGACCACCAGATCCAGGTGCTGGAGCTCCTCACATGTCTGGTCAGGGAGCAGCAGTGCAAATGCGGAAGTGGGGTGACCACCACCACCGGCGGGCGGGCAGCGGAGGTGTCAAGTGAACTCCATCACTTATTCACCAAAGGGGAAAATTAAGATATGATTTGTAATTTATCACTTGTAAAACCTCAAATTTTGCCTTTGAACACTTTTATGGACATAAAAAAAACAAGTTAAACTGCTTGTGGTTTTGTTGCTGTGATGCCATCATAACTCAATCCGGATTTAATCTGGATTGCACTTCTGGAATGTAAACATGTAAATTCATGTTGATGGTGATCAGATACCGTGTATATTTCTGTCAAAAGTCATCAAATCACATTGATGCTGGTTAGGTATTGATGTAGTCACCCCTGAATTTCTTGAAACAGTTATGCCAGTTTAGTTCGAAGTGGCCATTTTAGGGAAGTTGTGGCCACGAAACCAGAAACTAGTAACTGAACCACACTGTCTTTTTTAAGATTCAGACCTGGAAGCCCCTTCCACTTAGTAACTTGAAATTTGGTAGACATGTCTATCACCAGTAGACCTACAAAAAACTCAATAAATCATGAACTGGTCGCCAGCCATTTTAGGGTAAATTTAGCCACAAAACCCAAAACCGTAACAAACCTTTTCTTTTTTGAAAATTCAACCCCTAAAGTCAGTTTGACTTGAAAAAATTAAATTTGGCAGGTGTATCATGAGCGGCGATTGGCTGGCAACCAGTTCAGGGTGTACCCCGACTCGTGCCCGATGATAGCTGGGATAGGCTCCAGCGCGCCCGAGACCCGAGTGAGGAGAAGCGGCTCAGAAAATGGATGGATGATGCGTGTATCATGAGTAGACCCACAAAAAGTCACAACAAACCAAAAAGACAAGTCTGCCACAAGTGGCCATTTCAGGGTTATTTTGGCCATTTTAAGGGGTCCTTCAGAGACAAACTCCTAAAGAGTTTTTGAAAATTCAGCCTCCAAAACTTGTTTCACGCATTCATTCATCTTCCATACCGCTTATCCTCATTAGAGTTGCGGGCGTGCTGGAGCCTATCCCAGCTATCTTCGGGCGAGAGGCGGGGTACACCCTGAACTGGTCGCTAGCCAATCGCAGGGCACATACAAACAAACAACCATTCGCACTCACATTCACACCTACGGGCAATTTAGAGTCTTCATTTAAACCATCATCTATGTTTTTCGGATGTGGGAGGAAACCCACGCAGGCACGGGGTGAACATGCAAACTCGACACAGGCGAGGCCGGAATTGAACCCCGGTCCTCAGAATTGTGAGGCAGAAATACCAGTCGTCCACCGTGCCCAGTTTCACTCAGCAACGTGTAATTAGGAAGGTGTATCGTTCATGCATAGACCCACAAAAAACGTTTGAAGAAGCCAAGCTTAAAAACCCACATGAAATCTGCCCTTTTGCTTGGAAGTGGCCATTTTAGGCACATTTTTGTAATTTTCAGGGGTCCTTTGAGTGTTTTGAATATCCAACCCTGGAAGACAGTTTCACTTAGCAATTAAAAATGTTGCTGCCATGTCTTTCATGAATAGACCCACAAAACAGTCTCAAGAAGCCATATCTGAAAAGACTCAGGAAGTCTCGTGTTTTGGTTTGAAGCACCTCATTGTAGGCCATTTTCAGGTGTCCTTACTGACAGTGTGAGTATTATGGTTGTTATGTCTGGCCCATGTGATTTTCCGTGGTGAACTCTACGTGGTCATTTTGATTAAGGGGAAAACTTCAATCGGCACTTTACATAACATGAACACTTGACTCCTCTGAAATAGGAATCAAATGTGTCAAAATTAGGATTATGGTTTAAAATATTTTCCCTATTTATTTATTTTATTTGTTTATCCTTTGTAGAATAATTCTTTCAGAATCCAGTTTCTGCGAAACAGAAACTCGTGCGCAAAGAAGAAGTGATGCGAGAGTGCTGGAAAAACCTATGGGGAAAATAAGACAATAGAAAGAAACAGAAACCAATTGGAGAGGAGAGGGGGCGTGGCAGGGCGGTGTTCCTATTCTTTGATTGGCTGCCCGGCTCACACTTAAAAGCCGCGAGTCCGTGCGGCGCTCCAAAACCCACATCGAGCCAGAGAGACGCACGGGAGATATCACTTTTTCACGCCGGAGATCAGGCGCCTTCACGCGGCTTCCACGCCGCGGCCACCCGGCTGACTTGTCTGGATCTTTTTCTGATTATTTGTCTGTTTTTTGTTTGTTTGTTTTTCTGGTTGCATTGTCGGCCTCGCTGGTGCTTTGACTCGGACGGGAGGTGGACAAAGGTATAGGGACACTGAGGGATTTTTTTTTTTTTTTAAAGGGGGAAAGGAAGCACGCGCACCTGGAACCGAGGTAACCTAAATACACTTATTTGTGTGTGCGTCAGTACGTCTGTGTTTAAAATAGTTTAGGATTAAACAAAGGAAACTAAAATATGCACGAAATGGAATGTAACGGAGAAAAAAAGAATACAATAATAACTAAAAATAAATACCAAGAGTGGAGGAAAAATAGTGACAATTTAAAATGAACATCAAAATTTGAAAGAATAAACTCAAAGAAGCAACACATAGCAAGTACCATGAAGAGAAAAAATATTCAATAAAAATACATAGCAAGTGTGAAGGCGAAAAAACAGTACATTTCAAATACCAGGGTGAAGGGGGAAAAAAATAAAGAACAATTCAGAATAAAAATAAATGTAGAAAAATTAATAAAACTAAATTCAAAATAAATAGCATGTACCAGATTGCAAGAAAATTAAGAACAAAATAATCCCTAATAAATAACATGAACAATAATTAGCAAGTACCGGGTGAAAAAAAACAACACAAATAAATGGAAAAAAAATCAGGCTGGAGGAATGAAATAAAAGTATGTAAAATATAGTAAACAAAGAATTTGTGTGTTTATGCTTTGCACCTTTCTTTCAGGTTTATTGTTTTTTTTTTTTTTTTCCTGCAGTAATGGCACATTTATTGACTAAGTGCCTCTTTGGCCCCCTTTGGGCCAAGTGCAATTGACTTGTATTCACAAACAAATGTCACAGTTTGACTATGATTTCAGTCACTGGCGCTGTGTCTTCAATGCTAGTGTTTGTTTGGGTTTGGAATCACAAAGACAAGCACACGCACGCCTTCTGGCTAAGAGGATTCCCGCCACTTCTCCTGCAAGATCAAGCTAATCCCTAACCTCCTCTTGATTTGTACACCTTTAAATTTTTTATGGTTGCAAAATGCTGAACGGGGTACAACGTGATTGTCTACCTTTACGCATTTCCAGTTATCATTTGTGTGAAGGTAGAACTTTTGTATTGGATCTCATTGGAGTGCACAGTGGGGCGTGCCTAACGTTGTGGCCAGTGGTCTGTGTACATCAATTCTAAGTAGTACATGGAGGGTGCCAAGTGGGACCCATTGTGCTCATCCACCACTTTGCTTTTCTACTTATCTTTGGGTCAAGATGGACTTTTTGATGGCCCATTTGCCTTCAATCGGACAAATTTGTATTATTATTCTTATTTTATGATCTATTATACTCATTCCTCTGATCGCTGAAGTGGAAATGTACTCATTTTTAATAACATTTTAATCAAGTTTACTTTCACATTTAAATATATAACATTTTCACTTTAAATGTATTTTAATTTAAAAACTTGAATTTTAAATACAATGTACATATTCCTTTAAAAATATTGAAATTAAAAACTTTATTTTTTATAATGTTTAAATATGATGTACATTTGTTAAATTATTATTAAAAATAAACGTTCTAATTTACAGATGCTACAGATTCATTTGAAATTTATTTTTGTAATTCAAACTTCATTTTAAAGTGTACATTGTTTTAAAACATTTAAAAAATATTTTAATAAACCTGTTTTCAAATTTAGACTTAATGAATTATTTTGTTTGTAAACTTAATTTTAAATTATGTAAACATTAATTAAACATCAATTAAATTATTTTATTTATAATGATTAAAAACGTAATAATATATATATATATAAATAATAATAACATAATAATAATAACATACATATAATAATAATAATATATATTATATACATATAATCAATAATATAACTTAATAATAATAAATAAAATAAGAATTTTAAAAAAATCTAATTTTTTTTGTTAGAATTAAAATCTTAATTGTACCTTCAAATGTAAATTGCGATTAAAATTGTATTTCTCATTCAAATTTGAATTAAAAACTATTTTAAATACTTTCAGTGTAATCTGCATTTTCTTTTGTTCCTTACTTGTAATGTTACATTTAAATGTAAAGTAAATTTTCATTCAAATTGTATTTTTGTTAATTAAAAAAATATTTCAAATAATCTAAACAAATTTACATTTGATAAATTTTCATTAAAATCCATCCATCCATCCATTTTCTGAGCCGCTTCTCCTCACTCGGGTCGCGGGCGTGCCGGAGCCTATCCCAGCTGTCATCGGGCAGGAGGCGGGGTCCACCCTGAACTGGTTGCCAGCCAATCGCAGTTTAATTAAAATAATAATAACAATAATAATCATGCATTACACTTACATCGGGCTTTTCTAGGCACGCAAAGACGCTTTACAACTAAGAACTGAAATTGAAATTGAAATGAAATGTACATTTTCATTTAAAACATGTTGACCTTTAGCCGGACTATTGTATTGGGTCTTGTATTGTGTACCTCAAAACAATAGCCTGTCTGTAAATTTTTAATAGGTTCACAGATCCTGTTCAGCATACTGTTAATATTTAAGTGTATCAATTTATGCGACTGTATAAATGCATTGGGGATGCTAACGTAGCGCTGTAATTGGGTTTTCATGCAGATGTCCTCACGTCTGAAAAGCACGTGGTAGTTTGTTTTTGTGTGCAGCTGAAATGTGACCGTGGGTCACCACCACGATAGTGTCGCATGTTGTCTCGTTGCCTGATGCGGGCGCTGTTGTCGCCACCTGGGTGTGAAATGCCAAGCTACGCTGAAGTTGGGAATTCTCACGCTGGCTTTTTACGACTTTAATGTAGTGTTGGACCTGTTAGCTGCTGTTTGCTTGCGCTGCCTTCACGTGTGAAAAGTAGAAGGTCAAATCAATAAAAGCTCAATGGCTAATAGCAGCACAGTTGGCAATTGCGAATGTGAAACTAAAACACGTAACACAATGAGAGCGTCTGCAATTTAAAGACAAATGTAAATACATTTACAACTAAGAGACATTTGAAATTCATCCATCCATCCATCCATTTTCCGAGCCGCTTCTCCTCACGAGGGTCGCGGGCGTGCTGGAGCCTATCCCAGCTGTCATCGGGCAGGAGGCGGGGGACACCCTGAACTGGTTGCCTAGCCAATCGCAGGGCACATAGAAACAAACAACCATTCGCACTCACAGTCATGCCTACGGGCAATTTAGAGTCTCCAATTCATGCATGTTTTTGGGATGTGGGAGGAAACCGGAGTGCCCGGAGAAAACCCACGCAGGCACGGGGAGAACATGCAAACTGCACACAGGCGGGGCCGGGAATTGAACCCCAGTCCTCAGAACTGTGAGGCAGACGCTCTAACCAGTCGGCTACTTTGCCGCCGAAATTGAAATTAGTTTTTCAATAAATTCGAAAAGAAATGGCCAATTTAATCTTAAAATTTTAAATATAAAATTTATAAGAAAAATGGTCTAATTAATCCTCTTGAAGCAAAAATGTAACAGTTTATTCAAAGTGAAAAATAATAAGAAAAACACTTGTATTTTTGGTAGTTGAAACATTTAGAATGTTAGAAATAATTAAAATGCATTTAAAATCGTGACATATATTCAATGTCCAAGGTAATAGGGTTTCTGAAAATGGAAAGTGTCTCAAATTATTTTAAAAAAAGCATATTTACAATTAAGAAAAATATTCCAAATCATATTTTGATTTCTATTTTCTTAATAATTCATTTTTATTTTGAAACTAAGAAAAAAAATGTGTACCAAAAAATGAAAAGGACTTTGAAAGTGGATCCGCTTCACTTTCAGATCTGTTTTGGTTCCCAAAGACAATTTAAATGGTCGACACAAAATTTTGGACTCATCATTTGGATGCTCCAACAATGAGTCCTCCCTCAAACGTTACCAGTTGGTTCAAAATGCTGTTTCTCGCCTCTTAACTGGAACACTTACGCGGGAGCACATAATCCTTAAGACTGGCTGCCTGTGCACTTTAGAGTTGGTCGTTTTTAAAGTGCTCTATAAATAAAACGGAGTTAAGAGTTGAGTTGAAAGAACTTAATTCAGTCCAAATTCATGTTCTACAACCCACTGTATCATATTTGTAATCATGTCGCCAGATGGCTTCACACAAAAATTGTAAACAAAGCCCCCCCCCCCCCCCCCCCCCCCCCCCACACATTTAGTTTATTTGTTTACTCTCAGCTGGCACCCTGCCAGCAAGCATGCAAAATCAACAGCGGCGTGCCAAAACACCGCTTTTGTCAGTCTGGAGGACATGTGGCCCACCCCAAAACCCCCTGTGCCCCCACCCCTGACACCGCCATCAACCCCTGAACTGGTAGCCACATGCTAATTGCCTTACTGCTATTTATTTGATTTCACTACCATTTTAGCTTATGCGTGACCAAGAGCATACCGACATGGTCTGTAATTTTTCATATTTATTTGTCCTTACAGTATATGGCATACTTTGAAATAACATCAGTTTGTCATGAGTATAAAATATCCATCAGATGCTATTGAATTAAATGGCGACTCTTGCTGTAGTCGTCGCTCGGCGTTATTGACCTGTACTCTGTGATACTTTAGATCAAAGTACGACACCTGATCCAATCCAAGGAGGGGGTGTACGCGTGTCTGAAAAGCACTTTTATCTTCAGATGAGATCATCCTGCCTCGGCATTTTGGAATTGTTCTCGTTTGTTCTCCAGAGTGATGTCACACACGACATTCCCTTTTGGCTAGTTCCACTCGATGTGATCAAACAAGCGGTGAGCAATGTCGCTCCTGATACTTCATATCAGTAACATTCACGTCCAAGAAAATTCAGCCCCCGGAGCCAGTTTCACTTGGCAGCATGAGATTTGATTGGTGTGTCTATCATGAGTACATCCACACAAAGCTCTCAAGAAGCCAGGCTTGAAAAGCCACAGGAGGTCTGCCATTTTGGTTAGAAGCATACATCGTTATTATTATTGTTGTTATTATTTTAAATTGCCGTTTTCGTTTGAAGCAGACATTTTACGGCCAATTTTGTACATTTTTCATGGGGCCTTAGGATGTTTTGAAAAATTCCAGTTTCATGTAGCAACATAGGCGCCACGGTGACCGACTGATTAGCACGTCGGCCTCACAGTTCTGAGGACCTGGGTTCAAATCCGGCCTCGCCTATGTGGAGTTTGAATGTTCTTCCCGTGCCTGCGTGGGTTTTCTCCAGGTACTCAGGTTTGCGCCCACATCCCCAAAACATGCATGGTAGGTTAATTGACAACTCTAAATGGCCCGTAGGCGTGAATGTGAGTGCAAATGGGTGTTTGTTTATATGTGCCCTGCGATTGGCTGGCAACCAGTTCACGGTGTACCCTGCCTCTTGCCCAAAGTCAGCTGGGAAAGGCTCCTGCATGCCCGTGACCCTAGTGAAGATGAGCGGGATGGAAGATGAATGAATGAATGAATGAATGAATGTCGCAAGATGAAATTTGGTAAACATGTCGATAATCAGCAGACCAACAAAAAAGTCTCAAGAAGCCATGCCCAAAAAGACTCAGGAAGTCTGCCGTTTTGGTTTGAAGTGACCATTTCAGGGGTTCTTCGATTTGGTTTTTGAAAATTCAGCCTTCAAGGCCTATTTCACTCCGCTACATCAAATTTGGTAGACTGGTCTAGCATGAGCACCCCACCAAAAAGTCTCAAGAAACCATGCCCGAAAACACACTGCTGTCTGCCATTTTGGTTTTAAGTTGTTATTTTAGGGTCAATATTATCATTTTCAGGAGTTCTTTGAATGTTTTGAAATTTCATGGTGCTAAGTGAAACTAGAATCTGGCGCTGAATTTTCAAAGGACAGAGACCCACAAAAAAGTCTCAAGAAGCTATAGCTGCAAACACACAGGAAGTCTGCCATTTTTCTTTGAAGCAGCCATACTATTAATTTTGCTTCAAAAACCAAGTACAGTACTCCTAGAAATAAATGCCTCATTTGAACAGACACAACGTGATTCAACAAACCAATACACACACACCACAGACACACATTAAGTCCACGTGCGTCTCAGCTATTGACGAACACAAGGACGGGACATTTCCATGAGAAAAGAGAAACGGGCGGTGGGAGCATCTGCTGCGCCATGTGGCTTCCATGCTCACACAGACTGATAAAAACACTGAATGCAAAAAACAAAACAAAAAAACAAACTCCATCTTTGTTTCCATCATAGTCTTTAGGTTTAGCATGTTAGCGTCGCCAGATAACAGACATGGTTTATTGTTGCTGCATGGTCGAGGACACCGGTGATAAAAAGTGTAACGAAGACTAAGATACAGCTGGATGTTTGTTTTTTTTTGGTTTTTTTGTTTTGTTTTTTTATCAAATTTAAGGTATCATTAGTTTCTTAATTGTTAGCTAGCTCACGTTAGTATGTTGTTTTTGTCAAAACATTGGACCTTGATTTTTGTTTAAGTATATTGTCCTAAAATTTGACTTTTTTTTTTCTTTTCACATTACACATTTTACGCAAGGTATTGCCTTTGTTCGCCGATTTGTTGCTTTGTTAGCTAGTACGGTTACACCAACATGATTTCCAACCCCCCTTATTTAAGAACAAATCTTGGCAAAAAAGTTGAGGTAATTTTCTCTCTGGCTGTTTAAACCACTATGCCAGCCGTTGAGTCTACTCCTTGTTTTGTAATAAATGCTGTCAAAAAAATAACAAAAAGCAAAACTCAAAATACAGCAATTTTAACGTAACGTCATCTGATTCTCAATTGCGAGCTACAGCAAACATTTGAATAATGAAATCCGAGAAACTAACCATATGGGGTTTTCATCTCAAATCTGTTGTAATCAATTTACTAAATTATGATCGTACATTGAATGCAATTCCATCTAAATCACGTTTACAAAACCAGAGTATTTTGGCTTGCTGATTGTTTGTTGGTCTGTTAATTTGCATCCGAACTTTTTACTACGAAGCGTGAAGACATTCTTTTTGGTTTACTTTGTTAATGATCAAGACTTCTTGCAAACCTTAAGAAGATTTTGGGACAAACCTAGGCAGAAAAAAAGTAAAAATCAAAGAGTAATAACATTGTCTCTTTTGCCATATGAATCATGACTTTTGAGACATTTTTAAACATTCTGAACTGTACGTCATGTGTGTTTAAAAGTTCCACAGTACCAAATAACAAACACTGTTTATAAAGAACACTGTTTTCAACTTTCAATCTTTTGTCATTACCCGTCTTTCTTCAGCCACCTCAGTTGTTTTGTCTTCTTCGGGGCGTCGACCGACGCTCGTTTAGCTTCCTGCGGTTCTCGACGAGGTCGTGGAGGGTTCAGTTTCACAGGACGGCTCTGAGGCATATTATGGGTAATCTCTAATCTGGTGTGGTGTTCCTCATCCTGAAGACTATGGTTTTCCTCTTCAGCGCTCATGTCCAAACAAAGCAAAGCCAAAAGGCAGTTTGTTTTATAACTGTCCACTGTGCGTCCCAAACAAAAACGTCTACGCTGGCTGTTCATTTTTTGACCATCCTGCGTCAGCGTCTGCGGTTCTGACCCGCTTGTCTTGCTTTTGCAGGACAACAAAAACATGCCTCAGACGCCACGCAGCACTGGAGGCTACAACAAAAACCTCTACCAGGCCAAGGAGGAGGTCTACTCTGGACTCTACTACCATGACAACAACCTGGTGTCCGGATCCTTGGAGGCCCTCATACGACACTTGCTCCCCACCGTCGACTATTATCCTGATGTGAGTATTATCTGACTGTAAGGGGTTTTTTTTGGGGGGGGGATTCAGGCCCTGAAGCGGCTTTCACTTTACAGCATGAAATTTGGTAGGTACGTCTATGAGATGAACCCCAAAAAAGTTTCAGAAAGATATGCCTTGAAAGGCACAGGAAGTCAGCCATTTTGGTTTGAACGAGTCGTTTTAAAATTCTTATAACTCGACCCCAAAAATGTTTTGAAAAGTCAGCCCCCGAAGCCCGTTATACTTAGGAGCATGAGATTTGGTAGGCATGTCGATCATGGGTAGACTCACAAAAAAGTTTCAAGAAGCCATGCCCAAAAAGACCCGGGAAGTCTGCCATTTTGGTTTGAAGCAGACGTTTTGAAATTCATAACTCAACCCCAAAAATGTTTTGAAAAGTCAGCCCCCAAATCCAGTTTCACTTAGCAGCATGATATTTGGTAGACATGTTTGTCATGACTAGATCCACAAAAAAGTCTCAAGAAGCCACGCCCGAAAAGACACAGGAAGTCTTCCATTTTACTTTAAAGTGGCCATTGTCGGCTCATTTTGGCCATTTCCATGGGTGCTTCAGAAAAACAGTTCCCAGAGAGTTTTTGAAAATTCAGCCCCCGAAACCAGTTTCCACTTAGCAACATGGCATTTGGTAGGCATGACTATCATAAGTTGACTTGCAAAAAGTCTTAAGAGGAGCCACACAGAAAACACACAGGAAGTCTGCAGTTTTGATTTGAAGTGGCCATTTTAGGCTCATTTTAATAATTTCCAGGTGTCCTTTTACTCCTTCAGTTTTCTCCATTCGTGGCATGAATTTTTTCCTCCATCCACAGAGGACGTACATCTTCACATTCCTGCTGAGCTCTCGCCTCTTTATCCACCCGTACGAGCTCATGTCCAAAGTGTGCCACCTTTGCATGGAGCAGCAACGACTTGGGGATCCCCAAGCCGATAAGGTGGGCACCACACTCCCGACTGTGGATTTAAACCGTTCCCGTTAAGCGTTAATCTGCAGCTCACAGATCTTTGGTACCGTTCTAGATAAGACTCAGGAAGATAGCTCCAAAGATCCTCCAGCTGTTGACTGAGTGGACAGAAACCTTCCCGTACGACTTCCGGGACGAGCGGATGATGCGCAGTCTGAAGGAGCTCACGCACCGGCTCTCCACTGGAGACGAGGTGGGTACAGTAAAAACCTGATCCTAATGCTAAAATAGCCTGCTTGGAATATTTATGGCGCTTAGCCATAGAACAAACCTCGTAGCTCGGGCATAGTTGTAGCTGTTAGCCATCTATTAGTACAGGTTTACTGGTTAGCAGAGCAATGTTTTTAGCCTCCAGTTGCCAAACAAATGTAATGGAATCCAACAGGCGTTATTAGGAATCTGACTCGTGGTCTAGGCAGGATACGCCCTGCTCCAATATGATTGGCTGCAGGACACGCCCTGCTCCAATATGATTGGCTGCAGGACACTCACCGCTGCAATATGATTGGCTGCAGGACACTCACCGCTGCAATATGATTAGCGGTTGTACCCCGGTAGGACATGCCCTACTGCTTACAGATGGGAAAATAAGTATGTGACTTCAGTATGGTGGCGCCAATCATCTTATAGTGGGGCGTGTCCTGTCTAGAACATGAGTGGGATTCCCAGTAACGCAGCACAGAATCATTCGTTAACTCAGTCATCACCTGTTAGCACTGACATAGTGTCATCGGTTTGTGTGGACCCACCGGTGAGCAGAGAGCTGCCCGTTAGCCTAGCATCATCAGTCTGAGTAGAGCTACGAGTTAGGACATAGTCAGCAGTTGACATTGAGTCGCCGATTAGCATTGTGCCACCTGCTGGCACAGAATATGCAGTTGGCATTATTTTTGTCTCCAGTTAGCATAGTGCTACTAGGTAGCATAGCATCACAGTGTCACCCTGTTGCGCTTGAGTCACCAAGCCATTTGTAGTGTTGTCGACAGTCCTTGTTGTGTCTGTGTTGGTTAGCGTAGCATCATTGGTAAGCTTGCTGCGACCCTAATGGCATAAAGTCAGCAGTTAGCATTACTTTGTTACTAGTTAGCATAGTGCCAACTATTAGTATCGAGTCTGCAGTTAGAATAGTGTACCTAATACCTTGAGTCGTCAAGTCGATTGGAGTGGAATGAACTGTTTTGTTCAGTCCATGTGGATTAGCATAGAATAGTGCCATCGACTGTGGTGTCACCGATTTGAGCCTAGAGTCCTTTTAATACAATTAATTTCTAGCTCTATTGTTGGATTAGCAAAGCATCATCTGTTAGCATAGCACCACCTGTTACCATTGTGCTACCAGTTAGCATAATTTACACAGGTGTGTGACTCTTGGTGTGTGTAACTCCATGCAGGTTTCACATCACTCGTCATTAGTATGGATCCCATTTTCATCTCAAAATCAACACGTGATACATCAACCTCATTAGATGGACGCTCATTCCCAGATGCGGCAGTCTTGTCTTTTGCATTTGGTACTACATAGTCATACATTTGTCACTTTTTGTCGAATAATGTATTTAATAAATTTAAAAAAAAAACAGTATTTGTACTTTCTTGTATTCATTCATTTATATGTATAACCCATTTTTAAAATGGGTTATACATATTTAAAATTTTAAAATGTTTGTTTTATACAATTTTCATTTGTTTTTATTTAAAAGAAAAACTTCAAATTTTTCGATACAATTTAACTTGAATTAATTTTTTAAAATAAATGTAATTAAAAGAAACAAACATTGGACATATAGACATTACATTGGATATAGACATTACATTGCATTTTTTTGCAAATTTGTCTTATGCAACTTTAGTCATCTCTTATTTGTACATTTTTTAAAAAATAGTCTTGTATTTGTACAATTTGAAGTCATAATTCTTCCAACATTTTAGAATTATTATAATTTTTAATATAATTTGTATTATTTGTCATTTTAATTTAAATATCTTACTGAAAAAAATATTTTTACTTTTTTTGGTACAATTAAATTTATTGCAAATTGTATTTATGCAATTGTAATCATATTTTTATTTGTACATTAAAAACGTTTTGTATTGGTAAAATTTTAATATCTTTTTTAAACATTTTAAAATGGTTTGATTTTGTAGTTACAATTTTACTTTACATATGTGTAAATGTTGAGCTTTTTCTTTCCAGATTTGGCACAATTTTTAAAACATTCCACAGTGTTTTTTGCAAATTTTATAGATGCAATTTTATTCATTTTCTTATATTCATACAATTGTATAATTTTTCAAAATTGTTGCTTCATTTATTTTGATATAATTGAGTAATAATGATAATAATTAATGATATTGATAATTAATGATATTTTCAATTATTAAAAAAAGATGCAATTTTATTCATATTTTATATCATTTAATATCCTTTTCTAATTGTATTTATTTTTTTATTTTTTTAATACGATACTTAAGCACTGTGACAAATGGTAGAAATTAAATTTACAATGAATAATGGAAAATGAATAAGCTAATTCATCCCTCCATCCATCAATTTTCTGAGCTGCTTATCACCACAAGGGTCGCGGGAGTGCTGGAGCCTATCCCAGCGATGACCAGGCAATTCATGGCTACAAAAACAGTGTGCGCTCCTTAGTCATGTTTTTGTGGAAAAGGGATGTAGTTTTAAAAAATTAAAAAAAGTTTTGTAATCACAAGAGAAGTGTAATATGAATAAAATAAAGCATCCTTTTAGAAGATGCTTACAGCGTACACGTGAAGTTCTCAGAAGTTCTCACAAAAGTTCAAACTTGGCCTTGAGCTAACCCTGCTTATCACATTTGTCTTTGTTGTTATCTGTTTGGAACATTTTGTGCATCTTGTGAGGGTGAAAGAAGGATCGAGAATAGAACATCTGCTGGGATGTGCATCCAGACCGCACTGCTTGAGTAGTAAGACTGTAATTATGGATGTGGTGGGATAAATGGAGAGAGAAATGGACAAAATGGGACCTCCTTTCATGAGTCTCTCCTTGCTTTTTTTTCCTTCTTCTTTTTTTATTTTTTATTTACTAAAATTATGGAACAGATGCTTCCCACTTGTTTCTTTCAACGCAACCAAAACAATTCGTAAATCTTTATACTTCGGCTAATTTTGATTTCCAGGACCAACACACGATAATGTTCGCCATCGATAAATAAAAAAATAAATAAATCTGACTTTAATCTTGTAATATTATGACAGATTTTCTTCTTCACTCTTTTAATATTTTGACTTCCATGCACCATTAAAAATACAATATTAATATTGTAATATTACAACATTTAAAAATAAATAACGATTTTAATCTTTTAATATGACAGCATTTTCTTCCTGGGGGGAAAAGAATTAGGCTGGATATTTGTCTTTCATATAACTTTTTTTTCAAAATAAATACAATTTTAATCTTGTAATAGTAGTAAGACTTTTTTCCTCTATAAAATGTAGGACTTTATTGTTGCAACATTATTAAAAAAAAGGACTAATACTGTAATTTATTTTTCCTTACAAAAATAAGATCTTGTAATATTACATTTTACAAAATAAATGTGACTTCAATCTTGTTTTTTTTCTTGAAAACAATTCAACTTTAATATTTTAATATTCTAAGTTTTTTTTCCCTCAACTTCAATTCCTTGAAAAAAATATTTTCATATTGTAATGCTACGACTTTTTTCAAAACAAAATCCTAGTTCTATCTTTTAAAATTGCTTTTGTTCTCGGTAAAATGACTTTCTTGTAAATAAAAAATTATATATATTGCCAGTTTTATTTTGTAAATTACAATTTTTGTTTGATAAAATACAATGTTACTCTTGTAATATTTAAAAAAATATATTTTTAAAATTGGCTGTTTTATCTTGTAATACTTTGACTTTTTTCATTACAAAAATACAACCATAATCTTTTAAAATAGTAACTATTCCCTTGAAAAAATGTTTTCCCAGAAAATACTTTTCTCGTACCATTACAACTATCTCTCTGCAACATTGTTCGCCTCTAATAGCATAGTTGGCTAAGTCGAATTTGATAGTTTTCAGAAAGCATGAAAAAACACCAAATTCAAAAAAACAAAAAGACTTAAATTTCCTCGATTCAACCTCTGTGGATTACAATGACCTGGATGACTGACAATCTACACGGAAATAGACAAATAACATGTCCCCCCCCCCCCCCCCCCCCCCAAAAAAAACATTCATATTGATATTGTGACCGTAAGTAAAAAAATGACTTAAACAGTAGTTAACTTTTTACTAGGAAATTTTAACGTTTCACTCTTTTTGCCGTTTTCAATGACTAAACTGTCTTGCGATTGATGGGAAATCAGCGGGTGTTGTTCTTTTCACTGTAGGTCAGCTTGAAGTCATCGGTTGTTTTGTCTCATGGCACTGGAATCCAGTCTCGCCACGCCTGATTGGCTCAAAATGTCATCACATGGTCACACCCTGAAAGGAGTTGCGGCTGTTCCTCCCTGTTGGAGGTTGTTGTTGACGTTGTTACGAGGGTTTGTTTTTGCAGACTTTGGAAGCCTGACCTGGCTTAAAGTTGTGCAGGATGTGGTGGTGAGAAATCCATAAAGTGAAACATATGTGCACCCCCACCCTTTTTTTAGTCCCCCCTTTATGTAACCAAGTTAAGTGTGTCAGTGCGGGAATGGTTATCTAATCATGGCCTCTACAGAGTCCAGGCCACCAGAGCCTCTTTAACCCCCGAAGCCAAGAAGTCAAAGGTACATCTGTCCACTGGAGAAGCCTTACCGATCCCGACGGGAAGGAGCTTGCATAACTGACCCCGAGGACACCGTTGCGTTACACAAACACAGACGGTGATGTGTTGTACGAGTGGTTTTTGTGGTTTTGGCCCAGCTCGGTTCACATGTCAGCGCTCTCAGAGTATCCTGGTGAAAAACAAACGCCCTCAAGTTTCTTTAGGGAGCCGTGGCTTTGCCATTAGTCCAAAACAACTTGGGCCGAGCCAAAAGGGGAAAGGCTTGATGCTGGCTAAAAAGGTTTTGGATCAAGTCAGATCAGCGCTAACAGAAAACCAAACTTCCATACATTACTAAAAAAAAAACTCCTTCATATTCATGGTTCAGCATTTCCAAATGTATCTGTTGGTAGATTTTTTTTCTCCTAATTTTGGGAAGGGTTAGATAAACCTCGAATTAAATTTCAACCCTTGTATTCTGCGATCTGATTTTCTGAAGGTTCCTGGGCAGTGGCGGCTAGCTAACAGAGGACAGGAAGGCGCCGCCCCACCACTGGCGGTGGTCATCCCATTACTTCCTTTCAAGTCAAAATTAAATAAAAAGAAATCTATAATTGCTGTCCACTGCTGTAAATGCTATTTGTTTATTTCACGTTTTACCATTTTGAATATAAGTTTGCTACAATTGTTAGCTTGCTGACTTAGTGTGGTTATGCTTACTCGATACAGACGAGTGAAGATGTCACTCTTGTTAAAGATCATTACAAAACATGATTGTAAATATGACTAACATTTTGGTATTTCTGTGTGACAGTTGTTTAGTGTGAAACAGTATGACAGTAAGTTGTTGTTCTTGTGGTCCTTGGTTGGTATCCTACATGGTACCCTTGACACTTGACTTTTACAGCCCAGGAATGTACCTTGTACCCTTTTTTTGCTCCTAGGGAAGGTCCCAAAAAGTTTAAATTGTACACTGTAGTACAGAAATTGACTCCGACTGTGCCGCTCTTTCATTGTGGTCTGTTGCTAAGGTAACATTCTACAACAGGGATATTCCAAGTGTAGTAGCTGAAAGAAAAAACACAGATCAGTTGTATTTAATTCGATACATTTGCATGGAAGCTTTAAGAACTATTTGTTTTTGAACTTTTATTTAGGAAAAATTCTTATTCAACTTTTATATGCAACACATTTTAATTGACTCATCATCTTTTTTCAAAGGTTCTGTTGTCTGTGTAATCCATCCAAATCCTCTTCTGTGGATAATCTGATTCCCGGAATAAAATGTAATCACCTAACTGATGGATGTGTTTCCCCCCCACTGGCAGATGTACAGGAAGGCGGTGAGCCAGCTGAGCCAGGGTTTGATCCGGAGGCTGACTGTTCTCAGCCAATACGAGGAGGCTCTGGTCAAGATCAATGCCACAGTGGCCGAGCGTCTTACCGTCCTCAAGGCCAAGCCCCAGCCCGCCCTCCAGAGGGACATAATGTCCATCTGTAACGACCCTTTCACCGTGGCCCAACAGCTGACCCACATAGAACTGGTGAGAACCAAAACTGGAGTAATGCAGACTGATCAGTGTCAATGTTTTATTTGATCTGTGTAGTCAGTGAAAAATGAAGGGATAATTTAAGGGAGATTGTTGTGGTCAGAAAGGCTGTATGGTTGTCCTGAAGTTGACCCTGTAGTTCCTGACCTGGAAATCCACCAAAAAGAACTCCTTACCAGGTTCATTTCTGGCCCGTCTTCCTGTCTCCGAGGCTACAATTTTTTTGGTGTGCCTTGGACCTTGAAAACCTCAAATCCCAGTTGTCTGTGTGTAGTTTTAGCTGTAACTTTTGGCTTGTTGGTGGTCAAAGTGTTTTGAGGGGTTCTGCCCCCCACGAACCCTATTTTCCCTAGCTTACCAACAAGACAACCTACACCTTTCTAGTACCCTAATCCCCAAACATTGAAATCATCATTTTTAACGCCTGTTTCTGTGCAAATAGCTCTTGAAACTGAACAGAAAACGGATAAAGAGACATTAAATTTAGGTTTTTGGTTCCTGTGTTTGGAACATTTTGCCTGAAATGGGGGCGGGGGGGGACCCTGACCTGGAAAACATCAGAAAAAAAAAACTTTTTGCCTACACGCCCCTGTTTCCTGTCTGTCCTCAGGTTGATAACACCCCAGATTTTTTAACCCATTTGGAACCATATCCTAGCCCCTCGCAACCCCCATTTTGGACACTGAGCTTTCCAAAAAGATAACTCTTGTACTCTAACCCTTGAAATGAACAGTGAAAACGTTAGTTCACATAACTGTTGCATCAGTTCATCACCCGTTTCGGTGCAAATCACTCTTGAAAGTGAATGAGAAACTCGTAAAAAGACTTTGGTGGGTTTTATTTATGGATTTAGGATGTTGTTCTTCCTTTCCCCAGGAAAGACTCAGCTACATCGGCCCCGAGGAGTTTGTCCAAGCATTCATCCAGAAAGATCCGGTGGACAACAACAAGGTAAAAGAAAGCCTTTCCCTGAATAAATCAGCAGATAAGGCATCCATTATGCAATGTGGTGGCTGCGGTTTGACCCACTTTTCGGGGTCCAGACGGACTTGGAGTTTACACAACGTAGGGGCGACTGTCTCTGGTTCATGCAGGGGTCGGGTGACACCAACAGACAAAAGAAATATCCGCTGCCGAGCTCATAAAATATAAAAAAAACACTAAAACACTCTCATCCGGCAATTTCCTTCAAATCTCGGCGGGATCTTGAATGAGACGGGCATTGCTTAGCAACCACATTTGCTGCAGTGGGTAGGTGGTGTGGGTGGGGTGTGGGGCTAGTCTGTTCAGCCTCTCGAGCTGCTAGGCAACAGGCTGCTTTGGGATGCAAGGTAATGAAGGGTGAGGCAAGGTTGCCATTGTGCCTCGGGGCAGCCGGTCTCGTACCTTCAATGGGCCCAGAAAGTGGAGGGCGTCCCCCCCAAGGTGGATGGGGGCCCCTCCATGGGGTGAATGGCGTAAGGCCAAAGGAATGTGCGGAATTAAATCATGAAGATTCCACACACAAAGGAATTACACTGGCCTTGATTGTTCTTCAGATTACACTCAGTGATGCTACGCTAAGTAGCTAAACTGACACTCAAAAGTATTTGTTGCTTTTTGTTGTTGTTGTTGCAGAGTCGCTTCAGTGACCACAAGAAGGCCGCTAACCTGGAGGCCTATGTGGACTGGTTTAACAGGCTCAGCTACCTAGTGGCTACGGAAATCTGCATGGTGAGTGGCTACAGCTGTTAGCGCTCAATTCCAATGGTTGTTTTCAATGCTAAGTAATCGAAAACCTTTTTTCCTCCTCCCAAATCCAAATAGACTATATTGATGCTTAAATGTGTTATATTGATCTATCGGTTCTGGCTAGTGTTGGCAAATATTTAGCATTAGCTTTGGCGTTAATGGATGTTAATTTTGCCAAGAAGTAAAACCTTAATTTTTCCAAACCCAAAAGTGTTTTAAGTTTGACTTTTTACCCGCTTTGTCTTGTATTGACATATCAGTTCTGGTTAGCATTAGCAAACCATTAGCATAAACTTTGCAGAATTAGCTTTGAAGCTAATACGCGATCGTCATTGCTCAGTTGTCGAAAATTGCTTTATTTTCAAACACTGAAGTTTTAAAATGAATCTTTTTCCCACTTAAATTTCTTGTATTTACATATCAGTCCTGACTAGCATTAACAAACATTTAGCATTAAGTATCAGACCTTAGCTTTAAAGCTAATCGAGATCGCTGTTGAAAAACGCTTCATTTTTTTAAAAACCCTGAAGTGCGTGAAAATGCATTTATTATGATTATTATTTAATTATTTAGCATTGGCATTGAAACAATAGCTTTGGAGCTAATGGTTGTTTGTGTCACCAACTAGTTGAACAACACATTTTTAAAATTTCACCTTTTACCCACTTAAATCTCTGAGAAGTACAGGCAAACATTTAGTATTCGCTTTGAGACACTAGCTGCAAAGCAAATGATAATTTTCATCGCTAAGTGGTCGAAATCAATTTTACTTTAGAAGTTTTAGAATTTGTCTGATAAATGTAGCACTTTTGGTGTACATTAGCAGACATTTAGCATCAGCTTTGACAGAACAGTTTTGGAGCTAATGGTCATTTGTGTCGCTAAGTCGTTGAAAAGCATGATTTTTAAATTTTTTTATTTTAATTTTTTAAATTTTTTTAAACCCTCAAGTGTTTTTAATTAGACTTAAATGTATGAGACCTTTAGCATCAGCTTTGACACAACAGTTTTAGAGCTAATGATCGTTTGTGTCATCAACTAGTTAAAAAGCATATTTTTTACAAACCATTAAGTCTTTTAAATTTGACTTTTTACTCACTTAAATGTCTGAGTAGCAGTAGCAAGTATTTAGCATTCTGTTCTAGACATTAGCGGTGAAGGTAATGGTGTAATTTCATTGCTAAGTAGTTGAAAAACCCCGAAAAGTTAAAATTGGACTGTTTTCTGACCCAAATGTGTCTTGTATTGACACGTTATTAGGATTCCCACATAGCTTCCAGGCAGGACACGCCCGACTCCAATATAACTGGCTCCAGGACACACGCCGCTGCTCTATGATTGGCTGCTGTATCCTGGTACAACACGCCCTCCTGCTTCCAGACACGAAAAGAAATCTATGACTAAAGTGTGGCGGCCTTAACATGTTTCCCACTAAACCTAACCCAGGCTAATCCTAACCTTAACCTATCCATAAACCGCTGTAAGCCCCAACCCTTGCATCTAAACCTAACCATAACAAACTTATTTGTTTTTATTTTGTACAAATATGATTCATGTTTGGGATGGCCATCTTTTTACATCTGTGTAGCCTGCTCTTGCCGTGATGCAGGAGCCATGTTTCAGCAGGGGTGTGTCTTGCCTGGAAACTCTGTGGGAATCCTAATAATGCTATATTGACATAGCACTCCTGGCTAGCATTAGCAAACATTTAGCTTTGAGATGATTGCTTTGGTGGTAATGTTCGTCACTAGCAACTGTTCTGAAAGTGTTTTTGTGTTGTTTTCTTGGCAGCCAGTGAAGAAGAAGCAGCGTGCACGGGTGGTGGAGTTCTTCATCGACGTGGCACGTGAATGCTTCAACATTGGCAACTTCAACTCCCTCATGGCCATCATCTGTAAGTTGATCTACTTCGCACCCCTGTCCTCATCCCGACAGTGCACTGTCTCGCTTTTTAATTTTTGAGAAAAAAAAAATATATATATATATCATTATTAACCAGTCCTCCTTTACATGTTAATTCCCATATGGTGCGCATCACAATTTGGGATTAAAAATTATGAAAACGTATGAAGATGAGATTCACACAATTGGTGCTGACCGGCTTTAGGAGGAGGGGGTGCGATGTGTGTGTGTGTGTGTGTGTGTGTGTGGGTGGGTGGTGGTGGGATGCGGGCGGGCGGGCAGGCATCTGGTTAGCCTGCGCTATGTAGGATAGGTTGGGGGTGCACAAAGAAAGCAGATGGTCAACTGACCAGAGAAAGTCCAATCGCACGGAAGAAGGGGTCAAGATGTTTTTTTTTTTTTAGGGTGGGGGTGTTGAGTGGAGGCGGGGCCATTTGGACAACAGCTGTTCGTTCGCCAATTAATGACTGAGTGAGTGAGACTCAAACAAAATGTCTCCTGGGAACCAGTGGTGAGCAAAATTTGTGAAGATCAGTTTTTCCCAGACTTTTTACTCGGTCAAAACCAATGCCCAAAGCCAATAAAGCCATCGTGCTTGGGGGTAGGATAAGGACATGTCATTATTATTATTATTTTTAAACGGACTAACTCGTAAAGAAAGTGGAGCACTTTAAATTACAAATGCACTACCCGGCCGTAGAGAGTGGTTAGGTAGCGTGCTCTTAAGTCTGGTAATTCTCGGACCTTAGGAAAGACGTTTCCATTCAGATCATTTCCCCCATTTTAAGGCATATTTTAAATGTTTTTTTTTTTTTTTGAGGTTAAAAACAATATGTTATAAAGGAATTGGGCATATACAGTGGTGCCTTGAGATGCAAATTTTTGTTCCGTGACTATACTTTGTAATTCAAAACACTTTAAATATCTTTCCCCATTGAAATGAATGCAAATGCTGTTAATCTATTCCAGCCCCCCCCGCCCCCAAAAAACAAAAACAAAATTTTTTTTTAATGCCATTAATTAGAAAAATAGCAGTGTATAATGTTGTACATTATCCATACATACAGTAATGACATAGTTAAATGTAAGAATTAAACATTATGCCATATGTTTTGCCTCAACTCAATAGACATTGTGCCGCTACCTTCTGGTGTGCACGCCTTGGCCATCGGGGCGCAGTATAAAAACAGATATACTGTTTCTGGAGACGGTCACAACTAAGTTCAGTATGCCAAAGCAATATTAGTCGTTTTTCGCAGAGGATAAAGAAAACATGCCTGTGAATATTGTTGTTTTGTCTTCATGTTGTTCTACCTTTTTATGTTCAAGTATCCATTCCTTTTAAGGGTTATAACACTGCAACACCGATGCTGTTAGTTAGTCCTTCTATGGAGTTTTGAATTGTGTGTTAGCATTAAGCTAGTGGACTTAAGTAAGCTTGTAACTTGTGGTTGTTTTAAATACACAACGTATAATTTTCATTTTGTTCTGTTTAGTTTGCCTGTAAACTAAACAGCTTGAAGTCTCATTTTTGAAGAATTGTTCATTATGTACCTAACTCCGGCTGATTGTGAAGAGGCGTACCTTAACGCCGTTATCCTTTGGGCAGTAAAGGTGGGGGTGTGTTGTTGTGTGCCCGAATGGGGAGACTGCATGTCTTTGATGTGGCTGTATCATTTTTTTTGTTCCAGCCGGGATGAACATGAGTCCCGTGTCCCGCCTCAAGAAGACGTGGAGCAAAGTTAAGACGGCAAAGTTTGACATCCTAGAGGTACGCCGTATTTTTGTCATCTCCTTTCCGTATAAACGCAACATCCCAATACTTTTGTCCACATGGTTTCTTTGGAATGCATGTGTCTCCACAGCACCAGATGGATCCCTCCGGAAACTTCTACAACTACAGGACGGCACTCCGTGGCGCCACCCAGAGGTCCATCACGGCCAACAGCAGCAGGGAGAAGGTGAGGACCTCCTTTGTCAGTTCACGCAAACATTGCCGTGTCAGAAACGTCTACTTTAGGGCTGCAGCTATTGAAAATGTTTCAATTGGAGTGTTCTACCGATTACTTAATCAATTAATCAAATAATCGGACAAAGAAATATTTTGCATTATTCAACATAACTGCCGGTGCTAGCTGCAGATATTCTTTTGGTCCCCTTGGAGTCGCAATGGAGTCTCTTTTAATGGCTTTTTTCTTTTCCTCAATTTTTGAGGGTGTACAAAGGAAAGGGGTTGCGCCATCTTTGCCTTCAGCCTTTTACATGAGCTTTTTCCCCCAATTTTACATATTGTAGGGTGTTTGTGTGAAGGAGAAGGGATGCACCATCTCATTCTTCTGCCTTTAAATAGCCTTTTTGTTTGCTTTTTGGAAGGGTGTGCAAAAGAGAGGGGTGCCATTTTTGTCTTTCGTCTTTTAAGTGACCTTTTTTTGTTCAATTTTACATTTTATTGGGTATGTGTGATGAAGGGGTGCACCATCTCGTTCTTCTGCCTTTAAATGAGTTTTGGCATTACTTTTTTAAGGGTGTGCAAAGATCGGGGGTGCACCAGTGCTGTTTTAAGCCTTTCAAATGATCTTTTATTTAATTAAAAAAAAAAAAAAAAAAAAAAGTGTTTTGGAAGAGGAGGTATGCCTGCTCGTCTGCGTTTCATGGGCTTTTTAATTCTTTTAGGGTAGAAGAAAAAGTGCACCACCTCAATATTCTGCCTTTAAATGTATTTTTATTTTTAGCGGGTGATTGCGGAACGGGGTGCGCCGTCTCTGTGTTTTGCATTTAAATAGGCTTTATTTTTATTTGCATTTTTTAGGGTGTGTGTTGGAAAGAAGTGGTGCACCATCTTGTACTTCTGCCTTTAAATGGCTGTAATTTTGTCTTTTAAAATTTTCGTCCAAATGGGCTTTTATTTTGCTGGTGTGTGCAACGGAGCATCATCACTGTGTTCTGCCTTTTAATCATTGTAGTTTTTAATTTGACTTTTTTTTTTTTTTTCCTTCTCTTTTTAGAATGTGAGCGTCCCTTCTTGGACTTTTGTCTTTTAACTGGGCTTAGTTTAAAAAATGTTTTTTGAGGAGGTGTACCATCTGTCTTTTAAATTATATTTTCTTTTCAAAACATATTAAAACCGTTTTTATTCGTTGACTTTCGTGTTAATAATTGCTGTTTTTACTTCGCTGTTTTTTTTTTTTTAAACTACTCTGTGTTTTTTTTCCGTATTTTTAGAGTGTGCTCTAACTTTTGAAGCAGCGCACGCCGTTTAATATTCTGACACAGTTGGCGCACCCCCTTAGATTAAAAGGATATAGGTGCGCCATTTTTTATTTTTTTTTTTGCGGGTATGTGCGAGGGAGAGGACTGGGACACTGCATCGTTGTCCGTCACGTCGCCGCTATCGTTGTCGTCCGGGAAGCCAGGACAGAAGTGTGACGCAAGTTTTGAGTGGTTGCTGTGGCCAAGTCGTAAACTGGTCACGCTCTGCTTCGTCTTGGAAAAACAGACATGGCCTCCCTCCAGATCACTTAGCGAATGTTAGCAACATGATCCGGTTCGCTTGTTGCATAAGTAAGATTTTTATATAAGCGGCGTAAGTTCCCTGGGAGGAATGTTTGATTTGTTTGTGGAGATTGGGTTACACAAGCAGGCGAGAGGTCGGGGGTCACCAAGTGGAAAGTTCCAGCATGTCTGGTATGTGCCTGCTACTGTCACCTCTCACCCGAGGGAGGAGTGGGTGGGTTACTGGTTCTCTACAGACCTCCACGGTGTTGTTTATTTTATTATGATGAAATGTTGTTGGTGGGCGACTGGTTAGCACATCTGCCTCACCGTTCTGAGAACCCGGGTTCAAATCCCTTTGTGGACTTTGCATGTTCTCCCTGTGCCTGTGTGGGTTTTCTCCGGGTACTCCGGTTTCCTCCCACATCCCAAAAACATGCATTGTACGTTAATTGAAGAATCTAAATTGCCCGTAGGCGTGAATGTGAGTGTGAATGTTTGTTTGTTTATACGTGCCCTGCGATTGGCTGGCAAGCAGTTAGGGTGTAACCCCGCCTCTCGCCCGATGATAGCTGGGATAGACTCCAGCGAGGATAAGCGGTACAGAAAATGGATGGATGTTAAGCGTGTTAACATCATTAATAGATTTAGATTTATTATTTAACAAAAGATTATTGTTCCATTTTCAATATTTTTGTTTTAACATTTAAGTCATGTCTTAATTTAAAATGTTTTAATAGTCATTTAAAAAAATGAATCTTAATTTTTCAAAAATATTTCTTTTTTCTATATGCGAAATATGTACTTTTAGTACTGTTATACTTTTTAAAATTATATATTGCTATGAAAAAGCTTGATTTAGCGTAAAAAGAACGGATCAAAGGAAAGTTACTTATCATTAATGTGTTGTTGTTGTAATGTGTACCAGGGTTGCTTTGCACGACGATAATTGGCAGTCACTATGTTGTTGGTTTGTTTTGTGGTTTGGTCGTGCGGCAACAACAAGGCGTCCGCTGCGGTTACGCAACATGCTGTCCTGTCATGCTGGCTTTTCTTAATAATAATAATCATAATAATAATAACAGCAACATGTATCCCAAACACGCACGACCTCGCTGGAATGACACAGCCGCCGTGACTAACACCATGACACTGATGACAAATGACCTCAGTGTTTGAGCTGGACACTTTATTAAATACAATATGTAAATTCAATATGAATACATTGCAATTTTCAATTCCAGATCGTCATCCCGTTCTTCAGCCTGCTCATCAAAGACATCTATTTTCTGAACGAAGGCTGCGCCAACCGGCTGCACAACGGACACGTCAACTTTCAGGTGACCAACTCGGGCCAAAAAAATGGGGCTTTTATTTAGCTGGTTTACTCCAGTTTCTTGAAATGTCAACTTCCCTAAAGAATGCCTCGTAATAGAAAAGAGAAGTCACGCGCACAGTTTAGTCACACTTTGGGTGTTTTCCACTCGTTTGGAGATTTTGTGATAGTCATCGTCACACTTTATTTTTATTACCTTCTGCCTGTTTGTTGATGTTAACGGGATTACACAAAAATCAAACATTGGAATTCATTTGATGAATAAATCATGACTTTACTAGGAAAGTCCATATTTTTGGGGGGAAAAAGTTGTGATTTTACTTGACTTAAAATTATCAGACAAAAGTCCAAATAGTTTTTTTGGGGGGAGGAGTATTTTCTTAAGACAGTTGTAAAATTGGATCATAAAGTCATTTTTATTAAAAAATAAATAAATAATAATAATAATAATAAAAAAAATGTAATTTTTTTTTTTTTTTCATAAAATGAAGACATAATTATGAGCAAAAGTCTTAAATATTATAAACAAAGTTCTCATTTTACAAGATATCACAGACCTTAAAATTATGTCAAAGTCCTATTTTTATGAGAAAAAAATATTTTAGATCTAACAATTATGGAAGTCATCATCATTTTATGAAAGTTAAAAATTTTCAAGACAAAATCTTAAAATTATAAGAAAAGTCCTAATTTTATGGAAAATAAATTTGTAACTACAAGACAAAATCTTAAAATTGAGAGTCCTAATTTTATATAAAGAAAGTTGACATTTCACAAGAACGTATGTGAACAAGTTATCATTTTATTTCAGTAATATTATAGCTATTACAGCTAAATTTTACAATTATGACAAGAGTCATAATATGAGAAAAGGTTGTCATTTTACAAGAGAGAAACTCTTAAGTCTGTGAATAAAGTCCAAATTTTACAAACAAAAGTCATTTTAAATGAAAAAACACAAAACCATAAAGTATAAATAAATAAAAGAATTGTCATTATTTTACAGAAATAAAGTGCTATTATTTGGAGAAGCCATTCATATGTATGCAAGTATGAACGTCGAAAAGCAAATTGTGACTTCGATGTTTTTATTTGCTCTATTGTAGAAATTGTGGGAATTGGCCAAGCAAGTGAGCGAGTTCATGAGCTGGAAGAAGGTCGAGTGTCCCTTTGACAAGGACCGCAAGATTCTGCACTATCTGCTGACTGCGCCCGTCTGCACCGAAGATGGTACGCAGGACACACACGCGGTTAGCACACGAAAGCGTCCGATCAGCGTCTCATCAGAGACCTGACAAAGATGCGTTGCCTGTGAGCGCAGGTGATGGGGAGCATCCTCAAGTCTAAACATACAGTGTGGCTGTAAAATGTCTACACAACCCTGTTTAAATGCCAGGTCTTTTTACGCCAAAAAAAATGACCCTTTAATCATTAACAGAACATTTTCACCATTAATGTGACCAATAAGCTGAATTGGAAAAAGACTTGTCAGGAAAAGCCTACTAGAACATCTGAACTTGATTTGGGGTTGCTCAGAGGCGCTTGAAATGGTGCCAGGTGTGAGCTCATGTTTATTCCATGATGTTTTCTTATTTGTAGCGTTATATCTGGCGTCGTACGAGAGCGAAGGTCCCGACAACAACATGGAGAAAGACAGATGGAAGTCGCTCAGGTAATCATTTCTTTTAATACTAATGATAATATATCATAAAACAATCAATTGAATTGACTGAAATTATATAATATATATTAGTTATATTAAATATACATCTTTTAAAACTAAATGGTCAAATTATTCGATAAACTTATAAAAAAATGTAAGATTTTATATCTAATTATATAGAAACTAAATAATACATTTATTTATATAAAATAAAATTGATAGTATAAAACAAATACAATGATGACAGTAGCATATAATAAAATGCAATACATGCATGAATTAACTTTTTTTAAAATATGTACACACACATTTACGACACTTATGTTGGTCGAAAGTAAGTAGTAGAAAGCATAAAAATTTATTTCTACCAATTACAGGAGGTATATTTACAAATCGCAAGATGCAAAAAATATGTACAGGTTAAAAATGGTTTGAACCTTTTGTTAGATTATTATTGTTTTAAATATACTGTTTATGTTTTAAATATACTATTTATGTCTCTCAATACACAATTTAAATTTCTTTGGTATTTTTACTTTTTTAAGTGGTCTATAAATAAAGTTGAGAGATAAATCTAAATATATATTTCTATATATTATAATTGTAAAAAAATCAATTAATACTATAGTAAACACTGCTAATAATTTGGAGTAATTGATCGATTTGTTGAATTTACCTGAATTTTTTTTTCTTCCATCTGTGTAGATCCACGCTGCTAAATCGAGCGTAAACGTTCAACATGAAGACCCCAGACGTCCCTAAAGAGACTTAAAAAAATAAAAATGAAAAAAATAAAAACATTTAAAAAATAAGTATCCTCCGTGTCTGCGAGGAAACCACAAAAGTTATGTTTTGCATTAGCGCACGTTGCTACGACGCAATTGGCAGCTTTTTCCACCTCTTTGTAAGACTTTTCTAGTCTCCTTTTCTACGATGCTCTCTTTGAATAGGTGGAGCTATGCGCTAGCTGCTGGTTGGCTAAAACGTGCCATGTCACTAAGCTAAAGCTAGCTGTTATTTTTTTGTCGTTTTTTCCGACAAACTAAATGCGCGGGCTGCATTTCAATGACGCCTCGGATGCTAATTTAGCATGTTAGCGTCTGAACACAGTGGATAAGCTACATGCTTTAGCATATTTTATGCTAATTGTTATTGTCATGTTTTCCCCTGCTCGTTGAGTTGTTGAAAAAACGTTCTTTACGTAATGAAAGTTTTGTGTCTTTATGTGGAGTCCCCACGTCGATATTCACCTTATTTAATTATGATGTCAATGAGATTATGATTTCACGTTAAAATTCCTGTGAATCTTTTGTTTGATGTTTTTGTGTACATGATGCCTAATTTTTCCATTTATTATCCTCACGAATGTAAAAATTATTTTGTTGTCACCAAGAGCAAGTTAATAAAAAAAAAAAAGGCAAAATGACTTGGTGTTTCTCATTGAAAATACCCAAATATGTTTAAATCTGTCTAAAGATAGTTGTTTGTCAACAAACATTTAAGAATGTCATTTTTATATTATACTGTAATTTTATACCTATATGTATTAAGATTATTTTACAGACATAATATAATGAAAAAATATAGTAAAAATGATCTTAGTTGGCGGCACGGTGGCCGACTGGTTAGACTCTAACCAGTCGGCCACCGTTTCACCGAAAGTGAGACATGGCTGTGTAGAATGATAAATGGGTATTTAGCGCCCCCTACAAGGCCACGTGGGGTCACTGCAGCAGACTATTTCCACAGTTTGCGACCCCACCGTTACTATGGTGATCATGACATCATCCAACAGCAGCACTAATTTAGTTTGAGGAGGTCGTGACCCGGAGGAAACACAAGCTGGGCACACAGAGGAGGAGGAGGTTTTCAGGGGTCAAAGTTTGATGAGCGTCTCACTGACTGACGACGCTTCCAGAAATGTGACCTTTAAAAAATACAAGAAATAACATTTGAAATAACTTTTAAATGACATTTAATATGCTCAAAGTGACTAGCAGATGACCTGTGCTAAATGCCACTTTACCTTCATAGCAAACACGCTACATGCTAAATGCTACATTGTTCTGGTTCCTGATATGTGACCTTAGCAATGTTGTTATTCTTCACAGGTTACATTCGGTTTTTTTTTTCTACCAGACTGATGACTTTCCCAGCATTCTAGTTCATTCGTCAACATTCACACAGTGTTTGTTCCTGACAGGTGACTTGAGCAATGTGCTTGTTGCTAACAGGTGATTTTCCCTAAGTTCTTTCTTGTTCCCGAGCAGTGACTTTCCCACAATCCTTTTTCCTTCCACGACTTTCCCTTAAGTTATTGTTCATGGCAGGTGATTTTTGCACAAAGTTCTTGTTCCCGATAGGGGACTTTACCGACGTTGTTCCTGACAGATGACTTTCCCAATGTGCTTGTTCCTTAGCACTAACTTTCCTAAATTCCTGACACATGACTGTCTAAGTTCTTGTTCCTGGCCTGTGGCGTGCGTATGTATTGATTGAGCTCTGCTGACCTGATTGTAGACATGCAACGTCATCTTTGGGCGCCTGCCATCTTTGTTGTGGTCATTGATGGAATATCCAGCAGACACACACTAACCAACTGGAGTGACCACTGACCAAAACTGATGAAACATTCTTAGAATATTCCTGATGAAGTTATTTTATTGGTTCTAAAACGCACGTGACCCAGTCCACTCCTACGTGTGGGCGCGCGCACGCGGGAGCGCCTTCAGGCAGGCCCGGCACGCACCGAGCATGCGCGAGCGGAGGCGCAGAAGAGGAGAGGAGAGGAGAGGAGAGCCGTGATGCAGCGGTTGGACCGCGCCGGGCTGTAGCGGCCGGGACTCGGACCTGGGACTCGTCACTCTGCAGGTATCGGACGCGGCTTCCGGATGTGCGTGCGCGTCCCCTCGTTTCAATCTTATTATGTTCCTGTTGTTACTTTTCTGCACTTTAATTGGCTGCTCGTGACGTCATTCCGTTGTCGTTGGTGTTGATTTGACATGCGTGATGTCATAACAAAGGTCCCGTGCAGGAGGAGAAGCGTGAAACCGTGAGGAACAAGACCGTTATTGTTACTGTGGCATTCTGTGTATGCGTGTGTGTGACTGGGTGCTTGTTTGTGTATGTCAGCTTCTGTTTGTCAGTGTGTCTGTGTGCCTCTGTATGTAAGTCTCTCTGTGTATGTAAAAGTTTAGTAGTGTGTGTGCCTAAGTGTGAACAACGTGTGTGTGTTTGTGTGTGATTGTGTTGTGTTTGTATATGTGTTTGACTGTGTGAGCGTGTGTGTGTGTTTGGGTTTCTGTGTGTGCCTGTGTCGGCGCGTGTGTGTGTGTGTTTGGGTGGGTGGCATTGTGTCTTTCTTCATGTGCGTGTGCGTGTGTGTATTGATGTTTGTCAGTAGGGCTGCACGGTATTGGAAAAAGATGACATTGATTTATTTATTTTTTAACCCTGTGATGAGAGCTGGGCAATGTGGAAAAAAAGCTGTCACTCTATGAACCATTTTATATAACGATATACCACAATATGGAACGTTTTGAGCTAGTCTATGAAAAATGATACAGACATACAGTAGTACGACTGCGTACTTTTGTTTTGGAAATAAAATCAGAAAACAATCTTGTCTTTTGTAGTTTTAATAATATCCTCGCAAAGAGAGAGAGTCAAGAGAGGTTACAGGTGCTTGGGTCTCTGCCCGTCTCTGCGACACATATCCGAAAACAATGCCGAATTAAAAATGGGAGGGGAATGAGGAAAAGAAAGACAGAGACCTATTCACAAAGTTATCTTATCTTGTAAAGGAGAGAAAAGGGAGGTTGGTACAGCCACCGAGACAGTATGACAGAAAGGAACAAGAAACTATTTAGCTACACAAGACCAAAGGACTATTGAAGTAATAAAATCATCACACAAAGCTATGAGATAATATAATAATCTATGGGACAATATAAGACTACATAGACTATATTTTGTCATAACACATTTTTTCCCACTTTATTTCAAAGTGATCCTGTCACGAATGAGAAATGTACCCAGTAGTGCTGCAGTTAGTTCAACATGATTGGCTCCTGCATCGCGGGAAGGGTTAGGCGAGGGCAGATGTAACGAGATGTCCATCCCAAATAGCGATTGTATATATGGACGCCCTGAACAGCGAGCCTGTATAGGCGTTTGATGCTGTCCATACAATATATTGTACTTGGTCACATTTCTTAAACCATAAAAGTTAAGGAAGAAGCAGGTGGCTAAAGAGAGAGGATGCTGGCGAGAATGAAAGGGAAAGAGTGGAGTCGAGAAAGAGTGGACGAACAGTTGGCAAACCACGCCCAGTCGGGTTCGGCGGCAATGTTCGGTGTGCGCCAACATTAACCACCATAATCCTAACCTGAACTCAACCTAAACTGCCTTAACCCCAACCCTAGTCCTAAACGTAACCATAATAAACTTCTTATTTATTGATTGATTTTTATTATATTCGAGATGGACATCTCGTTACATCTGCGGAACGTCCCGCGAATGCAGGAGCCAATCATGTTGAAGTATGGGCGGGTCTTGCTGAGAAATGCTGTGGGATTTCTAAGAATGTCTGTGAAATGGGACGTTCCCTTTCCGGGTGTTTCATCTTTTGTAAAAGTGTTTCTGCTTTTGTTATTGTGTTTTCTGAAATTTTAAAGTGTTTCAGCTTTTTTTCATTTGTTTTTTTGAAGTGTAAAAGTGTTTCACAATTTGTTATATTGTTTTGCACTTCCACCAGCCTACATACTGAAAATGCAAAAGTACTCGAAAAAGCGCAATGAATATTAACATTCATGGTTTAACTAAATTCAAATGTCTTGGATTTCTTTCGAAATTGTAATGAATTGGATTACATGATTTTGAAATGAATTAACTTGAATCAATTACATTTTATTCATTAAGTACAAGAGCAAACTAGACCTTCGTGTTGTTTCAAATCACCACTGATTTTTTTTAAAAAAGCGTGCAGATTTATAGTTTGACTTTCTATTTAGGGGACACTCCTTCCAGACGTTGGTGCTTATCTAAGCAACCTAAGTGATAAAATAAATACAGTGTCGTGGAGAAGTATTGGCCCCCTTCTCAAATTCTTATATTTTTTCAAAGCTTCCACACTTGAATGTTTAAGATCATCAAACAAATGTAAATATCAGACAAATATAACCCAAGTGAACTCAGAATGCTGTTTTTAAAGGTGATTTCATTTATTAAGGAAAAAACTATTCACAGATACCTGGCCATGTGTGACAAAGTAATCACCTCCCCCTCTTGTTAAGTCATTCATTATTTGTGCAAAATCACAATTTTGGGTTATTTTTCACTGATCACACCCAAGCCTGATTACCTCCAGATCTGTTCAATCCAGAAATCACTTAAAAAGAATCTGTTATGACAAAATCAAGGCGGACAAAAGATCGATAAAAGCGGTGACAAAATGTCAAAATTCAAAGAAATTCCAGAATAGTCGAGAAATAAAGTAATTGACATCTATCAGTCTGGAAAGGGTTAAAAAAATCAATTTCTAAAGCTTTAGCCTCAGATAAGGTAAGTGTTCATGACACAAAAATAACTAAAAGACTATATATATATATATATATATATATATATATATATATATGTGTGTGTGTGTGTGTGTGTGTTAAACCCTCAAGGCTGTGCTGTTTGCGTTGTTTGATGCCTTATAATTTACCGTTACATGGGTGCTAATCTTATTAGCATGTCCAACCAGGTCCCTCTTCTGATCATTTATTATTATTACTATTATATTTGATTCACTGCACAGCAATACAGCACAGCAACTTCACAGCACCCTGCGATGAGACTGTCGCACACAAACAATATATCGTGCAGCCCTAATTGTGAACGTGTCTGTGTGTGTGTTTGTGCATGTACTGTATATCTGTGTGTGTGTTGGTGAGTACTGATTTATTGTGTAACCTAACACTTCCTGCCTCCTGAATTATGAATGACAGCCAAGCTCCTTTTCTTCCGCTTTGTCCGATCCCGACGTTTCTGTTCCTGCTCTTCAAGGATGGGCAACAGCTCGGCCAAAGCCAAGCGCTCCAAGCGCCCCTCGCCGGACCCTCTGAGAGTGCGTTTAAATGAGCTGGAGCAGGAAGTGCGCAGGAAAGACCAGGAGCTGGCCGCCAAAGAGCAGCTGCTCAAAATTCTTGAGGAGAAGCTCATCACGCAGGATGAGGCTCTTGCGCACCTCAGCCAGGAGCTGCGCAAAAAACAGCAGGATGACGTCAAAAACCAGAACAGGGACCAAACGAGCGCCAGTGTACTGGGGGTCTGCGTCAAGGAAACCCTCAATAAGAGGAAGGGAGCCAAAGCCGGAGTGTCTGCTGAACCTACATCCAGAACCTACGACTGTAGCCACCTGCCAAAATTCTCCTTTGACAAGGCCCGAGTACCCAAAGAGTCCAGGTGAGATGCCTCTGACAGATTGATTAGCAGAACCAGAATGGTTTACATAAGTTCTTGTGCCACACAGGAGATTTTAGCAACACTCTTTTTCCAGGCAGTACATTTAGCAAAGTCTTTGTTCCTGACATGACTTGCACAATAATCTGGTTCCTGATAGGGGATTTAAGCAAAGTTCCTCTTCCAGAGCGTAGGCTTCAGCAGAGTTTTTGTTCCTGACAGCTGACTTAAACAAAGTTCTTGTTCCTGAAAGATTAATTTACCATGGTTCTTGTTCCTGGCAAGAAACTCGAGTATGGTTCTTGACAGTAGAAATTAGCAAATTCATTGTTCCAGACAAGTTATTTTATCATTTCCTTTGCTCCAGACAGGAGACTTTAGGAAAGTTCTTGTTCTTGACCTGTGACTTTACCATAGTTCTTGTTCCTGACTGTAGAGTTTAGTATAAAGTCCGTGTTTCTGACAAATGACTCCCCAATGATCTTTTTCCTGCATGGCACTTTAGCAAAGTTTTTGTTCCAAATAGGAGACATTAGCAAAGTCCTTATTACAGACATGTTACTTAGTCGTATCACTTGTTCCAGACAGGAGACTTTTAGCAAGGTTCTTGTTCCTGGCAGAAACCTTGTTCCAGACAGTAGACTTTAACAAAGTTCTTGTCAGACCTTTGCAAAATCCTCGTTCCTAAGACGACTTCCCCAATGATCCTGTTCCAGACAGGTTACTTTATTGTGTCCCTTGTTCCTGACAGGAGACTTTTAGCAAAGTTCTTGTTCCTGGCATGAGACTAGCAGTCCTTGTTACAGAGAGTGTACATGAACAAATTCCTGTTCCAAACAGTAGCCTTTAGCAAAGTTCCTGGAAGACTTTATAGCAAAATCCTGTCCTTGTTCCTGCCGTCCAAGCGAGTGGACCACCTGCAGGTTAATGCAGGTGTCATTAGCACACAGGAAGTGACGTCATACGTGAAGTGACACCTTCTTCTCGCCACAGCTGTGATGATTTTATTAATTTTTTAAATTTGGTTTTCTTTTCAGTATCGTAGGCTGTGTCCTCATCTCTTTTCACAGCGGACGAAACATTTTTCACACTGCCGACGATATGATGAGTCATGCCGACGAGGGCCAACAATAGAAATCGCCAACTAAGTCTGCCTAATTCCTCCATGTTTGAGTGTTTGTTGAAGAAACATCCAAATCAATAGGAAGGTGTGATTGAAAATCAACAGCGTTCTTTGTGTTTGTGTGTGTGTGTGTGAGACAGTGTGAAGAAGCAGTTGGTGGATACCCTGAATAGGAACCAGTATCTGAAGCGTCTGGAGCAGCAGCAGCTCAGAGACATGGTAGAGTGCATGTACCTGTGTACCTACCAGGAGGGGGATTACGTCGTACAGCAGGGAGAACATGGCAACCACCTCTTTGTCCTGGCAGGTACCACTCTCTTCTTATTCATGACAGGTGATTTTGCTCAAAATTCTGATTCTGGACAGGTGACTTCAGTAAAGCCCCTATTCCTGACGGGTGCTTTAATGAATGCAATGGAGTCTATGAATGCACCACTTCCGCGTTTGGGGTGAGGTTTACCAATAACTTTTGGTGGCCCGACAAACACATAGTGATAACAATGACAGCATAAAAGTCCATCCAACCATCCATTTTCTGAGCCGCTTCTCCTCACTAGGGTCGTGGGCGTGCTGGAGCCTATCCCAGCTGTCATCGGGCAGGAGGCGGGGTACACCCTGAACTGGTTGCCAGCCAATCGCAGGGCACATAGAAACAAACAACCATTCGCACTCACATTCACACCTACGGGCAATTTAGAGTTGTCAATTAACCTACCATGCATGATTTTGGGATGTGGGGAAACCGGAGTGCCCGGAGAAAACCCACGCAGGCACAGGGAGAACATGCAAACTCCACACAGGCGGGGCCGGGGATTGAACCCCAGTCCTCAGAACTGTGAGGCTGACGCTCTAACCAGTCGGCCACCGTGCCACCGACAAATAACTTAAAACTGCAAATTTTTTGGGTATCCCCTCACTTACATTCTGGTCCTATAGATGTTTATCATTTACATAGCCACTTCCACCACACTTTAGTTGTACATCCGATTCCATGAATCCCTGTCCTCCTGTCCCCGTCCTATCCAGTCCTGTCCTATATTGCCTATAATTATGCCCCCAGTCCGACACCGGCTGCCCTCCAGAGATGGGTGTATAGTAGTGCATTAAAAAAAAAGGAGATGAATGTGTGTAATGCATTAAAATCTTGGGCGTCGAGGAAACAGGGAAACAGCAGCACTGATGTACTGACTGTACATACCGACACCCGCAGTCTTCCGACCCCACACCAGCCTCCCAAGAAACCCTGAATATGTGTGTGTGTGTGTGTGTGTGCCCGAGTGACTAGTGGAAAAAAATATTTACAGTGAATGGTGTGAGTGTGTGCTAAGTGAGTGATTAAGGGGCATGGCTCTTGCAGGGACAGAGGGCCGCCATACCCACTCCAGCAGTACCAACCCCGGGTGTCCACCTCATTCCATCCAGCACCCGCTACCCACCCTGGAGTGCGGGAGGTGGACCCGCCCCCAATACCAGACAGTGACAAAACCCCACAGCAGGCCCCACGGACCCTTTTTTGACTTAAACACATGTGCTCGCTAAGCGCTAACGGTTAGCTCCTCACTCCTGCGACGCTCACCAAGAAGACGACTCATCTGTCTTGCTCTTCTTGCAACTTCCTATTCTCTCAGTTGTCATGACAACCATTCTAGACTGTGCTGTAACAAAAGGTGATTGTATTACATAAAAGTGGCATTATGATGATGATGAGATATTGTAATTCAATCAGTGAATGTGTGCATGTATGCGTAATACAATACTCCTGTCCTCTTTCTTTCACACCCAGATACAGGCTTGCACACGCACTGCATACTGTAAATACAGTACATGATGATGATGATGTGTGTGATACTGTCATGTAATGTGTGATTGTGTGTGTATTTGTGTAATACAATAATCTATGATGTCTTTCTCTCACACATGCACACACACCCAGATGGAAAGTTGGACGTGTTTCAGCAGGACACGCTGCTGTCGTCAATGGCTGCATGGACGGCGTTTGGCGAGCTGGCCATCCTCTACAACTGCACGCGCACCGCTTCAGTGCGAGGTAAACTTGGCCGCAAGATTGGGTGTCACTTTGGAGGAATTGTGGGTAACGGGCTGAGATTCATTTTGAAAAACACGTTCACTCGATGATGAAATTAACTCAATTTTGGCCAATGCTAATGCTAACCTTGTGACATGCAACATCGATTCAGATCCCAATTCCAAAGTACAGTCATTTCTTGCTATATCGCGGTTCATTTATTGTGGATTCAGTCCATCCCAGATTTTTTTTAAAGGTCTGTGTAGTCCAATTACTCACCTGAACATTTTTGATTCAGTCAGCGTTTTGGGCCAATCGGTTTAAATTTGGCAGCAATGACTCACAGAAGGTAATTTGGGCTAATGATCTTAGCAGATAAAGAAACCTTACAGAGTATCCATTTAAAACACAGGCCACAAGCAGTTTTTTTTTTAAATAAATTCACAAATACCAATATTGGCCTGACAAATAAACGGAGCCCCCCTGGTGCCAAGGTATAAGAAAAATAAAATTCATTGATAATCCGTTCCCTCAATTTAGTAAACCGTACCCTCAGTTTAGTAAACTGTACCCTCAATTCAGTAATCCGTACCCTCAATTTAGTACTGTGTTTAGGAAACACGCAGGCTAATTGTAGCCAGTCCTGCTAGTACTGCTATATAATGATCAACCCCCTCGAACTACAGCAATATTGCCTTTCAGTTGAAAAAATGGGATATAGGATATATCACGACATGACAATTTATACACAGAATTGACACGAGTAAGAATATAACATACAAATAGAATTTACTTCACTTGACAGATATACGTAGGTATACGGAGCCCCAGACATTTGCTAAACTGAGGGAACGGATTACTAAACTGAGGGAACAGATTATCAATGAATTTTATTTTTCCTCATACCTTGGCACCAGGGGGGCTCCGTACGAATAGCTATTGCACACACTCATAACTAACAACTAACAATTATTTTAATAATTGATGAATAAGGTGATTATTTTTTCGATTAATGGGATAAAAAAAAAAAATCCTATCCCTTTGTTAACTTTTTTTTTTTATTGGCGGTGCAAGAAAAAAAAGTCACAAGTAGGTTGGTGTATGACAATCCCAGCGCTCTTAAAGTAATAAATTATGAATTAAAAAAACAACAACTCAATGTTGAATAGGGCTGTCACAATTGAACGTTTTTAGAATTGATTAACCAATCGATATTTTGTTGATTACTCGAGTAATTGCCAACCAACCCTTTGTTTTTTTTTAATTTAATAAAAATATATATATATATATTTATTTTTTTTAACAACTAACATGCATTTTATTTTCATTCATGAGGGTTGGACTTCTATCCTTAAACTGCACATGTTCATACTGAGTGTGTGTCGATCAACTTTAGCGCGTTAGTGATTACCATTCTTGGTAAAAAAAAAAAAAAACGCCACCTACCATTCAGCTCCCGCATACATCATGTTACATGTATATTACACATCTAATAGTGTCTTAAAAATCACTTACAGATGCTCCTTTGTCGTGTTTGGCAATGTTTTTCACTGGTCTAACAGCGCGTCCATCTGCAACAGAAGTCCGTAGGGTTTATCTGGACAGTGACCGAATGGTTCCAGGTGGTACAAACATTCCTTTAAAAATGAATAATTCTTATTGCCTCGAGGCAGAAATTTATGCGTCGCCCAATTTTTGTGGTGTTAGCTTATTTTTTTAAATTTATTTTTTCACAGCCCTAATGTTTTGGTCAAATAACTTTACAGGACACGCCAACACACAAAAACATACAGTACAAATGGATGCTGTACAATATCTGCTAAAAATATTGTTTTGTCAGAGGATGACATCAAGCTTTTTTTCATACCTGTAACATCACCACCATCTCTCTGTGTGAATCTAGTGACAAAACAATCACATTCTCACTCTTATTATGCATTCCATTTAGATCTTAGTTATAGGACATTAAATTGTTGAAAAAGTCGAACTAAAAGGTAAAAACACTTGATTTAAAAACATGCCTCTTATCCCATCCTGGTCATTTTCTGAATTCACAGAGTCACAGTCAAGTTCAGATACCCAGAAGTGGGTAGAGTAGCCAAATACTGAACTCAAGTAAGAGTACTGTTACTTTAGAATAATATGACTCAAGTCAAATTAAAAAGTACGTAGTCATCCAAATATTTACTTGAATAAGAGTAAGAAATTTCTCAATGAAAGAACTACAAGAGTATTTTTTAAGTAAATTATGATTATTATTATATTTTAATCAGAGCATGAACATCAAATACAAAAAAATAAAAATAATAATAATATATGGGAGTCGACACATACCTGCCACCATTTCAATTTCGAACTGCCCAAAAACCAACAACACGTACATTGGGCCCTAGAGGAACACTATAAGCTTTCTTCGCTTAAATGACTTCATGAAGAAGCTCTTTGCTGACCAGACTTATTGATTGTGTGTGCTTGTGCGCGTGCGACACCATAGGGTTAGGGCTAATTTTGCCATATCCACGGCCAAAACAACAATAGAAACATCTGCAACTTACCGCAAGGTGTTTTTCTCCAGTTAGAATTGGGCTGAAATATCCAAGTTTTTGGGCAGTCACCAGTTAAGAGCTGCATGATAAAGCTGTTGTTTTTTGGAGTCTGTAAAAAAAAAAAAAAACAGTCGTGCGGCTGTTCCCCAAATAATGAGTCATTTTGATTGGCTCGCGAAGGCTACGTGTCTCGTCATGTGACTGCCTTGTGTCGTCTGATTGATGAATTGGACCAGTCAAATTACATTAGTGATCCCGTTTGATTGGCGCAACCGTGGATTTAAAGTACTCTGACAAGTACAGTTTACGGAAAATGTTACTTGAGTAAATGTAACGGAGTAAATGTAGCGCGTTACTAGCCACCTCTGCACATAACTCTCCATTTATCAAACGTCGAAGGGAGTCTTTGACTTTAAACACTACAAGAATATTATTTACAACATAAATAAATAAATAAATAAAAATCATGAAAAAATAAACGGTGACACCATACTTTACCGATGAAAAACATACAGGTATAATTGTTTATTTATATACTCTGCTGTATTGGACAGACTGCATTTCAACTGATGTCCACTGGGTGGCAAACTCGACTTTGAAAAAAAACATCCTCAAGACTCAGGGGTGTCAAACTCATTTTTGTCGCAGGCCACATTGGTACGGCCTCCCTCAGAGGGCCATCATTACTGTGAACCCATATCAATGTTTCATTAGCTGACACATTGTATTATATATACACAACAAAATGATGGTTAACTAGTTGTCAAATCAGAAGTCAAGAATAATGGTTTGTTCAACTATTGCTCAGGTTATTGCAATAAGGTGTGTGGCAACAAAACAAAACCAAACAAATAATTTGAAATTTTGGGCGGCACGCTGAACAACTGGTTAGAGCGTCTGCCTCGCAGTTCTGAGGACCCGGGTTCAATCCCCGGCCCCGCCTGTGTGGAGTTTGCATGTTCTCCCCGTGCCTGCGTGGGTTTTCTCTGGGTACTCCGGTTTCCTCCCACATCCCAAAAACATGCACGGTAGGTTAATTGACAACTCTAAATTGCCTGCAGGTGTGGATGTGAGTGCGAATGGTTGTTGTATTTGTATGTGCCCTGCGATTGGCTGGCAACCAGTTCAGGGTGTACCCCGCCTCCTGCCTGTTGATAGCTGGGATAGGCTCCAGCACGCCCGCGACCCGAGTGAGGAGAAGCGGCTCAGAAAATGGATGGATGCATGGTTCACAGTATCAAAGGCTGAAGTCAGATCTAAAAGTACGAAGACAAAACAGTGACCAGAGTCAGTAGCTAAAAAGATGTCATTAAAAACTCTTAATAGCGCTGATGCGTTACTGTACAATGTTTTAAAACCAGATTGGAAAGGCTCAATTAATTAATTACTTAATTAATTCAAGTGAAGTTGAATTAATAAACTCCATAACCTGGGAATAGACAAACACAAACACTAAAGGATCAAAACTAGGGAGTGAAATAAGTGTTCCGGCTTTATCAAGGAAAAAGTGAAGAAAGTTTTCACACACAGCCGTCAAACCCTCAATTCCAACAGTCTGCGGTGCATTCAAGGCAGAGTTGATAACCTTAAACAGAACACGAGGCTGGTGGGAGTTTAACAGGACAATATGAGAAAAGTATTTTTTTCTTAGCGTCTTTCACAGTGGATTGGTAATGATGCCAGGAGTCTCTCAACATTTGAAAAACACTTGTAATTTGTCCCTTTTCCACTTTCTCTCAGCTCTTCGATAGGCCTGTCTGGAAGCACGGCTTGTTTCATTCAGCCAGCGCTCAGCCTCTGTTTTAGTTTTTTGCCTTCTAGTTTTTAATGGAGCCGCAATGTCCATAGCAGTGTAACAGGTGTCGAGGAACCGAGAGTTCAGAGCCTCAGGATCACTATACACGCTTACAGGTATGACACATTTTTGACTGAAGGCAGTCAAGAAGTAAGTAGCAGTGGAAGAGTCAATAACTCGACGAGTACGAGCGGTAGCGCGAGGCTTCAAACAGTAAAGGCGTATGATCAGTGAAAAAAAGCGTGACAGATCTCCATATTAAAAACAGACAAACCATAGGATAAAAGAAAATCAAGTGTTCGACCACGTTCATGTGTAGGCCCAATTACAGATTAAAGACTCAATGATGTTTAGAAAGTCATTCGCTACTGGGTTCATGGGGCAACACGTGAATATTACAAACACCAACAACAAGAACCCGGTCATAATTAGGCATAATATCCGCCAAGAACATAGGGAAGTCTGTTCAAAAGTCTTTGTTATATTTAGAATTTAGATTTAAACCACAGCACACTACAACGTGTGTGAATGTCCCAGTTCAAATAGACGCCGTTCAAAGCTGACGGGAGATGGCAGTGATATGTGTTTGCATTTAAAATCACTCTGAAAAACAGTCGCAATTCCTTCACCTCGGCCAGATGTCCGGGGAGAATTGAAATGGCATGACTCGCTAACGAATGACTATTACTTAAAATGCACGAGCGGTGCATAAGTAGCCATGTGGCTTCTATATCATAGATTTCATTTACTGCAGGGGTTTTATGGAACGTAACCCCTGCCATAAATGAGGGTCTACTGCACTTTGTTTCCAAAAATCTGCCAATACTAGCCGAGAGTCCGACGTAGAATGTTAAAAACACACCACTCTTACCTTTCGATCCCAAGTGACACAACTGTGGCACGTGCGTTAGTTAGCGGCTAGCTGGCTATGTAGTGGCTAGCATGAAATGCTAACAAACCAGTCACGATAGATCCAAATCGAAGTCCTTTGTTTACAAAGTGTTTCAAAACCAGTCACACAAGATTCAACACAAATGCCTCTGTTCACAAAGTGTTTCTTTCAAAAGGTGTCACACAAGAGTCCTGTGTTCACAAAACAAGTTTCTATCAAACTCCTATTTCAAAAGTGTTTATTCAAGTCACTTGTTCACAAAAAGTTTTGTTTTCCCCCCCTCTCTTCAAACCCAGTCACAGGGAAAACCCGAATCAAAATCCTATGTTCAAAATAAGTATTTATGTCAAAGCCCTTTGTTCACAGAGTTCCCCCCCCCCCCCAAAACCAGTCACGGAAGGTCCAAGTCAAAGTTAGTTATTTGCTCACAAAAAGTGTTTCATTTGAAAACAGTAATGAAGGACCCAAATTAAAATCGTTTGTTCACAAAAAATTTTTTTTTTCAAACCATTCAATGATCTAAATCAAAGTTGATAATTCACAAAAATTTTCCCTCAAAGCCTTTTATTCACAAAGTGTTTCCCCCCCCCCCCAAAAAAAACCATCATGGAAGATTCAACTCAAAATCCACGGTTCACAGAATGTGTTTTGTTAAAAAAAAACAGTCACGGAATCTCCAAATCTATTTGCTCACAAAAAGTCTTTCTTTCAAAAACAGTCATGAAGGACCAAATGAAAGTCATTTGTTCACAAAAAGTATTAATTTCAAAACCAGTCATGGAAGATCCAAATCAAAAGTTGCTGCTTTCAAAATCAGTCAAAGTCTAAATCAAAGTCCTTTCTTCACAAAACTGTTTCTGTCAAAGTGCTTTGTTCACAAAAGTATTATTATAGTTATTTGCTTGCAAAAAGTGTTTTTTTTTTTTTTAACCAAAAGAAAAAAGAATATCCAAATCCATGTCCTTTGTTCACAAAACGTTTGTGTGTTTTTGTTGTTTCCGCGGCAGCTGTGAGCCGTGTGTGTGCGTGGGCTCTGGAGCGCGAGGCGTTCCAAAACATCATGAGGAGAACGGCCGAGACGCGTCATGACCAGTACCGACACTTCCTGCGCAGGTTGGTTTTACGTGTCATGTTTACATTGTAACCAAATCTGGATCGGATCTCGATTTAATTTGGTTTTAGGAGGGTTTTGAGACAGAGTTAGGCTTTCTATCAGTGGTGTCCAAACTACGGCCATGGGCCAAATGTCGCCCACCGTCCATTTTTTTGCGGCCCGTGGCATGTGCTAAGAATCACATTGAACACGGCCCATGACAAATTTTCCCGCCCTCGATATAAATGTGTTTGTTTTCCTTTTGTGTCGCCTCCAAAGAAACTAGATAACAAGATGGTTCACTCTGTGCATCAATCTAAACACCCAGGCGCGTTAGTTCCAAAGCGTAATGTAAGGGGGGGTGGGGGGGAAATTACCTTGTCAGTCATTTCGTATCTTTGTAGCTATGGTGGAGCGGGGCTGCTGTAACTTACCGCTAGCATACACACTAGGGTTGCACGATATTTTGTTTGAGCATCGCAGGGTCTGCTGCGATGTCGGTGTTCTGGACTATACAATGAATCAACTGTAATATTAAAAAGTGACCAGCAGAGGGCACTGTTTGGACATGCTCATTGAAAGAATGTACGCTTGCTACATTTCCTATTTCGCTCTTCAGAATGAAACGAGGCAGGCACCGGGCAGCTTCGTCAGTGCGCGAGGTGCGTTCAGGGACACTGGGTGAATGGGAGTGAATGTGTTTAAAATTTGTCATCAATTATTAATTGTATCAGAATGCTTCAGTTATAACACTGTACGATCACACTATGATAATATGGAATTTATTTTGTTTTGTAATATAAGAGTAAATACATTATTTTGTTAATATAGTGAGCCAGAGCTGCGAGGAATGCAAAGTTAATGTCCTTTCACCATCGTTCCTGTAATACTGTGTTGCATCTTTTTGTTTGCACGTTAAGGACAAAAGTCCTGTTTTTGTTTTAATTCCCCTTTTTAAAATTCACCATTCAAGCTTTTCCTCATGTTTTTCAGATTGTAGGGTGAAAGCTGCAGCTGGCGACTAGTGTGGACTAAGTGGGTGGCAACAATTGGGAAATGAAATGCCAGTATTTTGAGGTTAATAGCCCGTCAGCAACATTGAAAAAAAAAAAAAGAACTATGAGCTACTTATTTTTGGACTGGTGAACGTTTCATTTTTCATTCTTTTCATTCTTCATTTCATTCTTTTCCAATATCGTGCAGCACTAATACACACACAACATAGGCACCGAGGAGCAACGCAGAAATTAAGAGTAAAAACGATGGTTACTCAGCCAAATATCAGCCCTGATGTGGGAATATTTCGCCTGTAAACCAAATTAGCAAGGCAAGCCCATCAACACGGACCAGCCAGAATGCAGAATTTGTTCGAAAGTAGTGGCAAGTGTGCCAGCACAACAAACTCGCGAGTCCACTAACGTCACCACCTGACCGAGTTTTCCCAGCTAGGAAAAAACTGCCTCTCGAGATGCAGTTTTTATCCCGAAAGTAAACACTCACTGCGGCGTTAGGTTGACTATATGTAAAAAAGCGGAACAGCCGAATCAGTGTGCGTTCACAAGTGGAGTTCAATGCATCGCAAAAGAAATGCTGCCCTTCAATATAGCTGAAAAGCCAACGTTTGACAGACAGTACGAATTGCCGGGGAGAAAATACATTCCACGAATGGCAGTTTCACAACTTTACGACAGAGTTGAATTATGACATTAAAGAAAATCAAAGATATTGCATTTTCTCCACTGCGACAGATATGTGGTCAAGCTAAGAAATGACCCCCTACTAGAGCTTGACTGTAGTCATTTTTTTGGTATATGCATACAGTATAGTACTGTATATAACTGCTGCCTCCAGCTACACAAGGTCAACATTTGGGTGGTCCTTGCTGGGAATCTGCCAAACTATAGTAGCTACATATTTGCATATGGCCTGTTAAAGTTCCCCTTCCATCAGAATCACATTTGTTTTGTACTGTTTTAGTCATATAGACCTGTACATACTGTATAAAGACAAAATATGATTACCTCACGGATTAGTTTTACTGTATTGAATACATTAAAGTTGAAGAATTTCCTTGGACTTTTCTGTATATGGGCCCCAGGGAAAAACTTTGGACTCCTCTGGCTTACAGTTTCAACAAGGTGTTCAATTAGTAATTTCCAATTACATTTACACTGTGGCCTAATCTGGATCAGATCTGGATCGAACTTGGTTTGACATTTTTTTTGTCGTGTTTCCATCAATTTGTCACTTCTTCCAGAGTTAGGTTTTAAAGACAGAGTTGGCGTTTCAAGATTACAACGTGGAGCACACTTTCGATCTAGTTATCACCCATGGGGTATCTACAAGTGTGCTTTCTGTTGTCGACTTGGGTGTCTCTGACGAGCACTGTGTGTGTTTTTTTTAAATCACCGACCGGTTTTATCCAGCTGGAGGCCTCCATACGAACTGTGTCGAAACGCTATATTACCTCTGAAGTGGCTGCAAACATCTAAGTTGTTACATGTCCCCCACCCAGTGTGATGTTATTGTTGATGATTTTAACAGCAGACTTCGGGCAAGCCTGGACCTTGTTGCCCCTCTAAAAACAAAACATACATCAACAAAAACTACAGTAAATCCTTGTGTAAAACAGACGTGGTCAAAAAGATGAAAAGAAGCTTTAGTGTGGTTGACAGGAAATTGAGAACAACTGCAATATTCTGTGAACAATTGAAACGTTATAACAACAGTGTAAACGACGCCAGAAATGCATATTTCTCCACGATCCTTTCAAACAATATCAATAACCCCAAAGTTTTATTCTCCACTGTAAAGCATTTATTTAATCGTGATTTTAATAGCCTCCCTCTAACCTCAACTGACTCTATGTGAGGATTTTGCACTCCACTTCAGAGGAAAGCTTGACACTATCATATGTAACATTTTATCCAATCGTAACATGGTTTTAAACACATCTGAGTGCCTGTCTTTAGCTGAGGAAACACTGGACAGTTTTGTCCCGACTGATGCTGAGATGCTTGATAAAGTTCTCTCCACAGTGAATGCCACCACACGTCTTTTAGACCAAATCCCAACAATTTTTAAAACATTCTTCTGGATTTTTTTTTTAGAGAAAAGCTTTTGAAGATTGCAAATTGCTCTCTTCAGACGGGAACCTTCCCTACTGCGTTCAAAACAGCAGTGGTGAGGCCCTTTCTGAAGAAGAGCAACTTTGATTTTAATGATTTGAACAGTTACCGAACCTGTATTCGACCAAAGTTAGAGGGAAAAAAAAGTCGTTTTTATTCAGCTCACTGACTTCTCAGCAAATTTGAATATTGTTGAAAAGTATCAGTCTGGTTTTAGGATGAATCAGAGCACTGAGATGGCCCTCGTAAAAAGGTTCAATGATTTTAGAGTCAGTGCTGATAACCGTAAATGAACTGTCGGTTTTACTGGATCTTAGCGCTGCCTTCGACACAGTAGACCACACTATTCTCTTGAACAGACTTAAATACCTGGTTGGCCTCGCTAGCGCTATACACAAATGGTTCTTTTCCTACCTCACCAACAGAAATTTTATGGTAAAATTTCTTCAGAAATCCATGAAATAACGTGATCTGCCACAGGGATCAATTTTGGCCCCTCAATTGGTACTGCTCCCTCTTGCCGGTGTTATCAGGAGGTATGGCGTGCACTTCCACAGCTATGCTGATGATACGCAGCTATACATCACAGTGTCTCATGATGACACCAGTCCAATTGATACTTTTCTAAACTGTATTTTAGACATCAAACCCTGGATGTCAGAGAAGTTTGTCCAGCTTAATCAGGGTAAAACTGAAGTTTTAGTCATCTAGTCATCGGCCAAATGTCAGGATACACAGCGTGAGGCGACGTTCCAGTTTTATGGCCGCCGTCTGTGGAACAGCCTGCCGGAGTACCTCAGGGCCGCAGAGAACATTCATGTTTTTAAGAAACTTTCCAAAAAAGTTTTCAAATAAATTTAGCGATTCAAGTTAGAGATTTAACTAAAGTGTTTAATTGGAAATTAAATGTTACGTTTTCATTGTGACCGAATCTGGATCAGATCTGGATTAAATTTGTTTTGACAAATGTTTTTGTATTTTTTTTCCCACCAGTGTGTCACTTCTGGCTAATCTTCCCGAAGACAAACTCAGCAAGATTGTAGACTGTCTGGAGGTGGTAAGGTTCAGCATTCACATCATCTTTGTCATATGCATGAATCCTTAACATAAACTGTAGATTTAGGGTTTCAAGACAGGGATAAAGGTTTCACACAAAGGTTAGAGTTTTAAATTAGGATTTCAAACCGGGCCGGCACGGTGTACGACTGGTTAGCAGATCTGCCTCACGGTTCTGGGAACTGGGGTTCAAATCCCGGTCCCGCCTATGTGGAGTTTGCATGCTCTCCCCGTGCCTGGGCGGGTTTTCTCCAGGCACTCCGGTTTCCTCCCACCTCCCAAAACGTCTAGACTCTAACTTGCCCGTAGGTGTGAATGTGAGTGCGAGGTTTAAAGTTAGCGGTTTGGCTTTCAAATCAGGGTTAGGGTTTCAAATGAGGGTTTCAAGATTGTGTTTGGGCTTCAAAGTAGGGTTTGAAGACAGGATTAGTCTTTCAAATTAGATTATGATTAGATTAGATTATGATTAGATTAGATTTCCAAATTCTAGTTTAAAATTTGGGTTAGGGCTTCAAAGGTGTTAGGTCACAACAACGGTTAAGGTTTCAAGTTAGGTCCTCAAATCAGCATTAGTGTTTCAAATTAGGGTGAGGGTTTCAAACAAGGGTTTCAAGCCAGGGTTAGGCTTTCAAACAATGTTTAGATTTACAAGTTATAGTTTCAAGTCTTGGTTAGGGCTTCAACGGGGTTAGGCTTCCAAACATGGGTTAATAGTTTCAAGTTAGGGTCTCAAGCCAGCCTTGTGTTTCAAGCAAGGGTTATAACGGGTGCCAGATTAGGTTTTCAAACTTGGGTTGTTATTGATGCCTTAACTTTCCCTCCCTTGTAGGAATACTACAACAAGGGCGACTACGTAATCCACGAGGGCGAGAAGGGCAGCACTTTCTACATCATCGCTCGAGGAACGGTAAGGCATCTACAGAACTACAACTGCCTGTAAAGCCCCTACCTCTACTAAAAGCAATAGCATGCTTGTCACCCCACAGGTGAAAGTGACCCAGACCACGGAGGACAGCGAGAGTCCTCAGATCATCAACACACTGCACACGGGCGACTACTTCGGAGAGAAGGCGCTCATCAGGTAGCTAGCTGTAACATGCTTATTGCTAGGTGCTAAAATGATAATGCGCTAATGCTAATGTTCGCTCTAGTGACGACGTCAGGTCCGCTAACATCGTCGCCGATGACGACGGGGTCGAGTGTCTGCTCATGGACAGACAGTGAGTGAATGCACGCAACAAGCACCGGGTTGTTCAGTGGTTTCAAATTAGGGTTTGAGATGAGAATAGGGATTCAAATTAGGGTTGTAAAACAGGGTTTAGTTTTTTAAATTTAAAGTTAGGGTTTCAAATTGGGATTTAGGTCCAGGGTTATATTTTCAAATTGGGGTTTCAAGACAGGGCTAAGGCTTTAAATTAGGGTTTGAGACAGGGTTACGATTTCAAGACAGGTTTAGGTTTTCAGGACTAGGTTTTCAAATTAAGGTTTCAAGCAAGTATTAAGGTTTCAAATAAGAGTTGGGGTTTCAAGCCAGGGTTAGAGTTTTAAATTGGGGTTTAGAGGCAGGAAGGGCTATGGTTTAAATTTGGGGTTTCAAGACAGCGTTAGGGTTTTATTAAATAGGGTTTGAGACAGGGTTAGGGTTTCAAATTAGGATTAGGGATTTTAAACATGGGTTAGGTCTTCATGTTTGGGTTAGGATTTCAAATTTTCAGGCCGGGGTTGGAGTTTTAAACAAGAGTTAGGGTTCAAAGTCTGGGGTAGGGTTTCAAGATAGGGTTTCAAATCAGTGTTTCAAATCTGGGGTTGGGTTTCAAACAAGGATTTGGATTTCAAATTGGATTATGGCTTCAAGTTTCAAAGAAGGCCTTCGATTATGTTAGAGTTTGAAGTGTTCCATTGTGTCTTGGTGCAGGACCTTCGATCAGACGGTGGGAACCTTAGCCGAGCTCCAGAAGTCCCTCCGAGGCTACGTGGCTACGCTGGACCGGGATGACCTCCAGCGACACGCCAGGTATGGCACTCGCCCGCCCGCCGCACCAGGCGTGTCGCTCAGTAACAGTTGCGACTCGCACAGGAAGTCGTCGTTGTCGCGGCCACAGAGTCCCACGCCGCCCCCCGACGTGGTCCGCCTCAGCAACTTGGCCGCCGCCTTCTCGCCGTTCAGACCGCTGGACCACATGGACATCGTCGCCACGCTCGGTGTGGGCGGATTCGCAAGAGTAGAACTGGTAAAGAAAAAAAAAGAACATTTGCAAGATTAAAGTTAGTTTTTTAATGAACTGTTTTTAGAATGTTTAACCCCCCAAAAAAAGCAATTTATTTTTTTTATTTTGGGAGAAAATATTTTTTCCAAGAAAAATGGCAAATTAAAAAAAAATGTGATATCACAAGTTCAAATTGTATTTTAGTCATGAAAATTTCGAACCAAGAAATTAGTCATATTTTCAGAAAAAAAAACAATTAAAGGTCCTGTATTTTGCCAAACCAACTTTTTTCTAGTATTTGGGATGTATTATTGTCTATATTATTGGCTCTCCTCAGTAGACGCGAAATATGAGCTAAAATCGTCCATGCATTCATGAGTTCCAGATGTTTTTCTACTGAGAGGCCTGAAATTATCCATCCATCCATTTTCTGAGCCGCTTCTCCTCACTAGGGTCGCGGGCGTGCTGGAGCCTATCCCAGCTGTCATCGGGCAGGAGGCGGGGTCCACCCTGAAGTGGTTGCCAGCCAATCGCAGGGCACATACAAACAAACAACCATTCGCACTCTCATTCACACCTACGGGGAATTAATGCATGTTTTTGGGATGTGGGAGGAAAGCGGAGTGCCCGGAGAAAACCCACGAAGGAACGGGGAGAACATGCAATCTCCACACAGGCGGGATGGATTGAACCCGGGTCCTCGGAACTGTGAGGCTGAAGCTCTAACCAGTCGGCCAAATTAAGTAATTCGAATTTCTCGAGCTTATCTATGTCGCTAGCGAAGCTCTCCGCCTTCCCTTTCCACTCCCGAACCAGCGCTGTCAACATCACGAACACGTGTCCTCTCAAAAGTGGGTCCTCTCCATGGAGGTAACCAATCAGAGGAAAGGGGGCGGTCTTAGCCATATATGGACAAAGTGGATACAAAACTGGGTCAAACAGAAGTAGCTGTCAAAGGGGCCTTTTCTGCACACGTATGACAAAACCAAGGTGTTTTTTTTTACGCTGGCGGCACGGTGGGTGATTGGTTAGAGCGTCAGCCTCGCAGTTCTGTGGACCCGGGTCCAATCCCCAGCCCCGCCTGTGTGGAGTTTACTAAGTCCCTGTTGGAATGTCACTCTACGGAGGTTTAAATAAATTGGTCGTTTTGTGAAACTTGTCATGTTTTGCCAATAAAAATTTAAGAAGAAAAAAAAAGGGATGATTTTTATTCTACAAAAGTCATTTGTAGAATATTACAAGGTTAACAAAGAAGGTCATGATCATAAAAATTAACGACAGATTCTTTTTTTTTTTAGGAGAGAAATATTTTTGGGGAAAAACTGATGTGACACGATTAAATTAATATTTTTTCACAAAAAAATCTGATATTTCTGGGGGGTGAGGTATTTTGAGGTTGGGGGGAAATTGCAAACAAAAAATGGTGTCATCATATTAAATTATTTTAAAATATAAAAATATGTTATTTGATAGGCGGCACGGTGGACGACTGGTTAGAGCGTCAGCCTCACAGTTCTGAGGACCGGGGTTCAATCCCCGGCCCCGCCTGTGTGGAGTTTGCATGTTCTCCCCGTGCCTGCGTGGGTTTTCTCCGAGCACTCCGGTTTCCTCCCACATCCCAAAAACATGCCTGGTAGGTTAATTGACAATTCTAAATTGCCCGTAGGTGTGACTGTGAGTGCGAATGGTTGTGTGCCCTCCGATTGGCTGGCAACCAGTTCAGGGTGCCTCCTGCCTGATGATAGCTGGGATAGGCTCCAGCACACCCGCGACCCAAATGAGGAGAAGCGGCTGGATGGATGGATGGATTGATGTTATTTGATATGTAAGTGGCTCCCCCCTGTGGTGACCGGCAGGTGAAGGTGAAGGGCGACGACGTGACGTTCGCGCTGAAGGTGATCAAGAAGAAGCACGTGGTGGACAACCGGCAGCAGGAGCACATCCACTCGGAGCGGCGCATTCTCGCTGAGGCGCGCTCACCCTTCATCGTCCGGTTGGTGCCGCCATCTTCCTGCCTGGCTGTGCCGGGACATCTGAGATCCAGCTTTACCTTTCATCTTCCCAATAGTTCTGCTAAACTGATAAGAAAAGTACTGGAAAAACACACACAGACGGACAATTTGTCCTTTGATTGACTTCGAATCTGTCGAGAAATGACAATACAGTGGTGCCTTGAGATATGAGTTTAATTCGTTCTGTGACCTTGTAATTCAGAACATTCGTATCTTAAATCATCTATCCACAATCCTTTTCAGTTTCCCCAAAAAACAACAACAAATGTTTGTAACGTGTTTTTAATAAGAACAATAGGTGGGTAGGTGTAATGACATAATTAAATGGAATGTTAACAGTTTTTGCCACATTTTTTTTATTGCTTCAGTTCAATGGACATTGTCCTGCTCCTTCTCTCATGCATTCCTTAGCCAACTGGTGGCAGTATAATATAAACATTGGGATATCCATAGAGACGGTCAAAAGTCCTCAGTCAGTCGCAGAGATATCAGTTTTTTCATCATAAAGGAGAAAGAAAATACGCCCGTGAGTTGGTTATGTTATCTGTCGACGTGTTGCTCAACTGTTTTGTGTTCAAATATCTGTCGCTTAAAGGGTTATAACGCCGCAACATCGATGCTAGTTTTGTTAGGCTGTCTGTAGCGTTTTATATTGTGTGTCAGCATTAAGATATGAGAGCATAGTAAGGCAAATTTATGAGGTTTGCCCACCTGCTACTTGTTGTGAAGTGAGTAGACTTATCCATCTATTTTCTGAGCCGCTTCTCCTCACTAGGGTCGCGGACGTGCTGGAGGCAATCCCAGCTGTCATCGGGCAGGAGGCGGGGTACACCCTCAACTGGTTGCCAGCCAATCGCAGGGCACATAGAAACAAACAACCATTCGCACTCACAGTCATGCCTATGGGCAATTTAGAGTCTCCAATGAATGCATGTTTTTGGGATGTGGGAGGAAAAGAGGAGTACCCGGAGAAAACCCACACAGGTACGGGGAGAACATGCAAACTCCACACAGGCTGGGCCGGTGATTGAACCCGGGTCCTCAGAACTGTGAGGCTGACGCTCTAACCAGTCGCCCACCGTGCCACCTGAGTTGACTGAACTCAAGTTTATTTGTTTATCCCTTAATCACATCACAGGCTCACAGTTGGAAATAATTGATGACATCCCCCAATTTAAATCCTCCAGTTGGGCAAGGAAAAACTCAAAACCCCATTTGGAGAAAAAAGAAACCTTGAGAAGGGACTGCAGATGGGGGACGATCTCCCTTCCGGGATGGCCTGGCTGCAGTGGAGGTCATTTATCACATAGTCTGGCGCTGTACAATGTTCATTAAGATGACATAAGAGTCCATTAAAAGAGAAAAGGCAACGCAGGGTAGACTCCTTCGGTGGTTTAGCCTCAGGACCTAGCCCGGTCGGTCAGAGCAGAGTCCTCCATGGCAACGAATCCAGGGGGAGTGGTCCACCTCAGATCTTGTCCCAGTTGGTCGGTGCAGAACCCAAACAGAAACAGCCTCAGATTCGGTTAACGTCACCTAGCCCTCTCTCTGAGCAGGAGACGAGGGGGGAGGAGATAGGACAAGCGACAGTAAAACCGGCCTAAATGTAATTTAACTAAATGTCAAAGAGTAGAAATAACTCTCAAGTCGAGATTGAAACACTTCTACTGAGGTAGCAGCTCTCATATCTGCGGGTAGGACATTCCAGAGTACTGGAGCCTCAATACAAAATGTTCAAGAGCCTGCAGATTTCTTTTTGTCTCTTGGAGTCACCAAAAGATCAGCGTTTTAAGAGCGTAGGTTTCGGGACGGATCATACGGTACATTTAAGTCAGCGAGCTAAGAGGGAGCTAACCCCTGTCGTATTTTATGAGTAAGTAAGAGGACCTTAAAATCACATCTCAAGTAGACCGGCAGCCAATGCAAGTTGGCCAGAAAGAGGGTAGTATGATCAAACTTTCTCATCCTCATCAAAAGTTTTGTGCTAACTGCAGGCTTTTAATACTAGACATAGGAAGACCAGAAAGCAGCACGTTACAATAGTTGAAGAGAGCCTTAAACAAATGCGTAAACTATGATCTCTGCCTCACTAGCAGATAGGATGGGCCGTATCTTAGCGATTCAGTGCCATCATACGGCGCTCAAAGCAAACAATCGGCCAAAGAACGACTTGTATCACAAATAAGTCGCGTCACTTGTATCTCAAGGCACCACTGTACTATTACGGGCCGTTTAAAAAAAATTAGCCTACACCAATCAAAGACACTGTGTCTTTGGTGTCTTTAACATTTTGCGTCATTTAGCAAGCTGACGGAATTTCACTCTGCGCTTCCTCCGCTGTAGACTGTTCCGAACATTCCGAGACGACAAATATGTCTACATGCTGCTGGAGGCTTGTCTTGGAGGAGAAGTCTGGAGTCTTCTTAGAGACAGGTGAGTTTGGAGATGGTTCTATTTTAGAGGGTGGAGGGTGCTTTGCTCCACTCTGTCGGTTCCGGCGTTTTCCATAGGGGGAGTTTCAACGAGACCACTGCCAAGTTCTGCGTAGGCTGCGTCACCGAGGCGTTCGAGTACCTGCACCGCAAAGGAATCCTCTATCGAGACCTCAAGCCGGAGAACCTCATGCTGGACTCTGAGGGTTACGTCAAACTGGTGAGTGGACCAGACAGATTTTATCCAAGAGGAGACTGTGGGCAAATTTGAGATGGTGGAATAGTGTTCACAGCTAAGGCAAAGCCACAGAAGAAGTTAACATTAGCATGTGTTTCCACAATCATAAATCTGCCTGATCAATGAGTGACCATCAAAGGTTAGAGACAAATTGTTATCCAAGAGGAAACTGAGGGCAAAGTGCAGCCAAGTGGAGACTCTGGAGACACTGGCTAATGTTCCAATGACCAACGCTCCTTCCCTAGGTGGATTTTGGCTTCGCTAAGAGGCTCCGCGGGGGCCAGAAGACGTGGACCTTCTGTGGGACCCCCGAGTACGTGGCGCCGGAGATCATCCTCAACAAGGGCCATAATCTCAGCGTGGATTTTTGGTCCCTGGGCATCCTGGTGTTTGAGCTTCTGACTGGCAGGTGAATGCCTAAAAAAAAATATCCCTTGATGCAAATAAAAACTGACTTGGTGTGCTCGGTGGCGACCAGTCCCCCTTTCACAGGAAGCGACCAAATGGCCACGTACACGATCATCTTGAAGGGCGTGGACAAGATGGATTTCCCCAAGAAGATCGGCAAGCGGCCCGAGGACCTCATACGGAAGCTGTGCAGGTCCATTTATTGTGCAGATTTTTCTTTGGGCGCTTTGGAAATCAGGAAATTTCACTCATCTACAAGGATTTTTAACAAGCCTCTTTGTTGTTGTTTTGTCAATCTTCTTCAGGGGAAATCCATCCGAGCGACTGGGAAACATGAAAGGGGGGATAGGCGACATCAAGAAGCACAGGTCACATGGATTTCTTTTTTGGTTTTTTAGAATTAAGAGTAACATCACGCATTTTTTGAGAAAAAAGTGACAAAAAGTAGTGAGTGCTATAACAAAATTAAAGTTGTATATATATTTTTTAGAAAAAGTAATATAATGTATAAAAAAAAGTAAAATGAATGGATTCAAATTGTTTTTTAAAGAAAAAAGTAATGTCACATTTCTTAGGGAAAAGGGTGAGAGGAAAATAGTAATAGTAAGAGATTAAAGTTGTATTGTTTTGAGAAAGAAAAGGGGCTGGGGTTACTAGAAAAAAAATAGTTTGAAGAAAAAGAAAAACATCACAAAATTATTGTTTGGGGGGGGATTTATTTTTTTCTAATTTAAAAAAACTCATCAAGTCATGGGAATAAAGTTTTGGTTTTTTGCGAAAAATAGTAATATTATGAGATAAAGTGATTAAAACAGCAATATTTCAAGATTAAAGTTGTAGTTTTTGAGGTAAAAAGTAATTTCACCTAATTTTTGAGTAAGAAACTGTTGACTCAGGACAGAAGTGAATATTAGCCAGTAACAGTATGGTTTCATGCCTAGAAAGAGTACCACAGACGCATTATTTGCCTTGAGGGTAGTATGGATGGAAAAGTACAGAGAAGTTCAGAAGGAGCTATCTTGTATCTTTGTAGCTTTCTAGAGAAAGCCTATGACAGAGGACCCCAGAGGGGAACTGTGGTACTGCATGCGGAAGTCTGGAGTGGCAGAGAAGTATGTCAGAATAATACAGGACACGTACGAGGGCAGCAGAACAGTGGTGAGGTGTTTTGTAGGTGTGACAGAGGAGTCAGAGGTGGAGGTGGGACTGCATCAGGGATCAGCCCTGAGCCCCTTCCTTTTTGCAGTGGTGATGGATAGGCTGACAGATGAGGTTAGACTGGAATCCCCGTGGACCATGATGTTCGCAGATGATCTGCAGTGAAAGCAGGGAGCAGGTGGAGGAACAGTTAGAAAGATGGAGGCATGCATTGGAAAGGACTGAAGATTAGCCTAAGTATGACAGAATATATGTGCATGAACTGAGAGGGATGGGGGGGGGGGGGGGGAAGAGTGATGCTACAGGGAGGAGAGGTAGCGAGGGTGGAGGACATTAAATACGTGGGGTCAACAATTCAGAGCAATGGTGAGTGTGGTCAGGAAGTGAAGAAATGGGTCCAAGCAGGTTGGAACGGGTGGAGGAAGGTGTCAAGTGCGTTGTGTGAAAGAAGAGTCTCTGCTAGGATGAAAGGCAAAGGCCAGCCATGATGTATGGATTAGAGACAGTGGCACTGAAGAGACAACAGGAAGCAAGAGCTGGAGGTGGCGGAGATGAAGATGCTTGAGGTTCGCTTTCGGAGTGACCAGGATTAGAAATGAGCACATCAGAGGGACAGCCAAGGTTCGATGTTTTGGAGACAAAGTTAGAGAGAGTCGACTTAGATGGTTTGGTCACGGCCAGAGGAGAAATAGTGAGTATATTGGTAGAAGGATGATGAGGATGGAGCTGCCAGGCAAGAGAGCTAGAGGAAGACCAAAGAGAAGGTTGATGGATGTCGTGAGTGAAGACATGAGGGCAGTTGATGTTGGAGAGGAGGATGCAGGAGATAGGCTCACATGGAAAAGGATGATGCACTGTGGCAACCCTTAACATGACAAGCCCAAAGTAAAAGAAGAAAGTATTTAAAAAAAAAGGAGGGTGGGGGTGGAATATCATAAAATTAATCACCATTTTTTAGAGAAAAGTCAATCTCCAAATATTAAAGTAATATTTTTTTCTGAAAAAATTATTTCTTTTGAAAAGTCTCATACATTACAATTAAAGTTGTATTCCCCCCTCCCTAAAAAAAGCATCAGATTTTTAAAAAGGGTAATTTTATCATTATTATGAAGGTTTATTTGTTCAATGAAAATTATCATCAAATTTAAAGTCACATTAAAAAAGATACAAAAAAAAAAAAAGACACATTATTCGTAATTTTTCAAGAAAAAAAGTTTCGTTTTTTCCCCCAAAAAGGTGTATGTAGTAAAATGTTTTCATATTTTGTTTGAGAAAAAATTCTTAATTTTACGAGATTGAATTTTTTTTTTTTTTTTTGAGAAAAAAAGTATTTTGACATATACGCACACATCCATCCACTTTCTGAGCCGCTTCTCCTCACTAGGGTCGCGGGCGTGCTGGAGCCTATCCCAGCTGTCATCGGGCAGGAGGCGGGGTACACCCTGACCTGGTTGCCAGCCAATCGCAGATATATATATATATATATATATATATATATATATATATATATCCTTTTTCCTTATTTTTTGAGGAAATACAACTTAAACAACTTTCTTCTTATTATTATTAATGATGGCATATGTACAGGTGGTTTAACGGCTTCAACTGGGTGGGGCTAAAGGCTCAGACCTTGACGTCGCCCCTCAAGACACACGTAAGTTTGCCATCTTTTATCTGTACTTAAAGCTAAAATCCACAACTTTTGTTTTGTTTTGTTCCCAAAAAAATATTTTCGCCCAAGCCAGTACTCGAGGAGATGACAAAATGCTGATTACGCATGTCAGCTCCTCTAACATCTTGCTGGGTTCTTTAATCGTTTATTTTTTTTATAATTAGTGAATGCCCGATTCATTTCCCTTGCTGCCCATGTTAGGGTGCACCGAAAATGACGTTGCAGGAAATGACAGGACGCAAATGAAGCCTTTTGCCGAGCAATGGGTGGAGCGTAGTTGTAAAACGCTCACTAAAAATATGATTTTGTGTTTCTATAGCATAAAATAGTCATAGACTAATGACTGCTTCAACAAAAACAATCATAAAAATGGCCACAAATGAACATTGACCTCTTTTCGAGGAGCCGTTGACTGCCAGCAATGGTGTGGGTGGTCACGGCCCAGCACTCCTCTCATCTAGTAGCTCGTGTTGTTAGCCCCACGTTGGCGTCTTGGCCTAATGCGAATCAGATCCCTGAGGCTCGCTTTGATGTCGGGTGCTCTGGCCCCAGGAATACACATAACAGTGACTGTGTTTTTAAGCATGATGTCACTCGTAATGGAGTCACGTGACTAACGCGCAGGAGCCAGTAGACTGATGAGGAATGGGACTAGCTAAAAAGTGAATCTGTTATGCGTCTGAACAGGCTTGCTGCAGTCAGCTATCTGCTTGGGCCTAATAGGGGGGCTACAACTTACACTATCAGGTGTGCCCGTCACATCTCCAGTTAACAAACTACTCTGCTCTTGTTGGCAGACACGTCCCTCTAGCAAGGAAAGTCTCTCAAGGAGAAGGGTGCAAGTACTGTAGTGCACAAGTCCACAACGGTCGGAGTTTTGGAGGCGAAGTCTGTGGGACAGTTGAAGAGCCTCGTCGGTGTCCGGCGACTCTGCGCTCAAAAATTCAAAGTAGTCTCAAAAAGTAAAAACAAAGGTAAAGTAAAATGTAAAAATGTAAGTAGACGAGGGTAAAGCGTGACGAGTTCTCTCGGATCCACAGAGCGTCACGTGACTGGAGTGCTTTTTGTTTCTCTGTTTGCATAGATTGTAAGTTATCCAAGTCATGGTAATCGGCAAAGGTTGAATCGAGGCAACTAGGCTGTACTAGTTTTTTTTTTTTTTTTCTTCTTGTTACGAAAATGTTAAAAAATGATTTAGTTACTACGCTAACGATAACTTGTAGTACCACGATAACAATGCTAACTTCATCCGCCCTTCAATGGCGTTCCCTATAATGAGTTAGCATTAAGCTCGCAGACTTTAACGCAAAGTTCGGTGGTTTGGTTATATACTCACCCTGTAATTCTTTGTTTTACGTTTAGTTTGACAGTAAACTGTTCACTCTCTGCTAAAGTGCTGCTCGTTGCGAAGTTGGCTGCCATCAACTAGCGCTCGTAACGCAAATGTTGCTCTTATCTCAAGAAAGAAAATCGCCTGAGCAAAAGCTGACCTTGTGTTTTTTCTTTCAGGTGTCGGGCCCTCTGGACCACAGCCACTTCGACGTTTATCCTCCGGATGATAAGATTCCTCCCGACGAGCTCTCAGGATGGGATGCCGACTTCTGAGCCGAATTGTTTGTTGTCCTGTTCAACTGTCAGGCAGAAGCATCTTTCTAATTTGTTAACTTTGTGTAACTACATTGTATTCTTAATTTATGCTCTTCTGGCTAAACCATAAAAACGTCCTGTTTTGTAAATATTGCTGTACATTTGAATAAATGTTTTTATGTGAGGTAAACTTCATAGTTTTATTTATTTGACGTTTAATATGATAACTGCACTTTTGGCCGTAAGTATTTTTGGGCCGTAAGTATTTTTGTCATAATATTACGAGATTCAAGTTGTGTTTTTTTTCCCAAGAATTTAGTTTCATATAATTTTTTGGGGGTCAAAATGTCATATAGTAATAGTTTTCAAGAAAGAAAAGGTGTAATAATATGAAATGAACTTTTTTCCTTGATAAAATAAAACTTTACTCTCACCCAAAAAACTACTTTTATCAGATTGTTTGATTGACCACCCACCAAAAATTTCTTTTTTTTTCAGAAAATTTTTCTTTCTTCCGAAAAGATTTCTTGCCCTAAGAAATATGACTTTATCAATGTATTTTTTAAAAATAATAATAATTATTATAATAAAATATTTTTTTCCCCCTCTTATATTATATTTATCCATTCGCTGTATCGCTAGTACCGAGAAATGTTGCGGGCGTGCTGGAGCCTATCCCAGCTGTCATTGGGCAGGAGGCGGGGTACACCCTGAACTGGTTGCCAGCCAATCGCAGGGCACATGCAAACATACAACCATTCGCACTCACATTCACACTTATGGGCAATTTAGAGTTGTTAATCAGGCAATTTAGAGTTGTCAATCAACCTACCATGCATGTTTTTGGGATATGGGAGGAAACTGGAGTTCCCGGAGAAAACCCACTCAGGCGCGGGGAGAACATGCAAACTCCACACAGGCGATTCAACCCCGGTCCTCAGAACTGTAAGGCAGACGCTCTAACCAGTCGCCCACCGTGCTGCCCCCATTTTTTTTTTCAGAAAATATTTTTCTCCATGAGCAATACACCTTTGGGTGGCACGGTGAAAAACTGCCTCACAGTTCTGAGGTCCCGGGTTCAAATCCAGCCTTACCTGTGTGGAGTTTGCATGTTCTCTCCATGCAGGTTTCTTCCGGGTACTCCGGTTTGTTCCCCCAGTCCAAAAACATGCGTGGTAGGTTAATCAAACTCTTAAGTTTTCCATAGGTGTGAATATGAATGCAAAGGGTTGTTTATTTATGTGCCCTGCTATTGGCTGGTGACCAGTTCAGGGTGTACTCAGCCTCTTGTCCAAAGTCAGCTGTGATAGGCTCCAGCGGTACGGAAAATGGATGGAAATACGACTTCATGTAAAAAAAAATAAAACAAAAACACTGTTTTCAGAAACAATTTTTTTTTTCTTTAGAAAATTAATTTTTTTCAGTAAAAAAAACAAACACTTTTTCCATAGATATTACTTTTCCCTAAAAAACAAATTTCTTATTTTTACTTTTGACTTTGCTACGTTTATGTTTTATTCCTACTTTTTACTACTTTATACAATTAGTCATAGATTTTTTATATTATATTCACCCTTTTAGTGTCATTCATGCACACCTATTGTGTATAAAATGTAAATATTGTAAATGTATTTGCTTTGTTGTATTGATGACACAAAAACAAATTACATAAATGATATTTTGTTGTTTTTTTTGTAAATCTGTAGGCATAAACCCAAACCATGATCTCAAAAATTGTTGAATTTTGCATACTTTTATTCATTTCTTTGAATGCTTTGTGAGTTGGCGGCGTTGCCAGTGTCGAGGGGTCAGGGGTCAAATGTCCGTCACATGTGAAGACCCCGCCCCTCTTTCCCAGGCTCCGCCCCCTTCACCAGATAGACAAAAATAAATAAAGACATTTCCATATACAAATATACTTCACCAAGCTTATTGTACAAGCATATTCTTTTTTTCAAGCTAACATTCACACAAAAGACAACACATGGCCCACAGTGTTTCTATGGCATGCATTGCTAACAAAAAGTACAAAATATATAAAAGTTGCAACAAAAGAAAAACATCTATTAACCCAAAATACAGCAAATATCTCTGAAATATCAAAAAGTTTTGAAATACTGTATATATATATTTTTTTTAAAGAATAAATTCCACAATAACAGCTTTTTATTACAAATGGATTCCCAAGATTTGGAAAGAAAAGGCACTTGTCAACAAACAGTCGTCAGCATACAGTCAGCTGCAATATATACACAAAAATGTACAATATAAAGCGTACGGGAAGTATCTGGTCTGCATAAATAGATGTTTTGCTGCTGTGGTCTCAACAGTTAGAAAAACAACCTGAGGATATGTATTGTTTTGTTTAAAAAAAAAAAAATTGCCTTTTTTAAGGGAGAGAGGGGATGCACCAACAGGATGTTGAAGGGGGTGCGTGGCCTCAAAGGTTTTTGGGGAAGAAGCTGAGAATGAGAGGCACACCACCACTTGCCTGCTTAAACCTTTTGTAGTAACTTTTTAGGGCTAGTGGAGGCGTGCTAACTGGGGGTGCATGGATTCAAAAGATTGATAAAGGTGATACGAAGAGGAACACAGTTTAGCTTTTGGAACTGATACAGTTGTACAGTAAAACTGAATGAATTGGTCATGGGATCGCCAAATGGGGCGGCATGGTGAACGACTGGTTAGCACGTCTGCCTCACAGTTCTGAGGACCGGGGTTTAAATCCCGGCCTCGCCTGTGTGGAGCTTTCTCCGGGCACTCTGGTTTCCTCCCACATCCCAAAAACATGCATGGTAGGTTGATTGAAGACTCTAAATTGCCCGTAGGTGTGAATGGGAGTGCGAATGGTTGGTTGTTTCTATGTGCCCTGCGATTGGCTGTCGACCGGTTCGGGATGTACCCCGCCTCCCGCCCGAAGATAGCTGGGATAGGCTCCAGCACGCCCGCGACCCGCGTGAGGAGAAGCGGCTCAGAAAATGGATGGATGGACTTAGCTGATATGGTTAGGTGGACCCCCTTAGAAACATCACTCGGGCTTGGCTTTAGAATCCATAATGTTATACTACGAAGTTATGTTATGATGATATTATGATATTATGATGAAATACAGACTTACAGAGGGGTAACTTTGGTATGCGCACCCCAGGGTGTACGTATGGAACAAGCGTCTTTTTAATCCCATTCAATCATGTTTACATGATGAAATATGATGCCTTTAAATGATCTTTGTCTTGATTTTTGTGGTGCTCCGCAGGGAGGGCGCATTTTAGAGGGGTGTGCCAACTCTGTCCAGATGTGCAAGGCGGTGTCTGGTTGAAAAAGTTCACGGATGGAAGGGGGTGCGTGGCTTCTCAAGTTCGGTAGGGAAGGAGGTGCGTGGCTTCAAAAGTTTGGACAAAGACTAGCATGGCTGATGAGAAGAGGTGTAGCCCGTCAAATAGAATGGGTCCAAATTGAAGCACTGTGAAAATTTGCCCTAAAAAGGCATTTATCCTTCAGTGTTCCTCCTCCATGTGAGCATCTTCCTCGAGGACCACCACTACTTCCTGCTGTCGCACCCCCATCACCTGTAACCACATTGCGCACTCCCTTAGAGTGCCCTGTCAGTCAGGTCCGGCGTCAATGTGAGCAATTTTAAAAATAAGAAGAGGAACGCATCTTTTCTGGACTTGCTTCCATGGCGACGAGAGTCAGCAGGCGGTGGGGATAAAAGAGGGGTGCGCCAAGGGAACTATCGGCACGCGCAGGAATCCACCGTCATGTTGGGGTACACCTTGAGAACCACGTTTTTGTCCTCATCGAAGAAGAGGATGCTGAGGGACGACATCTTCTCCGGGACGCAGCACGGCTCCGGGATGCCGGGCACCACACCCACCGCCCGCACAATGCTCTGGATGGTGGCGTGGTTCGATGGCTTCAGCGCCTGAAAGCATAACGCACCCCCCCCCCCCAAAAAAAGTCAGCCACAAAACACTGGTTTAAGACGTTTGTAACAAATTGATTCCTCAATGTTTTCACGATAAGACCTCTGAAAATAATTTAAAGTAGTTTAATAGTCGTCCTAGTTTCCTGTACAAAACTTCACTTTTAACTCAAATTGAGGTGCATGCGGGTGTGAGTGAGGGTGCTAGGACTGAGAAAAGTAATAGCACATTTGTCATGCAACCATTTCGCATTTTGTTCTTGACTGCGTTGCAATCTGCTAAAAAAAACGGGGACATTATTACAAACAATTTATAAACGTTTAGTTTTTTTTTTTTCTTTTTTCTTGCCTCTCAGTATTACCACTCTTAAAATCAAGTGTTGGACAACTTGGTGGAATGCTACGAGTGGATCTCTGTGCGTCTTTTCTCGCAGAGCAATGAGCTTTAAAGGAGGCGTGTCCTCTTTTAAAACAGCAACCCCTGCAGGTGAGGAGGAGCGCGATGCCCCGGGCCGCTCCTGGCAATAATTAGCATGCACTACAAAGGCCGGGAATGCCAAGTGGGAGTGAATTAAGTGGTGCGCATTCCGGCCACGTTTAGAAAGTTTGCCGTCTTATTAGATCGGAAGCAAGTTTTATTATTATTATTTTTTGTGTATATTAAATAGAAACATGACATGAGGGCTTCAAGGACCTTTTAACTAAGTTGATAGAATCTTTGCTGTTTGCAAAATGTGGGCTACATTATCTATAGGAGGAAAAGTGGTTGTTGGCATGATGCTGCATGCTACTGGATCAGTGGCCACATCAACCATGCTGCTCTGCTCAACAGTGAGAAAATAAATTATACTTACCGACCAAACTACCTCACGTTACCCACTTCAATACCTATTTACCTACTTAACGGCAGGCCAACCCACCTATCTACCAAGCTACCCACCTACCTACCAGCCTATCAAATGCATCTCACCCACTATTATGTGACGTTAGTAATGCTAACATGTAGCCACCTAGCATTGTGATGCAAGGTAAAGAAAGGAATCTCCTGAATTTTACTCTTACATTTGCATTAAGAAGGGTTGGTGGAATTTTTGACTTACCTACGCAGCACCAACCAAACCACTTAACTAACCACCTACCTACCTACCTACCGAGCTGTCTACCCAAATTGAAAGCCATCTACTAATTGGGACATCGCTATTGTCAAGAAGAACTCTAGGGTTTGCAGTTTTTCTCATTGCAATGTGTTGGTAGGTGGAGGAGGGTCAGTCAGCAACTGAAATTTGTTGGCAATTGTCCATTCCCGTCTTGTTTAGCCACATCTCTCGGTGCATGGCACATCTTAAAATCAGAAATCGTTGGTAAACTGTCCAGTAAATCTAATCTAGACACCGAATCTAATCTCGACACTAAATCGGAGAACGACGACGATACCAACTAGGGGGACTGGCAGAACGTCTCACCTTGGCATTGGGAATTAGGAGGACCGAGAGCAGTAGTCATGGTAGTACCTAACTACCTACCCAGCTACTCATGCTCATACCTACCCATCTTCTTAACGAGGGTGAGTGCAATATAAGGACCTACCTAGACACCTACCACAACCTTTGGCCCTATGTAGACACCTACCTCCCTACCTACCTACTGTCATCCATGAAGTTTACATGTATTTGTACCAGTGTGTAGTCGTTCAGTTGCATTTTAGGTGCATTAATAAAAGATTTACACACTAAATTGGAGATAGGGAGGGTAAATCCAGACAGGTCTGGAGGAAGACTGGCAGAAAGTCTCACCTTGGGCATGGGGAACTGGCAGGATCCGGAGCAGTAGTAGGCGTCAAAAGACTTTGGCGAAATAATCCACTCGCTCCAGCCGATGTCAGCAAAGTCTACTTTGAGATAGCGGCGTGCGCAGTTCCGGGGCTCATTCCACTGCTTCTTCCGGGCCTTCTTGATAGTGTGCTCATCAAACTGTAGCAGGGGCATCTTGTGCCTTGGGTTCTTGCGGCTCTTTTTGCGCAACGGCCGCCGGGTCTGCTTGCTCTGGAAGGGCTCATAGGGACTGGACTCATCCCAACCGGTTGTCTCATAGGGGTACTCAGGTCCAGGGAGTTCGTTGTTCTGCAGGGGGAGCAGGACGTTGATGGCACGCTTGGGCCTGGAAGAGCTCCTCTGCGGTTCCGTCGCGTTCCGCCCACGTTGCCCTACCTTGGGGTCCCCCACCGAGGGATTCCTCCTGAGGGTGGCCACCACGCTCTCGGGCTCAGAGATGGCCGAGTCATTGGCGTACACCAGGATGTAAGGGGAGCGGTCAGCCAGGAGCTCCTTCCAGGGCCGGGGTCCCCGCGAGGCCACCTCGATGCCGATGAGGAGCTGGTGATGTGCCTTGGCCTGGTTGACCACCCTGGTGATGTCCTTCCACTGCCAGGAGATGAAGTCCTGGTTGTGTGTGGACACATTGATGCGGAACTGGCCTAGAGTCCTCATCTGGTCAGCCTCAGGGGCAAAGCTCCAGATGACGGCGTGGATGTGGATGTGGCTGTGCCTGCGTGGGCCGTGGAAGACGCAGCCTTGGGGTCTGGAGCAGGACCAGCTGCCATTGTGGAGGTCCCCGATATAGTAGTGCAGTGTGGCAGAAAGGACATCTTCGGACTTAGTGAGCGACGTGAGGTTGAAGATCTGAAGCCGCTTCTTGTTGATCACCCCTGAAAGTACAAACACGCGGATAAGAGACAACAGCCAGGATCGAGGGACAAACTTAAAAGCTAAATTTTCAGGTTAGCCTTCCAGTAGATAGCTACTCAAAAGTGTTGCACACCTGCAAGACGGCCTACCTCCCTGTCGACCAACCAACCAAGCGACCAACCGACCTACATAACCGACCAACCAAAGAATCAAACTCCTATATAGACCTTTCTACCTAGATAGCTACCAATTAATGACCCTACCAACCCATCTACTGACTCATATACCTACAAACCCCAATTCCAATGAAGTTGCACGTTATGTAAAATGTAAATAAAACTGAATACAATGATTTACAAATATTTTTCAACCTATATTCAAATGAATACACTACAAAAACAATATATGCAATGTTCAAACTGATGAACATTTTTTTTTTTTTTTTTGCAAATATTCTCTCATTTTGAATTTGATGCCCGCAACACCTTTTCAAAAAGCTGGGATAGGGACAACAAAAGACTGGGAAAGTTAAAGAATGCTAAAAAAAACAAAAAACACCTGTTTGGAACATTCCACAGGTGAACAGATTCACTGGAAACAGCTGACTGTTATGATTGGGTATAAAAGGACCATCCCAGAAAGGCGCAGTTGAAACATTAACACAGTTTGTCGCTACATTTACAAATGCAAGGTAAAAAAAGCGAAAGCCATATATATCAACAACACCCAGAAATGGATATGGGCCCGAGCTCATCTGAGATGGACTGATGCGAAGTGGAAAAGTGTGCTGTGGTGTGACTAGTCCACATTTAAATTTTTTGGGGGAAATCATGGACATCGTGTCCTCTGGGCCAAAGAGGAAAAGGACCATCCGGATTGTTATCAGCGCAAAGTTCAAAAGCCAGCGTCTGCAATGGTTTGGGGGTGTGTTACTGCCCATGGCATGGGTAACTTACACATCTGTGAAGGCACCATTACTGCTGAAAGGTACATTACAGGTTTTGGAGCAACATATGCTGCCATCCAAGCAACGTCTTTTTCATGGACGCCCCTGCTTATTTCAGCAAGACAATGCCAAGCCAGACTCTGCATGTGTTAGAAAGGTGTGACTTTCTATTAAAAGAGTGTGACTACGAGACTACCTGCCTTCCATTGAAAATCTGCGGCGCATTATGAAGCGCTAATTATGACAACTGAGACCCCGGACTGTTGAACAACTGAAAATGTACATTATGCAAGATTGGGAAAGAATTCCACCTACAAAGCCTCATATCCCAAATGCTTATTGAGTGTTGTTAAAAGGTGATGTAACAGAGTGAACATGCCCGTCCCAGTTTTTATTGGAATGTGCTCAAATTCAAAATGAGTAAATATTTGCAAAACACCCCAAAGTGGATCAGGTTGAACATTAAATATATTTGTCTTTGTAGTGTATTCAATCGAATATAGGTTGAAAAGGAATTTGCAAATTATTGTATTCTGGTTTTATTACTGTTTTACACAATGTCACAACTTCATTGGAATTGGGATTTGTACCTTCCTTCCTACCAATCTACAATTGCATTTAACAAAGGTTAGTGCGACTTATGGACTTACCTAATCACCTACTACCTACCTACCTACCTACCTACAAACCTACCTACTCATTCACCTACCTACCTACCTACCTGCCTACCTAGCTACCTGTCTACCTATCTACTTACCTACCTAGTACCTACCTCCCTACAGTAGCATTTAGTGACCTACCTACCATCCTATCTACCTACAGTAGCATTTAATGAAGGTTACTGTGACTTTTGGACTGACCTAAACACCTACCTACCTACCAACTTAACAAACAAAAATGCAATTACAATTATTATCAAAATTATACAATTATTATCAAAATTATTAAAGACAATTTTCAATAATTGGAGGTGTCCCTAATGAAGTGACCTGTGAAGCATGTCTCGTTCCAATCAACAGGGGGTAGCAAAAGACAACAAAACCAAAGCATAGCGACCCTTCACGCTTTAACTGACTGACTTTCATCGTTTTAACAAAACATGAAATTGTTAGACCATATAGCAAAGTAATAATAATAATACCACCATTTAAGTCAATTGTAAGCTACAAAACAGGAATTATAACAGTTTTGCAGGAGATATAACATGATGCGTATTTGATGTGACATTTAAAAAATTGTCCTAAAAATGAGAGGAAAAGAGAATTTCAGCATGCTTTGCTGGCTGAAGATGAAGTTGTAGTGAAGGCAAAATGTTGCGACAGGTGGATTTACGTCCATTTGTAACGAGTTTGTGCAGGACAAGAAACGTCAACTTTTTGAGCATTTGAGCATCCGTGGAGCTTTACAAAAACATTTTAATGGTTCATTTTGCAGAAGCCATTTTTTGTGCGTTAAAATAAAGGTTGTGGTACGTACCCCAGTGCGCCTTGAAGCTGCGCACCGTGTTGCCGTTCTTGTAAGCGAATCCCGCCTTGTTGTACTTGTCGTAGAGCATGTGCATGTGCTCCGTCACCGTGTCCTGGGACAGCCGCTCCCGGTCCCCCGCAACCACCGGAGCTACTGGAGCCGCATGCCTCCGCTCGGCATCGTGCGTAAAATCCGCCTCCGCTCGGAGCAGGGCGCAGTATCCGAAGCGTGCGCAGCAGACCCACGCGGAGAGCACGACCAGAACCAAAAGAGCCATCCTGGACGTGGACGCGAAGACGACCTGAAGGACTTTTTAGAAGCTTCCCACAAGTTCCCACAAGCGCTTCCTACCTCCGGCAGGACTGAGCATCACCCGAGTGGGGAACCATCACAGCCAGCGAGAGGCACGGCAAAGACCAGTGCAAGGTGACCGAAAAATCAGACGCGGCGCTCGGCTACGACTCCCAGGCAACTCCGCGCTGAAGTGAAGAGAAACCGACCAAGCAGTCAGACAGCTTAGCTCAGCTTTCATTGAAGCTCCAGGATGTTGAGCTCGCTATTATAAGGCTGCTGGGACCAGCTGGGATTCTCTCTCTCTCGCACGCACACGCACCCAATGAGAGAGAGAGGGAGAGAGAGAGAGAGAGAGAGAGAGAGAGAGAGAGAGAGAGAGAGAGAACAGTTTCCTGTTCAGGAGACTTTTACGCACGCCCAAACCCTGGGAAAAAAGCAGCTGATTCCTCTAGTTGAATTCAATAACATTCCACGCATCACTCTTTCCAAGATGCGCACCCTCTTCTGCAGAAACGAAATGGCGCCCACCCTCTTCCCCATACACAGAGTTGTGCAAAAAAAAAAAAAAAAAAAAAGTTGCTGAGGTGTTATGCAGGGAGAGCTGGGGTGCGCTTCCTCTTTGAAGCGTGCACCCATTTCAACAGGTTGACAAGAGTTGGCGCACCCCCCTTTTACTCGGCACACCCACTCATAAGCACACACTCTTAAAGAACGTTTTGTCCCGTTTTTTGGTAAACTCCCTTCTGCATCTTACAGAGTTGGCGGACCCAATTCCCCCCCACCACGCCCACTCTCTGAAACAACAATCGGTGCACCACCCTTCATTCACCCACACCCTCAAAATTTTTTTTACTCGTCTTTTGCAAACTCCCTTAAACAGCCCGACAGAGTTGGTGCACAGCCGCTCAAAGAACATTTGGCACACCACCTCTATTCTGCACACACCCACAACAAATGCTTAGTACAGTCTTTAGCAAACTCTCTTTAACATCCTGACAGTTTTGGCCCACCTTGTCTCCAACATTTGGCACACCACCTATCATCCGCGCACACCCTCAAAAAATGTTTAGTAGTTTTTTCCAAACCCCATGCAACATGGCGACAGAATTGGTGCACCCCGCACACACTCCACCATCTCATTGCCCCCCCCCCCCCCCCCAACACACACACTTTAGTGAATCCCAGACACAAACGTCTGCCGCCCCCCCCCACGTCTGCCAACCCCTCTTGACGCGTGTGAAAGCAACAGCTTATTGTCCGCATTAAAGGCTCGGCCTCCCATTTAGCACACCTCAATGGCATTAAGCACTCACATCCTGTACCATCATGCTCCCATCCGGATGGTGTGCACCCCCCACTTTCTACCCCTCCACGACTGACGTTCTCTTTCAGGGGCGCCGGGGAGGAAACGATGAGGAAATTTTTCTGCCTCTGACATCTGATTGCAATAATTTGAACATGCAACGTCGTCCACACACTGAACGCGTTTTAAGACCCTCACATGGGGGGTCTTTGGGTGAGGGGGTGGAAAGGCACTTTGGAGGGGGGTCCAGCTGGAGGAACTCAAGAGTAAATGTTGTACAACAGTGGAAAGCCACTCGACTCGTGGAAAACGCGCCTGTCGTCTGAAAACGTCTGAAATACACGTCAGGCATCAACTCTGCAATTCTTTTGTTTTTGTTCTTCATTGTTCATCGCAAAAATGATACAACTAACTAACTGGCTGTCAAATTAACTTGTGAACTGACTAACAAACCATCGACCAGCTTGCTCCAGTATGTAAGTGACTGATGAACTTGCTCGAAAACTAACTAGTGAACTGACATAATTACCAATTAGCTAACTGACAAACTGATGGCCTAACTAATGAACTAGCAGGCTAACAAATTAGTCAACTAACCAACTGATAAAACTAATAAACTGGCTAACTAACCAACTAGCCAACTGACTAGCTAGCTAGCTAGCCAACCAACAAACTGGCAAACTAGTGAACTGTTGAACTTAAGAACTAGCAAGCTAACAGAATGACTAAATTAGTTCACTAGTGAACCAACAAACTAGATAATAAACAAATGACTAACTAATAGCTAACTAAAGGTATGGGATTTGCTATATAAACAAATGACAAACAAAACAAATGAACTAGCTATCTAAAAATGACGCACTAATCTATCCATCCCTCCCTCCCTCCCTCCCTCCCTCCATGCATGCATGCAACCAACTAATGAACATCCTAACTGATGAATTAATGAAGTAACTGACTGACTGGAAAACTAGCTAACTCAAATTTAATGACTAAGCGAGTAAATGATGAACTCGTGAACGGAGAAATAACTAACTGGAAAACCTATTTTAGTAGCCAATTAGCTAGCTCGACAACTCACTGAAGTAAATTAAAATCAAGTTAAAAGCTGAGCTTGTCTTGTTGAGAAGCCAAAGTACTGTATGTGTACTCTATCTGTCATCTTGTCGTCAGTGCCGTTTGCGTCACTCGGTCAAAGTACGACAAAAAAAGCAAAACATGCCAATTACTTTATTGTCCAATCATGACTATTTACACACGCGTGACACACACTCTTCACGAGATACCGACTTAACAATGCTGATGACCCACTGACGCTTGTTAGCCAAATCAGACCACCGGCGCAGGATTTACAAAAGCGACCAGGAAATGCGAGCACAGACACGTTCTTTGTGTTGATATATTTAAACGCACAACTCGGTCCTGTCGCTCCAGTTTGTCGCGTTCATCAAGATAACTTTGAATGCACTAAGCCCTTTCTTAAAACTTCAAAGTACACAGGAGAAAACAACTGGAAGAAAGACCAATCATGTCACACATCCAATGCTAGTGGATAGTTAGCTGTAGCAGAATGACGTAAATCCATAAAGAAGTAGCTGACGAACTAGCTGAGTAACTGACAAACTAGCGCACCCGACCACCTAACTAACGTGAACAAATAAGCAAACTGGTGTACTAGCTTAGTAACTGATGAAGTAGCTAACTAACCAACAGACTGCCCAACTGACAAACAAGCTAACTAATTGACAAACTAATGAACGAGCCAAATAACAAACCGATGAGCTAGCCATAACTAACTGAACTAATAAAGTAGCAGACTAATAAACTAATGAAGCAGCTCATTAACTAACTAAACAAACAGATGAAAGACACCGTAACAAATTTTTTTTTTGACACACCACAGAGAAGAGTATTGCTAACAAGGCTGTCAAATTTTGACGGAAAAAAAAAAAATCACTTACTCTATGAAATAAGGCTCCAAAATTATGAACAATAGAGCCCCGGTTTGGGCGTGTTCACTGAATGGAAAGAAAACACGCCCTGCTCGACCTTCACCTGTCAATCAAATAAGCTTCTTGGTTCACCGTAGGCCGCTACTGGCTGAATAACGTGCGCTACTGTGTTTCACAAACACTTACCGTTCCCTTAAGAGTCTCTGTTGCACCAAGCGAGGCGCTGACGTAACAGACGGCCTGCCGCAGGTCTAGTTAGCTCATTAGCTTGCATGCTCGTTAGATCACGAATGTTAACTTTCCCTTAAGTGTCTTTGTTGTGTGGCTGTATGTGCGGCGCATGGCGCGAGGCTGTGGAGTATTAGATAGACCCCAACGCAAATTGCCCGGCGACTAGCGGCCAATTTCCATTGGAGCTCCCCAATTAGCCATCACCTTCCTCCGTGTGTGTGTGTGTGGTTGTAAGCATAGCTTGATGGCTAACTCCCACACTTTAGTGTTATTATTAATTTAGTTATTTATTATTTAGTTATTATTAATTAGTAACTCGCAATCGAGCTCAACATCCACTGATGAAATGACGGCGCTCAGTATTTGTATAGCGGATGAGGGCCGACTCATGGCCAGAACCTACGCCCAAGCCCAAGTGTGTACTTGGGTTCGTTATTAGCCCCACCCCAAAAATCTGTACAACTTGAGATGGTGACAATGTTTCACACTATAGCTCATCAATTCAGTAGTAAATTGTTGTCTTTGCACAACTTCAGCAGTCATCTTCAAAAATATTTCATGTATTTAGAAAACAAATCACGGAAATGACTTGACAGAGTCTTTGACTGACTGACTGACTGACTATGTGATGCACTGAACAAAGGTGAATTAGCTACATTAAAAAAAAACAAAAAAAAACAGTCACTATAACTTTGCTGTTCTGCTGCCACACAAGACAGAAAAAGGACAGAGAGAGTCGTTCCAGACACACACTCAGGAAACAACTCGATCAAAAGCGAGATTGTAATAATGCAGTAATAAACTTGCATTTCCAATTCAGAGAATTAACATGTGACTACTATTAAATGCCAGAGGTCTTTAGATGTGCCTCGCAGTGCATGCTAGGAACATGCGGAATGCTTTAAAGCTCATTAAACGTTCTTCTTCTTCTTCTTGTGAGTGTGAGTGGGGACATAAAAGCAGAGGGACCCCCACCTTCCCACTTCACCCAATCTCACAAAGCTCTTACGTCTTTAATTTGTTTAGATAAACTCAGCGAAACTCGCAAGGATGAAAGAACATGACACATGGAACGGACGAAACATTATGCTGGCAAAACTACAGTGACACACACAATGTGTTATTTATTAGAATTGTTGGTATTAAAAAATATACTTTGAATGTATGGATTGCATTCGTTTTAATTGCATTTGTACCAAAATTAAACCATTATAATTCTAATAAAAAAGTAAACCAATGACACCCACAATTAATTTATGTATGCTTTATGTTCTTGAATGCCCCCTTGCTATATTAAAATTTGTCTTTCAGGGGTCTTTCAAATACCAGCTATTACGAGCGATTTTGTCTAATTGCTAACAAATTTGAACCTCATATACTAGACAGATGTACAACACTAAATTGCCAAGATTGTGATTTTTCGGGCATTGCGTATGATCCGAGCATGTGGTGAAATTTGATGACTTGAAACTCTTAACAACTCAACCACTTTTCTTTTTTTTTTTTAAAGAGGCTCTAAGCAGATATCTGTGTTTCTAAATACATTACATATATTTGAAGATAAATGCTGAAAATATATGCGATGACTTATAACAATATACAGTAGCTTAAGCACCTTTTTCACCGTTTGGAATTTTCTTGATTTTGTGGGCGGGGCTAAAACACTTTTTAGCGCGAGTCCCCTCCCCCACTAATTAAGGACAAAGTAACGTCATTTCATTTGGCTGCTGCTCAGTTGTGAGTGACGTAGCTGTGCTTAGCCTCCATAAAAAGGCCCATTTACCACTCCAGTGTGCAGTTAGCAAGCAAACGATGGCTACAAGCCCAAAATGCGTCTTCGCGGGATGCCTCAATTTACCGAGGAGCTCAGTGACTTTTTTTCAAGCTCCCAAAAAATGAGGAAATAAAAAAAAAAGCGATGGATTGACTTTAAAGACACAAGCAGATGGTGAGCTGAACGTCGCCACCCTCAGACTCGGCAGTGCGCATTTTATGACAGATAGTTTTGTAAATTTTCACCAGAGACAATATGGCTTCATGGGTAACTTGAGACTAGTGAATGAGGCAGTGCCGACTGTCTAACTACCTGGGCGTCCTCCTACCGTCCCGCTGTCGTCAGGTGCTGTGTACATGATGTCACCAACAACGAGGGTAAGTTAACTTGTGTGCTTATTTTTATGATTAGAATCCACAATAACCACTCAATTTTGACGTTGACCCTCCTAGCATGATTTTACATCATATAAGCTATCACCCCCTCAGTATGTTTGATTCCTTTTGGAATATTAAGAACCCTAGACACAGGAAGTCAGCCATTTTGCTTTGAAGGGGCCATTATAGTGTCAATTTGGCCATTTTCAGGTTTGGATCGTTTGAAAATTCAGACCCCAAAGTCACAAAATTACAGGAACATGAAATTTGCTAGTCGACTGGTTCGCACATCTACCTCACAATTCTGGCGACTGGGGTTCAAATCCCGGCCTCGCCTGTGTGGAGTTTGCATGTTCTTCCCATGTCTGGGTGGGTTTTCTCTGGGCACTCCGGTTTCCTCCCACATCCCAAAAAATCATGTGTGGTAGGTAGATTGACAACTCTAAATTGCCCGTAGGTGTGAATGTTTCGCTTGTTTGTTTATATGTGCCCTGCGATTGGCTGGCGACCGGGTCAGGGTGTTTCCCTCGCCTCCCGCCCGAAGAAAGCTGGGATAGGCTCCAGCAGCCCGCGACCCTAGTGAGGATAAGCGGTAAAGAAAATGGATGGATGGATGAAATTTGCTAAAGATGTGTATCATGAGCAAACCCACAAAAAAAGTCTCAAGAAGACATGATTGAAAACACACAGCAAGTTTTCCATTTTGGTTTGAAGCGGTCATTTTGGGGCCAATTTGGCCATTCTCAATGGTCCTTCGAATTATTTAAAAATTCAGCCTCCAAAGCCATTTTAACCCAGCAGTATGACATTTAGTAGACATGTCTACCACGAGGAGACCCACCAAAAAGTCCAAAGAAGCCATGCCAGAAAACATACTGGAAGTCTACTGTTTTTCTTGGTATTGGCCATTTCCGGGTCAATTTTGCCATTTTCTGTGGTCCTTTGAATGTTTTTTGTTGTTGTTGAAAATTCAGCCCCCAAAGCCATTTTAACTTAGCAACATGAAATTTAGTAGACACGTCTAGCAGGAGACCACAAAAAAATCTCAAAACATATTGCCAAAAAGAAACAGGATTTTCTGCCTTTTTTGTTTGAAGTATCCATTCCAGGGGTCCTTCAAGGACAAACATTTTTCAAAGATTTTATCTGATTGCCACTAAATTTTAACCATGTATTCTAGACAGATGACACTAAATTGTCTGAAAAAAAACCATTTTCCATCCTTGCGTGTGAGCGCAGCATCACGGGAGAACTTTGATGACTCGCTAAAAAACACACAACTCAACTCCACAGGGTCAGATTGTGACCAAAATAGATTAATTGAGCTAAAAAGGGCAAAATGATGAAAGGCAAGTCAGGCCGATTATAACATCTTACATTGTGGAAGTAACACTGTTGATGATTAAGATGATAACAAAGTTAAAAATGGAATGTTGCTGTGCCTCCGCCCAGATGGCATGTGTGATATGTCTGCCTCCCCGGGTGGACCTTTTCCTTTGTTCCCCCCATCAAATTACAGGGTGTGTGTATGTGTGTGTACATCTCAGACGCTTGTCATGTCGTGGTCCAGGATGACAACATGCGCGTAAAGGCCCGACTGCACCACGCTCCTTCTCAAGTCCTCGCCGGGATCGCACTGCAACACACATGCAGGAATTATGACTTTGTATAGTAACAGTATGCAGTCACACTAATGCTTCACATGGAGCTGCCTGGTGATGACAAAGATACAAAGATAGACTTCTTGATATGAGATTAGTTTGACCAGGTGTACCTAATGAAGTGGCCAGTGAGTGTATTTACCCTTCTGGGAATCCATCCATCCAGAGCCTATCCCAGCTGTCATCGGGCAGGAGGCGGGGTACACCCTGAACTGGTTGCCAGCCAATCGCAGGGCACAAAGAAGCAAACAACCATTCGCACTCACAGTCATGCCTACGGGCAATTTAGAGTCTCCAATTCATGCATGTTTTTGGGATGTGGGAGGAAACCGGAGTGCCCGGAGAAAACCCACGCAGGCACGGGGAGAACATGCAAACTCCACACAGGCGGGGCCGGGTTTGAACCCGGGTCCTCAGAACTGTGAGGCTGACGCTCTAACCAGTCGGCCACCGTGCCGCCCCTTCTGGGAATTATCTGGTTAATTACAAAATAAGCACATAAAAATAATATATTACAAAGATTCATGTACCATGGAGGCGATGATCAGTGACTAACAATGCGTTGATACTGGACGCAAAGAGAACGTTTACCTCCGAGGCTTGGCAGCCGGCGCGGCGTAATAAAATTGCGTGCACCAAGCAGCTGTTCTAAGTGGATGCGACGGTAATATCATACGCTAGATACACCCTGCGACGCGACCCCAGTGAGGATAAGCCGTACAGAAAATGGATGGATAGACTTTTTCTTTTCCCAATATCTGGAACAATTAGTGTTACGCCCATAACAAGTCAATATGGACGTTCCGTAACATTTGGCAGCTCTCGATAAATGAATGCTCCATAAAAAAAGCCGTTATTTATTTTACTTCACGTCAAGTAGTACATACAGCTGCACACACTTCAGCACCAGGGTATACTACACATGTGAAAAGAGACCCTATAGAAGCACCAAACCCCAATTCCAACGAAGTTTTGTTTTGTAAAACGTAAATCAAAACAGAATACAGTGATTTGCAAATCCCTTTCAACCCGTATTCAATTGAATACACTATAAAGACAAGATATTTAATGTTCAAACCGATGAACGTTGTTGTTTCTTTTACAAATATTCTCTCATTTTGAATTTGACTCCTGTAACACCTTCCCAAAAAGCTGGGACAGGGCCAACAAAAAACTAGGAAAATTGAAGAATGCTTAAACAATTGCTTTTTGGAACATTCCACAGGTGAACAGGTTAACTGGAAACAGGTGAGTGTCATGATTGCATATAAATGGAGCATCCCCGAAAGGCTCAGTTGTTCATAAGCAAGGATGGAGCGAGATGGACCATTTTGGAAACAACTGTGTGAGCAAATAGTCTACCACAGTTTAAGAACGTTTCTCAATGCACAGTTGCAAGGAATTTAGGGATTTCATCATCTCCGGTCCATCATATCATCAAATGTTTCTGAAAATCTGGATAAATCTGCACCATTGTTGCAAGGCCGAAAATCAACAATGAATACCCGTGACCTTGAATCCCTCAGGTGGCACTGCATTAAAAACCGGGATCATTTTGTAAAGGATCTTGTCACGTGGACTAAAGAACACTTCAGAAAACCATTGTCAGTTAACACAGTTTGTCACTACATCTACAAATGCAAGTCAAAACTCTACCATGCAAAGCGAAAGCCATATATCAACAACACCCGAGCTTGGGCCGAGCTTATCTGAGATGGACCGACGCAAAGTGGAAAAGTGTGCTGTGGTCTGATGAGTCCACATTTCAAATGTTTTTGGGAAATCAAGGACGTTGTGTCCTCTGGGTCAAAGAGGAACAGGAACATCCGAATTGTTATCAACGCAAAGTTCAATAGCCAGCATGTGTGATGGTATGGGGGTGGGTTACTGCCCATGGCATGCATATATGTAAAGGCACCATAATGCTGAAAGGAACATAAAGGTTTTTGCAACATGTGTTGCCATCCAAGCAAATCTTTTTCAGGGACATCCCTGCTTATTAGACAATGCCAAGCCACATTTTGCATTTGTTACAACAGCGTGGCTTCGAAGTAAAAGAGTGCGAGTACTAGACTGGGCTGCTTGTCACCAATGTAAAATGTGTGGCTCATTATGAAGTGCAAAATATGACAACAGAGCGCGCGGACTGTTGAGCAACTGAAGTTGTACATCAAGCAATAATGGAAAAGAATTCCACCTTCAAAGCCTAAAAAAAATTGCTTCTTGAGTGTTGCTCCCAGCTTTTTTTGTAACGTGTTGCAGGCATCAAATTCAAAATGAGTGAATATTTGCAGGCCGCTGATGGTGTAGTGGTACACTCGCCTGACGGTGGTGCGGGCAGCGTGGGTTAATTTCCCACTCAGTGACGGTGTGAATGTGAGTGCGAATGGTTGTCCGTGTCTATATGTGCCCTGCGACTGATTGGCGACCAGTTCGGGGTGTAGTCCGCCTTTTGCCCGAAGTCAGCTGGGATAGGCTCCAGCGCCTCGTGACCCTAACCAGGATAAGCGATGTTGAAAATGGATGGAAGGATGGATGAATATTTGCAAAAAACAATTAAGTTGATCAGTTTGAACATTAAATATCTTGTCTTTGGAGTACATCAATTGAATATAGGTTGAAAAGGATTTTGAAATCATTTTATTCTGTTCTTATTAACACAACACCCTCTCTTCATTGGAATTGGTGTTTGTACTTAAAAGGTTATAGGGTGGGGGCTCAGGACATTTAACAGATAATAATGAAAGACAGAAACATAATCTAAAATACACATACAATTAATACTCTATGGCCAAAATAAACAAGACATTGATCCCAGTCAATAGTTTGAAGCAAATTGTAAATCCATCCATCCATCCATCCATCCATCCATTCTCAACACCACTTATCCTGCCCAGGGTCTCAGGGCAGCTTAAACCGGAGGGCCCTCTGATATATTGTATTTTTTGGCATTTGATTTTTACAGGTTGTAGGGTAATAGTGGAATAAAAGAAAAAAGATTTATCTTGTTTTCATTTGTGTACATCCCAACAAGCTACAATTTCAACAGGGGTGTGTGGACTTTTTATATATCCACTGCATATTCCCTTCACCTTTATTAATTGTTGTATTATTGACTGTGTTGATTGTGTTAACAGAAATAAATACAAAATACATGATCCATATATGACTTATTTCTTTCTGAATTGTATGAATAATTTTGCTGATGGGTGCCCCCTTTTTTTGGCTTTCGCACTTGCCCCCCAAAATGTCTGGGCATGTGCCTGACAAAGACGATGATGTACGTGTGAGTCATTTCTCCATGACATGTAGAAGACGCAATTTTTCCAAACCGGAAAACATCGACCTGTGTCTCTGCAAGGCAGGTTATTTACATGCATCGAGCCCATTACTTGACATGCAGACCATGAACAGTTTGCCGTTTGTCTGTAGTCTCATGCTAAGAACGTTAGCTGTGGTCTGTGTTTTTACATGAGGGGGAAGGTGACCCTTACCTTGGGGTCCACATTGAGAATCTTGCTGTCCATCTTTCTCCTGAACAGAAGACCGTCAGGGTGGTCGTAAATCGGTTCATAGTTTGAGCTGCAGCTGGAAGCTGAAACCTGATTGGTCCAATTATAGTAACTGAAAGGTCGAGCAAAACAACAACACGTTTTAAGGTTTACATGTTCGAAAGGTCTGAAACATTCGTTTGAAACCCTAACACAGACTTGAAATCCTTACTTGAAACCCTAATTGAAGACCCGAACCCTAGTTTAAAACCTTGCAAGTGACTCAAGTTCAAGCTCGTGTCAGTTGGCCAATCACAGGACACATGAACTGCTGACCTCACACGTGTCAGCTAAAAAATCCTGGCAGGTCGAAACGCTCGAAACATCTTTTTCTGTCTTTTTGTTTTTCTTTTTTTGGGAGGCTGAGCGAAAAAGCGTCCGACACATTCCGCACAGGAACGAGTAGCCCGAAGCCAACATCTCGCTAACCTGCTAAAAATCCCACTGAGGTCGAGTGCCAGTTAGCGGCTCAAGAGTTCAGCCAGACGACACACATGCAAACGTACACAGTTAGCAGTTAGCTACTAGCCAGAACTCTTATTGATTTTGGATGAGGTCGCTGTGGCAAAGCAAGAACCCTGCTGATTTTTGTCCAACATGGTAAAACATGTTATCTCAGGTAGTTACAACACTTACAGTGTGGAAAGTAGTCAAAGCACAAATTTGAAACCCTAACCTTTGCTTAAACCCCTAATTTCAAACACTAACTTCAATCCTAACCCTGCCTTTAAACCCTACTTTGAAACCCAAACCTGGACTTGAAGCCTGAATGTCATGCTTTAACCCTGGCTTGAAACCCTAACTTTAAACTCTGATTTGAATCCCTACCCCAGTTTGAAACCCAACTTTTAAACCGTAACCTTGGTTGAAAACCCGGACCAATCACGAGAGATGATCTCCGCGGCATTCTACGCGTAGCAACAATTTTTGCCGTGTGACGCATAGGGGCTGCGCGGCCCAATGTGTCGGTCATGTGATGCAATGCGGGCGCGAGAGTATACAGAGGCCTTTACAATGGCTTTAGATCCTAATTTGGTGCAGTCTTCAAACCCTGACCGTGATTTGAACATCCCAAATTGATTGTGGAGATGACTGAGGAAGCTTCTCAAATGTTCTGTTGATTTGATTAACTTGATTGGTACTGACGGAGGGGAATTGTGGGAAATGTTTAGTCAACATTTCTTCTTCTTCACCTTGTGTTCTGTCCTCTTTCCATCTCTCCCATGTACCCCTCCTCCTCTGTGGGGAACAATAACAGGCAGTGTGGTTGCCACTAAGAGGGAGCAGATGCTGCTGGATCTGCTGCCCACTCGCTGCACTCAACTCCACTAAACCACATGCACTCGCAATAGTGTCCCTCCTCCTCCTGCCACTAAGAACACAGAGCAAGAGCCACACCGGCTTGTTTTTTTGTTTACAAAAAGCTGCTTCACATACTGGCTGAGACGTCTATTGTAAGTGGCTAGCTTGTAAAGCTAATGTGGTGGTTTACGACTTCACTAGGTGCTCCTTCTTGACAAACATCACTGACGAGATGGAATCCAAATAATCACCCATATCTAAATAAAACTTCTTTGCTTACGGCGGCACGGTAGACGACTGGTTAGAGCGTCAGCCTCACAGTTCTGAGGACCCGGGTTCAAACCCGGCCCCGCCTGTGTGGAGTTTGCATGTTCTCCCCGTGTCTGCGTGGGTTTTCTCCGGGCACTCAGGTTTCCTCCCACATCCCAAAAACATGCTTTAATTGGAGACTCTAAATTGCCCGTAGGCATGACTATGAGTGCGAATGGTTGTTTGTTTCTATGTGCCCTGCGATTGGCTGGCAACCAGTTCGGGGTGTACCCCGCCTCCTGCCCGATGACAGCTGGGATAGGCTCCAGCACGCCCGCGACCCTAGTGAGGAGAAGCGGCTCAGAAAATGGATGGATGGATGGATTTCTTTGTTTCCAAAAAGCTGCTCAACACACTGGCTATGAGTCCTGTTGTAAGCAGCTAACTGAGTGCTTCTTATTTTCAAATTTCATGGATGAGATGCACATACAGTAAATGCACCACACCGGTCGCACGAGATCCAAATCGTAGTCCACAAAAAGCTACTTCATACTGACAGTCTTTTCAAGCCAACAGGTAGTATAAACTTACCAAAATATTTAGTAGCTCTAAATATGACTAAACAAGGGACTCAAATGCACAAATTCAGTCGCAAAGGATTCTGAATCCAAGTTCTTTGTTTACAAAAAGCTGCTCCACATGCTCAGCATTCTATTGTAAGTGGCTGGTGTGAGAAGGTAACGTAGTGATTATATCTTTACACATTGCTCCTTCTTGTCAAACGTCACGGACGAGATGGACTGAAATGCATCATACTAGTCACACGAGATCCAAATGTTCACAAAAAGCTTTTCTTTCAAAAGCAATCATGGAAGATCAAAAACAGTCATTTGTTGATTAACAAAAAATTATTTCAAAACCAGTTGCTGACAATCCGAATCAAATGTCTTTGTTTAAAAAAGGCATTTAGAAAAAAAAACAATGAAGGACGAACCTAATTTAAGTTCCTTGTTGACAAAAGTGTTGCTTTCAAAACCAGTCACAAAACCAGTCACGTAAGGTCCAAATGCAAGTCATTCGTTAACAAACCAGTGTTTCTTTCAAAACCAGTTCTGATTTATCTAAATCAAAGTTCTTTGCAAACAAAAAGTGTTTATTTCAAAACCAGTTCTGACTTATCCAAATCAAAGTTCTTTGTTTACAAAGGTGTTTCTTTCAAAACCAGTTCAGATTTATCCAAATCAAAGTTCTTTGTTTACAAAAGGTGTTTCTTTCTAAACCAGTTCTGATTTATCCAAATCAAAGTTATTTGTTTACAAAAGGTCGGGAAGGGTTTAAAAAAGCATTTCTTTCTAAACTAGTTACAGAAAATGCAAATCAAAGTTCTTTGCTCACAAAAAGTGATTCTTTCAGAACTAATCGAAGCAGATCCAAAGCAAATTCCTTTACTCACAAAAAGTGTTTCTTTCGAGACCAGCGGCTTCCGATCCAAGTCAGTCCTTTGCTCACAGTGTTTCTTTTAGTCATTTGTTCAGCTTTTTTCAAAACAAATCATTTTCAAACCAAATGAGAACTTTGTCCACAAACTTATTTGTTTCATGAAACAGACACGAAAGAGATCCAGTGCTAAGGTGTCATTTGTTTACAAAATTATGAAACATCTTATTTTTTTGCATTGTAACTTCAAAGACACAGCCATATTGTGAACAGCCTGTCAATCATAAGTGTGCCTTTAATGACTTTGTATGTGTCTATCATCAGTGTCTCTTTGGTGTTTTCTGACCATCTGTTTATGCGCTCGCTGCCCACTGGCCAGCCAGCGAGTGAGCGGTGGGTCACGCCCACGTGGTCGCGTCAAACCTAAAACCATTTCCTTCTGAGCAAACAATCGCCCCGCCGGGTATTTTGGTCTCTCGCTAGATATTCCGCCAAGCAAGCAAAGAAAAGCGAGCTCTTTGAGATTCCATGGATCTGTGGTTTGTCAGCAGTGGTGGGAAGGCACCAGGATTTGTTACTGTACAGTGGTACCTTGACTTTTGAAATCAAATTAATTTTCCCCTTTGAAATGAATTGAAACTACATTAATCCGTTCTAGCCCACCCAAAAAACAACACCATTTTCTGTTAGGTGTTTCACAAAAGACCATGAAATTTGGGACATATGTATAAGATGAGTTGACTCACAAAAAAATCTGTAGGAGCCATGCCTGAAAAGACACAGGAAGGTAGCCATTTTGGTTTAAAGAGACTATTTCGCTGTCATCTTAAGGCCTCTCTCTTGGCACGCGCGGCCCCTCTGCATCACTTGACGCGCACACTCCAAAAATTGTTTCTGCGCGTAGAATGACGCGGAGATCACCTCTCGTCCGTTTTAGTCACATGCTGTGATCACGTACTCAGCGTTCCCCTTGGTTCTACATACCATCTACGCCGCCGCCCTCTTCATCGATTTTGCAGCATAATTAAACATATCATCTGGTCATCTAGGTCCATTTGTTGTTGCTTTGTTCCTTGTCCCGGAAAGGAAGACGTCAAAACGGCTACCGGAAATGGCCAAAAATGCAGAGAAAACTCCACCCTGCGGCGTCCTAGCCAATACCAGCCGTAGCGACACCCCCGACTTGGAGGAGAACTGCAGGACATTTTCAAAACTGCGCGCGTGGGTTCCGCTCGAGTATAAAGGCAAACTGCGTGCGGGATAGCCGCAGTGACGTCAGCGCGGTCGCCGCCCCCGCGGGTATATAGAAGCCTTTAGCCATTTCCAAGGGTCTTTTGAAACTTTGGAAAATTCAAACCCCAACACGAGTTTCTCATAGGAACATAGCATTTGGTAGACATGTCAAACATGAGTAGACGCACAAAAAAGTCTCAAGAAGCCATGACAGAAATGACATGACAAATGACAAAAGGCAGCCATTTTGGTTTAAAACGACCTTTCTGGGGTCATCTCGGCATTTCCAAGGGTCTTTCAAATCCTTCAGGCCCTGAAGACAGTTTCTTGGAGGAACATCAAATATGGTGGACATGTCTATCATGAGTAACCCCACAAAAAAAGTCTCAAGAAGCCATGCCTGGAAAGACACATGAAGGCAGTCCTTTTGGTTTAAAGTGGCCATTTCGCTGTCATCTTTGTCATTTCCAGGGGTCCTTCTAATTTTAGAAAATTCAGCCCCCTAACACCACAATTATTTTGTTAGGTGTTTTCAACAAAGAAAGATAGGACTATTGTGCAGAAACAACAGAACATAATAAAAAGAGATTGTAAGAAAAAAAAACTATTGACGATTGTGGCTCTTTTTGCCCAAATGCGAGTACCTTAATTGCTCATGTTTTTTTGCTTCTTTCAAGAGGTGGCATATCTGAGGCTCACTCATAACTCAAGTTTTGGCTCAGAACACAGAGCAAAAAATCGACCAAGTCATGGCTCATAATTCAAAAACTTGTCAGTTGGGGCATTTGTAAGTCAGGGTAATGCTGTGCTGAAGTAGAATTTTCTGGTATCTGTACTTTACTCCGTCTAATTTCGGGCCACTTCCAGCTCTAAAAGCTCTGACATCATGAAAACTGTTATTATCGCACCAGTATTGCAATAGTTGGGTTATTTTTAACTGCGATCGCGGCATTCCGTATCAGAAATAGTTGGAAGTCACTCCTAAAACCATCAACGAATTTTCCTTTCTATTGCCAATGTGTCTGACAATTTCTTGAATATTGTTTTTTTTTTGCAGAAAAAACACCTTAAAGGAGCATGACAAAGTTTTGTTTTTGGCTTTTTCTTAGAGATGATAAAACAACCAATAATTGTGTATAAACAGTATGAGTAAGCATCCACCCATCCATCCATCCATTTTCTGAGCTGCTTCTCCTCACAAGGGTCGCGGGAGTGCTGTGGAGCCCATCCCAGCTATCATCGGGCAGGAGGCGGGGTACACCCTGAACTGGTTCGCCAGCCAATCGCAGGGCACATACAAACAAACAACATTCGCACTCACATTCACACCTACGGGCAATTTAGAGTTGTCAATTAACCTACCGTGCATGTTTTTGGGATGTGGGAGGAAAGCGGAGTGCCAGGAGAAAACCCATGCAGGCACGGGGAGAACATGCAAACTCCACACAGGCGAGGCCGGGGATTGAAACCCAGTCCTCAGAACTGTGAGGTAGACGCTCTAACCAGACGTCCACCGTGCCGCCTGAGTAAGTATAAGTAAGTATAAATAATAAATAAGTATTTTTAAGGAGAGGTGGCATGTTCTTTTAAAACAAGAATATGTTAAAGAACCATAAAACTCACTGGAAAAAGTGGTTGTTTGAGCGAGTGGGGTGCTCTTGCCACCTGTAGTTATCGGAGAGGGGGTGGAAAAAAAGAAGGAAGGCAGCTCGCTTGCTCTCGGCATGAAACTTGGACACTGACAAACAGCACATGGCCACAGTGCACCTGCGTGCCTGGCTTCATTCTGCGCTGTGAAAACATTTGCACCGCTGTCCTGTCGCATTAACTTTGCAAACGATCCCGGCTCCCGCGGGACTCTGGCGTTGTGCCGTGGCATAATGTGAACTTGTGGCCCACTTTGTGGCCCCGGATTGATAAATATTTGCCGGGGAGGTGGAAATATTCCACATGCGGAGAAGTGTATGAGTTTTGTGTTTGAAGGCGAGTCATCAAACTTCACTGCCATGCTCTGTCCACATGCCATGAGAAAAATGAAAAACTTTGTCATTTAGCCTATCTTTCTAGTATACAAAGGTTCAAATTGGGTAGCAGGCTCTGAAATGAGTGCTTCAAACCAGTGGCAGACGTCCTTTTTGGGCCTGGCTTCTTGAGACTTTTTTGTGGATCTACTCATGCTCGACATGCCCACCAAATTTCATTTTCGAAAGTGAGAAGAGCTTTGGGAATAGAATTTTCTTTGTAGGTCCACTAAATGACCAAGGTTAATGTAAAATGCCCATTTCTAACAGAAATGGTGGACATCTGTGTCTTTTCAGGCTTGGCTTCCTGAGGCTTTTTGTGGGTCTATAAATGATAGACATGTCTACCAAATTTCATGTTTATAAGTGATACTGTCTTTGGGGACTGAATTCCCAAACAAGTCAAAGGACCCCTGGAAATTGCCAGGTTGATGTAAAAAGGCCACTTCGAACCAAAATGGCAGACATCGTGTGTCTTTTCAAGGCATGGCTTCTTGAAGCTTTTTTTGTTGTTGTGTCTACTCATGGTAGACACATTTAGCGAATTTCATGTTGCTCAAGGAAAATGGCTTCAGGGACTGAAATTTCAAAATCCGTCTAGAAAGAGTTTGTTTTTCATGACGGCCGGGAAAAGGCCAGCATAACTCTAAAATGGCTGCTTCAAACCAAAATGTCAGACTACCTGTGTGATTTTGGACACTTTTTTGTGGGTCTACTCATGCTAGACACGCCTGCTACATTATCGAGGCAATTATTTCCCTGCACTATTAGCCTTGAAGGCACCGGTCAAACACAACTTGAGGAATATGAACTGATGTATTTTTATATTAGTATTTATGACTCCAATTCTGATTCAATTGAGTGACACCATACAAAAGTTTTCTTCAATCATTCACCCTGCTAAAAACACAAGACATAGGCAATGAAAACATTCTAAGGATGGAAACAATAGAGCACAGGAGTCCCCTGCGTCATCGTTTCCACCAAATCGGTCCCGTCACGCTTGTTTTCACTGGTGCATGTGTGCCGGGTGTGGCGCTGCCCAGCTGCCCAGCTGCCGGAGTGTTCCGGTGGTTGCCATGGCAACGCCCTGTCCATCGAAATGCCTCGGATCGCCCGAGTGGTTGACCGTAAAATGAAAGTAGTCCACCAGAGAAATGTGACATTTTAGTAGATTCCGATTCGGTGTGCAAGTATGCGTGCATCCGTGTACCAGTCACAGACAATATAATTTTCGTTAAAGGGGAAAAACCTTAATTGGTATTCCACAATTGGGCCAGTGCAGTGCAAGCATTCTATTCCCAAGCCACCCGAACGAGTGCACTGGCTGAGCCAACCTTTGCTAGGTTATAATTTAATGCATCAGCGTGCTGTGTCAGCATTCTTCTTTCTTTCTTGGAATTTGGTCAAGCTCTGACCGTGTGGACTGGACTTGTTAGGGTTTCGTGTTTTCATGGCAAGTCATCAAGCTCCGCCACCACGCTCCACCAACAAAATACGACAAAAACTCTTTTTTTTTTTTTTTTTTTTTTTTTTACAATTTAGCATTGTCCATCTGTCTACTATACATTTTTCAAATTTGCTAGCAATTGGACACATTTTTTTGTAGGCCGAAGGGAAATGACCAAAATGACAGTACGTAATATGTCTGCTTCAAACCAACATCGCAGACTTCCTTTCTTTTCAGGAGTGGCCCTCAAAGACTTTCTTTGTGGCTCTAGTCATGGTAGATATGCCTACTAAATTTCATCAAACTAAATGAAACTCTCTCCAGGGGCTGAATTTTCAAAAACTCTCATGGAAGACTTTGTCTGTATGACCTCTGCGAATAGCCAACAATGCCATTCAAAATATCTGCTTCATACTAAAATGGCAGACTTTCTGTCTTTGGCGGGATTCTTTCTTGAGACTTGTTTCTTGTTTCTTTCTCGTTTCTTGACACTTATTGTGATAAAATGATGAAACAAGATGGCAGCGGTCCAGAGAGCAGCATGTGATTTCATTTACAGACACAGTGGACCTCATTGTTGCCAAAGTTTGTTGTGGGGGTTTTGGGGTTAATTTGGGAATATTTGTGAGGTTATGTTAACTTGGGATGTGTTGGGGAATTTTTGAGGATGTTTATGGTTGTTTTTGGTTGTTTTAGGAGTTGTTTTGAGGTATTGTGGGGGTCTTTTCTAGGCTGCTTTGTAGTGTTTTGGCATGAATTTGTTATTTTTTTGGCCTGTTATGTGTTTGCTTTGGGAATGTTGTGCTTAAGGGGATTTTGGGGATGTTTCCAGGGATGTTTTGGGGATGCATTGGAGGTATTTTTGAGGATATTGTATTTGGGTGTGTTTTGAGGATGTTCTTGTGTGCTGTAGTGTTGTTTTCAGGGATGTTTTGGCAATGGTCTTGGGGTGGTTTGGGATTTTTTCGGAAGTGTTTTGTGGATGATTTTGGGGTTATGTGGGGATGTTTTGCAATGGCTGTGGGTGTTTTCAGGGATGCTTTTGGCCGCTGCTTTCGACGAAGTTTGGTGATATTCTGAGATGTATTTGGGTGTTTTGGACTATTGTGCGGGTGTTTAGGGGATGTTGTGTTTGAGCGTATTTGCGGGGGTGTATTTGGGTATGTTTTGGGGACACTATTGATGTGCTATAGGGTTGTTTTAGGGAATGTTGTTTGGTGTGGTGGGGGTATTGGAGCTGGTGCGGTGTGTTGTAATCTGGGTGTTTTCAGGCAAGTTTTGGAGGGCTCTTTGGAAATGTCTTGTTTTGTGCTGGTACTTTTGGGTGTTTTTTAGGGATGTTTTGAGGTCTGATGGGAATGCTTTTGGAGATGTTTTAAGAATATTTTGGCAGGTGGTGTTTGGAGTCTTTTCAGGGATGTTTTGGATGGGATGTTGCGTTTGAGGGCATTTTAGGGTGTGCGGGGGGATTTGGGCTGGTGTGTTGGGTATGTTTTTGGGTTGTTTTCAGGGTTTTTTTGGGGATGCTTTTGGAGATGTTTTATGAATGTTTTCTGGAAGTTTTGGGGTGTTTTCAGGGATGGTTTGGGGAAGTTTTACAGGGTTATGTGAGGGTATTTGTAGATGTTTTTCGGAGATAATTTGCTCTGTTTTGGGGGTTGTTTGTGCTGGATGGGAAGAATTTTGGGGGTGTCTTTTGTATATTTGAAAGACCGTTGGGGATGTTTTAAAGCGTTATGGAGGTATTTGTACTGGTGCCTTAGGATGTTTTTGGAGAGATTTCAGGGTGATTTGGGGCTGCTTTTGGGGGTGTTGAAACAAATGTGTGTTTGGTTCCATTGTAGGGTTCTACGACCTAGCAGGTATCCAGTGGCGGGCTGTAAAATTTGGGCGGGTTTATTTAGCAATGGGAGCCGTTCTTTGGTTTCATGCGCTTATTATTTAGCTGCAGCTTAGCTTTAATGCTCGCCGTGCCCCAGCACCAAATTGGAAGCAGACGACTCTGTGACCTCTCCGTGCAAGCGAGCAACCTGCCACAGCTCCTTGAATGAAAAGAGCAGAGAGCCATGATGAGGTAACCACGTCACGCTGAGACACGAGTGCTCCTTTGCTTTTACTATGTAAAACAACCATGAACTCAACATGAACTCACATGGGACTCCATTAAAAGAACTTGTACAGATCGACACACAAGGTTTGGGTTTCGGAGTAGAGTTTCAAGCCAGTGTTAGGGTTTCAAACGAGGATTCGGTTTAGGGTTTGGCTTTCAAATGAAGGTTTTGATAGACTGGTAAAGCTTTCAAGTCAGTGTTTGGGTTTCAAATCAGGGTTGAAAGAGACTTCAAATGAGTGTTTAGGTTTCATACAAATGTTAGGGTTTCAAACCTGGAATCTAGGACAGGGCTAAGGTTTCAAAGTATGGTTTAAAGACAGGTTTAGGATTTCAAAGTAGGGTTTCAAGACAGGTTTAGGGTTCCAAAGTAGGATTTCAAATCGGTGTTTAGGTTTCATACAAATTTCAAAGTGTAAAATCTGGTTCCAAGACAGGGTTAGGGTTTCAAAGAAAGGGTTGAAATTCGAGTTTCCAGCCTGGAATAGGGTTTCAAGACATAGTTAGTGCTTCAAGCCAGGGCGTCGTTTGTAACACGGCCCAACACATCGTTTTACGTGGCCCGCGAAAGAAAATCATGTCAACTCCATGATTTTTGTACAAATCTGTTGTCATATGTAATAAATGTTAAGCTATTGTAAAAGCATTTTTGGGGTTACCAAACTCCTTTGTACAGTAACTTCAACAATAACTGAACAAACAATTATCCTTGACTTCTGACTTAGTTATCCATCAATTAGTTGTGTACATAGTACGTAATAACATGATGAGCTAATTAAACATGTACATGGTTTTGCAGTCACGAAGGCCCTCTGAGGGAAACCGTAACCACAATATGTCTTGACACCCCTGTATAGGAAAACGCTTAATCGTTCTGATCTTTTCAAAGGTGGAAGTGGGCTAGGTAGAGATATCAACATCAATGGTGGTGATGAGTGATCGCAGTCTATAGTGAGCGTATACACGAGACTCCAAAAGGTCCCCAATGAAATCAAATGCTTGATTTCACCACGACTCCTTGGCAACCCAGCTAGTCTCCAGGAGAGACTCCAGGAGACGTCACCTCCTGCAACTAGCGGAGGCTCAAGTCGCCAATAGGTCGCTAAATAGTCTCCAGGCCACTAAGATAGGGTTCTTTAGTTTTCAAAGGAGGGTTTAAAATTGGAGTTTCAAGAATTATTTGACTGGAGTTGGCTACGAAGAGGGTCAAATTATTAGGAACAGCTCTCAGTTCTCAGTGTCGTCCCTGTCGAGGCCTTCACGGTAGAGTTCTTTTCAACTTCTCCTCACATTTAATCCCAACTAATAAGATTTCCTTCTCCACCACCCACCAGCCTCTGCGGACCCCAGAGCCGTGTCCGAGGAGGACTCACCATAAATCCGAGGGTCCTGGCACCAGCTTCTTTCTCCCGCTGAAATATGGCGCAAAGTCCTGCGTCTGCAGTCTGTGGGCGTAGTCGATATAGCCAGACACTTCCTGTCCCAGAGTGTTAGCATCGCGCATGAAGATCAGCGACTGCAGAGACGCAGGACAAGAACAAAAGAGGAAGATGAGAGAAGACAATATCAAAAGGAGAAGTAAGGGATGAAAGAAGGACAGGACAAGAAAAGGAAATATGACGACGAAAGATGGGAGAAGAAATGAAAAAGAAAGGAGAAGAATAGGACAAAAAAGAAGGAATACATGAAGTGAAAAGAAAAGAAAAAAGGAAAAAAGACGGGAGAAGCAATAGATTAAAAGAAGAAAAAAGACAAGCGAAACATGGAGAAAATAAGAAATATGGGAAAAGAGGGAAAAATTAAAAGATGAGAGAAAAACATAAAAAAGAGATATGGAAGACGCAAAGGGATAAAAGAAAGACCGAGACGAAAATCATGAAAGAGTAAGAAAGACGGGAGGAGAAAAGACAAAAAAATGACAAATGTGAGATTATGAGGAGCAAATGAAAAGAGAGATGTAGGAGGAAAAAAGGAAAAAGACAAAAGAAAAAGAAATACGGGGATAGGGAAAGTACAAAAAAGAAGAGATACGGGAGAAGAAAATGAAAAAGCACAAAAGATGGGAAAAGAAAAGGACAAAAACTAATAGATGTGGGAGAAAAGGAAAGAGGAAAAATGGGAGGAAAAAAAGAAAAAAAAAAAAAGAAGTGTCTGTGTTACTAATCACATGTGAGAGGAACCCTGCAAGGTCAAGACTCCCGCTCCCACCGCCAGCGCCAGCGTCGCCCGCGTGGGCCCACGGTGGAATATCCCGATGGACGCCGAAAAAAGATCCTTTCATTCATTCCGATACACCCACAAGACCCGTCGGTCGACAAAATGGGGACGGAAACGCAAAACTCTTCAAGAGTCTTTTGGCCAAGTTCCGAATACACATTTACTGATGCTGTCATAGACCCAGACCGGGGATGACGGAAAGGGGTTCGAGTCCACGGTGGGGCTTCAAACAAGGGGTACGGTTTCAAGTCAGGGACACGGTTTCACGTTTTTGGCTTTCAAATCCTTGTTTCAAACCTGAATTAGAGGTTCAAACAAGGTTTAGGGGAGGAGTTAACCAACCTGGTGGGGGCAGGTAGCCCCCAAGGACCAACCACCTGAGTTGCACATGTGCCTGTTCTAAAAAATAATAATAATAATTTGCTCACCACTGATAGGACATTGTGATTTCCTTGGAATGTTGTCGAAGTGGTCACTTGAAAACGCAAACGCTTGCAGAGATTTGTAGAAATAAAGTGTTGCATATTGATATTTATCCATTTTCTAACTTGTTAAATCTTTGTTGATAATAATTGAGAAAACATTAACATGATCAGTGTCTTCACATCAATAATCTAAAATGACACAACTGCGCGTCAAACTGGTAGCCCTTCGCATTAATCAGTACCTGACAAGTAGCTCTCGGTTTCAAAAAGCTTGGTGAGCCCTTGTATAGGGTTTTAAGTTAGGGTTTCAAACAAGGGTTGGGGTTTCCAACTGAGCCACTGAAAACCTGACTGGGCTTTTCCCAGTAAAATTAGCCCACTCTAGTTCTCAGTGGCTGACTTTGTCTTTCAAATTAGGGTTTCAAATAAGGTTGGGGGCTTCATGTTCGGGTTTCAAGCCTGGGCGTGGGTTTCAAACAAGAGTTAGGGTTTCAAATTAGGGTTCCAAGTCTTGGTTAGGGTTTGAAACAAGGGTTGGGATTTCAAGTTTGTGTTTCAAAACAGGGTTGGGGTTTCAAGTCGGGGTTTAGGTTTCAAAGGTAAAAAAAAAAAAAAAAAAAAAAATACATTATTTGATCACACTAATAAATATATAGTATGATTATTATTATATAAGACCTCCTCACAAAAATGTAATGAGATAATAGTTTAGAGTCTTGTACCATGTTTTATGGCGTTTCGAGCTCCTCAGGACAACGTTGACTCCCATCCTTCTCAATCATCTTTGATTGCTTTTCAAGACGGGAGCGGCTGGGCAGCGTCTATACGTGCGTTCGTGTGCTGAGCTGATAGCTAGCATCTGTTTTAAAAGTCTGGAGGCAGACGGACGGATGATGTCGCGGGGCTCTGTGACGCGATCGGCAGATGTGATGGCGAGGGTGGGATATGCACCGGCTTCCACGTGGTAATCGCTCCCGTTAAAAAAAAAAAAAAAAAATCCCCAAATAAAGATGAGAAAAAAAAAAATCGAGAAAAGTTGGGGATGATGAGGGTGTTTGAGGTTGCCTTTGGGGGTGTTTTCAGCATGTCTTTCGGGTGTTGTGGGGGTGTTTGGGGATTTTATACAGAAAGTACTCAGAAGTTTTTTGCAATCTAAATTCGCAATCACACGTTTTGATGAACTCATTTCACAATGTATCGAAGTTGGTACTCGAGTGTTTGTTATCTACATTCTTGCTCACAGGTCTATCCCATTCATACACTGAATATTTTGTTATCCAGTCAAGCTTACACACTTTTTGTTAACTAAATTCATGCCTAGCAGTATAACCTGACAATAAAATAACAAGCCCTGCACCCCCACCGGCCCTCAAATAAAAGCGCAGCCTTGGCTGAGGTCTGCAAACCATAACAACAGGTTGAAGTGTGTTCCCCCCACCCCAACAGGCCTTACGTCACCTGACAGCAATTAACCCAAACAGGTGCAGTGACCTCACAGAGAGACCCCCACCGCCAACCTACACCCCCCTCCTGAGGCGAAGATGCCAGGTGGATTTCCTGCTCTTTGTGACACCCAATACAAGATGGCCGCTCGTCTTACACGCCACGGGGCTGTGACCTTCAAGATGAAGGTTACGTAAACCAAAACGAGAGAGAAAAGGAAAGGTCCCCGCCCGCCCAACATGCCCCTTGGAACATCGCAAACAAACACTGAAAACTGAACACTGCTGACTTGTGAGTGGGAATTAAAAGAACGCAATGGGTGTCCGTTAAGATAACAAACAATTTAGAAAACAAAAATGAATTCAGATTACAAGACTTGTGAACAAGATTTTTGTTAAAAACTTGCGCATTTAGATAATGAAAACCTGTTGTACATGCAAAGGTGTGAATTTAGAAAAACGCGTATGGATGTGATTTTCGATAAAATCTCGTGAATTTGGATAACAAAAACTTGAGCATGAACTTATATCACTACAAATTGTGAATTTACATAACAAAAAGTTGTGAGCACAAATTTAAATAACAATAACTTGGGACTTTAGATATGTATGATTTTATACGTAACACAAACTTAGATGACAAAAACTGATTTTAGATAACAAAACGTGAATTTAGGTAACAGACTACTAATAATGACTACTTAAGATGAAAAGTTGTGAGCATGAATTGAGATTAAAACTTGTAAATTTAGATCAAACTTGTAAATTTAGATAAGACAAACCTAAATTTAGATACAATTTTGAAATTAACATGACAAAAACTTTGAATATCATGCTTGATCAGTGTGATTATTATATACACTATTATATATATCAATATATGTATGTGTGTGTATATATTCGTTTTTTGTTTTGTTTTCAGTCATTATTATGCTTAACATTTTAATATTTTTAATTAATATTACATAAAGACTACATTCAAAATTATTTTTAATGTAAATATAGTTTGTTATAAAAATATTGTGTGTTTACTACTAATTCCTGTCAGTTAATGTAGAATACAAGAATGTTTAAATTATTTGATTATTTCTTATAATAATAATAACATCGCTAAAAGAATATGATATAACAACTGTAATTGAATTGTGCTCCAACTGCGAAATGCTGAGCGGCAGACACCTGCACGGTGCCCTCACACTGCGCCATTGTTTACACCGGGGGGGGGAGGGGTGTGTGTGTGCGTGCGCGTGTGTGTGTGCTTGTGTCAAACTCGCCGGTGGTGCCAGATGATTATTTCACTTGGAAGTCGCTTCAGGCGGCACGGTGGACGACTGGTTAGAGCGTCGGCCTCACAGTTTTGAGGAGTGGGGTTCAATCCCCGGCCCCGCCTGTGTGGAGTTTGCATGTTCTCCCCGTGCCTGCGTGGGTTTTCTCCGGGCACTCCGGTTTCCTCCCACATCCCAAAAACATGCATGGTAGGTTAATTGAAGACTCTAAATTGCCCGTAGGTGTGACTGTGAGTGCGAATGGTTGTTTGTTGGTATGTGCCCTGCGATTGGCTGGCAACCAGTTCGGGGTGAACCCCGCCTCCTGCCCGATGACGGCTGGGATAGGCTCCAGCACGGCCGCGACCCTTGTGAGGAGAAGCGGCTCAGAAAATGGATGGATGGATGGAAGTCGCTTCACACACTCGGCCTGCGGAATGGATGACACGCTCGAAAATGAACATCATACAAAATAAATACACATTTACACTTGTATTACCACCCAAAAAGAACACATTCACATGCTTGAAAAGCTACTTTAAAATTTGTTTCTAAATTTCTGCTTTTGTCGTCTCAATTCACGCTCACTTCTTTATCTTAGTTTTGTGATCTACATTTGCACTGCGCACAAGTTTGGTTCACCTAAATTCACGTAATCTAAAATTCCCCCAAAAAGTCTTTGTTATCCAAATTTACATTTTGGATTTTTTAAGTTTTGGTGATCTGAATGAATAAGATTGTGATCTAAGTTTGCACTTACACGTTTTTGTTTTCCAAATTTGTGCACACAAGTATTTGTTAGCTAAGATCAGTTTTTCTTACCGAAATAAACAAAACAAAAAATTCTAAAATCATGCTCCAGCCTGTTATATAAATTCCCAAACTTCTTCTTACCTAATTTTGTGCTCACAAGTTTTTCTCATCTGGAGTTACACACTTCTTCTCTAAAGTTGGACTTACAAGTTACTAAATTCACCCTAATAACGTTACGTTTCTTGTAATTTTTATTTTTATAAAATGTTTCTTCTCTTCTTCTATATAACGTTTGTTATTTACATTTTTAGCAAAATTAACAAACACACGTTCCATCTAAAGTCATGTTCATAAGTCTCTGTAAGTCACATCTATGATTTTGTTATCTCAATTCAACAAGTTGTGGTTATCGGAATTCACAAGATTGTGTTATCTAAATTTGCAGGCTCAAGTTTTGATCATCTAAATTCGTAGTCACACATTCCATCTTAATTCATGCTAATTACTCTGCTTGATTCACAATTTATTTGTTGTTGTTATCTAAATTGCCAAGTTTTGTTTCAGAATTTACAAAGTTTTGTTTTCTCTATGCGCTCACAAGTTTTCATTTTCTAAATTCAAACTTGCTAAAAAACCTGCTAAAGCAAATGCCCCCGCGACCCGACCTCGGACAAGCGGTAGAAAATGGATGGATGCTTATCTAAATTCACACTTGCAAGTTTTTGTTATCTAAAGTCGCACTCTTTAAAATCACGCTCACAAGTCTTATTGAAATTCACAACTTTTTGTTATCTAAATTTGTGCTCACAACTTTTTGTTATCTGAATTTAGATGCTTGTTTTCTAAATTCACACTGACACATTTTTGCAATCTAAACTTGGGCAGCTAAATTTTAATCTTGTATCACGTTTTATGTGAATTGATGTCCACAAGTGTATGTATTTCTCGGTGATGCTTTTGTTAGCTAAATTTACAAATTGTGTTTATCTGAATTTACAAGATTTTTGCAGGCACAACTTTTTGCTATCTAAATTACTGCTCAGAAGTTTTTGTAAAACTTAAAATTCACACTCAAAACTTGATCTAAACTTGGGACATCTAAATTAACAAGCTTTTATGTAAAATCACCCTCACGTCTGTCATTTAAATTTACAACCTTTAGTTATCTACACTTATGGTCACTGGTTTTTGTTATCTGAATTTGGACGCATTTGTTATTTAAATTCACACTCTTGACATTTTGTTATCTAAACCTGGGTATCTAAATGAACACTTTCCCCCCTAAAATAACACTCACAAGTCTTATCTAAATCTGCAACTTTTGTGATCAAAATTCACGCACACAACTTTTTGTTATCTAAACTAGGGCAGCCTCTTACAGCCGAGAGGGGGCTAGCTAGCTCTCTCGGAAAACAACACTAAAATCCAGTGTGTGTCTTTTGTCAACACAATGTTGTGTTAGCCTCCACATGACTGTACAACCAAGTTTTTTTATTTTTTACATCTACAAACAAATCCAAGAATGCGGTTTGCATTGTTTCGGTCATGTGGAAAAAAAAAAAAAAAAAATCAAGTATTTCAATGACTTTATCGAAAGTATTCCGTTTGTGTGCGCTCGCCGGGAGTGTGGAAATAATGGGAGGCCATTTTTATCCGGGCATTGGTAATTACAGGGTGTGTCAGTAGACAGATGTCTTGGCAGCAGAGACAAAAAATGCGGGGGGAAAAAATGGATGCTTCAAAAGGACCTCGTTGCTCTCTGCACTGTGGTTGCCAACCGTTTTATCTTCCTTTCACGCGCACTCACAAAAACAGCAAAACGTATTTTTACATACAAATACTCAAATGTGTTTCTTTGATGTTTACACTCAATGTGGTGGTGAAAAGGAAAATATAAAAATACATGAACACAACTGGTTATTGACAGGACCTTAAATGTTATTTTTATCGAAATGAACAAGTTTTTAATCGAAAACAAAGCTCACGACTGTCATATGAATTCACAAGCCAAATTTGCTTTAACGTGCTTTTGTTGTCTAAATTCACTAGTTTGTAATCTAATAGTGCTTGCAAGTTACATTTTTGTAATATAATAGTTGTTTAATCTAGATTTGCACTCACAAATGTTTGTTCTCTAAGTTAAAAAAATATGATGAAAAATTGCTGATATTTGACTGAATTTAAGCCCAAAGGTCCAAATTTGGTCCTAGTTCTTGTTATCTAAATTGAATTGATCCAATCCCCTAACGGGACGAGCCCAAAGGAAAGAAAGAAAGAAGAAGATGTTAACAAAATGTTGCTACTTACAAGTCATTATCTTGCTTACCTAAATTCACACGTTTCCAATCTAAATTAGTGCTTACAAGTTAAGTTTGAGTATTCTAAATTAAAAATGTGTTAAATCTAAATTCACACTCACAAATTTTTGCTATCTAAATTTGAAAAAAGATCTGATCAAAATTCGCTTATGATTCAAAGTTTTGGTCTAAATTTAAGACCAAAAGTCATTTTTATCTCAATTTTGTATCTAAATTCACAAGCTTTTGTTAAGATACATTTGTGAATATTTATATAATTTTCTAAATTGTTTTTTCATGATCAAAATTCACAATTCAGTTTTTTGGTTTTATTGTTTAACACGGTGGGCGACTGGTTAGCACATCTGCCTCACAGTTCTGAGGATCTGGGTTCAAATCCGCCTTCGCCTGTGTGGAGTTTGCATGTTCTCCCCGTGCCTGCGTGGGTTTTCTCCAGGTACTCCGGTTTCCTCCCACATCCCAAAAACATGCAGGGTAGGTTGATTGAAGACTCTAAATTGCACGTGGGTGTGAATGTTGTTTTGTTTGTATGTGCCCTGCGATTGGCTGGCGACCAGTTCAGGGTGTACCCCGCCTCCTGCCCGATGACGGCTGGGATAGGCTCCAGCACGCCCCCCACCCTAGTGAGGATGAGCGGCTCAGAAAATGGATGGATGGATGTTTTTTGATATAGTTTTTAAGGGTTAAGTTTTTATCATATAAATTGACGCACGGTTTTGCTTTCTCAATTCACACTCTTAAGTTCAAGTTTCTTTTATCTGAATTTGATTTCCAAGGTTTTCACTGAAATTCACTTCCAGTATATAGAAAATAGGTGCCCTTTTTGGCTGTCCAAAGTAAAGTTTTTTTTTTAATCTAAATTGAAGTTTTTAATCAAGAGTCACGCTCACAAGTCTAAAGGTACAAGCTTTTAAAATGTATAAGCCTAAATGTATACAATCTTTTCACACACACAAGTTCTAGTCTAAATTCATGCTCACAAGTCTTTGTTATCTAAATGCACACTTGTAAAAAAAAAATCTAAGTTCACAAGTTTTGTCATCTAAATTTGCACTTGCAACTCTTTGTTATCTAAATTTATGCTAAAAAGTGTATCTAAATTGACACTCCCTCACAAATTGTTGGTATGCAAATATGGATTTACAAGTTTTTAATCTAAACTCTATCTCATCTAAATTCACGCTCAGGTTTTTATCTAAATTAGTTCTCACTTGTTTTGTTATCTATAATCACTTTTTGCTATCTAAATTGACACGTCTTGATGTAAATGCATATTTACAAGTTTGTATCAAAGTTTTTGTGATCCAAAGTCAACAAACTTGGCAATTCCACTTAATGACATCATAATAGATATGAAAACATTGTTCTAGTGTGTTTCAGGGGAAAGCGCACTTGTTTAGCTCATATGCTGTCCATGTGGGTGGTTGCACAAACAGATGCATTCCATATGGTGGGCAGGTGTCCTCCTCATGGCGACCACTGAGGTTAGTTAGGCCTCAGGGCTGTGCACAAACCCAAAAAGGGTTTTGGTGGACCAGGCCTCTGTCTTCGCCTTTGAGCGACCAATGAAGTCGCGGTCAGAAAATAAGAGGCTTGAACCCACGCACTCCAAATTACAGGCCACTTGCAATCACTAACTTCAAGACTCCTTTTTTTTTTTTTTCATCTTCCCAATTTCCATGAAAACATCTGTAACGTTTTGCTTCACCTATGACACTTTTTTGTGGGTCCACAATGGCAACATATCAATTACGATAACCTCGTGAATCCACTTTATTTCAACGTAATAGATATGATAAACTCAGAAAATCCACTTTATGACAAAATATGATAATCTTGTAAGACAACCTATCAATACGATAAGCATGTAGGTCCACTTTATGACAGCATCGATATGACAACGTTGTGACTCCGCTTTGAGACAACATGATTTCAATAATAACCTTGTAAGTCCACTTAATGATGACATAATAGAGGTATGACAACCTCATAATTCCATGTCGTGATAATAGATGCGATAACCGCCACTTGGTTACAACACAATGCATTAATTAATATGACAAACACATAAATCCACTTTATGACACGGCAATGAACGTGAAACCCTTGCCGGTCTACTTCATGACAGCATCGCGATATGACAACCTTGTAATTCCACTTTGTGAAAACATATCAATATGATAACCACATAAGTCCGCTTTGTGACAACATAATAGATGTAATCACGTTATGACAACATACGATAGGTAATCTTGTAAAACCACTCATGAAAATGTATCAATATGATAGCCTTCCAAATCCACTTTATGACTTTGTATGAATATGACAACCTTGTAATTCCACTGAATGAAAAGAATTCAATATGACAACTTCGTAAGTTCACTTTGTGACAACATAATTGATAAGACAACGTCATAAATCAACTTCATTGCAACATATAATAATCTTGCAAATCTACTTTATGAAAATGGCGATATGATAACAACCATTTGCATCGTGATAATTGGGGACTTTTTTTTTCTGGAACATTCACTTATCTGGCTTGTCATATGAAACGATATTGTCCAAATTGTGCTCATTTGTCATTGGGTCAACCTGGTACCGTATGGTGGTTTTCCACGTGCTTTACGCAACAAACACATTTGAACATTTTGTTTCATTCATTTTTTTGTTATCAGTGTATTATTTGTGTAAAGAACAAATATGTAATGTATCAAAAATAATGATCTATGGTTTTAATCCACTTTTCTTTAGTGGAAACATCCAAGGGTTCTGTTGATGCATTCATTCAAAATTATGAAAAGTAATCAAAATTGTTAATGAAATGCAATTAGTTATATGACTGAGAGAAAGTACAGGTAAATGAAATAGTTACACTACTTTTACATTTTTAACAGGTTAACAGGATGTAATTGCAAACCACTACATTTCCAAAGTAATCTTCCCAACACTGGTGACAACATAATAGATATGACAACCTTGTAAATCCACTCATGACAAGATATGATCATTTTATAAATCCACTTCATAACAAATTATTAATATGATAACCTGGTCAATCCATCCAAGTGTTTTTGGGTTGCCGAATAAGCTGTCAGGCTGACAGGTGGCATCGTTTCCAATGCAGCATGCTGTTAACGAAAAAACGAGGGAAAAAACGGTTCTTGCTGCGGTAAATGTGCGGCATGCCTGCGTCGGGAATAGTAGGCGACTCCAGCGCATATGCGGTCCGGGCAAATGCGTCCTACGCCATTCGCCACCGTATCTTTTTTCCCCCGCCTCTGACAATCATTCCCACATTCCGCTGGCTTTTAAATTACCAGTGGGAAGCCGATTATGAGTCCAAGGGACCAAAATACCCGCTCCGTGAAAAAGGGAAGGGAATTATGGTGGAGCTTTTTCAATGGATTTTCCCGACGTGTGACGGGACTGTGCCTTCGCCATTGAACGCGGCGGAAAAAGCGGGAACCGTGCCTTTGTCCCGCATCTGTCTGCCACAAAAATGCAGTGCAAATACCTCTGCCAAAGGCCAATTGAATTACACGCAATTGGTCACTTTTTGGAGGTAACAGGGCCTTGGACTAAACGGGAACTGCCTCGTGATCACAATCATACAACGTTTTTATAGTTACGTGGAACAAGGATCACAAACATACAATTGGTTGCAGTTACACGGAACAAGAATCACAAACACAACTATTTAAAGATACTTAGAAACATGGATAAGAAACATGTTTGCAGTTACGTGGAACAAGGATCAGATTTTTTTTTTTTTTTACAGTTATGTGGAACAAAGATCACAAATATACAATTGTTTCCAGTTACTTGGAAGAAGGAACACAGACATACAATTGTTTCCAGTTATGTGGAACAAAGATCACAAATATACAATTGTTTTGCAGTTACGTGGAACAAGGATTACACACACGCGCGCACACACACGCACACACACGTTTACAGCTACATGAAACAAGTATTAGAAATATCCAATTGTTTACAGTTGGTCACTGATGGTGTGATGGTACACTCGCCTGACTTTGGTGCGGGCAGCGTGGGTTCAGTTCCCAATCAGTTGATGGTGTGAATGGTTGCCCGTGTCTGTGAGGATAAGCGGTGTTGAAAATGGATGGCTGGATGGATAGATGTTTACAGTTATGTGGAACAAGAATCATACAACTGTTGAAAGATACTTGAAACATGGACAACAAACATACAATTGTTTCCAGTTACAGTCCCCTCCAAAAGTATTGGAACGGCAAGGTCAATTCCTTTGTTTTTGTTGTATACTGAAAACATTTGGGTTTGTAGACGTGTTAAACAACTCAGGAGAGAGTACCTTTTGTTTGAAGCCACCCAGTTTTTAAGTGAGCAATAGTATTGGAACAGACATGATTCAATTCAGTCAAAGTGAATAACATTTAATATTTGGTGGCATAACACTTACTTGCAATAATTGCATCAAGCCTGCGACTGATTGACTTCACCAGACTGTTGCATTCTTCATTTGAAATGCTTTTCCAGGCCTTTACTGCAGCCTCTTTCAGTTCTTGTTTGTTTCTGGGAGTTTCTCCTTTCAGTCTCCTCTTCACAAGGTAAAATGCATGCTCTATTGGGTTAAGGTCCTGTGATTGACTTGTCTTTCCCCCCCTGATGAAGTCCTTTGTTGTGTTGGCAGTGTGTTTTGGGTCACTGTCATGATGAAGCTTCTCCCGATTAGTTTGGATGCATCCATCCATTTTCTGTTGCGCTTATCCTTATTAGGGTCGCGGGTGTGCTGGAGCCTATCCCAGCTATCTTCGGGCGAGAGGCGGGGTACACCCTGAACTGGTCGCCCGTCAATCGCAGTGGATCTAACTTATTTGGAAAAAAAATATTGAGACGTAAAATTGTAAAATCAGCAGAGCCATTAGTGCAAAAATAAAAACATTTTAGTGCATAAGATGTAATTCCATCAGGTCTAAGGTTTCTGAATGAGTGAAACTCACGTATGAGTCTAAAAAGAAAAATAATAAGCTATATAGTCTCTGGAACTGTCATCTCTTGAATAACTACAAACAAACAGATCCGAGGCACGAGTGCCTACAGAGTTGCCTTTTTAACAAAAGCTTTATTTTCGAAGTCCAAATACACGCATCCTGACGCTTTTTGTCATGGCTGCCATGGTTGAACTAGAGTTTCTTTCAAAGCACAAACACGAAAAACTGCATTAATGACGCCTTCAATTGCAATCTGGAAACAAGACAACACAACAGACAACAGAAAAGAACTACGAAAAATAAAGTGTGGGTTGTCTGTGGACAAAGAGCAACACAATATAAACTTGATTTATGAACAGGATAAACAATTATTTATGTCTCCCGCACACCGATGCAAAATGGAAAGGAGGGTTAGCAAAACAGCAGAAAAGGCACCAGACTTCGACACAAAATAGATAAAAATCGTATTTTTAATTACTTAACGTGCACCTGTGTGTGGGTTTCAGGATGACTCGACTGTAATTGTCGCTTCCAGTTGGTTGTGTTTCTAAACATGCATTTTAATACAATAGCGGCCATAGATAATGTATGGAGTTAGTTTATGTTTATATAGCTCTATGCTTGCGGCAACTCGTGGCAGCTGGAATCAATCTCAAACTGGCTCTTGCGTTACTTCCTTAACATGTTGTTCTGATTGGTTCTCTTGTCAACTTCTCCCGCCTCTTCAAACAAAATTAGTGATGATTTGGATCTCGTAATTGGCAGGCATTTCAGTCTTATTTTTATTTGTTGACAAAAATGTCAATACACTTGATAATTGTCTTGGTCCTCAAGAATGTTTTATGTCGTCATCATCTCGTTTTAGTCAGAAAAAATGGTTGTTGACTATAACAATGATGAACATTTCTTCATCACCAAAATGAACACAGCTCTCTTGCCTGTCAGCGCCATCCTCATTATTCTTCTACCAATATACTCAATATCTCTCCTGTAGACGTGTCCAAACCATCAAAGTCTGCTCTCTATAAGGCCTGGTACACAAAATGATTTTCCAACTCTTAAAATATATTTTGGGGCATTCAACAATTTTGGTCGTCATGTTTCTAGTGTGCTCCAAGAATCTCAACACAGCAGACCACACACATAAAGATTCAATTGCATCACCGATCTCAAAGTCTCGCGTGATTACACAAAATCTCACAAAACCTAAGAAGAAGAAACACTTCCAGATATGCGCCGATGTGTCCTGAGTGTTCCCAAAGGTTGCTGGAGCTGAGAGCCTTGTAAATGGCGATGTTCTCAAAAAAACGACTTGCATTGGAAACTACTTCTTACTAAGTTTTATACATAAAACGACATCGGGTAAGACCGGCACGGTGTGTACAACTACCTGTGGGGCATAACCACTAATTACATTAGACATAAAACCCTCAAGTTTCAGCCTCATCACATATCTATATCTATCTATTCTCCTTAACGTCACTGGTGGTAGACCTTGTTAACCCGGGCCACGGCTGATCCGGTAAGGAATTCTTTGGATGAATGCTCATATTTGTTTGGCAAACTTTTGCGCCGGATGCCCTTCTTGACGCAACCCTCTGCATTTATATGGGCTTGGGACTGGCCTACATTTTGCACTGGCTTGTAGGGCTGCATTAAGCCCCCATAGAGCTGCAGCACCCACTTCATTCAAATCAGCCGTGTGGGATAATTTGGTGTTCCCTCTGGAGTACAACAGCGATGGCGTTTGAGTGGTGGCGTTTAAGTGGTGGCTCGGATGAGGACAGTGTGTCGGCGCTGTTCATTAGCTGTGCTGCATGTCCATGGACACGTCGAGCATGCTATTACATACTGTATTAGTCACTAAGCCAGACAAAAGAAAATGTGAGTCCAACAGTTTATCCCAATGGCTTTAAGACACTTCTAGATCTGAAATCAGACAGGGTCAAAGACATTACCGAAGCTATTGGCATTTACATTTCAACAGCGACGTGCCCATATGCAGTAGTAGAGGACCCGGCATTTAAGTATTTTTTAAACGCGCTTGAGCCTCGTTAAAATGTCCCATCCTGGGCGCACGTAAAACTCTCTGTGGTTTCTGGCCTTTACAAGCGCAAAGGAGTGCATTTTTGTCCATTCCAAAACCCTTGCGGGTGGAAGGCTAATAAGTCTGTTTATCCAAATCAAGCCATGTTGGCACATTACCCATTTATTTATTTAACCTTTATTTATCCAGGTAAGACAATTGAGGACAGATTCTCTTTAGCAATGTTGACCTAGCTGCACGCAGCAGAATATAAAACGAGGCAAAATAAAAGCAAGTTTTAAAATGTATAATTATACCAGATTTTACCTGGCCGTACCTGTAACCTCAGTCCCCAAAGAAAGGGTTTTCTCAACAGCAGGTGCCTGCACTACTCTGCCCTGACGACTGACAATGTAGACAAGCCATTTTTTTTATTTTCGAACAAAAGCTGAACTCACCTCATTCATCCCAATATCATCGCTTAATATTGTACGTGATTGTTGATTGTTGCACGTTTTTAGCCTATGAATCTTTTATTCATCATATGCTATGATCCAATGTAATGTTTTATGTAAATATGTAACTACATCACATTGTACAGTTTGATGTACTGTATATATATGTATGTATCTGTTTTTATTATATTTATTTGTACTTGCTTTCTTATTTTGCCTTGTTTCGCCCTGCTGTCTGCTGACAGGTCAGTAAATGTCAATGAGAAACTGTCCTCAAATGCACAATTCTATAATAACAGAATTTAGCTTACCTTTAACTGGTGCGTAAAGTTATTTCAGGTAGTTAGAAAATGTTCTATTTCTACTTCTTAAACTACTGTCTGCTGAAAAAAAAACTAGAATAATGCTTTTGGAACTTTTTGTTGCGTTTTCCTGTTGAACCGAACTTGTGAATGTGACCCCAAAACCGAGGTACGTACTGAACTGTGAGCTTTAGTTATGTAAATTCACCCCCACAATTTTTTAATCTAAATTCATGCTCACAAATCTTCTAATTCATGCTTACGTTTTTGTTATCTCAAAAAAATTCGACACTGAGATTCTGGCATGCTCAAAGACCTTGCGGGCAACAATTGCTGTTTTCTGGCTGCTTCCACTGTGGTACGCGCGTGTGAAAAAGGGGGCGTGCCAGGTAGGTGTCGCTCTGTGGTTTGACGCCGGCTCACCGCCCGCGACTGCCAACTCCAAAGCGACTTGTTAGCACGACGTTGCCAGAAGCGTCCGTCATCCACGGGCTGAAATTCCCAGCACACGTGGTTGACAGGAACGGTCGCTCCGAGAGAGAGAGAGGACGACTGAACCCCGGTCATCTTTCCTGGCTCGCAAACTTTATTGATCCTGTGAGGGTTTCAAATCTTTTCCTACACATTCTTTCCTTGACTTATGCTAAAGGTAGCTGTATTAGTTTCAGGGCTGTCTGTTTCCATGTGACTCAACTATTCTCACCAACTAGAAGTTGTTTATGACATTATTAAAATACTGTATAACTACTCTTAATGACAGCATCATTTTCAACACTGTCTGGTATCAGTGACCTTCCCATGCAACTCTCACCTACAAGAATGAATATACTTGTCATTGGTAATCTTAATCCCGATGTCGTTTATGACTTTATATTCAAAATAAGATTACTGGTTTTCTGTCTTTTTTGAGGTGACATTCCAGAAAGAACTAACTTGCAATAACTTGTTTTTTGCGCTTGTCAAGTGTCACCTCGCGGACAACATGCTCATAAAGCCATCAGTGGCACTTACCCACAATGCAGCGGGGCACAAATTACAAGGTGGCACAAACGCACACGCACACACTCACCTCAAGCAGTGCACTCCCTTCCTGTTGTTGCAGCAGCAGATGTTTCAAGGCAGACAAATAGCCTCTAGATTGTTAGCCACACTGCTAACACTTGCTAACTTAAATATAAACACATTCCGATCTGTGACCAAGAATTGTTTAAAAGGGTGACCCACCAAGTGAGGAACTCCAATCAGGAATGTCATCTGGGAGCAGTCACCGCAACTCAGGAAGTTTGTCAATCGTGGGATGACGAAATTTAAGTTCGGATATGACACATAATAGATATCCAATTAAAAACCAGGAAGGTTTGGTCAACTACGCGCACAGTACAGCATTACCATTAGCTTGAGCTTTAACCGGCTAACGAACAGAGCTCATGCCTAGTTCAGACTACAGGATTTTAGCCGAGATATTGTTGTGATTTTCTATCGTGCGCGATTTCCCAGATCGGGCCCGACATATTTTGGTGAAAACGACAAGACTTCTTGTAATGTGACAAAATTCAAGATTTGGCCGTATGATATTGCTTAGACCCCCAAAATGAAAAGTCTAGCATGTTTGATTTTTTGGGATATCTTGCGTGTAGTGTGACATATCAATGACAACTCTCCGACAGCACATCTTGACGTCAACCAATAGGATTGCGAGTTGTGACTAGCGCATTGCTAGTCACAACAGTAAATGTAACCACAGCGCACCTCTAGTTTACATACCGCATTAGCTTTAGCCAGCTAACACGATCACAACACACTTCAATTTTACATACAATTTAGCATTAGCTGTAGCCATTTAACACTCTATAACACTGTTAGCTGAAGCCAGCTAACATGACCACAGTACAACTATTTTGAATACAAAGTTAGCTTTAGCCATTTAACATGACCAAAGTGCACCGCTCTATATTCCATAGATTAGCATTAACTTTAGCCAACTACTTGACCACAACACACCTCTAGTTTCACCTAACGCAGTGCTCCGGACTGTATCCCTCGCGAAAAATGGGGATTCAATGTTTACTGTTAGTGTTAGCCTTGGCTGCTAGTCACTGTGACCATTCATGTCTCCAACACGATGATCTTGCACATTTGTGGGACGTCACAATGATGATGTTCTGATAACATTATGTTATTACAACGACAGCATTTTTTTTTGGCGTTTGCCATCTTGTAGCAGAGGTGCGAAAGCCTCCAAAATGTTGGCCGCTGTAGGCGGGCCGCAACAGTTTGTGTGAGAAAATGTAGGACAAATAGCGCAACAACACGAGGGTGGCAGCCAGGGTGTAAAAATCCTTCCTGGAGCTCAGGTGTGGAAAACAGAAGCAAAGAGCAAAGAGAAAAAAAAACAGCAGCTGTGATGGGAAGGAGTTGACCCACGATTGAACCGTGGTTTACCTCCGTTCCAAACACGGGCACTGCAAAGCTCACCAAGGTGCTCTTCTTTGTCTTGGACTGCATTGTGTGTGAGTCAAGACTTTTAAAGCTTTAGTGACTTTAGTTCACTTTGTTTTGACTGTCGATTACTTTGAAGTACAACATGGGCCTCTATTATTTTTAATTACACAGAATCTAGAATTTAGAATCTACAGGATCTCAATTAGCTCCCAGTATGCTCCTCCCTATCTGGCATTATCCAGATTTCGAAAAAATTAATAATATACCCCTTCATTTTAGTACATGGGGAACAACATGGAATTAACCACCTACAACAACAATTCAACAATAATGTTTTTAGGACACGTGATGAACTGTTCCAAGAATTCCAAACAACAGGCGGAAACTTTCTTCATCCATCCATCCATCTATCCATTTTCTGAGCCGCTTATCCTCACAAGGGTCGTGGGAGTGCTGGAGCCTATCCCAGCTATCTTCGGGCAGGAGGCGGGGTACACCCTGAACTGGTTGCCAGCCAATCGCACGGCCAATCGCAGGGTGATTTAAACAAACAACCATTCGCACTCACATTCACACCTACGGGCAATTTAGAGTCTCCAATGAACCAACCATGCATGTTTTTGGGATACAAGAGGAAATACTTTATTAAAATAAAGTATTTCAATAAAAGGCATACTCTTTTCAGCATAAAATGTCTACTTAATAATAAAATAAAATTTGTCCTTTTTTTCAAACTCAAATATAGTCACTTACCCTTTATTTTCAGAATAAAAGTGTCGTTTTTAGAAAAAAAAACATACAATGAACTAACTAAACAACAAAATACAGCCATCACAATGGTAAGAATTGGAATTTCAGAATAAAAGTATCCTCGTTTTTCTAAAATATGGTGACCCTTTTTTTTTTTAAAAAAAGGAGAGATAATTCCACAGTAAAAGCATTATTTTTTAAAAAAAAACAAAATATGATAAACATATCACATTAAAAGCGTCCACATTTTTCAAAACCAAAATGTTGTCATCCCAGTTAAATTATTTCAGAAAAAATGTATCCTCATTTTTTGCAACCTAACTTGTGGTCACACTGGTCAAAATAATATGAATTTCAAAATAAAGGTATGCATTTTGGAAAACAGCCCGCAGAGCGGTGGCACTGGTGAAAGTGCAAAAACAAACAAAGCGGGAAAGAATGCTAAGTGTCCCTTTTGTGGACAAACAAGGAAATGTCAAACATACCAAAGTGAGCTGTCCAAAATCAAGTCAAGTGTGGGCGGCGCCTCAAAACAAAAGCACTGAGCTTCAGGTTAATTCTTTTGACCCATTGCTATGGTGACGCATGCACCTGCGTTGACAGATGATTTTGGCTTAGTCTTAGCTTTAGTCTAAACGACGTTACGCAGCAAACGAGTTGCAACAATGACAAACATTCACACTTGGACCAAGATGTGGACTATTTATATCCAGGTACACGCTGTATATTTACTCAACTGCAGATGGGGCAAGTCTTTGTCACATTGTTAGAATAATATTTAACGTTAGCAGTATTGTTGGAATAATATTTAATGTTAGCAGTATTTTGTTAAGGATCAAACTTGATGGTCAAAGTTCTTTTAATTTGTTAGCTTAACATATTTCATAGACAATGCTAGGCTTTTATTTTGACAGACAGTTTGTATGAAAAACTGTCTTAGATGTTTACAACAGGCAGGACGGTGACCGACTGTTTAGCACATCTGCCTCACAGTTCTGAGGACTGGGGTTCAAATCCTGGCCCCGACTGTGTGGAGTTTGCATGTTCTCCGGGCACTCCGGTTTCTTCCCACATCCCAAAAACATGCATGGTAGGTTACTTGAATGCTGTGAATGTGAGTGCGAATGGTTGTTTGTCTGTGTGTGCCCTGCGATTGGCTGGTGACCAGGGTGTACCCCGCCTCTCGCCCTTCTTCTTCTGCTTCTTATAGGAGGCAAAATCTATTTCAATGTTTACAAAAAAATATACTAAATTATAAATATCACTCAAGACAAAATTGCACGTTACGTTCATTGAAATCAAACTTGTCTTTTAAGTTTACTAAAACATGTTAGGCTTGTGCATCACATTACTCGGGCAAGCTTGATTGTGGGAGTTGTGTACAAACCTACTGAATGTGAATTTGCTTCATTCACACCACGCGCAATTGGGGTTGAGGAGGGACCATTTCACTTTCTGCGACATATCTCCTTTGACAGAAAAAAACCCGTATGAACTAGTCAATCAGACAATCAAGTCTGACAAACAGTGTGTTGGTATCACTGGTGGGCAGTGATTGTGCTAAAACTTAGGTAAATGCTATGGCTAGCACGGTTCACAGTAAAGTAGAACCGACAGTTCTAAACTCGTAACACGAATAAACATACTACCAGATACGCCAACTTCATCGTTCGGCATCGTTAGGCCTGGTCCTGGTATTGGTAGCAGGATTTATCAAAAAGTGTGAGGTGTCCACAAACAGCGACGATAATTTCATCCTCCATTGTTGTACTCAAAAACTCCAGGACACAGTATATTCCGAGACCGATTGGCTGTCGCGATGTAGTGTCACGCGAATTTGTGGCTTGAAGTGAACTTTACTTAGTAACCTAGCGAAATCAGCGAAGAAGATAATTTTTGCCTGTTCGTCCAACTCGCGTCGTATCGAATGCTCGCGTCTTTCACATTGCCCGTCATGAATTTGCACCTTTGCATTGAGTCTACATGTACACTGCACAAATAGTGTAATTCGCATTCGCTGTAACCGGACAGTACCCAGAGAAAACCCACAGAGGCACGGGGAGAACATGCAAGCTCATCTAAAAAAAAATGTTAATATTGTGAAAATGTCACATTTTGTTTGTGTCAGTTCAGAAAATGGTAGTTATTTTATGTAGATTCATTACACAGACTGAACCTTTTCAAGATTTGATTTCTTGTAATTTTGATGATTATGGATTACAGATAATGAAAACCTAAAATTCAGTGTCTCAGAAAAGTTGAATAGCACATAAAAGCAATCAAAAAATTATGTTTTAAGCAGAAAAAAGTACTGGATGTTCATTTTTAGGCACTCAATACTTGGTTGGGCCTCCTTTTGCAGGAATTACTTCAAATATGCGGTATGGCATGGAGGTGATCTGCGTAGGTGTAATGGAAGCCCAGGTTGCTTTGATAGCTACCTTCAGGTAATCTGCATTGTTGGGTCTGGTGTCTCTCATCTTCCTCTTGACAACAACCCATAGATTTTCTATGGGGTTCAGCTCAGGGGAGTTTGCTGGCCAACCAAGCACAGTAACACCCGGGTCAATGAACCAACCTTTGGCAGTTTGTGTAGGTGCCAAGTCCTGCTGGAAAATAAAATCAGCATCTCCATACAGCTCCTGTCAGCAGCGGGAAGCATGCAGTGCTCTCGAATTTCCTGGTAGATGGCTGCATTGACTATGGACTTCAGAAAACACAATGGACCAACACCATCAGATGACATGGCATCCCAAATCATCACTGAGCATGGAAACTTTACAATGGACTTCAAGCAATGTGGATTCTGTGCCTCTCCGCTCTTCCTCCAGACCCTGGGACCTTGATTTCCAAATGAAATTCAAAATTCACTTTCATCTGAAAAGATGACTTTGGATCATTGAGCAACAGTCCAGTTCGTTTTCTCATAATGCTTCTGATGTTTACTCTGATTCAGGAGTGGCTTGACACGAGGAATCAGGCATTTATAGCCAATGGCTAGTATTTTGTCTGTACGTGGTGGCATTTGATGCACCGACTCCAGCTTCAGTCCACTACTTGTGAAGCTCCCCCAAATTCTTGAATGGATTTCGCTTGACAGTCCTCTCAAGGCTGCGGTTATCCCTGTTGCTGATGCACCTTTTCCGACCACACTTTTTTCCATCCATCCATCCATTTTCTGAGCCGCTTCTCCTCACTAGAGTCGCGGGCGTGCTGGAGCCTATCCCAGCTGTCATCGGGCAGGAGGCGGGGTACACCCTGAACTGGTTGCCAGCCAATCGCAGGGCACATAGAAACAAACAACCATGCGCACTCACGGGCAATTTAGAGTCTCCAATTCATGCATGTTTTTGGGATGTGGGAGGAAACCGGAGTGCCCGGAGAAAACCCACGCAGGCACGGGGAGAACATGCAAACTTCACACAGGCGGGACCGGGGATTGAACTCGGGTCCTCAGAACTGTGAGGCTGACGCTCTAACCGGTCGGCCACCGTGCCGCCACACTTTTTTCCTTCCACTTAATTTTCTGTTAATACACAGCACTGTGAACAACCAGATTCTTTAACAATGACCTTTTGTGACTGACCCTCCTTTTGAAGGGTGGCGATGACTGTCTTCTGGACATCTGTCATGTCAGTAGTCTTCCCCATGAGTAGCCTACTTACCCAGACTGAGTGACCGTTTAAAGGCTCAGGAAATCTTTAAAGGTGGGCGGGAGTGATGGTTGGCCAGGGAGGTGGTGGTGGGTCCCTGCGTTCTCCTCCTGAAGGCCGGTTTTAGGGTGCTTCGGTGTAGCTGGTGGACTGCCCTCGATCGCTTGGTGTGGGTGGTGTCCTATTGGCCAGGCCATTCTCGGGTGAGCCCCTGGGCCCTCTCTTCTTGGCTAGGGGGGGTGGGGTCCTCCGTTCCCATCTTCCTGGCACAGCAATTCCAGGACACATCTGACGTTTATTGTGCATGCGACATGGTGTCAGTTCACTTCCATCTGTCCGCAAACACACACCCTTGGTCTTCAGTTGCTTGGTGTGGAGCCACTCCCTAATTGCTATAAACAACACTTATGACCTTGCAAAATTCTTGGGATGTCACCTCACTTGCACTCCCTTTCTAACGATGTTTAGAATTTACGTAGCCACTCCCACCACACTCCAGTTGGACTGCTGGGTCCACTACCATTTTCCTGATCTCTTCTCCTGTCCCTGTCCTGTCCTATCTTTTATTGTGCGGTTCTTCCCCAACAGGGTGTAGCACTACTGTCCCGTATAAAACTTGAATCCAATGAGACATTGTAGTATTCACATAATGCTTTGTTTTGTTTGTTTTTTCTTACACTATTACAACAAGTGGCGGCACGGTGGCCGACTGGTTAGAGCGTCAGCCACACAGTTCTGAGGACCCGGGTTCAATCCCCGTCCCCGCCTGTGTGGAGTTTGCATGTTCTCCCCGTGCCTGCGTGGGTTTTCTCCAGGTACTGCGGTTTCCTCCCACATCCAAAAAACATGCATGGTAGATTAATTCGAGGCTCTAAATTGCCCGTAGGTGTGAACGTGACTGTGCATAGTTGTTTATCTATACAGTGGGTACGGTACGGAAAGTATTCAGAGCCCGAAATGTAATTAATTAATTTTGTTTTCATGAAAGACTTAAAGGTATCTTTGATATATACAAAACATTGTTAGATTCATGATGAGTGTAAATTGTCTGATATTTTCAAAAACATGCTGGATTCATCGAAGACTGTCACTTGTCTGACACATTTGCAAAAACATCTGGGATATTTACAAGAATACGTATGTTAGGTTGGTCTAAGACTGTCAATTTTCTTTGATATTTGCAAAAACACGTTAGGGTCATCGAAGACTGTAAATTGTCTTAGATGTTCACAAAACATGTTGATTTAATTAAAATTGTTTTGGGGATGGCGGCACGGTGGACGACTGGTAAGAGCGTCAGCCTCACAGTTGTGAGGACCCGGGTTCAATCCCCGGCCCCGTCTGTGTGGAGTTTGCATGTTCTCCCCGTGCCTGCGTGGGTTTTCTCCGGGCACTCCGGTTTCCTCCCACATCCCAAAAACATGCATGAATTGGAGACTCTAAATTGCCCGTGAGTGCGCATGGTTGTTTGTTTGTATGTGCCCTGCAATTGGCTGGCAACCAGTTCAGGGTGGACCCCGCCTCCTGCCCGATGACAGCTGGGATAGGCTCCAGCACGCCCGCGACCCTAGTGAGGAGAAGTGGCTCAGAAAATGGATGGATGGATGTTTTGGGGATACTTCTTAAACTGTGTTATATTAATCAAATACTGTAACCTGTCTTTGATATTTACAAAAACACACATCGGTTTCATTTGACGTTTACAAAATGTGGACAGCAGGTTTATTTAGTCTTTGACATTAACAAAAAACATAGATTGGGTTCATTGAAGCCTAAATTGTCTTTGATGTTACTGAAAATATTCATTGGATCATTGAAGACTTACATGTTCACAAAAACACTTTTGATGTTTTCACTGCTGCACACCTGTATGGGGAGTCATGTTGTGCTTTAAACACAATTTTTAGTACACACAAAAGTAATATGAGTGTCTTGTCGAACTTCAGGTCAGTCAGCTAACCTTTTAGCTACGACAACTGACGCCATTTTGTTTTAAAGCACCAGCAGGAGTGTTTATTTGGAGTAGCCACGATTAGCCGTGTTTACCCGACAGGGCCCCCTCTTCTCCCTCTTACCCCGAGTAAAAATGTTACATGGCTGGATGAGCTCCCTCTTAACATGGAGCTTAAGTTGCAGCGGAAACATTTGCGTAACAAACATTTGCGTAACAAGCTCCACAAGAGTGAAAATGAACTTGAGCTCTCCGGACGCTGTGTTGGACCTTTGTTTATGTTAACAGGGAAAAGTGAAAGCGGCCAATGACAAACATTTGCACATTCGAGTGACGGCTTGCAGCCTGAGGGTCAGGGGAGGGGGGAAAAAACATGAGCTAGTAAAAAGTAAAACAAAATAATAATAATTTGAAAAAGTAAAAAGTATTTCATCCTGCTTGATGGTTTTTAAGCATATTAGTGACATTTTTGTACTCTAAATTGTATGCTAGGTTTGCAGAAATCAAAGTCATCTTTCATGGTTTGTTCAAGACCTGAAATCATCCTTGATGATTGAAAAATGAAGACTCTAAATCGTCTTTGAGGTTTAAAGAAATGCACGTCCGTTTTGTTGAAAACTGTTCTTGATGTTTATCAAAGGCAAGTTAGATTTGACAAACAAAATCTTTGACATTTACAAAAACACGTCGGGTAGGTTTAATGAAGAATCAAAGTAATTTTTGATATTTAAAAAAATTGTCTTTATTAACAAAATGCATACGTTAGACATGTTAGACAATCTTTGATGTTTACAAAACCGCTTACAGACTGTACTGTCTTTGTTTAAAAACCACAGGTTACTTGAAGACTAGATTCTTTGTGATGAATATTAGGCTTGTTGAAGAATCAAAATTGTCTTTGATGTTTACAAAAGGCCTTTGATTTTTTTTTAAAATGCATAGGTTAGTTAGGCTTGTTAAACCCTGTAAATTGTGTTTTAAAATTGTTGCGGCTGTTTACAAAAATCACCTTTTCGATGTGATGAATCTCGAGCAAATCAATGAGAAAAGCAACTAAGTGTTGCTCAAACCATTGAGTGACGTCCACTGACGGACGGCTGTAAACTGAGCGTAAACAAACGCGCGGCGGCCAATAATGAGCGGCTTAAAATTCTCTGGGGATTTAACCTTAGGGTGCCGTGTCAAGTGGTCCCACCTCTTGAGCAAACACAAGATGGCCGCCCTGCAGCGTGACACAAAGCAGAGCTCCTTGACTCAACTCAACGCCGACACCCTCGTAAATTCTCCCGTCCAGCCATCCAATATCATTTTATGATTGGCTACGAGCTGGCTAATAAGTGTCAGCTACAAGTGTGTCGGGAAGGAAAGCATGGCCTTCGCGGTGGGCCTGTTCAACATATCTTAGCGTCGCTCTTTGATGACTAACATGAGGGAGAGTCTGCTAATCCAGACGCACAGGAATTTTCAACAGTCACATTGTAGCTTTCGGCTTCAAAACATTCGGGGTGTCTTTGATGTTTACAAACGTGTCAATTGGCTTTGATATATAAGGCGAGTATATTATGTTAATTTATACCTCTGAATTGTCTTTGTTTGCAGACTGTGTATATTGGGTTCATTAGTTACAAATTGGTCATAAAAATTAGATTTTTACATAAACATGGTTTGATTTATGTAGTACTATCGTCTTTGATGTTTATGAAAATGCGCATGTTAGGTTTACCGAAGACTCCAAATTCTCTTTGATGTTGACAAAAAAAATGTCAGTTTCCAAAAACATGCGCAGTAGGTTTTTTTGTCTCTAAATTATGTTGTTTAAAATTGTCTTTGATGTTTATGTATTTTCTGAAGACTAAATGTGTACATAGTTTTGTCTTTGAAGTTGACAAGCCACTTAGGTTGGTTGAAGACACTTTCGGTCTTTGATGTTGACAAACTTTTTTTCTATCTTATCATCTGAGTTGAGATGTGCAAAGTAAAAAAAAATAAAAATAAATGAAAAAAGGAGCAGTGGATCCGAGCACGTATCAGCATTATTCTGGAGCAGTAGGGCATGACGTGCCAGGAGGCCTGCAGCAGGGCCTCATCGCCCGGAACTCTGCCAAGACAAATATTGTCGCCCTCGCATGGCCAAGGGGGGACTGCGGAGGGCGGCAGTCTCTTGCCTTCCATGGGCCAAAGGACATGGACTGCTAGCTGCAGCGCGTTGACGTCTCGATACCGAAAAAAGTATCATCTAAGATGGAGATGTAAGCGAGCCAGGAAGACGATAGTGTCTTTATCTAAAGCCTGGTGTTCAAACTTGCACACAAGTGAACATTATGCAAGGATTTTACAAAAACTACAAATAAGAACTTGCTTACTGGCCTGGCAAGAAGCAGCTGATTTCTACTAAAAAAAAATTAAAAATCATCAATGACAAAGCATTTTTTGTAAACATTAAAGACATACTAACCTAACATACCTGTTTTTGTTACTTTTTGTAAACATTGAACATTCAATTGACCTAAAATACGTGTTTTGTAAACATCAAAGACAATTTCCAGTCGGCAACATGCGTACAGTACCTCATTTTGTAAATATCGACAATTCATATTATTCTACCAACCTAACGTACATTGTTTTTTGACACATACCTAACACATATCTTTTTGTAAATATTAAAGACCATCCATCCATCCATTTTCCGTACCGCTTATCCTCACTCGGGTCGCGGGCGTCCTGTGGCCTATCCCAGCTGACTCTGGGCGAGAGGCGAGGTACACCCTGAACTGGTCACTAGCCAATTGGAGGGCACATATAAACAAACAACCACTCGCAGTCACATTCACACATACGGGCAATTTAGAGTCTTTAATTAACCTACCATGCATGTTTTTGGAATGTGAGAGGACAACCCACGCAGGCACGGCGAGAACATGCAAACTCCAGGCCAGATTTGAATCCGGGCCTTCATAACTGTGAGGCAGACGTGCTAACCAGCAACCCTCCGTGCCTCCATATTAAACCGTGCCTCCATATTAAAGACCTTTAATGTTAATATTTTTTTTACAGATCAAAGACAATCTAGAGTTTTTTTTATAAAATGCATTCAGATTATACAAAGAACTCAACATACATTTTTTGTAAACATCAAATATATGTAGTGTCTTCAAAGAATCTAATGTACATCTTCTAGTGAACATCAAAGACAATTTTGAGTACTTAATGAACTTTTCGTATGTGTTTTTGAAAACATTAAAAAGGTTATTTTTCCTCGAGTGACCCTATTTATGTTTTTTGTAATCCCTGATGTGGATTTTGGTCTTTGATGAACCAAAAAGCCATTTTTGTAACCATCACAGACATTTCAGATTCTTCAGTTAACATCTTTTTGGAAACCAAGCGTACGCGTTTTTCAAGGCGTAAACAGATTTTTAAAACATTTTGTCCTTCTTGGTCTATCAGTGTTCGGACGGGGCGAGCATCGCCGTGAGATAAGCGTCCGGATTTCCACACCGTGAACGGACGCCACTGTCGCACTATCAGCGAGCCCAGATGGTGGCTGGCCATACTTCGCTGATAAACAAGATGGAAGTAGGATGGATGAGAAGTGGAGGGGGCTTGGAGGTTTATCTGGAGCAGCAGGTGGCTTGTGGAATGAAAGCTGCAACTTTTTGGGGGTCAGAAGTGGGGAAACATCAAAGGAGCGGCTAGAGCAGTGGTCCAAATATTCATGCAAATGTCCAAGATTACGCCAAGGTGCAAGACTTCCTGTTTGAGGATTCCTGACAGGATGTGTTTGGAGCAACCCATAAACACCACATGAGAGCATCTGGACACGCACTGTCGACACAGCAAATGCAAATATATTTTTTTGGTGGTCTAATTGAGCCGTTTTGTGAACAAACATGTTCACAAAATGGCAATATTGGTATTTATGCCAGAAACTAGCTGGACTGGAAATTCATTCTAAATAGAAAAATACAGCCTTTTAAAGGATACTATAATAATTCCAAATAATAGCCTTTTTCTGAACAAATAAAGTGTTTTAATGGCAAACATGGCAAATGTGTTCATTTTTATGTGGCTGCAGATGACCTTTTGTGAACATCTATAACATTTATACAGAAAACTAACATGTTTGAGTCTAAAAAAAATATATATATATCCATTTTAATGGTAATACATAATATTGTGAGGCAAAATATGTTTTTTTGTGGTCAAACATAGCCTTTTAGACCAAATAGTCTTTTGTGGACAAATATATTGTTTTAATAGCAATTTAAACCAGACACTAGCCCATTATAGCACAAATCAAGCGAAATATCATTTTCAAAGAGAAACAATGCTTTTGTGGTCTATTATAGTGTGATATCAGTGGTGTACAGCGAGGGCCTAAACACTATCAAAAGCACTGACCTACAATTATAGCCCAATTTAATTATTAATGAATGATTACTTTTGATTATCCGTCCATCCATTTTCCGTAGCGCTGATCCTCACTCGGGCCGCTGGAGTGCGGGCGCCTATCTTATAATATAATATTATATATATATATATATATATATATATATAAAAAATATAATAAATCATATATTGTGGTGAGCCACAAGATGGAGACATTCACCAGGTGCATGTATTTTCAAGCGAGGGGCGGGATTTGAAAAAAACAAATACAGTTGTTGGCTTCCAAGAGAGTGGTTGGCTGTTTGATGTGAAAACACCGTTTGTATGTGGAGAGTGAAGTGACCTGACTTGTTCTCATGTCCTCGTCTTGTTATTTACTACATCCCTACAATATAATACAGTGGAACCCTGATAGAACCGACCCCGATAAAACGGATATCAGACAAAACAACAACAACAGAACAATGTGTCCAAAAACATTTTCCATTTGTCACTTAAATTGCCGTTGACAAGTCTGTTAGTTCCAGAATTGGCTGCTGTTTACTGGCGCTATGGCGCATTGCAGGCAGAGAATGAGACTGAAGTATTTCTGGGTCACAGATATACAATAATGCTAGATTCTCCTGTGGCGCATTGACGTAGCGGCCATGTGACGATGGTTATATCTATTGCCTATTGTAGATAGAGAGAGCGAGAGAGTGATGGCTTCAGTGTTAACTCTAAGGAGTACAAAACAAGTCTTTGGGGTCTGGAACATGCTATTTTTTGGACAATAACAGTTTTTTTTTTTTTTAAGTTTTTTTTTGGTCACACCGGTCACCTTTGGCAATAGACTTGGCACTAGAAACCACACAAACTCCCAGCAGCGCATGAAAACGACTTTCCTACGATGAGTACTGTACGTCAACAATGTCACGATGACCAAGCACAGCAGCGTGGTGAATTTGGATAAAATGTGAAATATTTTGAAGCTTTTTAAAAATGTACAAATATTTTGAAGCTTTTTAAAAAATATTTTAATAACTTTGTACTGCACTGGGCGTACATAGGCCACGTAAGAAAAACAAAAACTATAATTCTGTACTGTACAGTAATATGGGTGCATGTGGACTCAAAAAAAAAAAGAAAGTGCTTCAATATAACGGACAATCGACTCTATCGGACGGCCCCACCCCCCGCCCCTATTAGCCCATTCTATCGAGGTTCCACTGTATGTCTAATAATATATATATTCATTTATTTCCAAAGTGTTTTGTCTTCATTTCATAGAGTGTCTTGGATGCCCAGCTCCGGTCGTGTACAGTATATGTATTTTATTTTTATTTTTTTTGTCCAACCAGATTTCACCTGTTGACATGTAAATGTAATCTAACCAAGACTTTCAGAATCCCGAGTGCAGGTGTCAAACACACACACATTGGTGAAATGGGGGTTTCTTTTTTTCAACAAATCATATTTTAGATTCACCACTCTGTGCCTCCACGACGGCTGAGCAACAACGGCATTTTTCCGTCCTCTGATTGGTTCAGCTAAATAGTCTGTTGACCCCTCTGATTGGTTGAGCTGAATATGTGCATGAGATCTATTTACTGGGGAGGAAGACTTCAGACATGATTACAAATAATTTTTCAAGACCAGTTTTCAAGAAAAATATGTTTCTACCTGGGAAATGATTTTCTGGTCACTTTCAGATCAGCATGTGTGAACACGGCAGCTAGTTAGCAAAGAAAGGCAAAATATCATCTATTTGAAGTTATGTTTTTGTAATGTTAGTAGATAAATATTGATTGTGAACTGGTGTATTGTAGTGGACACTACAACCTCTGTAGAGGTTCGGAGTTGTTTGGAGGTGACCTATTGGAAGATGAAGGTTAACTGTGTTTCTTGCTTTAGTAATAATGGTATTCATCCTCAAATATGTGAAATGCATCTGTCTCTTCTTTAATGCCACCCAAAGTTATGTAGAGTTTTTGTACATTATTTTTGGGACTTGATGGTGTGAAGAGGTCACTGAAAGGCCCAGGTGCGAAACTCACCGCCCGCCACTGTGTGATATAATATAAGGAGTTCGCACATGATTTGGTATTGACAGCCGAGATAAATAGGTGACACATTGTTGCTCTGACAAATACAGGCGTGCACTATGCCGCCCTTTTCACAGCTCATTAAAGTTCAGCTCATTAAACAGCTCTACTTCAAAGATAACATGTAAGCCGAATGTCCTTTTGTTCTCAAACGCAATCCAAACAACGACAGAGGCTAACATGGCTAAGAAACGCTAACACGTGGCAAACAGATGAAAACACAGCTACGATAGGCTGATAAAGGCTAATTAGCTGAACTTTTGCATAACTGAAACAGAACACACTGTAAACATTGAGAAAGGGTAATGGGCTAAACACAAGGTAACGCGCACTGAAAATATGACAAGCGCACCAGATTCAAGTGTGTCACTTCGCATTTGCGTACCAAAGGCAGAGGGGTAGACGGGGCTCGAGTAGTGTTTTCATTCATGAAGATGTCATTCTGTACCGCTTATCCTCATAGGGTCACAGGCGTGCTGGAGCCTATCCCAGCTATCTTCGGGCGAGAGGCGGGGTAGACCCTGAACTGGTCCCCAGCCAATCGCAGGGCACATAGAAACAAACAACTATTCGCACTCACATTCATATATTCACAAGCAACAAGATTTTTGTCATGTTTTTGAGATACTAGGCTGGAAGCTGCAGCTGGCTACTAGTGTGGACTGAATGGGTAGCAACAATGAGGAAATGTAACGTCAGTATTTTGAGTGTAATAGCCTGTCAGCAACATACTGAAAAGAAAAATAACTCAGAACTTGGTCATTTTGGAACGTGAACTTAGTTCAAAATTTTGAATTATAAACTATGAACTGAACTTTGAACTTGTATGCATAGAAAATGAACTTTCCCAACACTGTGGCCCCTCTGACCACCACCAAACATCCAACCACATTCATTCATATACCACTGCTATGGGCACCCCCCATTCGTATACTTTTTCCCTTGTGTCATTACACATTATTACTCACAAAGTAATTTCTGAACTTATTTGTTCTACTTTCTTTGTATGTGTGGATTCCTTGGGTTGTTCCCAACATCTGGTGAAATTTTCATGTCAATAGCACCTTTTGTTTAGCCCATGTTAGAATGTCTCAGCTGTGTTTTAGCCCATGTCCACCCCTCTTAGCTGTGTTTAAACCAATCTAGACCCAAGTCGGTCTATTTTATCTCTGGTTTAACGTATGTTCCCAGCTTTGTTCTAGCCCAATGGTGGGCAAACTACGGCCCGCAGGCCACATCAGGCCCGTTGATCATTTAAATCCGACCCGCCAAAGATTGGTACAGAATCGCCCAAATCATATCCAAATCGTCATGATTTGGATACATTCATTTGTTCTGTAATGCCGAGTGGTTCCACCAGGTTGTCCTGTAATGCTCAGTGGTTCCACCAGGTAGCGCAGTAGGTTTTACTCTGCTACTGCTCTGAACCCTTCTTCGACCATGAGTGGGCCAAAGAAAAGAAATGTCGACAGTGAGTGCCGAGTGCTTAATATAGAATGGACTACTAACTACTTTTTCACTGAAGTCCGGTCCAAGGCTGTATGTCTAATTTGTTAAGAAACCATTGCGGTTTTAGAGCAATATAACATCGGCTGTCACTTTTCTACCTAGCATACTGATTATGCTAACAGGCAATCAACGCAGGAACTGATGGCTACGGCTCAGCAGTTAAAATCAGGCTTGCAGGCCCAGCAAAATATCTTTATCTGACAAACTGTCATCCAAAATTCAGTCACCCAGGACCCTGAAACAGCGCCACGGGAGCTGCAGGTGGTATTGATTGATCTCCAATGTGATGCTGTCTTAAAAGAGAAGTTCAACTCTCAAACTGGCATCGCAGACAAATTTCCAAAAATCCTGAAAATGGCACAGAGGATGCTGGTGTTGTTTGGCTCTACATATGTGTGTGAACAGACTTTTAGTGTGATGAACACCAAGAAAACATCCTAAAGATCCCAGCTGAGTGATGAACACGTCAGATCACAACAAAACTAACACCAGACTTTGATGCACTGGCAAAAAAAGGTCATCAACAAAACACTGTTCCCATTAAAAGTAAATCTAAGTATTAACACTACAATGCCTTTTTATTGTTTTTACTTTTGTTATGTAAGCATCTGGTTCTGGCTTGGCCCGCCTGTCAAATTTTAAAAGTCAATGTGGCCCCTGAGCCAAAAAGTTTGCCCACCCACCCCTATTCTATCCTGTGTTTGCCTCTCTTAGCAATGTATAATCCAATGTTAGCATCTTCTAGCTTTAATCTCGCCTCTTTAAAGTGCAACCAAACAGAGAAGCATCCTCTGAGACGGCATAATGACCATAAACTGCGGCACCATGACAATTTTCCCTCCTTTGAAATTCAGCGGATCTTTGTGGCCACCGAATGGTGCTCCATAAAGGGGCTAAAGCTGCGCGATGCGCTCCCATCCCGCGGGTGAATTACAGCCTCCGAGGCTCTGGGGCTAATAGCACTAATGCTGTTATGCTGGACCTCTAACCACTGGCAGATCCTGTTTGTTTATGCCTGGGTGCCAAACGGCAAGACGCGTTGCCCAAATAACACAAAACACATTACACTTCAGGGAGGATGTATTTTTTCCAAGTTGTGGGTATAGTTTCATGGCCAATTGCATGCTATACTGGTAGAACTGGGTGAAGTTATTTATGAACGAGGAAGTGCACTTCCGCCGAATGTCCACTGTAGTGTTGTTTCGTTCGCAAATATTTCATTCATTAAACGTACTGCCATGTGGTTTGCGATTCACCAGCGTTGTCATTCACTTTGGCGAATTACCAATGAGCAGCCAGCATCAGGCAGTGCCGCGCAGGCGGGGGAGGGACTTCAGTGAATTGAATGTACTGGAGAACTGGAGAGTGATTCGTTCAGGGGAGGGACTTAAGTGAACTGGTGTACTGAAGAATTGACGAGTGATTCATTCGTTGAACTACGTTTGCGATCCGGAAAGTACAATGTACTAGTACGAAGAATGATTCATTTGCGCAAGGAATGACGTACTACGGAGTGAACGTACTAGCAGCCGTTTCTTCAAGCTAATGGCTAATGTTGAGTCAGTCAAGCACACGAAAACAAGCACACATATTTAAAATAAAAGTAAATCAATGATAAATGTATATACATACACATACATCTCATTCCCTTTGTGTCTCTAATGCGATTATTAAAGCTTTTTATTTCATAATAAAAATAATAATAATAAAACATTAACCTTTGATAGCGCTTCTCAAAACACTCAAAATACACTTTCCACTAACCAGAAGCAGGAAGCCCGGGTGGCGGGGGCTGGTGTCAGCGATGCTGTCCACCGCGGTGGAATGGAGAAAAGGCACGCCGGCCGGCGACAGCCTAGCTGGACGTAAGTGGACACGGAAGGATGTTCGGTAGCTGAGCTCGCTGCACACGTGTTCACGAGTCACAACCAAAGCCAGGTGTTCGAGAGCTTGCTGAGAAAGCGATAGGTAGGTGATCATTTATTCATTCATTCATCTTCCGTTCCGCTTATCCTCACTTGGGTCGCGGGCGTGCTGAAGCCTATCCCAGCTACCTTGGGGCGAGAGGTGGGGTACACCCTGAACTGGTCGGCCAGCCAATCGCAAGTTGATCATTTAGCTTGTTTCTTTTTGTTAAAACTACAGTTACAACTACGCACAGTCTTTCGGTGAATGTGTTGAGTGAACGTGAACCTCAGGGATGGATCGTTAACTGAATGAGGAAGCAGTTGAATGATTTTGTGAAAAAGAACTGAACGATTCGGTGAATGAATCGTTTGAACAAATCTTTTAAAAAAAAAAATGATTCGAATGATTCAGTACACTCAAAAGAACTTTCGTGTCCGTCACTTGTCTACTGCATGGAATAAGGGTGCTTGGTGTTTATATGGTGGAGTGGAGTGGACTGATGACATCACGGGACCGAGCCCCGTGATGTCATGGGGCTAAAAACTCCGCCCACAAAATCAGGAAAATTTAGAAGGTGAAAAAGAGTTTTACGCCATATCTCAACAATTCAGTACTATATTGTTCTCCGTCTTTGCACATTTTCAACACTTACCTTCAAACACTTAAAATATTGAGAAAGCAAAAACGAAAATGAGTTTGATTGCACTTTAGCCTCTCTTAGCTGTGTTTTAGCCTAGTATCACTTCAGCATGGCCAGTGCTTGGGTCTCATAGTGGAACCGTGCTGGCTGAGGAAGTAGAATCCCATGAAGGAATCAATTTTGGGTGAAAACATTGACATCCAATCTGCCACCTAAGCCGCTGCTGATCCACTGTGGACAACATATGGAGCGCATTCTTCGGAATCCTCTTTTGTTTTATAACCACACACACACACTGGAGTATTCCACCTGAATAAATAGTGCACAGCATTGCTTTCACTTGTACACACACACACACACACACACACACGTACTCATTTACTCAAGTCACTGATCAGTCACTCACTCAGTCTCAGACACACACACACACACACACACGCACAAAGCTGCTACTGATGGCTACTCTGCTGTCAGGTGAATATCAGTGCACTTGTGCTGAAATACCAAGGATTTGAGCTAATGGATTAGCTTTCAGATTCTCGGCGTGTTTGCGCGTCACTGTCATGAACGGTAACGTGCTCCACTGATCAATAAAAGACATTCCTTCATTTAGTTAGTTACATTTTTTTTTTCATTTTTTGCAATGATTATCTACATGAACTCTTTATTTCACTTTGTCCTCATTTTGTTTTCATTTTGAAAAAATCATTCTCCTAAGTAAGTGGAAATAATCTGTTAATCAAGGTCATCCAGGAACACAAAGCGGCACATTCAGGAAACGGTGCAACCAGGAGATCCAGGAGTGTGAAGTGGCAAATCCAAGAGTGCAAAGTGGCTCAGACAGGAGTGCAAAACGGAACATCCAAGGGTGCAAAGTGGCGCGCCCAGGAGCACAACATAGCACATCAAGCAGTGCAAACTGGGCTGTCCAGGATCACAAAAGCAGCGCATCCAGGAGCGCAAAGTAGCGGGTCTCGGAGTGCAACATGGCGCGTACGCGAGAACAAAGCGGCACATCCATGAAGGAGAGCAAAGCAGTACGTCAAGGAGAAGGACTGCAAAGTGGCACGTCCAGAAGACCAAAACGCGCGGTGTGTTCAGGAGTGCAAAGCCCACATGAAAGAGAGGGCTCATCCAGAAATGCAAATCATTTAGCGCTCCTGGAAATGCATCCAGGAGCGCTAAATGACGCATCCAGGAGCATAAAGTGGCACTTCCACGAGCACCAAAGCAGCACATCAAGGAGAGGGCTTATCGAGGAGCCTAAAGTGGCACCAAAGCATAAAAGTTGATGAAAGTAGCACCATCGTTATCGACATATGCCAATCAATAGCATGTTGAAAGTGATTGTAAATGAAAGGAACGCTCAAGATAACGAGAGCCGCAAATGATGATGGATTGCAGCGACGGAGCCTCCAAGATTACATCTGCACGCGACCTTGAGTCCGGGGAAAACATTCTGCCAAAGACACATCGCAGGCAGGCCTCCGTTTTCCCTTCAGTTCCTCAGGACACGTGAACTTCCAGGCCAGATGCACGTCAAGTCGACTGAAATCCCTCAAGGTGGAAACATATAATCCGCAATCACGAAACAGTTTTCCCCTCATAGGACATCATGGAAATGAAATTCATTCAATCCACGGTCAAACTGTGGCCATTATAACACCTGTATTAACTGTACAGTACAGGCAATGCTTTAAGTCACGTTAGCATTTTTAACTATTTATTTTATATATTTATATATACATATATACACAGACACACACACAGACACACACACACACATAGATCATTTTACATTTGAGGCTATATGAGTCCCGGGATGCACATGTCATGGAAACAATGAGTCCCAACCCGGGAACAATGAGTCCCTGCAATTTATCATCACGGAATACAGATACAGTAATCCTACACTATATCACAGTTCTTGTGTCGCGGTCCCACATTTTGTGTTCAGGCCTGTCATGGTAGCAAATCTTTTAGGACGATATATTTTCCCAAAAACTATCACGACAAACGATCGTATCGAGACCCTCACAATACCTTTGGGTCTGCCAGGTCGGACCGGCATCTTCCCCACCATCGGAGCCAACACACCACCAGGTGGTGATCAGTTGACAGCTCCGCCCCTCTCTTCACCCGAGTATCCAAGACATGCGGCTGCAAGTCTGATGACACAACAGCAAATTTGATGAAAGTTGCTGCTGTTTGGTGCATACGCATAAACGACAGTCAGGACCCCCAGACATTAGTTTTGTAAAATGAATTTACCCCACAAAATATGACTGTAATATCAGATTACTGTAATTTAAAAAAATGGATTTTAATCCAGTAATATTACAGCATTTTACATAAAATATGTGATTTTAGGCTCGAAATATTGCAGCTTTTCTCTTGGAAAAATATGACTTAAATCTTGTAATATTGCATCTTTTTCATCAAACATGATTTTAAAATGTTATTTCTCACAAAAATGCCACATAAATCTTGGAAAAGTATGATTTTCTCTCAATATAATAAATAATACATTTTCTATTTATTTTTTGGGGGGAATAATACAACGTTAATGTTGGAATGTTACAATTTTTAAAATGAAAACATAAGAAAATGATTAAAAAATGAAAACAATAAAATTATATATTTTTAAAATCAATATAAAGTCAAATGCAGGAACATTATTTTAAAAAATGAAAACAGGAAATTTACAAAAAAAACAAAAAACAAAAAGCAAAACCAAATAAAAAATTGCAAAAATTGAAAACAAAAGAAAATTATAAAAATGACGGCAGAAAGAAAAAAAAGTACTATTATTCATTCATTCATGAATGAATAATAATAGCGACCCGCGTGACTGGTCGCGGGCGTACTGGAGTCTATCCCAGCTAACTCTGGGCGAGAGGCTGGGTACACTCTGAACTAGTCACCAGCCAATCGCAATGCACATATAAACAAACAGCTATTCACACTCATATTCACACCTACGGGCAATTCAGAGTCTTCAATGAACCTACCATGCATGTTTTTGCGATGTGGGAGGAAACGGGAGTACCTGGAGAAAACCCACGCAGGCACGGGGAGAACATGCAAACTCCACAAAGGCGAGGCCGGATTTCAACCCAGGTCCTCAGAACTGTGAGGCACACGTACTAACCAGTCGCCCACCGTGCCGCCAAAAAGTACAATTATTAATGAAAACTAAAAATTATTTAAAAATGTTAATTTGAGAGATGCCAACCAGTGGAGCTTTTGCCTCCCTTCTCCAGGATGACTCCTTAATGCCATTCAAGTCAAGGTCACATGATAGCCCTGCACCTTTAGGCCTTTGAAATCAAACTTGCCATTGTTTTTTTGCCCATGGCCACCACAAAGGACGAACACACACATGCACACACGGAGGAGCGTGTAACGCAATAGCGCTGGGAATTCCTCTTTAATTTCAATGCTACACTTGATCTGTGGGCCGCATGAACGAGCAGCTTATTATCTATAGTGACAGGAGCTTATCAATACACGACTGGCTGCCGGGCGCACAGCCTTCCCCAAAGACAAACACTTCCTTTATGCGCCGCGTCCCCTCAGGGCACAGGACGCCCTGCACAGGCCCGCCGGACAAATTCCTCGACGAGAGACGAAAAATCACACAAAAAGTCAGAGCAGATAGTATAATCAGGAGTGTGAACAAAGCTAGAAGTCATTTTAACTCGAGAAAAATTGACTTGGTAGTGCTACCTGGGTTTTTGGGAAAATTCAGTCACAGATGCCAGTTTCATTTAGCAGCATGACATTTGGTAGGCATGTCTATCATGAGTAGTCCCACAAAAAAGTCAAGAGGCCACATAGGAAGTCTGCCATTTTTGGTCATTTGGGGCATTTCTAGGGGTACTTCAACAAGGAACGCCTCCATGAGAGTTCTTGAAAATTCAGCCCCAGAACCCTGATTCACTTGGCAACATGAAATTTGGAAGAGTTCGATCACAAGTAGACCCCAAAAAAAAGTCTCAAGAAGACAAGCCAGATAAGACACACGAAGTCTGCCATTTTGGTTTGGAGCAGTCATTTTAGTGTAAATGTTGTCGTTTTCTACCACGCTGAAGCCATCCAAGATTATTATTTTTTAAATTTCATAACTCAAGGCCAGTTCGGCTTACCAACAGGAAATTTGGTAGGCAGGTCTATCATGAGTACACCCACACACACACACAAAAAAAAATCTAAAAACCCACAGGAAGTCTAGTTTTGGTCATTTTAGGTATTTCAAACGGGTCCTTCAATGAGAAACGCCTCCACGAGAGTTCTTGAAAATTCAGTCCCCAAAGAAATTTGGTAGAAAATGTCGATCAAGAATGCACCCACAAAAAAAAGTCTCAAAAAGCTATGCCTGACAAGACAAGAAGTCACCATTCTCAGGTCAGTCCTATGGTCACACTGGTGCCCAATTTGGATTTTTTGTTCAATCTGATCTTTTTATGTAGTCATTCTCATAAAAATAATGCAGCTTGTACTGTGGACGAAATTTGTGGCAATTTCAAGGATTTCGTGCAACTGGAGCCAACATTTTCTTATATTTATTTATTTATGTATTTTAAATGTATTTATTTAGTTGTAAAGGATCTTCTTTTCACCACTGACTGTTTTCTGCTCCGTTGTCTGTAGTTTGCTTTTGTCGAATAATTGTGTCGCTTGTCGTCTTTTGATGGGTAGGATGAGCATGCCCTGAGCGTCCACATTGCACTTGCGTCAGATACAATTCCGATTTATATCCACATATGAAAGGTGCTTGAGTCGGATATGAAAAAAATCGGAATTTTCCTGTTCACATTGACATTAAAAAAACAGTTATATGTCACATTGGGAAACAAAATAATAAATAAATCGGAATTGAGCTGCAGTGTGAACATTGCCTAAGAAACTCCTTCAAGAGAGTTTTTGAAAATTCAGCCTCTGGAGACTTTCATTTCACAATATGAAATGTAATATCAATGTCTACCATGAGTAGACCCACAACAAAGTCAGGAATCCATGCACGAAAAGACACAGTCTTCCATTTCAGTTCGATGTGAACATTTCAGGCTAATTTTGTCTATATTCAGGTGTATTTCAAAGACGAACTCTTCCTCTGAGAGTTTTTGAAAATTCACCCCCGAAGCCTGTAAGCATCACAAAAAAATTTCAAGAAGCCATTCCCGAAAAGACACAGAAAGGCCGCTAGTTTGGGCTCAATTTACATGTCGGCTACACTTTACTGAGGCTGTTCAGTGAAGCCTCACCAACTTTGAATGTGTTGCTCTGTCCCCCGCTGGTAGGCGAGCACACCTTTAGTTTCACAGGCGCACCTCACAACAACAATGGATGCCCCCTCGGGCGCCTTGTGCAGGTGCGAACTGAATTGATTTCAGAAGGGTGGAAAAGAAAAAAAAAAGTATTCAAACCTTGCACTAATAAAAATTATCCTGCCCAGATGCATCTTCTTTTTTGTCTGCGACTTTCTCAAACAGTGGAGACCATAGAACATCAAATATGATGTCAACGTGTCCATTTCAGATCAAAGACATTAAATATGATGCTAAGATATGTACATTAAAGATGATTTTATGCATACATTGGTGATCATAGAACATTAAATATGATGTCAATATACACAGTTGAGATGGTAGCCCATTCATATTAAGTAGTTGTGTTTGTATGAAGCTTTTAGGGAGAACGAGGAAGAGGGTGCAGGGGCTGCACTGAAGCAACAGGTGAACTGACAGGTGTAATTTCAAGACAGCTTGTTGAAAGGCAGTGGAACAAAAGCATAAAGAATGACACACAGCGGCCCAAAGGAAATGTCCTCCGCTGCGAGGAAAGACAATCATTGTGCCTCAAAGTCGTCCTTTGTGGGCACTCAAATGGAAGCTTCTTCTCACTCTGTCATACCCGAGAGTGACGGATGGACTGGACACTCGACACGCTCGCCGTTTTGTTAACAAAAGTGGCCCGGTTCAAATAATATGTCAAAAGAAAAAAAAAATTAAGAAAAAGAAAATTATTAAAAAAGAAAACAATAGAAAATGATGACAAATGAAAACAATTGTAAACATGAAAATGCAAGAAATATCCATCCATCCATCCATTTTCTGTACCGCTTATCCTCGCTTGGGTTACGGGCGTGCTGGAGCCCATCCCAGCTATCTTCTGGCGAGAGGCGGGGTACATCCTGTGAACTGGTTGCCAGCCAATCGCAGGGCACATACAAACAAACAACCATTCACACTCACATTCGCACCTACGGGCAATTGAGAATCTTCAATCAACCTACCACGCATGTTTTTGGGATGTGGGAGGAAACCGGAGTGCCCGGAGGAAACCCACGCAGGCACGGGGAGAACACGCAAACTCCACACAGGCGGGGCCGGGATTTGAACCCGGGACCTCAGAACTGTGAGGCAGTCGTCCGCCGTGCTGCTAACTATCAAGATCAATGATAATAATCATGATAATAACAATAATAATAATAATTTTTTAAATGGCTAAAATCGCACTTTTTTAATTATTTTAATTTATTGCTTTTAAATCAGTATTGTTGTTGTTGTTATTATTGTCGTTATTATTACTATAACTTCCTTTCTTTTTTCTCAATTTTTTTTTTCTTTACTCTGTGATATGGATCCGCCTGGGTCTGAAATTAACAAAGGGCTGCAAGACTAGCTGGTTTACATGGAACCTTCTATTCCGATTACAGTCGGTTTAGAAGCCCAAATCGTATGAAAATGCTCCATATAGAAACCTCAATCGGAATAAACAGGCGGAATCCGAATGGAATTTCATTCCGTTTCACAAGGGTGGAATTTTCCTTTTGACAAACCGATCAGAAGTAAATTTTCGTCATGTATACCATCATTCAGAATAGAGGAAGGAAAAGGTGTCTGCGGGTGCTTCGTCTCGACGTAAATGCGTGGCGACGTCATCGTTTACACATGACGTACAACCCAAATTCCAATGAAGTTGGGACGTTGTGGTAAACATAAATTAAAAACAGAATACATCCATCCATTCTCTAAGCTGCTTATCCTCACAAGGGTCGCGGGAGTGCTGGAGCCTATCCCAGCTCTCATCGGGCAGGAGGTGGGGTACACACTGAACTGGTTGCCAGCCAATTGCAGGGCACATAATAACAATGCTTTGCAAATCATGTTCAACCTATATTGAATTGAATACACTACAAAGACAAGATATTTAATATTCAAACTGATAAACTTGAATGTTTTTAGAAAATAATCATTAACTTAGAATTTTAGGGCTGCAACATGTTCCAAAAAAGCTGGGACAGGGTCATGTTTACCACTGTGGTACATCACCTTTTCTTTTAACAACATTCAATAAACGTTTGGGAACTGAGGACACTAATTGTTGAAGCTTTGTAGGTGGAAGAATTCCCATTCTTGCTTGATGTACAACTTCAGTTGCTCAATAGTCTGGGGTCTCTGTTGTCGTATTTTACACTTCATAATGTGCTGCACATTTCCAATGATAGACAGGTCTGCACTGCTGGCAGCTCAGTACTCAGTACTCACACTCTTTTACTATGAAGCCACGCTGTTATAACACGTGCAGAATGTGGTTTGGCATTGTCTTGCTGAAATAAGCAGCGATGTCTCTGAAAAAGATGTTCCTTGGATGCCAGCATATGTTTCAAGTTAACCATGCCATGGGCAGTAACACACCTCCATACCATCACAGTTGCTGGCTTTTGAACTTTGCCCTGATAACAATCTGAATGATCCTTTTCCTCTTTGGCCCAGAGAACACGACATCCATGATTTGCAAAAACAATTTGAAATGTGGAATTCCCAGACCACAGCACACTTCACCACTGTGCGTCAGTCCATCTCAGATGAGCTCGGGTCCAAGAGAATACAGCGGCGTTTCTGGGTGTTGTTGATATATTGTATTTGTTTTACATGGTAGAGTTTTAACTTGCATTTGTAGATGTAGCGACAAACTGTGTTAGCTGACAATGGTTTTCTGAAGTGTTCCTGAGCCCATGTGGCCATATACTTTGTACAATGATGCCGGTTTTTAATACAGTGAGGGACTGAAGGTCACGGGCATTCAATGTTGGTTTTTGGCCTTGCCGCTTACGTGCAGTGATTTCTCCAGATTTCATGGTGTTATGGACTGTAGATGATGAAATGAACAACTGAGCGTTTCGGGGATGCTTCTTTTATACCCAATCATGACCCTCACCTGTTTTCAATTAACCTGTTCACCTGTGACATGTTCCAAACAGGTGTTTTTTGAGCATTCCTCAAATTTGCCAGTCTTTTGTTCTCTCTGTTCCAGAAAAGCTGGGTTGCTAGCATCAAATTCAAAATAAGAGCATATTTGCAAAAAAAAACAAAAAAAAAAACAAACAAAAGACCGCTCATCAATTTGAACATTAAATATTTTGTCTTTGTAGTGTATTCAATTGAATATAGGGTGAAAAGGATTTGCAAATGATTGTATTTTGTTTCTATTTACACTTTACGCAAAGTCCCAACTTCACTGAAATTGGGGTTTTTACAACAGAAATAAACACAACCTCTACAAAAACTCCACTGGGTAAAACAATAGATATAAACACAAAGACTAGAAATAATGCACAGTTAAACACAGTTAAAAGAAAGTGTGCCAAATGTGCATTACATATATCTGCCACCTTGAGCAATAGAGGGAAAAAAAAAGATTAAAAGAAAAAATGAACACAGCCAAAAATGTCTGTGATAACTGCAACCTTGCAGAATACAAATATATATTAAAAAAAGATTAGTAATAATGCAGTCATTCAAAAAGTGCTTGATAAACACCACCTTGCACAACAGAAATAATAAAAAAAAGAATAGAAATAATCGACACAGACAAAAAAAAGTCTATGGTAACCGCCACTTTGCACAATGTAAATAATAGAAGAGTGAATATAATCCACACAGTCAAAAAGCATCTGTTGTAACTGCCGCCTAGCAGAATAAAAAGGGCGAAAAAGACTAGAAATAATCCAGTCAGTCAAAAAAGTGCTTGGTAAACACCACCTTGCACAACAGAAATGAAAACTACTGGAAATAATTCACACAGTCAAAACAAGTCTGCGATAAACACTATGTTGCAGAATAGAAATGAAAAAAAAATTAAAATAAAAATCTTCACAGTCAACCAAGGTCTATGGAAACTGCCACCTTGCACGAAATTGAAAAAAAAACAAAAAAACGACAAGCTATAATCAACAAAGTCAATAAAGTCTGTGGTAACGGCCACCTTGCACAATAGAAATTAAAAAAAGACTACAATACCGTCAAAAAAAGCACCACTTTGTACAGTAAAAGAAACTCAAATGCTAGATATAATCCACAGAGTAAAACAATAGAAATAAACACCACTACTACAAACAATCAATTATTCCACTACATGCTCTGCTACATGCACGTCACCTTGCAGAACAGAAAGGAAAAAAAGAAATTCCTCCAAATAATCCACAGAGTCAAAAAAGTTCATGTGCTGTAGACATGTAAATCATCCCGGCCAAAGAAAATCTCACGTGCTCGGTTGACAGCTACAAGCTTCAGGAAATATCCCGACACGCGGGAATATTTCCGGAATGTGCGGCAAGTACCAATAAGAGGCAGGCAACCTTGAACGTCCTGTGGCTTGTCCTTGTCTCAACAGCAGCTTTTCAGTGTTGTTACTGGCTGCGTCGAAATATGCGCCTCCCCAGCCTCTCGCGCCCAACATTCCGTTTGGGGCTTATCCTCCAGTTGGACGCATCCTGGACATCCAGAGCGGCGCACCAGCAGTGGTGCGCCACAAGCGTTTCCTTTCACGAGACGGGGATTGGCGGGTTTGGTGAGAGAGCCTCCCTTCTGCTAACACATTCCACTGCCAAGTCTAAAATATTTTTAGAATCACTTATTTTATCGATCATCCCATTGATTATTCAAGTAATCTCATGTTGAAAAAATGCATAATACCAAAGCGAAATATGCACATGAGATGCAGGTATTATTTTTGTCCAGTTGGGGTCACCATCCTCAACTTCTAACTGTAGTATCTATGAGTTTGTGTGCGGCTTTAAAAGGCGGGGCTTGGTGTGATGGGTGGCGAACGTGGAAGTCAGCGAATAAGAGTGTAGAGTAGGCTGGCTGTTACCTGGCTAACCTGTTAGCCAGTTTGCATGTTGATTAACTCAATGGAAATTGTGGCCGTGCAGTTATTGAATGAACGTGCTTGTTACATGTTCATTTTGTTCCGGCTTGTTCAACAAAGTGATGGAGATTCCACCTGTGGACGGATTGCAATTTGTTCTAACTAGCCGCGGTAGGCTATATCAAATTGGCTACCGATGTTTACTTTACCGTAGACGTGCAATTGTGTAAGCCAGTTCTGCTTTGCAGTTGACACACTGCCCTTTATCTTTTTTTTTTTTTTTTTAAATGTGAAACGATCCATAACATTATCTGTCTTTTACACACTGTTTCCTCTTGACACGTGACAAATTAGCACAGCAAAGTGCCGTGATATAGCAAGAAATATACAATACAAAATTCAATATGTATGATTTAAAAATCTGATACAGTGAGACCACAAAAAACTGAACCGCGATATGATGAGGGACAACTGTATGTCCCACTGGGTCGTTGCGGGGCTTTCCACTTCCTCATTTGGGAATTGAAATTACAACACTGAACTGTTCTGTAAATTGTGGCATCCAGGGTAGATGAATTTTAGGGATGTAGATATAGCTAGCTAGTTAACTACATCCTGTAGTGGTAGAAATGGGCTGAGTAATAATAACTAAGTAACTCTACAACAACGACTACAAATTATCCACAGTCCATAAAAGTCCATTTGACAACAATAATACTTAGGGGTGTCCCGGTCCGATATCAGTGAGAAAATGAGAAGCCTATCGGATTATGTCCAACTGGATCTAAAATCTCAGATATAAGCAGTTTTATACAAGCAGGCCATTCCAAGCTCCTCTCGGCACTTCTTTCAAGCAGCGCCTGGACCATGTCCACGCCACGCAGAACCCATGTGATCACAACAACAGATTGCTTAGGTGCTAACAAAGTAGCAAGGAGTAAGAGTGAATGTTTTTTGCTTAAAGTTGTTTATCGACACTCCAGTTGAACTTCACTGTAAAACTAAACACACATAACAAAAAATTACACCTATTGTACGTTCAAATACATCACAGACTTTGGTTTTTTTTTTTGGTTAAAAACAATATCCAGCTCAAAGCTAACACACAATGAAAAACCCTATTGACGAGCTAACGAAAATTAACATCGAACTTGCGGCGCTTAGCTTTCTCAAAAAAATAATGATTAATACACAAATGCTGTACAAACAATATTCTCAGGCATATATTCTTCAAACTCTGTGAATAATGAGTTACATTAATAGTTTTGGAGTGTGACTCTCTTCCTCTACTTTCTTTATGTTATTGCAATTGTGTATCTCACTTCTGCACCACACTGCCCCTCAGTGGTCAAGATGCACACAGTAGGAACAGCGCTCCCACGACAGGGGCAGTACAAGTACCTCAAGCCTTACTACATTATTTCTATTGGCCATGATAAAACTTTATCTCAAACACATGAAGTAGTTCAAAAGTGTATTGCTGCACATGTGGAGAAAACAAATGCTGTTCCTACCATATACTGACAGTAAAAAAATTATTGACGTAAACTTGAATTGTTATTTTGCACTTTAAAAGTATAATTTGTATTTATTGGACTTATTGAGGTTATTTGTCATGGTCTTCTAATTTATTTTTTATTCAATTGATTCAATTGTACAATATGCTTATGTTAAATTTAAACTGGTTATGTCGCAATTTAAATATATATTTTTGTTTTTATTGGTTTTATTGAGGTTATTTTTGTGGATGGTGTGTGGATGGATATCTGAGATGTAGTGCAGGTAGCTATTAGGTCAGTGATCAGGTCAATGCTTACGCCAGTGCTTGATGAGTGAGGAGACTCGGACTGTATATAATAAGTAATAGTATGTATGATAAGTAAAAGTATGTATGATTTGTGCCGATATCGTATCGGATCCATATCGGTATCAGCCAATACTTAAGGCTGCAATATCGGTATTGTATCGGAACTGAAAAAGTTGAAGCGGGACATCCCTTGTAATACGAATGCACTCACTGTCATTTTCCCCAGGCGGTTGGCCTCCTCGCGCTCGGCCAGCGCCCTCAGGAAGTTGTCCTGGACATCACATCCTGAGCTCGCGAGCGTCCTGGAAAAAAGTAGTTAACATCTTACCGTTTGATCAATTCTCTTAGGATTGTTAAGATACTAAACAGCTGATTAGTCGCCATCCTCACACTTCTGATGACGCAGCATGTGGTTTGTCACCCAAGGCTATGTTACAAGAGGCAGACATCTTAGATTTTGGGGCTGCAATCTTGGAATTTTGCATGGCCAATAAAGGTTCAACAGGAACAGATTATTGTCCAATCCTCTACATTTCTTATCGCCCCCCCCCCCCCCCCCACACACAAAAAATTTGGTCTTGGATTTACATTTATTTGTGTCGTTTTTAAGTGTGCTGGGAGTCTCAGGCTGGTTTTAAAAAAAGGATTTAAAAAAAAAAAAAAAAAGTGCCAGGGCAGCACATAGTTGTAGGCTCCTCCATGCGCACTCCATCTTGTTGTGGGTCACATGTGGGCGGGTGGGGGTGTGCCGGGTGGTGCTCCGGCGGCCCCAAAGTAAACACAGGTGTTATGGAGGCAAGGGGTGGGGTGGGGAGGGGGGGGGTGTTACCCAGTTACCCACAAACACATACTCATAAAGACATGGCCAGTGAACACCACTGGAGCACAAACACCCTCTTCTTTTTCTCCGTCTCTTCTTCAGCCAGGCTCATTTAGCCCCGTTTGTTGTTATTAGCATTATTAGCAGCTAACGACTTGCTAATTAGCTCGCACCGCCGTGCCGTCAAAGCAGATGGCCCGTGAAATTATTACGAGTGGAGGAAAAGGGAAGTTAAGTCAACTGAAGTGAATGCCATCTGCTTGTGTTCAAAACTGTGCAGGCGCTGTTCAGCATGGGGCCTGTTGGTGTCGCCAGTGAGTTTTCCACTGCTGTACAATGTCATTTCCATTGTCTATAGTCTAGCTAACACGAGTGTGAAACACCAATTTGGAACCCTAACCCTAGCCTGAAACCCTACTTTGAAAGACATACCCTGTCTTGAAACCATAGTTTGAATCCCTAACCCAGGCTTGAAACCCTACTTTGAAACTGTAATCCTGGCTGGAAACCATTCTTTAAACCACATACCCTGTCTTGTAACAATAGTCCTGTCTTGAAACCCTTATGCTTGTTTAAAACCATATGCCAAGCTTGAAACCCCGATTGGAAACCCAAAACTTGACTATAAACGCTAAACTTTTCTTTAAACCCCAAGCCTGGCTGAAACCCTGACTTGAAATTCAAAATCTTGTTTGCAACCATACTTTGAAAACCTAATCCATTCTTCAAACCCTTAGCAAGGCTCCAAAACCTTACTTGAGTAGTTTGAAACCCTAACCCCTTGTTTGAAACCCTTACCCTGGATTGTAACCCTAACTGGAAGCCCTAACCCTGTCTTAAAACCCTAGTTTGAATCCCTAACACAGGTTTGAAACCCTACTTTGAAACTATAACCATCGTTTTAAACCACACTCTGAACTTAAAATGCTAACCCTTTTGGAAACCCTAACTTTGAAACCCTAAATCTAGCTTGAAATCACACCTCGAAAACCTAACCCTGGCTTCAATCACTTTCCGAGTCTTGAAACCTTGGCTTGAAACCTTAGCCATAGTTTGAAAGCCCAACCTTGTATAGAAACCCCAACTTTAAACACTAATTTGAAACACTAAACCTGGCTTTAAACCCAAATTTGAAACCCTAACCCTTTATAAACCCTTCAAAATCAACAAGTTTCTATTACTGACATATCAACAACTCTGCTTCTAAGATTGAAAAAAGTTACTTATTTCTCCCTTGGATTATGAGGTGCTAATGAAGACGTATCGTGATATGAACATATATTCCTTAAAAAACAACAAGTAACGCTTCCGCAGAAGTGTCACAAAAAAGAGAATGCACACGTGAATGCGGACTTTCAATGCATTCATTTTATTCATACTAATTGGCATTTATTAATAAAGAAAATATTAATTTAACATTCAATCCATTTTTATTGAACACAATGTTATTGACATACTTGTGTCATTGATTTGTAGACCCAAATGTAATGTCTATGTGAAGATACAGTAAATTAAATGGAATATGCATGACGTGCCCCATCCACGTCACATTTGGAAGCCAAAATGACATCCAATTAGACTGATGGGGGAGCAAACCTTTTGTGCGCGAGCGTTACATTAGATTTTGAAAATGGACAGATGGGCCAGGTCATTTGGAGATGAGGTCAAAAGAAATCGTTAAAATGATTTATTAGAATAAAAAAAAATATTGGGTTCTTTGAAAATATTGTTTTATTGTATTTACAATAAATCTGTTAACCAATTATTTCTTCGATGAATGAATAAAAACTAAACAAAAAAGAGATTTTAGATTTTAAATGTTATTTCAAATTATTTTAATGATGATTCATGAAGAAATTATTATTATTTTAACATTTAAAATGTATATGTAAAATTATTTTAGTAATGTTAATAAAATACTAAAAATAAAATACTACTTCCAATACATAAATCATTTTACACTTGAAACTATGTGAGTTCCAGGATGCACATGTCTGGAAACAATGAGTTCCAGCCCTGGAATAATGAGTCCCTGCAACTTATCATCACACACTATATCACGGTTCTTGCATCGCGGTCCCGCTATAGTGCAGATTTCTATTACAATTGTTACACTGTTTTTTTTTTTTTTTTACAATATTTGTGTGTTATCCATTGCCCATTGCTCTCTCTCTCAATATATATGAGAAGTGTTTAGTTTTTTTATTTGAATTTTTTTAGGATGACAAACGGTAGTATTGTTGATGTTTATGCCACTGATATCGCGATATTACAGCATAATAATTCAAGTACCTCTTTTTAAGAACAATTAACTCAAATAATATATTGATCATTGGCATTGTAATGTAGAACAATAAAACATCTTAGATAAATAAAAAATATATGACTAAAACACTCAGGCTCCGGTCACAAAAATTTAACTGAACAAACATTAAACATTTGGCGCAGAAGTCTAAACAGCCATGAATGCCTTAACGGCAATATACTGCCAATCAAGTTTCCAGCTGGTTAAGAAAAAGTGCAACGTATAGCAATATTAATAACAGTATAAGTAGATCAAAACAACCTGTTTGTACAACTTTTTCAAAAGTCTGCAGCCTTTGTTTAAATGCAGCTTTGTCAACATGTTCAATGGCTACATCTCTTACAATAGTAACGCTATACTGTTTATAATGTGAGCATACATGCAACATATACACTGCCACATTTATATTGGCATTGTTGGGCAAAGGGTTCCACAACTGCAAGCTGACGGGTGAAGAAATTGGGTGGGATGGTTGTGTTTAATATGGATTTTCTCACTTTGGCTTTAGCGTCCTCCTTCACGCACCCGTCCCCCTTTAACGTCCGCTGCTGTCCTCAGCCACGTCCGCTTTTCCTCTGTATAAGCAGCGTGTTGGCAGGAAATGCTCCCAGTCAGTCAAGCGGTCAAAAAAAGTCAAAAAACAAAAAAAAAAACTCAAGCGGAGCGCTCATCACACCACAACATTTATAGATGTTGGAACTCAGTGTACACATAAGGCGCGCCGCATTATAAGGCGCCCCGTCCATTTTGGAGAAAATGTAAGACTTTTAAGTGCGCCTTATGGTCGTGAAATGTATTTAACTGTATTAATATTCAATCATGTGAAATCTATTTAACTGTATTAATATTCAATCAACCAACCAATTCTAAAAGAAATGATTACAAAATGGATCAAATGAAAACAATACATTTATTCCCATGTTTAGGAAAATCAACTTCATGCAAAAAATATGTGACTCGATAAAATGGTAAATTGACTGCACTTATATAGCACTGTATCTACACTATCACAGCCTCACACACACATTCATACAGCTGGTGCCCTGCAAGGTACTGCCAGGCCCACTGGGAGCAAATTAGGGTTCAGTATCTTGCCCAAGGATACTTCGACATGCAAAACGTCGGAGCCGGGATTCGAACCAACTACCTGTGGGTCACTGGACGACCCGCTCAACCGACTGATCCACAGTCCAGTCCACACTTGTGTGGGGGTAGCTGTGGCTCAGTAGGTCGAGGGGGTGACCGAAGGGTAGCCGCTTCCCATCCCGGCTCCGACTGTCCGCATGTCCTTGGGCAAGACACTAAACCCTAATTTGCTCCCAGTGGGCCTGGCAGCGCCTTGCATGGTAGGAGTCGTCCATTGGTGTATGAATGTGTGTGTATGGGTGAATGTGAGGCTTTGTAAAGCGATTTGGGCACTGTGATATTGCAGATAAAGCACTATATGAGTGCAATCCATTTACCATTTACTTTTAAGACTGAAAAAAAAACCCAACATTTAAAAGTAAACATTTCTTTGATTTTCCCATTTGCTTACGTTGTTGCGAGCAAAGACAGAAAATAAAAGCCTGCCAGATTTAAATGATTTGAATTCAGGATTTCAAATGTAACCCCGACAAAGTAATGTCGATTCATGTAAAATTTGAGGCTGCGTCACAGATGTTATCTTTCCAGTCTTGCTCCTCATCAGCTTATCTGGGGACGCACATGATTTCATTTAGACCTTGATTAAAAAGCCCTCTATTTTATTGCCTGTCACCCCCCCCCCCCCTCCCCCAAAACACCATCACCCCCCGCCCCCAAACACCAACACTTTAAAACCAATAAAACAACAGGATGGCAATAATTACATGTGGCACCCATCAGTCATACGCCATCGGCAGCACTTGAAAGAAGAAATGCAGAAGAGGGTGCAGGCTGCTCGTCCATTATAAAGATGTAGAAACCACTTCCTGCCCTTCATCCAGACCACTGAGCCTGCCGCGGGGGCGCGGGGGGATCCATGGCTTTGGATTCTGCTGATTTAAGAGGCAGGAGGATTTGAGAGTCATAAAAATAATCCCTGCTAAATCACTACAGAAAAAGAGGGGGAGAAAAATGGAGAAGGACAAGTGGAAACATGACAAAGAACCCTGAAGAAACACAGATGGAACAATCCTGGCAACCATTCAATATGGTATTGTCAATCATGAGAGTTTGCTCTGGGAGCTTCGACAGATTTTCAGGCCTGCTGGGGATTGTAGTGGAACATCAAGTTGAACCCTACAGAATTTATCCTTGGTCACAGTTTGGATTTGTAACGATAACAACTTGGGTTCCCAAAAAAACCTGGGCTGATTACACCAGTGCCTGTTTTGCTGCCGCTTCTCCTCTCTCCTTCGTCTCCTCCTTTTAGGCGCTAGGTGGCGATGATCAAAGTGAGACTGTTGTTGTATGGATTTTGCATTGACCGACCGGGACAAGATCTGAGGAAAAGGTGATGAGGAAAGCTGCACTGATTACACCACTGCCTGTTTTATTGCCGCTTATCCCCACCCCACATGCTGTTTTAACTAACCTTGTATACACCATACAATGTGATAAACGATGCCCACTCGGCCTCCATTGGAGCCTGGCCATCCAACGAACCATAAAAGTAACCAAACAAACAAACAAAAAAAGCAAGCAATTCACCCAACGAAGACCAACCAAGTGACCACACCAACCAACTAACAAACCAACCAAAAATGAACCAACCAACACCATCTAATCCAATCAATCAACCTACCCAACAAACTAACCAACCTACCAATTTAAAGACCCAAACAGCCAAGACCTAACCATTTGAATAAAACCAACTAAACAACTGAACACAACAACCAAATCAACCAACCAGATAACCAAACCAACCATCTAAGCAACCAAACAACCTCACCAATGAAAATAGATAACGACAACTAATTATTGGACAGACCAACCAAACAAATCAATCAACAAATGAACCAAACCAACAAAGCCAAACCAACCACCCAAGAAAGACCTAATCAGTCTAATCAGTCATGCCAGTTTTGTCAGTCTCATCCATCACGTCAATCACATCAGTTCTGTCAATCACGACATTCCTGTCCGTGACATCAATCACGGCAGTCTCGTCAATCACATCAATCTCGTCAATCAAATCAATTTTGTCAATCATGTCGGCCGTCGTAATTGTCTCCGCTAAAGGTGCAGGCACTGTGTGTTCACGCCACTGCTTTCACTTGGCGCAATGAATTATGGTGAATGGGAGAGAGCAGGAATTTTTGAGGTGGATGGGAAGAAAAAGAAAAACGGACAAACCATTTTGCCTGTGGTTTGGACTTGTGGGGAAGTCGTGATGGAAAGCTTACAAACCACAGCACGCCAGCTAGCGTAGCAGTAAGGGAAGGGCTAACATTAGCCATTATTGAATGAGAAACTGTTTTAATTTGATACCCTAACCCTAGTTTGAAACTCTAACATGAGACCATAACCTATCCCAGATCTGAAACCTGGATTTGAAACATTAACATCAATTTGACACCCTAATCCCTGCTTGAAACCATTGTTTGAACTCCTAACCCTTAGTTTGAAACAAAATCCCAGACTTAACTCTAATTAGAAACACTAATTTGGAATCCTCATCCTTGTTTGACACCCCAACACTGGCCTGAGCTTCTACTTTGAGGTTTTAACTCTGGCTTGAAGCTAGAATTTGGAAACTTAGCCCCTATTTGAAGCCCTATCCCTTGCTTGAAACCCCAATTTCAAACTCTAATCAATGCTTGAAACCCTCATTTGAAACCTCGTTGTCGTTTATTCCTCACAAATATTGAAGAGAAGTTGCAAAGCACGGACACGCCATGTGCAGTACGGCAGCTCTTCTAATTCTGCAGCTGCTGTCACACGTACATGTAACCATGGAACTGCCTCGTGATCACAAACATACAATTGTTTATAGTGACTTGTCTAAAGACATGATTATCTAATCACATCCAACAGCCTGCTGTACTACATTTCCATTACACAGCAAAAAGCTCCTGGGGAAGTAATGCGAAACGTCAGTCACGCTAGGTGGTCTCCAGGTTGAACGTGCCTAAATAAAAAGTCAGTGGTATTTTTTAATTTCTCCTCCATTTCGGGCTCCCATCTCGAGTCGAAAGATTGGACTCCCGTTGCTCTCCCGTTCCTCATTTTTTGTTGCTAACCAAATAAGCACACAACGACAACTAAGCATCCCATTCATTCCCTGCTATTGAATTTCACTGCACTGGAAGCTTCTCTGTTTTGTCTTTTTCTTCTTGTTCTTTCTTCTTCTTCTTCCTTTCTTTAGAGTGCTTGCAAGCAAAAAAAAAAAAAAAAAAAAAGCGCGTCGTCCTTGAGAGGAGAGGAGAGGAGAGGAGAGGCGAGGCGAGTCGGGCCAACGGCGGGGCAACGTCTCCACTCCTTCGTGTATTTTATTACCACAGGTGCAGGGGTAAAAAGAAGGATGGTGGAGGGGGGAGAGCACGCATTGATCAGATGCACGCTACGGGCCGGCTTAATTGAAAACAGCTCTATTTATACACCTGCAGGCACTAAAGGTCTCCAGGAGAGCACGACGGATGGAAAGGGAGGAGGAGGAGGGGTAGGAAAAAAACAGTGACAGAATGGTGAGAAAAGACACCAGGCTGGAAGGTGAAAGACGTTCCCTGAACAGCAGGACGAAGGAGGAGCGCGAGGAGGAGGGGGGAAGGTTTGCGCTTTGGTGTTCGCAGGTGCAAAACGCTTTAGAAACAACAACAATGTGGACGAACAGATCCATCAGGAAAAAGTTGTCTTTGTGTTGGGAGTGTTTAGTGATCCACTTGGCAGGTGCTACAAGACAGCGCTGGTGGATGTGTGATTAAAAAAACCAGCAGTTATTCCTGACAACTGCCACCTTGCACAATAGAAAAACAGTGAAACTATGCTACAGTCATCCCTCGCTATATCGCGGTTCACTTATTGAAGGTTCAGTGCATCGCAGATTTCTTCGATTGTGCAGTACAATACAGTAACTCAACTATATGTTTCCGGTAAAGTAAACATTGTTAGCTGATTGAATATACAGTAGCCTACCACCGCTAGACAGAATGAATTGTGTCGCCGGTGCTCTTTCAATCGCTTTATTAAACAAATGGTAGCGCAATACAGTAAATACAGTCCAATGTATAATCTTAGCACACCTGCTGGTAGCCTCAACTGATGCCTCACTGTACACCACAGTGGCTAATGCTTTAGCAGGGAACTAGCAGACCAGAAGTACGTCCACATATGTTCACTTCCACGTCACTCAACAGAGTAGACCCGCCCTTTAGAGGAACAGACACATTCACAGTCATAGTTACTATGGTGTAGAATGTGTGAATGGCGATAAATAAAAAAATAGTACCTGCACTGTATTGCTGGTTGGTGATCAAATGGATGCATGGAGCTTTAATATATATACATTACTATAAAACCTGTCCGATACTTCACAGATTTCATTCATTGCAGGGGTGTTCTGTATTATACGTCTGAAATACGTTTAATATGTTCGTAACTCAATGCATTTGTACAGTGGTGCCTTGAGTTACAAAAGGCTTGACTTTTTTTGAGTTATTATTCGGACGATTTATTTATTTTGTTTTATTTTGCTTTGACTTGCAAGCTCAGTTCTGAGATACGAGTGCTGTATGGTGGCAGCGAACTCAATTCAACTCATGTCACAATAAGCAACAGTTTTGCAATCGGTGAACAACTCATCAAAAACGAGGCTTCAAGCTTTGTGTCTGCATGACTATATTATACTACCTTTTAGTGGTAGTATAATACAGTGGCCTTTACATTCTATTAAATTGTGTGAAGAAATAAGTGAAGGAAAAAAAAGCCAGACTTGACGGCCATAATGTGGACCTGAGTGGCTGCTCCAGAGCGTCTCATTGCCGGCCCTGCATGCACACCACAGTGAGAAAGGCGGAAGTGCGAGGCTGGAAAAAGAAGGGAAAAAAGATAAATAGAAAGCAAGATTTGACAGCCAGCGTGCGGACCGGGTGCCCTGGTATGGCTGCTTTAGAGCGCCTCATTGTCGGCCGCGAGTACACACACAACACGAGAGGAGGCTTTAAACCGATACCTTTTCACAGCTCAAACATGTACAGTGGATTCACCTATTCGTGGATTTTTGTCTATTTTTTTTCCAAATGATTTTCCTTTTTTTAATTTTTTTTTTTCTTATTTTGAGGGCAAGCCAAATGGGAAAACGCTCATTGGTGGTTTATCCCCACTTATTCAAGTATTATTATTATTATTATCATTATTATTATATTTAGTTATTTGCAATACAATTCTATGGACACAATTATTCACAGATTTTTACAGTTCGCGGCCCAGGCCGGTCCACTGTACTTACAGTGAGTACGGAAGGTATTCAGACCTCCTTAAAATTTTCGCTCTTTGTTGTAGTGCAGCCATATGCTAAAATCATTTAAGTTCTTTTGTTTCCTCATTAAATGTACACACAGCACCCCATACTGACAGAAAAAAAACTGAATTATTGCATTTTTTGCAGTTTTATTAAAAAGGAAAAACTGAAATGTCACACAGCCCTCAGTATTCAGACCCTTTGCTCTGACACTCATATATTTAAGTCAGGTGCTGTCCATTTCTTCTGATCATCCTTGAGATGGTTCTACACCTTCATTGGAGTCCCGCAGTGTTTGATTATACTGATCGGACTTGATTAGGAAAGCCACACACCTGTCTATATAAGACCTTAGAGCTCACAGTGCTTGTCAGAGCAAATGAGAATCATGAGGTCAAAGGAACTGCCTGAAGAGCTCAGAGACAGAATTGTAGCAAGGCACAGATCTGGCCAAGGTTACAAAACAATTTCTGCTGCACTTAAGGTTCCTAAGAGCACAATGGCCTTCATAATCCTTAAATGGTAGACGTTTGGGACGACCAGAACCCTTCCTAGAGCTGGCCGTCCGGCCAAACTGAGCAATTGAGGGAGAATAGCCTTGGTGAGGGAGGTAAAGAAGAACCCAAAGATCACCGTGGCTGAGCTCCAGAGATGCAGTTGGGAAATGGGAGAAAGTTCTAGAATGTCAACCATCACTGCAGCCCTCCACCAGTCGGGGCTTTATGGCAGGGTTATGCGTCTTGCACTGAGGAGAGGCTTCCGTCAGTAAATACCGGAAGTGAACGATGAACTCTGATATGTAGCGCTGTAAACAGAAGAACTACAAATATTACCCCGTTAAGACATAACAGTGACATACGTTCGTGACAAGACAGTGCCCACTTGTCTTTGTGTGGTTCAATGAAAACCCGCAAAAAGTGATGGCAAACTGGCGCGAGAGAGCGTCACAGCACGGGGAAGGAGCATCATGGCGGCTCTTGTTGAACAAACGGCAATAAAGACTAATTGATGGTTAAGGTGCAGCTGTAAACCATCGTGCTGATTAAAGAAGCAATAAATTGACTTCCTGTGACTAGAGCGAGCATCTGGCGCTTCATCAGCCTGATTACAGTCACGGACCGGACGCAATGCATTGTGGAGGACGTTAGCTTCAAATCGCATCAATGCAGACAACTGTTAGCGTGATAAGACTCTCAGATGCTTTTTATAAACAAACAACCTTGATTTGGATTTTGCATGACTGGAATTTGAGTACAATTGATTGCGATGTTTGATGAGGAGCGCTGAGTGGAGACTGCAAAGTAAGCTTCTCATGCCACATTATGACAGATGACCAAATGGAAGTTTGTTTAACAACCTAACTAAACAACTAACCGGCAGAGTCAATTTACAAACTAACCGCGAACTTACTAATTGCAAATGAAAACCACCTCTCATGTCGCAAAAGCAGAATTTGAATATTTCCGTTGACTAACTGTCTGTCTGCCTCCATTTTGGTTGCCTAGCTCTGACATGTAATTGGTGCACCAGGAAATCATGCACTGACAAAGGTTCTGCGATTAAAATGTGTTAATTTTTAAAACAAATTAATTTTCATCCCTCCATTTTCCACACCACTTATCCTCACTAGGGTCGCGGGCGTGCTGGAGCCTATCCCAGCTATCTTTGGGCGAGAGGGAGTACACCCTGAAATGGTCGCCAGCCAATCGCAAGACAAACAACCATTCGCACTCAGGCAAGAGAGTCTTCAATTAACCTACCATGAATGTTTTTGAGTGCAAATGGTTGTCCGTGTGTATATGTGCCCTGCGACTGACTGGCGACCAGTTCAGGGTGTAGTCCGCCTTTCGCCCGAAGTCAGCTGGGATTGGCTCCAGCGTCCCGCGACCCTAACCAGGATAAGCGGTGTTGAAAATGGATGGATGGATGGATGGATGAATGTTTTTGAGATGTGGGAGGAAACCGGAGTACCAGGAGGAAACCCACGCAGGCACAGGGAGAACATGCAAACTCCACACAGGTGAGGCCGGATTTGAACCCAGGTCCTCAGAACTGTGAGGCAGATGTCCTAACCAGCCGTCCACCGTTCCACCACAAATTTATTTGTTCGTAATTTAAGCATAATTAACGCATTAAAGTGCCACCTCTACTTTTAAGACATAAGATAGTCTGCTGTTAGACGTCCTTGGTCAGGAGGGGGCAAAATTTGAAAAAAAACACAAAAAAAACCACCTGATTTTCTTTATGTGTGTACCTGGCCTAACTGGATCATTGACTGAATGGATAACGAACGCACTAACTGACTAACTAACTGTGAAAAACATTAAATGGGAAATAATCTGTAGTCTTTGGATAACTTTGCTATTGAACTGTCTGACTGACTGACTGACTGGATGTAAAATGGAGTAAACTAACTGACTAACTGATAGTTCATACAAAAGGTCCACAGTCCAAGAGTATTTTGGGATATTTTGCATTTGTGTCAAAATCATTTTGTACGTTTCATGTCGTGCGACAGGATTTGGAAGTGAAACCGTTGCGGAAACTGATACCCGGCAGCTTCCTGTACACACACACACACACACAGAAAAAGTCAGCCACAGCCGCATAAAGATTTCAGAGCGTGAAAGTGCTTCCAGATATGTCGCGGCTGGTTTTCTGAGCGTTAGTCAGAAGGCGGGCAACGCCTCCGAGCAGAGTAAAACTCACGTAGTCTGGTTCTGGTGGTGGCGGGTCGCCGATGGCGATGCTGCTTTCCGCTGCTCAAATTCCTGCAGACTCAGCACAGTGCCCTTGTGTCCGTGCTCCACCAGCTTGCGGGCCGACTCCTTTTTCTGGAAGAGCACAACAGTGTCCATTTTGGATGTGTACTTACTAAAATGCTAAAAAAAAAAAAAAAAAAAAAAATGTAAAGTGATTCCATTGAAGCTAAAGTCAGAACTACCGGTGACAAAAAAGATTCAGGTTTTATTGGGTTATTGTGTGTTATAAGTGACATGCTGGACACTACCACCAGCTTTCGACTTTTGTTTTTGTTTCACAAGAGGAAACCCCGCGTCAGCTTACCGAGGAAACTCAACTAACTAGCTAACTAACTAACGTACAAACTGGGAATATAATCACGTGGTAAAAAAAATCTGTTCTTCAGTTGTTGAATAATTCTGCTATCTAAGTGACCTGTGTGGTGCAGACAACTCTGGAAATGTAGTTGGTTACAATTACAAGTTACCCTGTTGAAAATGTAACAGTAGTGTAACTATTTCAATTACTTTCTTGAAGTAATATACATTTGAGTTGGTTTTTTTTTTTTGTTTATTTATTTATTTTTTTACATTTGAATTACTTTTCTTAATTTTGAATGAATGCATCCTCAGGATCCTTGGACGGTTCTGCTAAGAATGTATATTAAAACCATAGCTCATTATTTTGGAAGTAACCACGTTTGTTCTTTACGCAAAACATGATGAAAGGTAAATACATAATAAAAATGTGTTCATCGCTTTGTATCTGTACAGCATCTTGAAAATATGATACCATGTTGACCTAACTACAAATGTGGACAATTTAGACCAGTGGTCCCCAAACTACGGCCCGCAAGCCGGATACGGCCCTGCTCCACATTTGGCCCGGGCCCCTGAACAATACCAGAGACGCGTTATGATTTTTTTTTTTTTTTCAGTCTGGCCACACGATCGAGACTAATACACGCATAGAACGTGACATTCTATTCCACCCTTCTGCAGTCTGTGCCCCTATCTGCAACCTCCCCCTCAGAAAAAAAAAATCCTAGACTCGCCCCTGACAGGAATAATGGCAAAAAGATTAGGTGGGCGGTATTTAACCTGCAGTGGACAAACGATAATTTCGTTGTTCAATGCAAAAGCTGTTTGTCTCATCTGTCGAGAGGCAGTGGCGGTATTCAAAGAATACAATCTGTACCGACACTATGAATGCGGTCACAAAGACATGTATGATGTCACAAAGACATGTATGATAATGCGGTCACAAAGACATGTATGATGTCACAAAGACATGTATGATAGCTTTCAAGGCCAAATGTGAGCAGACAAACTCTCAAAGCTAAAAAGTGGACTGTTAGCTCAGCAGAATACATTTGAACGTATTCCCTGACTTTTGTTTCTGTAAAGATCCCGGAAAGGGTTATTGATATTTGGTAATGTGTGGCTTTTCTCGAAAACAACATATGTTTACCTTTAGGCACCCCTGCGATCGTCACACTTTCTCAGCAGAATACATTTGAACGTATTCCCTGACTTTTGTTTCTGTAAAGATCCCGGAAAGGGTTATTGATATTTGGTAATGTGTGGCTTTTCTCGAAAACAACATATGTTTACCTTTAGGCACCCCCTGCGATCGTCACACTTTCTCTGTTACAAACTGCCCCCCATCAGAGAAAGGAAAAATTATTTGGCCCTCACAGGAAAATGTTTGGGGACCCCTGATTTAGACAATATCACTTCATACGACATAACAGATTAGTGAATCTTCCATTTAAAAAAAAAGTCTTAAATTATCAAGATGAAACTGCTAGAAAGCAATGTTTTTACACTTTTGAATACTTTTATGTGTTCAAAAGTGTAATTATTAATCATCCATCCATCCATCCATCTTCTGAGCCGCTTCTCCTCACTAGGGTCGCGGGCGTGCCGGAGCCTATCCCAGCTGTCATCGGGCAGGAGGCGGGGTACACCCTGAACTGGTTGCCAGCCAATCGCAGGCCACATAGAAACAAACAACCATTCGCACTCACAGTCATGCCTACGGGCAATTTAGAGTCTCCAATTAATGCATGTTTTTGGGAAACCTTTTCAAATCTCAGACGAACTAATAGACTGCACCACAAGGTGGCGCTTCGAGGTCATATTTGGAAAAAATGTGTTATGGTGGGGACTAAGGCAGAATGGCACATGACCAGAGAGAGCCAATCACAACTATTGGCTTGAGAAGCCGTAAGTGATATGAAAAAAAATAAATAAAAAATAAAAATCTGAGCTTCAGCAGATATTTTTCAACTGTAACTAAAATTGTAATTATGGAAATTTCCAAAAGTAATAAATTTAATTACACATTTTCTCACAGCAAAGTAATGGATTACAATAGCATAATTTTTTAAATTATTTAATGTAGTTAAATGTACAGTTGCTCCCCAACACTGTAAATGACAAGCTAACAAATCAACTCAAACACAACTACATCTCATCTCATAAATTAATCTTTTACTCAGTTATTGAGTAATTTTGCTCACTAAAAAACAATTACTGATCAACAGAGTAACTAAGTAAGTAACTCACTAAATAAACTTGTTTTGGAAAACATTTTGCTGTTTTCAGCTAATTTTATAGATGTGCTCAACACACGTTGATTGGGTTTTACAAACAGAGTAAAAACAGTAATAGCACTTTGTTTTTTAACAAACAGTACTTTCAAATCCTGAACAGAGCACTTTTAGCAATTTCGTACACACGTTCTTTGGATGATTGTTCCAGTTGCGAAAGCATCGTTCAGGTACAGGACCGAAATTCAAGCATTGTAGGTATTGTCAAATATCGTCACGGCGGAAAAACATTTCTGAAAACATTTTGTCATGTTTAGCTATATTTTAGACAGACTAAACACATGTTGCTCAAGTTTTACCAAGAAAGGACTTTAAAACTTTTTTTTTTTTTTTGGGAAAACAAAACGTTAACAGTACTAGTTTTTGTATAAACTATGCTGCACACAGATGGAATAGGTTGCCAACAGAAGCGGCGTCAACCCAAAGTGTGAATGTTTTTAAGTCTAGAAAACTTCTTTGTTCTCATGCTTTTTAGAGCAATTCGATTTTTAAATGATCTTTCTTGCACTGTATGCCGTTTTTATTGAATTTTGATTTTTCTCTTTGATTTGAATGCTTATGAGCTGTTTTTCGCTTTGTTTTTTAAATGCTTTTAATCATGTAAAGGTTACCTTGTGGATGAAATGCGCTATATAAACACATTTGCTTTGCTCTTCCTTACAAACCGTACTTTCAAATCCTGAACACAGCTTTTGTTAGCTATTTTTTTACACGTTCTTATGTCGATTGTTCCTTCCGTCTGCATCCAAACTGCAAACAAAGTTTGATAGTTGAGTGTTGTCACATTGGAATTATATTCTGGAAAACATTCAGTTTTTTTCAGCTAATTTTATAGATCTGCTAAACGCCTTGATTTTACAAAAATGTTTACCCTTGGATTGAGTTTTTTTTTTTAAAGTGTGTTTTTTAGTGTTTTCGCACACACCTTCTTTGGTCAAAAGTTTGGGTAGCAAATCAAGAGTCCAACCTGCAAACCAAGTTTGCACCGTCATCAGTGGAAAACATTTGGCAGTTTTCAGCGCGTTACTGAGCTACGGGTGTGCGTTTTAGCAAGGACAAACTCGCGTTGCTAAATCAGGATTGAGATTTACAAAAACAAAGTTTGATTAAAAAAAATGTGAATACATCTTTTTTCCCCAGAGAACAACGCTTAGTAGCGCTCGTTTTCGTACTTTAGAGCTCACGTTGTTCGCTAGATTGTTCTGGTTCCTAAAGCACCGTTTCAGTCCGGGTGAGTTGACCATTGTCACATTTGAACCTATATTAGAAAACATTCAGACATTTTCAGATACATTTATGGATGTTTACAAAAAAAGTTGGTTTTTTTTCTTCAGAATACAAGCACTAATAGCGCGATATTTTGCACAAAGTGTACTTTCAAATCTTGAACGGAGCGCTTTGTTAGCCTTTTCGTGCAGGTGTTCTTGGAGCCGAAGCGTCATTGACGTCGGCGTCCAAAGTGCAAACCGAGCTGTCAGTTCGTCCACTGCAGCCTGTCAGCTCGCCGCCTCATGTCCGGAAACTCCAGACCCCGCCGCCCACCCTCCCACCGCTCTTTTGATGCAGCTCGGCAGAAACGATCCCCCAGTCCCAAAATTGGCACCGAAGCGCCTTCTCTTTATGCTGGATGCATACCCGCAACATCCACCCTGGCGGCCGAGGTGATGACTTTGTAACGTGACCTCTCCCACCATCTGAAAAGCCCCAAACAGCAGCGGCCAGGAAAAACAGGTCTGGGCAGCGGGGCGACTTATCAGAGTCTCGGGCATTCGTCGTGGCGGTGGTGACCCGGCCCGACCCGAGCCAGTTAAACAGTGATTGACGACAGCTGATTAGCAGGTCGGCTATTGCCCGTCGGTGCCCTGTGTGGACACAGGTGTTAAAACAAAGTGTACCACTATATCATCCACGAGTGTGCCATCTAGTGGAATTGGGGCTCAATGTCCAACAGAGGAACCATTCAATACCGTTCTTTTGCTCTTTTGGGTGTCACTTGCGCGTTGCTTCCCTCTAGCGTGCGACTTCAATAACTACATCAACAAAACAGGCTCGCAGCCAGATTCCTTGAAGAATTTCGGCGATTTTACGTTTGCGTCCAAATTTGTAACGTTTAAGAGACTTGCCGTGTAACAATAAAACCATTCTATCATACTCTGTAAAAGTTAATTGAAAGACAAATATAAGTTAATTGAAAGACAAATAAGTAGCTCACAGTTACTTTTACAATTGATGCCTGACTTGAAAAGCGTATTTATAGTTGCCCCATTCGTTTCAATCGAATGAACATTCGGTGTGTGAAAATTGATCTTTATCCCTCGGTCTAGTTTTGGCGAAGCAAACCGACATTAAACAGGTGCACACGTGGCTACTTTAACACGACGAAGACAACGTCTCTCACTTTGAGGAAAAACAAATCCATCGGCGTGACTTTGGAGTCCAAATAATCCTCGTAGTCCTTAAAGCAGCTCACCGGGTCTCGTAAATGATTCGTTTGGCGAGACTCCATTTTGCCGGTGTGTTGTGAGGTTGCCGTGGCAACCACGGGACTTCTTTTTTTGCGACACTTTGAAATGAAGCGGAAGTTGCACTCAGCTGGACAAATCAGGAGGCCCCGTCATGGATGGGCGCTTTGAAAAACGCTCCCTTGAAATAATATGCTTGGTAAGTTGAATTAAACATTTCCTTTTCATATAATGTGGATTCCTAGACGTATTCAATTTATCTTGATGTATAATGATGGGCAAATGAAGCTTCTGGAAATAACTTCAACCAATTGTTTCGAAAATGGGTTCATTTCTTGAAACTTCAGTTACAGCGACCTCTCCTGGCGAAAAGCAAAGCTGCAGTGCATTTAAAACAGCTTCGCTTTGAAGAAAACAAGTCGTTGACGCACTCGCACACTGAATATGAATTCAATCAGACCCTTTCAGTGTAAGAGCGTCCAAGAATCCTAACACCCCCCACTTGTTCTTACACTGTACTGTACCAGTGGAGATGCTAATACTTCACATTCCAAACAAATAACTGTTTCAATCTTGCATTTTTGTAATAGGCTTTGTGAGAACATCTGCCACCATGTCTGTGGTTGAACAATACTCAAGAACAACCTTCTTATCCTATTCTATCATCCTATTCCAATTTCTTCCGGATTGTTTCAATCCATATAATGACTTGTTCAGTTTCCAAACTATTCTCCCACCTTCGTCGCATTTGGTTTCAAATCCTTTGGGTTGCTCTATATACATCTCTCAATCAATAAGAGCATGCAAATAGGGTTTATTGTTGTTTTAACACCCACCTGATCATCAAAGTACGTACAGATGTCATGTTTACAGTTGGAGAAAATGTCTCCTTGCAATCTATTCCTTCCACCCGATTGTATCCTTTTGCCACACATCGAGCCTTCTATGTTTCAGTCTCATCTGGTTTCTCTTTGATTGTGTAAACCCACCTGCACCCCCCATGTTTACCCTCTGGCAGTGTGGTCAATGTGAATGTGTTATTTTCCTGAAGGGAATCCATTTCCTCCTCCATAGCCTGAGCCCAAATGTTCAACTTTGGCGAGTGCATGGCTGCACTGTAGGTTCGTGGTACATTACACACCATCCTGTAACAGAAATCTACATTTCTGGATACCAAGTCATCACATTCTATTATACATCACACTTAATTTGGGCCAGCTGTTGATTGTTCTGTGGGAAGCATTTGCATATTGATGCTCATTTAATACTACAAGATTAAAGTATGATTTTAGCGGATGGAAAATTTTTTGGGGTTGATTTTATCGCAGAAGTCTTGGCCACTATGCATGGCAAACCAAAGATGTCTTAGATTTCTTTTGATCAAAGACAGCATCATTTTAAAGTCTTTATTTGTAAAATAAATGTCATATAAACTCTCCTTCATGCATACATTGCAAGCTTTTGTTATAAAATTGCAGTACAAAGAAATCTCACGTGCAATCATAATGTGTTAACATCATGGCAGACAGTCAGATTTACACTTTGAAATATAGAAGATCTAAAAAGGAAACAACCTTTCAAAGTCAGACATTTTTACAGGTTTTGTATAAAGGAGTATTAGGCCATGAGAAAGACAGAATACAATTATACTACGAGAAAAAAGTAGTAATATTACAATATTTATATACACATAAAGTTGTATTTTTTTTTAAGAAAAGTATGTTTTGAGAGGGAAAGTCAAGATAATGATTTTGGTCATATTTTTCACATAATTCTTTCCAAGAAAATATTACTATTAGACTTTTTTTTCTTGAAAATAATACAACATTGTTACATTATTATTTTTTATTGAAAATATATTGTGTAATACAACTGAGAAAATACAACTTATGCTGTAATATCCATCCATCAATCCATTTTGTATACCGCTTATCCTCAGTAGGGTCGCGGGCGTGCTGGAGACTATCCCAGCTGACTCTGGGCGAGAGGCGGGGTACACCTTGAACTGGTCGCCAGCCAATCGCAGGGCACATATAAAATAAACAACCATTCGCACTCACATGCACACCTACGGGCAATTTAGTCTCTTCAGTTAACCTACCATGCATGTTTTGGAATGTGGGAGGAAACCGGAGTGCCCGGAGAAAACCCACCCAGGCACGTTGAGAACATACAAACTCCACACAGGCGAGGCCGGATTTGAACCCGGGTCCTCAGAACTGAATAGAATATTAAAAATTAATAATAAAAATTCATTATCAAAAAATTCACAACTTTAATCTTGTATTATGATGACTTTTTAAAAAGAGACAGATTTTAATTGAGTAAAATGAACTTTTTTCCTGAAAAAAGATATTTTTTTCTCCTAAGTTAACAACTTTTCCCCTTTAAAAATATGACTTTAATCTATTCTGACAGTTTTTTCAATAAAACAGTACTTTAATCATGTCATATTACTCTTTCCCCCCCCCCTAAAAAAAGTAATGATAATAATAATACATTTTAATTGTATTGCACTTTACATACACATATCTTAAAGTGCTGCAGAGAATCAAATAAAAAACGTTAATTCAAAATTGATTGTGATTATAAAATTGTATTTACTTTAATCTTGTGATATTACAAAATAAATTCTAGAAAAAATTAACCTTGCAATAGTTTTCTAAAAAAATAATAAATATGTTTAGTGATATTACAACTTTTTTTCCTGAAATAAATACAACTTATATTGTGTAGTATTACTCCGCAAATACATAATGCAGCCCTATGGGGGGCACAAGCCAGTGCAAACTGTAGATCGATCCCAAGCCTGGATGAATGCAGAGGGTTGCATCAGGAAGGGCATCCGGCTTAAAACTTTGCCAAACAAATATGAGCGTTCATCTAAAGAATTCCATACCTGATCGGTCGTGGCCCGGGTTAACAACGTCCGCCCCCGGCACCATTAACCGGCGCCTGTAGAAATTCAGCTACTGTGGGTCGATGACGAAGGTAAGCTGGAAAGCGGGTTCTTAGGCAGAAAGTGAAGAGGGAGCACAGAGCCTAGAATTGAATGTGGGGACTTTGAATGTTGGGACTATGACAGGAAAAGCTCAGTAGTTGGTTGACATGATGATTAGGAGAAAGGTTGATATATTGTGTGTCCAGGAGACCAGGTGGAAAGGCAGTAAGGCGAGAAGTTTAGGGGCAGGGTTTAAATTATTTTAATATGGTGTAAATGGGAAGAGAAATGGAGTCGGGGTTATTTTAAAAGAAGAGTTAAGAATGTATTGGAGGTGAAAAGAGTATCAGATCGAGTGATGAGGCTGAAACTTTAAATTGAGGGTGTTGTGTATAATGTGATTAGTGGATATGCCCCACAGGTAGGGTGTGACCTAGAGGTGAAAGAGAAATTTTTGAAGGAGTTAGACGAAGTAGTTCTGAGCATCCCACACACACACACAGAGAGAGAGAGAGAGAGAGAGAGCGAGAGAGAGAGAGAGAGAGAGAGAGTAGTGGTTGTGCAGACTGTAATGGACATGTTGGTGAAGGAAACGGGGGTGATGAAGAAGGGATGGGTAAGTATGGCATCCAGGAAAGGAACTTGGAGGGACAGATGGTTGTAGACTTGGCAAAAAGGATGCAAATGGCTATAGTGAACACTTTTTTCCAGAAGAGGCAGGAACATAGGGTGACCTACAAAAGCGGAGGTAGAAGCATGAAGGTGGATTACATCTTGTGCAGACGATGTAATCTGAAGGAGGTTACTGACTGTAAAGTTGTGGTAGGGGAGAGTGTGGCTCGACAGCATGGTGGGTAGACGGTGTTATGTAAGATGACACTGGTGGTGGGGAGGAAAATTAAGAAGACAAAGGCAAAGCAGAGAACCATGTGGTGGAAGCTGAGAAAGGAAGAGTGTTCCTCTGCTTTTCGGGAAGAGGTGAGACAGGCTCTCGGTGGACAGGAGGAGCTTCCAGAAGACTGGACCACTACAGCCAAGGTCATCAGAGAGACAGGCAGGGGAGAGTACTTGGTGGCAGGAAAGGAGAGAAGCAGACTTGGTGGTGGAACCTCACAGTACAGACAGAGGGATAGAGATGGGAAGGATGTGCAGCAGGTTAGGGTGATTAAGGATAGAGATGGAAATGTGTTGACTGGTGCCAGCAGTGTGCTAGATAGCTTGAAAGAATACTTCGAGTAGTGTGGTGGAAGAGGAAGTGGCAATGATTAGTAAGGGGGAAGTTAGAAAGGCATTAAAGAGGATGAAAAATGGAAAGGCAGTTGGTTCTGATGGCATTCCTGTGGAGGTATGGAAGCATCTAGGAGAGGTGGCTTTGGAGTTTTTGATCAGCTTGTTGAACAGAATTCTAGTGGGTGAGAAGACGCCTGAGGAATGGAGGAAAGGTGTGCTGGTGCCCATTTTTAAGAACAAGGGTGATGTGCACAACTGTGGGAACTATAGAGGAATAAAGTTGATGAGCCACACAAGGAAGTTATGGGAAAGAGTAGTGGAGGCTACACTCAGGACAGAAGTGAGTATTTGTGAGCAACAGTATGGTTTTATGCCTAGAAAGAGTACCACAGATGCATTATTTGCCTTGAGGATGTTGATGGAAAAGTGCAGAAGAAGGTCAGAAGGAGCTACTTTGTGTCTTTGTAGATTTAGAGAAAGCCTATGACAGAGTACCTAGAGAGGAACTGTGGTACTGCATGCGGAGGTCTGGAGTGGCAGAGAAGTATGTTAGAATAATACAGGACATGTACGAGGGCAGCTGAACAGTGGAGAGGTGTGCTGTCGGTGTGACAGACGAATTTAAAGTGGAGGTGGGACTGCTTCGCGGATCAGTCCTGAGCCCCTTCCTGTTTGCAGTGGTGATGGATAGGCTGACAGATGAGGTTAGACTGGAATCCCCGTGGACCATGATGTTTGCAGATGACATTGTGATCTACAGTGGAAGTAGGGAGCAGGTGGAGGAACAGTTAGGAAGGTGGAGGCATGCACTGGAAAGCAGAGGAATGAAGATTAGCCTAAATAAGACAGAATATATGTGCATGAATGAGAGGGGTGGAGGGGCAAGAGTGAGGCTACGGGGAGAAGAGATAGCAAGAGTGGAGGACTTTAAATACTTGGGGTCAACCGTCCAGAGCAATGGTGAGTGTGGTCAGGAAGTGAAGAAACGGGTTCAAGCAGGTTGGAACGGGTGGAGGAAGGTGTCAGGTGTGTTATGTGACAGAAGAGTCTCTGCTAGGATGAAGGGCAAAGTTCATCAGACAGTGGTGAGGCCAGCCATGATGTACGGATTAGAGACAGTGGCACTGAAGAGACAACAGGAAGCCGAGCTGGAGGTGGCGGAGATGAAGATGCTGAGGTTCGCTCTCGGAGTGACCAGGTTGGATCAAATTAGAAATGAGCTCATCAGAGGGACGGCCAAGGTGAGAGGTTTTGGAGGCAAAGTTAGAGAGAGACATGGAAAAGGATGACACGCTGTGCCGACCCCTAATGGGACAAGTCGCCGCAAATACACTACTTTCATCCTCAATAACTACTTAAAAAAAGGTTTTTGATCTCGTCGATAGTACTACATTTTCCTGGGAAAAAAAGACAATTTTGTAGTATTACGTTTCCATCTGCTAAAATCATACTTGAATCTTGTAGTATTAAAACTTTTGCCACAGCAAAAATCTAACTTCAATCTGGTGGCATTATGATTTAAAATAATAACAATAAAATGAAAATCTAGTACTATGACTTTTTCTCAAAAAAATGACTATAATCTCGTAGTATTTCAACGACCACATCCCACCGCAAAAATACGACTTTAATGCTTCCTGTAATATTATGGTTAAAAAGATGAAGATTTTAATTTAGTAATATTCAAATTGTTTGCTGAAAAAAATACAACTTCAGTTTTGTCGTATTACACCCTTTCCCCTTGCAAAAATCACTTTTTTACTCTAGTAATCCCAAATAACACGAAAGCTTAGTCCTGTAAAATCATTTTTTTTCCCCTCGGGCAAAATCCGACTTCTTTCGTGAGATTCCGACTTACTTTTCTTGATTGTTCCGCTTTTCCCACCCCGGGAGTCTTTCCCGGCTGTTTGCCACCCGATCCAGCGACAGCTCGATACCTCATTGGCCTCTTTATCCTGGCGTTGCGCCTTCTGCGTGGAATTCGGCAAGGTCGTGACTCAGGATCATTGGCGGGGGACAGCCGCTGGTTAAAATGATAGTTTTGATGGACGGTATTCTTCTTGAGCCCCCTGCAGCTGTTTTGTGGAGGTGGGTGATGTCATGGAGCCGTAAAGACAGTATACAATATTTTGAAAATGATTGCACACTTTTTACATTTTTACACTCAGTTTAGCAATGGAAATACTAACATAAAACATTCGTAGATGATACACACAAATAACACTGTATCTTATTGTGGAATCAGTGTAACACTTTTTCAACCCGACCTGCTTGCACTCAGAGCTACGTTTCGACGCAATTGTCCTCTGATCTTTCCCAAATGCCGAGAAATCGGAATTAAACGATAAACGCCTTAAGTTAAGTTAATTTGGTTGAATCTTGTCATATTATTTTGTCTTGGACAAATACAGCTTTACTCTTATGATATTACAGGATTAAAATGAACTTTTTTATAAAATAAATGGAAATTACAAGATTAAAATAGTTGTTTTTTCGATCCGTATTCTTATTAGATTAAAATCAATCCATTTTCTGTACCGTATCCTCACTTGGGTCGCGGGCATGCTGGTGCCCATCCCAGCTGACCCTGAGGGAGAGGCGGTGTACACCCTGAACTGGTCGTCAGCCAATCGCAGGGCGCATATAAACAAACAACCATTCATTCCCACTCATGTTCACACCTGTGGGTAATTTAGAGTCTTCAATTAACCTACCATGCATGTTTTTGGAATGTGGGAGGAAATCCGAGTACCCGGGAAAAAAACCCACACAGGCACGGGGCGAACATGCAAACTTCAGGGAAAGGTGTTATACTACAAGATTCAATTTTTATTTTATCAGGAAAAAGTAGTAATAATGCTAGTTTTTTTTTTCTAACGAGAAAGTGGTAATTGTTTTTAGAAAAGGACCTAACGTTTTAAGATTAAAGTCAGATACATTTTGTTTTGTTCTGAAAAAAAGTTGTAATAAGCGATTAGTTTATAAGTTATTGGTTCATTAGTAATAATTGTCTGCTTTTCCAATCAGCGATCAGAACTTTTCCAACTTGGCAGTTTCCTGAAATGCAGCAAAATTCTCAAAGGACATATGGTAGCCAGCATTTAGACATTGTAAATCATAAATCCAAAGCAACTTTTTCTGAAACGTTTACTCGTTAGTCGAAGGTCATGGATGTTGGGAATGTTTGAAGTCGTGATATTACAAGTTTAAAGTTGTATTATCTGTGAGAAATTGAGATGTAATATTAGAAGACCAAAGCCATATTTTGCCAGTAAAAAAAAAATTATATATTATTTTAAAAAAGGCATTAGAATCCAAGATTTGTTTTTAGATGTGTTTTTTATTTTAAGGAAATATTCAAATTACTCGATGCATTTTTGGGGATAAGACTAAAGTTGTATTTTTGAGAATTTATTTTCTAATATTACAAAACAATCAAATTACAAGATTAAAATTGTATTTTTTTCTGAGAAAAAAGTCAGATTACAGGAGTAGTCACATATTCAAGGAAAAAAAACATTGTAGTATTACAAGAATAAAGTCTTCAAGAAAAAATGTACTACTTTTTTCAGACCGATACCAGTACAAGTATTCACTCTTGACTACTCACCAATAACGATACAGAGTACCGATACCACTAGTACTTTTGATAACTAAAATTTCAATTAACACCATAATATATAATTGTGTACAAGAGCTTTCTTTCTTTCTCTTTCTTTCTTTCTTTCTTTCTAATGCAAATAACGATTTGCAGATGTGTCAAGCCGCCGCAGTGTAGCACTGAGTACTGGCCAGGAGGACTTACTCGATGTCAGATTTGTTTTTGCCTTAAGTAACGCTGGATGATGTGGGAAACTTTCACGAGTACCCAATTCCTTGAAATAATACCATTATCGGCCTGATACCGATACCTGGTACCTGGTATGATTGTTCCGGTCCTCGCTCATCCCTAATTTTTACAATCAGAGATAAAAAATGTAGCAGAACACTCAACGTTAAGAGCTAGTGTCATCAGAAATGGTCAACCCAAAATAACTTTTTCCGAAACCTTTGAGTCTTTAGTCGAAGGTTAATCATGTCGGGAATGCTCGGAAGTTTTTCTGAAGCTGCGTGTTCTATCCAAAGCGATACTTGGGCCAGTACTTGACCTGTCTGGGCCGCGTCCCGTCCCGGACCTTTGGTTTCTCTGGAGAGGGAGGCGGCTTGGGTGGCGTTTCCCGCCGCTCGTCGCCTTTCCCGTCCGTGACAGCGAACCCACGCTCGCTGCCCCCGTCTGTGCCGAAGCCGACTCTGGGCAGGAAGTGCGTGGAGATGTGCTGGGCTTTGACTCGCGGGCTGGAGCCCATCTTTGCTTTGCCTCGTTTGTTGAGGGCCACGAACCACTGGCGACCAGTCCGGCGGTTCCAATGGACCACGGAGGCGTACGTATTGTAACTGTTCTCCTGGAAACGCTCGCGGAACTTGCAGTCATCCGTAAATGACTCCTATGGAGGAAAACAAAATAAGTGTCAAATTTACTGGTATTACTATGACAAGATAAAAGTCATATTTTTTATAAGAGGAAAAAAATATCATAGAAAAAGATCAGTTCCACTTATTCAAGAAAAAAGTCTTCAGTATTACAAGATTAAAGTTGAATTCTTAAGGGAAAATAAAATTATATATTTTTTAAAAAGTTGTAATATTAGAGGATTAGTCATAGTTTTCAAGAAAAACATTTGGGGGGAAGAAAAAAGATTTTTCCTTGTAATGTAAGTGGGGTTTAAACAATTACATTTAACAAGTAATATTTTTCTAAAAAGAAAAAAAGTTCCTTTAGTTGTATAATATTCTAACTTTTTTCTTTCAAATAAAACCCACCTTGTAAGACAAAAATGACTCTAATCATGTAAAATTCAGACTTTAAAAAAAAAAAATAATAATGTTTTATTAGTCATAAAATGTGATTAATAAATGACAAGTAATACTAGGACTTTCTACAAATATACAACTTTTATTTGTATTTTCGACATTGAAATATTTATAACGTTTTTTTTTTAAAATAGACTTTCGTCTTGTGATACAAGGAGTTTTTTGTCAGAAAATACGACTAATCTTGTAATGGTCTGACTCCCCCCCCCCCCAAAAAAAATAATTAAATATAGAATATATATATATATATATATATATATATATATATACACTCAAATTAAACAATACGCCAATGTAAACTAACCAATACGCCAATGTCAACTTTTACTTTGTAGTATTTACAACCTTTTTTTCTGACTTTTTTCCCAAAAGAAATGCAACTTTGTGTAATATTATAAATTGTTTTCATTGTGAAAAATTACATTTTAAATAGTGTAATATTCTGACTTTATTTCTCTAAAGAAATACAACTTTAATCTTGTAATATAACTAATTTTTCACTGTGAAAAATCATGAATTAAGTTTTGTAATATTATGACTTTTCCCTATTACTTGGTTGTAATATTACAACATTTTTTTCTTTTAAAAAATGCAACTTTCCATATTGGTGGCACGGAAGACTGGAAGACATCTGTTAGCATCTGCTTCACAGTTCCGAGGTTCCGGGTTCAAATCCGGCCTCACCTGTGTGGAGTTTGCATGTTCTCCCCGTGCCTGCGTGGGTTAACTCCGGGTACTCCGGCTTCCTCCCACATTCCAAAAACATGCATGGTAGGTGAATTGCAGAGTCTAAACTGCCCTTCGGTGTGAATGTGAGTGGGAATGGTTGTTTGTTTCTATGTGCCCTCGGTATTGGCCGGCGACCGGTTCAGGGTGTATCCGGCCTCTCGTCCAGAGTCAGCTGGGATTGGCTCCAGCACGCTCGCGACCCTGGTGAGGGTAAGCGGTACAGAAAGTGGATGGGTGGATGGATGGATGGGACTTTCCAAATTTTTGTTCTCATCTTCATGTAAACTCAGTGTTTAGCTAATTGCTATGAAGTCAGGGAAAGACGATGTCATGACCGTCAAATTTACGAGGAAGAGTCTGAAAGCTACCAGACACACTCACAAACATTTCCCACGTTATTAGCCCACATTAGCCTAATTATCTTGGATCGTAAACTGAAGCTAATTGCACACTGGGACATGTCGGTGAGTTACTCTCGCACCTATTTGATGCTAACATGTGCTAACCGCTAACACAAACTGTAAGAATCATTTGGCCACACGCTAATGTTCGCTACGTGTTCCTTGTTTGGAGGCTAAAAATAGCTCCGGTGGGAACCAAACCAAACTGTGTGTGTTCTTGCTGTTTTGTGCCGCCGTTCCCAAACAAAACAAACGTTTGGCGCTCATGTGCAGCGTAGCAGAAACTGAAGCCATGACGGCTGAGAGTAAACATGGCCGTCACATGAGAACTAGCTTTGAACTCAATAATTATAACAGATCTATCTATTGAGTTCTATTTATTTGATATCGAAAAATAGTCCAAGAATAAAGTTGTAGTTAACGTTTGAAAAATATATGTTTTTATTTTTTTAGAATTACAGAAAACGTTATTTTTCAGAGAAAAAAAGATTAAGGTTGTGTAATTTTTAGGGAAAAAATGCAGTAGAGTGAAGTCATAAATTTAAATGGGAACATTACAGTATTAGTTGTATTTTTCAATATTCAATATACAATATTCATAAGATTAGTTGCATTGAACCTTAGAAAATAAGTAAATTTACAAAATTTTATTGATTAAAAAACTACAAATATTCTTACAAATTAAAGTCTTATTTTTTAGATAAAGTTTTAATATTACAAGTTTTGTGTTGCTTTTGTTTTAAAAATTTTAATATTAGATGATTAAATTTGTAATTATTATTTCTTTAATATTTCAAGATTTCTTAGTTTAAAAAATGCATAATATTCCAAGATCAAAGTCTCGTGAAAAATTTGAAATAAATTGGAAAAAATTAAATGAATGAAAACAAACAAAATCCTATTTTAATAAAAAAGTAAAAAATATTGTGAAGGTTTAATTTTTTTTTCAGAAAAAAAGACAATGTTAGAAGATGATATTAGTTGTTTTTTAGGGAAAAGGTTGGACTATTAATCAACAAGATTATTCTAAATAAAAAAGATTAAATTGGACTTTTCTTTCATAAAAAAGCCTAATATTTAAAAAATTCATGATATAAAATAATCTTGAATTTAAAATGTAAACAAATTAAAATAGATTTTAAAACATTAAAAACACTAAAATGTAAGATTACAATTGTATTTTAATAAAGAAGTGGTACTTTTACAAAGAAATTAATCAGGTGTTTTCTTTTTTTCAGAAAAAAGTCATAAAATTATATAAAAATGTATTATTACAAGAGCAACATTTGAAATAAAAACAGACATAATATTTCAAGGTTAAAGTTAACTTTTTAGTCGAAAGATGCATAATATTTGAAGATCAATGTCATATTTTGTAATAATTAAAAAGTCCATAATATTTGAAGATCAAATTCCTGTTTTCTATAAAATATATTTATGTTGAATTTATAACAAAACATTTTAAGTAAATTGCAAAGGATTTGAAAAACACAAGATTAAAGTCGTATATCGATTAAAGAAGTGGTACTATTATGAAAGTTGAATAATTTTTAAGGGTTGTGTTAGGGTTAGGGCTAGGACTAATATTACAAGAGGGTTATTTATTTTTGGGGGGGAATTTTACACAATAAAATTATATTTGTTTTAGAAAAATAACAAAATATTACAAAATTAAAGCTTGATATTTTTGGAGAAAAATAAGAGTACAATAACTTGTATTTGAAGGGAAATAAATTGTAATGTGACAGGATTTTGGGGGGAGAAAATTTCCATTTAATCACCACTTTAAAGTCAGATTTGGTCAGAAAAAAAATGTCATAGACGATCATAAAATTGTTTATTTTTTTTAAACTCAAGCTATTGGAAGATTAATGTTGTCTTTTTTAAATTTGAAAAACGGCATAAAATAAAGCAAGGGTGTAGCAAGAAAGTTTGAATTTGCTTCCATGAAATTTGCCCAAATGGACATGTCCTGCAATTCACCATTTAGTTGACTGAACTGATGACTTTGAATTGTCACTAAATGACTTTAATACATGTCGCCTTTGAAGTGGCCGCTTAGCTCCCAGCTGGCAGGATTTGTCGGAACAAAAGCGGGGTCCTCGGAAGGGATCCTGGGGGGCCCCCTAATCGCTTTTATTCGCCGCGTATTGATTTCCACTTCAGCTGTGTGCTATCAACCATCCCAGACAGGACGTAATCTGCCTTGCCCGGTAATACGCACTAAATGGAGGACCGCTCGCTCTGTGGCTAAAGATAGAACCATAAACATTGATCAATTCAACATGATGATTCAGCATTTGGTGTTAAATTAGGTTTTCATGTTAAGTTTTCCAATTATCATTTGAAGTTGGGGTTAGCGCTTCGATTTGGTTTCAAACCAGGGTTAAGGTTTCAACTTTAAAACAAGGTTAGGGTTTTTGAGTAGCGTTTCAGACCAGTTAGGGCGTCGAAGTAGCGTTTCAAGTCAGGGTTAGAGTTTCAATAAAGGATTTCAAGACAGGGTTCAGTTTTCAAACTTGGGTTTCAAGATAGGGTTCAGGTATCAAATTAGGGTTTGAAGCCTGGGTTAGGGTCTTAAACAAGGGGTAGGCTTTCAAGTCAGTTAGGCTTTTACGCCTGGAGTAGGGATTCAAACAAGGTTTAGGTTTTTATATTAAGGTTTGAAACAAGGGTTAAGGTTTCAAATTAGAATTTAAACCTTTGTTATGGTATTTAAACAAGGATTAGATTTCAAATTTGGGTTTCAAGATCGGATTCAGGTATCAAATTAGGGTTTTAATATTGGGTTAGAGTTTAAAATTAAGGTCTACCCTGGGTTATGGTTTCAAACAAGGGGTAAGCTTTCAAGTCAGTGTTAGGGTTTCAAGCCTCGATTAGCATTACAAAAAGGGTTTCAAGCCAGAGTTAGACTTTTCAATTAGGCTTTCAACTTCAAGCCATGGTGAGGGTTTCAAAGTAAAGTTTCAGGCCAGAGTTAGGGCTTCAAATTAGGGTTTAAAGACAGAACTAGGAATTTCAACAAGGTTCCATCCATCCATCCATCCATCCATCCATCCATCCATTTTCTACCGCTTATCTGAGGTCGGGTCGCGGGGGCAGTAGCTTTAGCAGGGACGCCCAGACTTCCCTCTCCCCAGCCACTTCATGCAGCTCTTCCGCAACGGTGCATTGGACCATGTTTACTTAACATGTTAATACCAAAGCATAGGGACCAAGACCTCCGTGAATAGCGAAAATCTGCAAACAACTGACACTCCCTAAAATGGGTTTCTAATTGGATTCAGACGCCACAAGATGGCGAACGTATTCGCTAGCCCACGAGCCTAAATAACATAACGACACAAACTGATGTCCTGATGTGTTTTCAGCGAAGAACGGAAGATGGGCGCCAAAATAAAAATGCAAATTCACCAATGCCTAACCCTGAATATTGCAGGGTTCACTGTACTATCTATATGGAGCATATTAGCATAGCACGGTGGTTGGCACTCACAGTGGTATGGAGGCGTCCTCTCTTATTCATGGCCAGAAATCTGTTACTGTAGACTCCGCGGATTCCGATCACGCCCTGGGACACGGCAAACAGCTCCAGAACACCTGCAAACACAAATACGAACAACTGATTGATTGGCAGGTGATTATTTTGAACCCCTCGCTCACTTCCGGGTTGTTACGATGTCATATTGTACAGCCATCACTTGGTGGATTTGCATAACTATAATGAAGTCATGCGAAATGTAAGCAAATCTCAAATTGAAAACTGAAAAAAAAAAAAAAAATACATAATTTGATAATGTTCATCCATCGTGATTTTTTTTCCCCTCGGAAATGAATCATATATGTTGGCTTACCACATGGCTCTGCCATGATCTTGCTGTTTCTATTTGATTACACAAATTACCGTCTCGTTACACTTGTATGATGGGGACGAATGCTCAAATTTGACTTAAAACATTGCCTGTCCAGTTAATAAAGTTGGACCGGTATAAATTATTCGGGTTCCAATTTAAGGTTTCAAGACAGGGTAAGGGCTTTGAAAGTAGGGTTTCAAGCCTGGTTTAGCTGTTCATAAAAGAGTTAATGATTCAAATGTAGGTTACAAGGCAGGGTTAAGGCTTAAAAGTAGAGTTTCAAGACTTCACAAATAGGGTTTCAAGCACAAAAACAAAAACACGCCTGCACGTCGGAAAACCACGTGGGTGCAACCCACGCGAGTCGATGCGCGTGCACGCACGCTGCGCGTAACACACACGGAGGTTAGGGACGAAGACGTCAACTTACTCAGCCGGTCGGCCTCATGGCTGCCGTTGACTCTGCCGTCCGGGTGGAGCTGGAGGTGGAAGCCGATGCCCACTCTGCAGTAGAGCCGGCACGTCCTGCGCCCCGAGCGGACCTCCTGCTTCTCCGCCGCCGCCTCACCGTTGCGACGCGCCGCGGCCACCAAGTGCACGACGGTGAGCAGGTAAAGCGGGACGTTCATGCTCGACCACCCGCCAGTCGAACCACTCACATTCCCATTTGAAATTCTATACGCACGCTAGTATGCACGCACTTGCCGAGCCGCCACAGGATATTTATACCGCCGATGATCTCACCGCTCCGGGCATGCCTCCGTCCTCACTCCCGGATCGCGACCACCACCATCACCGGCGGCCGCTGGAGCGACGCACGCCGCGCGTCTGAAGCCAAGGTCCCGCGCGCCAGCCCGGACGCACGCAGAGCGCGTTTTACGCACACACCAGTGAGAAGGCGACGAAATCACTCTGTTCAATTTGTCCACTCCTCCGGGTGTGATGCGTTACCTATAAAGTGTATACCGTAACAAACAACTCCAGACGCCATGGAACACAGGTGTGCAGCAATTGTCAGAGAAGGTCCTGATACAACTAAATAGTTCACAAGGAGGCAACAATCTTGAAGCATTTTTCAATGTCAGCAATAAACGTTAGAAATTCAGAGGAAGCTCAAGTGGACAAATTGACTTCATGCAACACAGGTGCGAAGCAATTGTAATCAACGGTGCTAAAATGAGTACATATTAGTTTTGCAGGAAAGTTGAATCTTCAATGATTTTTCAATTTCTTAAATGCTTCCGTTTATAAGTATAATTGATACATTTGCTCTATCCAACATAGGTGTGAAGCAGTTTTCAAAAAGTGTGTCTTACAACTTATTAGTTAAAGAAAGCAACATTCTCAAGAATTGTTCTCTGTATAGTAAAGCAGATGTAAGAAACGTTAATTTTACAACTAAATATTAGTTCAAGAAAAATGTCATCTTTGAGCATTTCTCAGTTTGTATCATAAAGAGTTTGTAAAGAATTTGTGGTCACATGGCTAGATGGACTCAATGAAACAAAGGTGTGAAGAAGTTACCATAAACTGCTAAATATTATAGTTCACAGGAAATCCACATCTTTTAGCATTTTTCGCTTTGTACATTAAAAAATGGAATCCAATTGTCTTGGGACTGCAATATCAGTTTACAGGTGTCATGCAACAAAGGTATAAAGCGGTTGTCCGAAACTGCCTTATGCAACTAAATAGTAGTTCGCGGAAAAGCAAGTATTTTTCACGTTCTACACTAAATGCCTGAACCCAAATGTCCTGGAGCTGCAATAGCAGCTTGTAGGTGCCATACAGCACAGGTGTGAAGTACTTCAAAGAAACTGTGGTTATATGATTAAATATGGGTTCAGTGAGTCCCACTAAAGCATAAACAAAAGAAACAACATTGTTTCAATTTCAGCAGTAAAATGTTTGCGTTTGTGAAAAAGCCCAAGTTGATAAATTGACTCCATGCAACAAAGGTGTGAAGCATGTTGTCAGAAAAGACTGTACGACTAAATATTAGTTCACAGGAATACTAAATCTACACACATTTTTCACTTTATGCAAATATTGTTTGAGTTTGTAAGGAAGCACAAAGTGCTCCATCAACACGGCTTTGAAGCAGTCCTTATGCAACTAAATATTAGCTCACAGGAAAGCAAAACCTTCTCACGTTATACCCTTTCAACAGTAAATGAGTTTGTAAGACAGCACAGCTGGGTACGTAGATACATTGACTCCCTACAACACAGATGTGAAGCAGCTCTAAAAAAAAAAAAAAAAAACGGTTCACTCCCTGGTTTAGTGTTTAGAATAATAGCAGTATAAAAATGATTGTGGATATTATAGTCCAATGGTCCAGGGGCTGGAATAGCAGTTCATGGGTGCCATGCAACATCGGCGTGAAGAGTTAAAAACAAATGTGACAAACCACATCAAGTCATATCTCAAACTAAAAACAATGACGAATGCTTTGTGGATCTGTCATTATTTTGGAAATAACACCGCATATGAGGACACAATCACCCAAAAACATGTTTTTGTTGCCTTAAGAGACAAGACAAAATGTAGTGCCACGTGTTCTTCAAAGTGGGTCACATCAGCGCTTTCATTGTTGTCAGCCATGTTTCAGTCTCCCAAACCTACCCACCCCTCCCTGCAGCGGATTACGAGCCGCAAAACTAAGCTAATTGTCTGCAGCCAGCCGAGCTCGAGCCTGCCATTCGGGCAGGGCCGGCGTCGCCGCTGTGTAAACAGCGCGCCACTGTTCCTAACGTAGCGGCATCCCGTTAGCCGACGAGCTAATCCCTGCCCAGCCGTATAAACAAGGAGCGGCGTCCCCGCGTGATCCTGGCTTTTAACACCCCCGCCGCCTGGTTCTGCATCTGAGCCCAGAGATGACGATGGAGCTTCATTTTGCTTTTTCCTTGGCTTTGTCGTTGTATTACTGTTGTAAGGCTATTGTAGAAGGCTCGTGTCAGCGAGACTGTCAAGTACTCCATTGCCTTTGAAGACGGTTTCGAGAATACAGTATTTCTCAATGTCTGGATGAATGAACAGGAATCTTATTGATTTTGATGAACTCTTGAGGAATCTTTTTTTTCTTTTTCTTTACATGAACAAGAACCCTATTGATTTTTAACTCGTAAGGATTATTGGTCTACTACACGGACAACAACCTGATGGATTTCAAAGAACTCTTGGGGATAAGCGTTCTATTAGAATAAAAAGATTCTTACTGATTTTGAAATCTTGGTAAACATTCTTCTATCATGTGCGTGAGAATCCTCTTGATTTTGAAGAATTTTAGGGGACGATTGCTTTGTCACATGAACGAGAAAGCTACTGATTTTGAAGAACTGGGAATATTGCTTCATGATGTGAACAATAATCGTGTTGATTTTTGAAGGATTGTGGGGGGATATTCTGTCCCATGAGCAACAACCCTACTGATTTTAAAGAGCTTTCGGGGACTATTGTTCTATCACATCGAGGGATACGCCAGCAGGGAGCACCAGCAGAGGCGGCTAGCACCGCCAACGGCGCCTAGAACCGCCAGAGGCGGAAACCGCGCTTCCGCTTTTCCACCCGCCTCCACGCTGCCACGTGTTTCCACGACGTCAAGGATCCCAAAAATGCCAAACAAAGTCATATCTGGAGTTGAGGGAGAGTTGGAGGAGATCAAGAAATCGCTAACTTACATGCAGTGTTGCCACAGTTACCTTGAAAAAGTAACTTAGTTACTGATTACTTGATTTCAAAAGTAACTAAGTTTAAAAAAAAAAAAAAAAAAAAAGTAACATTTTAGTAACTTCCAGCAACTACCAAGTGGGAGGAATATCACTTATCCACAGTACAAAAAAAGCATCAGCTTAACCAAATCCATTATTTGGTCAAATACGCCACACAAGTTGCAGAATGATGTCATTCAACATGAACCAATAACTTTAATATTAGTGTAGTTGAAGCTACATTAAATCAGCAACTTAGTGCAGACTTGACATGCCAAATACAGTAAGTACATAAACGTGTAATCAAGCACACCATTCTCAGTATTCTCTTCACTGATAGATACTCTCGATAGATGCCGATTGTGGTCCATGAAGGCAAGAACTGTGTGTGTTTGCGTGTACGTGCGTGTATATTGGGCGTATATATATATACACACACACACATCATTGCTACCACCATCGTAATTCTGCTGCAAAGAGTGAGAAAATATGGCAAAATTATGCCACTGTTTAACTCGCATAGCTGTGGGTGATTGACGGCGGAGAAGCACTTACTTGCGTGACGTCAGCCATGAAGCGCGTTAAAGCAACTCACAATCCGGACGACATACGAACTTGAAACTTCTCACTTTTCATTGTAATAATATTTAAGATAAGTATTGTAAGTCAGTCCTTATTGTATGACGATTTATGACCGCACATTTAACCCACAATGTATTGCGAGCTGAACACGACAGTAAAACTGTATTCTGAAGTGTAAATAAAAAAGTAACAACAGTCAAATACAGTTTTTACTAAGGAATATAACAAAAATAGTGTGGTGAAAGTGAAATCGTGCATTGTCTTTGCACTTTTCTGGTACTGTAAACAAACTATAAACAATCACGTCCCAATAACTTTGTTGTGTTTATTGAGTAATGAGCTGGCTGCCTGATAGGTATAATATTTTTGAACAGATGGACTGCTCTTTGTACAAATCACTAGCCATAAATTAGTACTTGGCGAAAAATATTGATGACTCAAAAGGAAGTTGTCGTTTCGAAGAAGTAAATGTAGTCTGACTACTTACCCGGGGAAAGTAATGCGTTACTTTGCTCGTTACTCAAAATGGCGACATTTTGGAGTAACACATTACCGGCATCACTGATTACATGTCTGACAAACTGAGCAGCGTGGCCAAACAACCGAATATGCTGCTCAAACTGATGGATAAGACAACTAAATAACCTGATAAAAGAGGGAGATAAAAAAAAAAAAATAGAAACTTTGAGGCAGCGAATTGAAGACCTTGGAACAATACACACGAATTGACGATATAATTATAAACTTGGAGGCTACGCACAACATCCTGTATGCCAGAGCTACTTGTGGATGTCGGGATGGTGAAGATGCTCCACCAGAAGAGCTAACACTTGAGCAACAAGTTTGAAACTTTCTCCACACACACAACGTAAATATCCACAGTCAGAACAGTTCAAGCTGTTCGACCCTACTTCCCAGAAGAGACACCAGGATAAAGCCGACAATTGCAGTTGGGCTTGTGAGCCGCAAGAGCAAGGCCGAGCTATTGAGACAGGCCAAGAAATGAAAGAGAACCGGTGTGCATTTAAATGAAGATGTAACGAAAAAACAATGTTGAAATTACAAGACAAGCACACAGCCTAAAACAAAGCAAGATACAGGTGACACGGACGAGGAATTGAAAAGTTTTAATATGAGTGAATGGGGCAAGGACGCAATAGTCGTAATAAGAGAACTCAAAGGCCTAGAACAATATTAATAAAACGTGTAATGCTTATGGATGACTGATTATGACTGCGTTAACAGTGGATATCACGGAAAATGGACAAGCAAATGTTACGACACATGGTGACAGCCAACAAATGCAGACATTGAAAACAGCAACGCAAACAACGAGCCTGGATGAGGATTACGTGTTTCCATTCAGAAGCCTAAGCCAAAAGCAAATTAGAGACTGAAACTGTCAAGGAGGACACACATCAAAAATCCCATCCAAATCTCTGATAACGTGGACTATACAGTAAGATGTCAGATGGGAAATTCAGTTTCTATCGTACACTTAAATTCATAGCAGAAGCCTGCATACAAATATCTCTCAAATGAAAGAATAGCTGAATGAATTCAAAAAGTGGCATCTCATTGCAAACGGAGCAACCTGGTTTGACAAAGTGAAAGCATGTGATATGGGATTAGATGGATATGAATTATTTACAATGCACAGGAAGAATACAAAAAGGGGTGGTGTTGCTATGTATGTGCATAGAGCAGTGTGATGCAGGCATCCATCCATTTTCAACACCGCTTATGCTGGTTGGGGTCGCGGTTGTGAGTGGACTTCTCATAAATGACAAAGGATCATCTTCCTGTATTTGCGATTTTTCAGAATTCCTTTGAGAAAAACATACATCAAAACACTTGCGCGTCAGAATTCAGAAGAGTTGGACAACAAATATCCGCTGCTACCTCTCAAAATTGGAATGAGGTTTATGGAAACGAAAACCCCAACCATGCATATGATGCATTCCTGTCGAATATAATCCAATTCAATGAGACTCATTGCCCTTTTTTAACAAAAATATTTTATTTGATTTCATTTTTTCTTTTTTTTAACCAGGAAACCGTGTTGTATCAATAAACCATGGATTACGAAAGGGTAGAAGATGCATGCAAAAAGACAAATATTTTCTATAAAAGAGTCATAAAGTTTAGGATGCAAAAAGTTGAAATAAAGTACAAATGACTAGATATCATAAGAACATGCTTACAAGCAACTAGAGCAAAACAAGAGCAATACACAAGAAATCTGGAAAGTATTCAATAGTATAATTGTGGTTCCAAAAAAAATAATTATCCTGAATCTTTTATAAATGTCATTGTTGAAAACATTTGAGACATAGCCAATGCATTTAATAGTATAATAAATGTATTTTAAAAACTCATTGTTTGTAAATGCCATAAATTCTAGATCTTGTAAAAACTTTGATATTGATATGGTCTAAGTAAAAAGTATTATAGAGAACATAGTGAAACCGTTCACATCTGTAATTTATCTTTTCAAACTGGTATATTCCCTTTCAAAGTAATTCCCATCTATAAAAGTGGAGTAAAACATCAATTTACTAACTAGAGACCGATATCTCTACTTCCACAGTTGCGAAACAGTTTAGAGAAGTTACTTGCATCAAGGCGATACATTTATCAAGAAACAATCTTCTCTTTGAAAATCGATATGGCTTTAGAGCAAAAAGGACCACCTCAGTGGCTATGATGGAATTTGCGGAAAGAATATGTAGTCGTATAGATAATAAAGAATTTTCTGTTGGAGTTTTTTTAGGTCTGAAAAAAAGCATTTGACACTCTTGGTCATGGTATATTAATGGGAAAACTGGAGAGATATGGTATAAGAGGTTTGTTTGCCACATAAGTGGATGAAAAGTTATTTGGATGATCAATATCAAGACGTGCAAGTTAACAATGTAAGATCCATACTACTTGAGGTCAGTTATGGGGTTCCCCAAGGGTCTGTATTCGCCTCTAACTTATTCATATTATATATCATTGATATCTGAAATGTCTCTAAAGTACTTACATTTCTTATTTGCTGATGATTCAGCTCTCCACGACTCAGACAAGAACCTGCAAGAGCTTTTGAATACCATGGAAAATTAACTAAACACTGAAAAACTGTTTTGATATAAATAATTTATCACTAAATTGAAACAAAACAAAGTTATCATTTTTTGGCACGAAACAAATAAAACAGGTTAAAATCACATTCCATTGATATAGAAAGCGTATCTACCGTAATAATACATTTCAAAGTTTGAGTAGTCTTTATGAGAGCAAGACTCGTGCGTATTAGAGTGTTTGAGTTGTGTTTATGAGAGCCTTTCAGTAGTTTGTGTGTGTGTGAAAGCATTTGAATAGTAAGTCTGAGAGCTAATCCTGAATAATGTCCCTAACGCCTTACTCTGTTGGAGCTGTTACAATGTGGAAGGACTATGACAATGACCTGAAAATGTTTGGTTCACATACACTTTTTAAATGTATGTTTAAATCTAAAGTACTGGAAAAGTATACGACTCAGGTGTAAACAAAGAACTTGCATAAATCTCGTAATTTTTGTTTGTTGACTTTTGGAACAAACTTGTGCAACTCTTGTTGTTCGTTTATTTAAAATAAGTCTTTTGTTTATTTTATGCAATTTCACTCTGTAAGATGTTGAAATTAGTTTTTGTGTTTTTTTTAATTAATTTTTTTGCCGAACTATGTTTTTGTAAAAGCTCGGCATAGGCTAAATAAGCCATGGCTTTACCCTACACCTTTTCAGTTGGGTCCATCCGTTGTTGGTTTTCTGAAATTATTTTGTAACTGACTGAAAGCTAATTGAATAAACCAAACCAAACCAAACCAAAAAAAAAAAACTCTTTAGGAGAATTTTGTTCAATCACCTGACCAAGAACACTTGATTTTGAAAAACTGGGAATGTTGCTGTATCATGTGAAAATAATCCTATTGATATTGACAACTCTTGGAGAATGTTGTTCTGTCACATGAACAAAAACACTATTGATTATGAACAACTCCTAGGAATATTGAGTTGTCATGCGATTGGCTGGCAACCAGTTGAGGGTGTACCCTGCCTCCTGCCCGTTGATAGCCGAGATAGGCTCCGCCACTCACGGGGCCCTTGTGAGGATAAGCGGCTCAGAAAATGAATTGATGGATGGATGGATGTGTAAGGGCTCCTATTGAAGTTGAAGAACTGTTCCTGATTATTGTTTGATAACATGAACGCGAACCAACTTATTTTTAGTAACACTTGGGTTCTATTGTTACGTCACATGAACAAGAACCCTATTTATGTTTCAAAAAACTCTTGAGGAATATTATTTGATCGCATGAGCAAGGTGACAATTTTCAAGAACTCTTTGGGAATATTGTCACATCACTTGAACAAGCACTCTACTGATTTTGAAGAACTCCTACGCAATATTGTTCAAGCACTTGAACAAGAATCCTATTGATTGTCAAGAACTCAAAGGGAATATTGTTCTATCACATCAAAATGGAAGACCTCTTGGAAAATATTGTCTTCTCACACGGAGGGAGACCGAGTGATTTTTGAGAACTCTTGGGGGGAATATTGTTCTATCACATGAACGGGAACCCTATTGATTTTGCGGAATAATCCTCCCAAGGGAGCTTTTTTATTTTGAGTATCCTATTGAAGAATCTTGCAGTTGCTAGGCTCAAAAGATATTTCTCTGCATGTGCTTTGTTTTTTCTCCCAGTTAGCACACCTCTTCCCCTGCTCTGTCTTAATTATAAAAACGTCCTTGTCCGAGGGTTGTCGAGTTCTGCCGGGCTCGGAGGAAACAGCTGTGACATAAATCTCCCACGCGCCGGGAATTCCGGAGCAGGAAGTGCTGCGAAGACAGGTAGCATTCGCGCCACTCGGGCATGATGGCTACATCTGAGCTACAGTTCAGCATCTAAAAATAGAACACGGCCCGTCTATTTTTACTTCAAAGAAAGAAGACGTCGTTTATTTAAAGCAAAAGGGAGAAATATCCCATTAAAACCAATAATTGTTGATCTCTCACTATGACTGTAAACGCAGCAGAGGTTCCATACCGTAAAGCTACTGTACAGTTTTTGTTTAATCATCCAAAATTGTCAGAAACAAACAAAAAAAAAACATCCAAATAAACATTGTTTATTACATAATTATTAACCCAAGCAGAATAGGTTTCACTCCCCCCAAAATTACTTTTAACTTAAAGAAAATCGCAACAAATGTGGCAGTGTAATACACCAAAAATTACATTTAACTTTTTGTTCTTTTTTTTCTTAAAATGGGCCAATTTGACCCAGAGCGTGTTTTGATTCAAAAGTGTCTTAAATGGGAAAGAAAATACAAACAAATAAGGTTTAAATCTCATTATTACGTAAAATTTCAAACCAAAAAATGAACTATATAATTTTTTTAATGGGTCAATTTGAACCAGAGCATGTTAGGTTTATCCAACGGTGTCACAAACAACAACAAATCCTAATAAACGTTGTTTTCATCTCATTATTGAGCCAAAAACAGTGGATATAGTCTACATACCCCTATTCAAATACCAGGTTTTTGTGATGTAAAAATAAATGAGACCAAGATAAGTCATTTCAAAACATTTCCACTATTAATGTGGCCTATAACCTGTATGAATAATTGAAAAAAAATGGGGAAAGAATTAAATGGGGGATTATGAACAGTACAACAGCACAAAACCCTGAGGTCTGGAAAAGCCTACTTGAACACCTGAACTTTATGAGCTTTGGGAGTTAATCAGAGGCCCTTTAAATGGTGGCAGGTGTGTGTTGACACCCATTTAACATGAGTTTGAATGTGATTGTTTGATTCTGTGCTCAGTCACATCCCCAGGTATAGGAGGGTGTGCACACTTATGCAACCACATTAATTCACGTTTATTTTGACATTTATTCTCCTTGTTAATATAAAAAAAAAAAAAGACATTCGAATTATTGTTTAGACTTGTTATATCAATTGCGGATGAAGTTTCATACATAAAACTACTTTAAACCTTTTTATTTATATTTTTGTTGAACTTTAAAATAGGTCAATTTGGCCCAATGCATGTTTAATAATGACCCAAAAGTGTCAGAAACGAAAAAACCAAAACAAAACAAATGTTGTTTCGATTACTAACAGATCAAGTTTCATACCGAATAGACATCATGACATCACAAACACGTGACATCATACTATGACATCATTGTCTGACAGCATGACTTCATGCTGTGACACCAGTGTGACATCGTAGCATAACATGATAGCATAGCTCGACTTTACTACGAATCAATTTGACCAACCGCATTGCAGGATCCTTAATGATTACAGATGAAGGCATGGAGTGTTGTTTTGGGGCCTGGCTACCTGCTGGATTGGAGCCGCTGGGCCCTGTCAACAAAATGCGGGTAAAAATGTCGTGTGACCACCGGGGCCGGGGGCCAAATGGAAGTGCCAGCTTAGCACACACATAAAGTGTCCTCCTCGTGTTGGCGGGGAGGGGCACCATGACACAAGCGAGGAAGCATGAGGTCACTAAATATCACTGGTGCATATGCGTGTGTGTAATTTTGTGTGTGTGTGTGGTTTCGAGTGTGTGTGTCAGCTGTATGAGGTCACTAAAAAACGTGTGCAGGAGTGTGTGTGAGTGCAACGTGTGTTAATGTGCTTACGTTTGGAAGTGTGTGCGTGTGTGTGCTGCTTGGCACGTGTTGATGTGAAATGAGATGCAACCGCAGCGACGTGCCCACCACTGCAGTAATTCATCACTCCGTGACCGCCACGGCCAGGCCTCATATCTTCTCCACTGGCCTCTTATCTCCTTCCCCCAGATGTGTCGCTCGCGACTGCCAAAGGTGGCATTAACAGCATTAACAGCACTTCCAACTTTTTTTAAAGATCTTTAAAACTATACAAACCCATTCAAACGTATATAATATACTAAGAGAGAGCAAGAACAATGGATAATACAAAATATTATACAAATAGTATAAAAAAAATAGTGATTTTAATTAATTTTTTTTTTTTTTGGTCCTGTTCGGCTGTTAGGTCAAGCAGAATGGAAAATCTGTATCCCTTTTATGCCGGAACAGTTTTACTGTGTCACAGTGGAGTTTTTAAGCTTCCGCTTTGGTTTCTTAGTATTGTAATTAAGGTTTATTGAGAATCGGACTTGATTCGTCGAACACGACAAAGTTTCTAGAAGGGAGAGAGAGAGAAGCAAAGACAAAAGACAAAGCACTAATTGTAAACAGGATGAGAGAAGTGAATCATTACATTATGGACAACAATGAAACATTAAATATGAGTGTCGCATGGGGCTGTAGCAGGACAAGATAGAACAGGACAGTAACTGCTGTAATAACCCAGCGGGAGCGCGATCGGTGAACCGCAAGATAGTGGGGGTTTACTGTATTGCTATGGTGCAATCTGGTGGCACCTTGATGCCAAGGAAACTATTTGAAGTGAGTTGAGGAACTTCATTTAAACAAAAATACTCCATAGCGCATCCGGCAGCTATAGGCATTTGCAGTACATTATAAACCAGGGGTCACCAACTTTGGGTACTGTACCGATTTAATGTGAGGGGCTACCAGTTTGATACACACCTCTGAAATAACAAATGTGTTCAAATTACATTTAATATATTAGGTGAATTTATGTGGAGACACTGATCTTGTTAATCATTTCTCGCAATATTAAGGAAACCCTTTGTTTCTCTAAATCTCTGCTCGTGTTTACATTTTCAAATGATCACTTCTCCAACATTGCTCGGAAATCACAATGTCCCATCACTGGCGAGCTATTTTGAGAACAGGCCCATGGGCTAATCATGTGGCGGTTGGGGGCTACTTGACCCCACATTGGTGACCCCTGGTATAAACACTCCCCTATCCCGCGCAAATAGCGGGAGTTCACTGGAGCTGAAAATCTGCGATATTCAAAACACCATAGCAATCCTTGTTCATACAGTATATAGTTTTATTCCTCCCACACATTTTCACCAAATCTACACACACACACGCACACACGGTGTGTGTGTGTTTTGAGTGAGTGAGTGAGTGAGTGAGTGGAGAAGTATTAAACACATGGTAAACATCTTGCAGAATACAAATTGTAATCAATCAACAAATGTAGAGTATAGCACAGTGGTTGTCCACTGCTGTCATCTTACGACCCACATTTTTCTATTTTTGCAAGGTCGCAACCAGCTTTTATAGACGTTAAGAACAGTAAAGATGTTTTTTTGTTTGTTTGTTTGTTTGTTTAAAAAGAGCCTACGAAAACACAAACACAATATATTACATTTTTTTAAACGCTGTTTGAACCCACGACCAGTTCCGAATCACTGGTATAGGAAATGCGTACAGTATTGTAGCGTCTGTTTACATGCATGTGCCTTTAAGAGGAGGGGCCTGGTGAGACGGCGGTTTACGCCAGCAAGTCTACGTGTGATCGTCCGGGTGTGAGCTGTGGGCTACAGCAACTCCTGCTTGAGTGTACTTGGTGTGCATTCCTCATCTCCCAGCGTTCAATAAAAAGTATATGGGCAACGTGACGTTGTGTTTTTCCATCGCAGTCAGCAAATATTCTGTGAAAACCCATTTAAAAATTCTAAAAGTACTGCTTTATTCAACAGTTGGACTTTTTATGGGTCGTGTATATATGTAAAGTAGATATTTATGTCTTTTACACATTTCATTTGACTTCTTACAGCTCTCGGGCGGCGCTTCCTTTTTCTACCACTTAGGGGTGCTGTTGATCTGTTTTTCCAAATCTCTCCCTCCTGTGCTGAGCTCGTCACACACAGGTACGTCGACCCTCTTTGTTTTTCAAATACTGCGTAGGAAAATGTCTTCTTTTTCTTTCCGTGTCTTGACGCCGTGATGTGTTTATGGTATCGTCGTTGATCACAATTACAGGATGCCACCTTGCTTTCTTGATCAAGTAAAACAAAAAACAAGAATTGTATCCCAAGCGTCAGATTGGATTGTATCGCATTCAAAAGGGTATGTGGCATGAAACATTTAGCAATTTTTTACAAATACATAACATAATAAACATACTACTTAATAGTATAATAAAGACATGTTTCACTCGCAGTTATTTCTTATTCGAAACGTTTCATGATAAATTGATAAAAACGCTCTTATGTGTTTTGTAGATTATACCTCGACGTATCGCGTATAGATTTAAGTAGATAATTAAGTCTCGAGAAAGAAATCTGTACTGTTTAATTATACCTATAATCGCATGTAATAATATTTTTTGTTTTTTGATATATTTAATTGTATATTTTGTATTAAGTACAAATCTATGTTGGTGTAGGTAATTAATTGCAATTACTGTCTACAGGATTGCATTTAATAGTTACACTATTTCTTATGTACTTCTATTATTATTATTTCATGATTTTGTAATAAATACATTCAGTAAATGTTTGTTGCAGCCTACTTGTATTACTTCAAAATTATAATCGCATTTAATGTTTTCAAGTGTGTTTTTAAATGAATATTTTTTTTCATCTTTATGTCTACAGGTTATATTTTGTAAGAAATAAAAATCAGTACACTTGCAGCTTGTAGTAGATGTATAATTATTCTGAAATATTATTGTATTTAATATTCTCAAAGATTAAATAATCCACATCTCAAAATAGTTGTAGCATCTTGTACATGTATAACTGCACCAAATTATCATACTTATTAATAAAAACCATATTTTACCCATTTATTTTTAAATGCAATCCTTTTTTATGAAATACATTTCTCAAAACCCTTTTTACAGCCTGTTGCTGTCTAATTACATCTAATTGTACATAATGAACAATTAAAATCAAATGTAAAATGTTTTAATTAGGCCTGCCTGCAGACGTAAAGTATAATTAGCTATAATTCTGCATCTACAGGCAACAACCACTCACTGATTTTTACTCATTAAATATATTGAATTCAATTGTTTTCAATGAAAATTAGAAGGTGCAATGAGTAAAAAAATAAAAAATAAACAAACGGTTTCATTAAATAAAGCGTGTCTGTATTCCTTCAAATTATGAAAAATGTAAAGAAATAAACATACATTGATGTACAATAAGAGGACAAAAGAGCAGGGTGCCGTTTGAAAATAAAGCTATTTTTATTGTCAATGCATTCAACATGATTAGATCAACTGTCGTACGTAGTAAAATTTCCCCCCAAACGGAAAACACCAACCCCCCTCCACACACACACACACACACACACACACACACACAGACACAAAATATGATTATTATTATTATTATTAGCAATACCATTGTCACACTTTGTATTTCAAATCAGAACCCTTTGTATTTACACACGGTCTGCATGTGGAGTGGATATGGTTTCCCGTAGTCGTGCATGCACTCGCTCACACACATTGTGTCTATAATCATGTAGGATATAAAATACAACTCACTGTACATTTACACATATTTCCATCTTCCCTTCTGAGACGGGGTAAGTGCTTCATAAATAGATTCATTTCAAACGTGACATTTGTTTTTTGGACACAAAAAGGAACCTTCCAGAAAAGGAGTGCAAAGGGGACGGGGGCGCCACAAGGGGGGTGGCGAAGTCAGTGATGATGATTCTAAGGCATTGGTTCTCAAACTTTTGATTCTCCGCAATGGCTTCTGCTAACGACCCAAGCTAAACTTGGCTCCTCCCCGACATAAAATGTATCAAATTCCAACGTTTTTGAAAATTAAGCCCTCAATGCCAGCTTTATTTAGCAACATGAAATTTGTTAGACATGAGTAGACCCAACAAAAAAAGTCGCAAGAAGCCATGACTGAATAGACACGGGAAGTCTGCCATTTTGCTTCAAAGTAGCCACTTGAGGCTCATTTGGACTGTTTCAGGGTTACTTCTAAGACAAATGCTCCAAGAGAGTTTTTGAAAAGTCAGTCCTTGGAGAAGGTTTCACTAAGCAACATGAAATTTGGTCAGCATGTCTACAATGAGTCGACCCGTAGTCTCCGCAAGCCATGATTGCAAAGAGACAGAAAGTCTGCCATTTTTTTTTTTTCCACATCGTTTCCAAGGGTCCTTCGAATACAAACTCCGCCGAGAGAGTCTTCCAAAATTCAGCCACAGAAGCCAGTTATACTTAGTAACATGAACTTTTGCAGGAGTGTCGCATGAGTAGACCCACCGAAAAGTCTCAAGAAGCCATTACTGAAAAGACACAGCAATTTCCGCATTCGTCTAGTCACTATTTTTTTTTTTTTGTTGTTGCTATTTTTGAAACAACCCAAGATGCCACAATATAGAACTGAAGACCTGTCTATGTAAAAAAAAAAAAAAAAAAAAAAAAAAGTAGTGCGGTAATTGCTCCAAAGAAGTATATTGAAGTAATACATTTCAATTGATAGATAAGCCTTGTATGTCTGGTAGGAGCTCGGTTTAGCCTGTGTTGTTAGTAAGAGAAGCTTACAAAGAGTATTTGCTGGATGTACATACACACACACTTAGGGTGTATTTTTTCGAAATCAAATCAAATGTTGTCGTCGTAAAAAAAAAATATAGTTTGAGAACCCCTACTCAAAGAGCACATGACTGACGGGGGACCTTAAAGATTTTAGTTATTTTGCGGCACTGAAGGGGCAGGGCCCCCTTAATCCACCTAATTCCTGACAGCTCCCCCAGCGCCAGGTCCGGGGCCCTCAAGTCAATTGTGCGAGGTCATGTGACGTGACAGGTGGTGGCGCTCTCGGAAGGACTCGTTACAGATGGGACATTTGAGCTTCTCCTCGCGCCGCCGCTTGACCAGGGGCTCCATGGCGTACTCCTTCTTGTGGTGCGAGCGCATGTGGTACACCAGGTCCGAAGTCATGCGGAATGAGGCGTTGCACTTGGCGCACCAGTTCTGCGCCGGCAGGCACAGAGACGTGAAGGAGGGCGGCAGGAGTGTGAGCGCCGAGGGCATCTGCAACTGGACGGCGCCTGAGTTCTTGGGCCAGAAAGAGGCAGCTGCTGCGGCGGCGGCAGCGTACACAAAGGGGCTCTGCTTGGCAACGCCGCCCGGCACAGGGCAGTTAGCGCCCAGCTCGGCGCCCTGCAGCTTGGCGGCCAGGTGGTCGGCCTGGTAGAGACGACTGGACGAGATGGTGTCGCCCACCGCAGGGTGGCAGTCCAGCAGCTTTGGCGGCAACACCAGCGGGGAGATCTGGGAGTAGGTGGATCGAGCCGGTTGACTGAAGGCGCTCTTCCTCTCGCTGCCGCTGCCTCCCTGGCTCACCGAGGTGAAGGCGCTCCCCATGGGTGGGGTTTGGGGCGGCTGCGTCTCTGACAGAACCTGCCGGATGTTCGGGTGCTTCTCCGAGGGGCTGCTGCTGGGACGGTCTTTGTTCTCAGAGTTGGCGGCCGACGGGCTTTTGCCGCCGCCGTGGTTCTTGAGAGTCTGAACCGACTTCTTGACTTCGGTGAAGGCGCTGCACTTGGTCTCCGAGGAACTGGAAGAGGAAAGTGACCGGTGATTCTCCTCTAAGCCGTACACTCCCCGGTAGTTCTGCGCCGACGTCGCCAGCTCCTCCTTGGACTTGGACTGCGGCAGGCCGGGTCGTCGGCACTCCCGGTCCTCCACCGCGGAGAACTTCCTCTTACCCGAGCTCTCGCTGCACACCTCTGCCTCTCTGTCGCGCAGCGGGCTTCCGGTCCGGTTGTTTTCCATGTCCCGAGCCAGGTTGTGAAAGTCCGTGGAGGGTTTGCTTCCGTCGCCCTCAGAGCGGCCGTGCTTGGGGCTGCTCCTGGTGGGCGTCGCGTTGGGACGGTCCGGGCTGCGCTCCCTGCTGGGCTCCTCGTCCGCCCCCGTCAGGCTCTGCAGTCTTTTGGTGCAGCGGAAGCGGAGGTGCGCCAAAAACGGGAACTCGAACTGGAACCTCTGACTGCAGTCCGGGCACGAGTGGTGGGATGAACCTTTTTTGGGAGAAAGACACAAACATTAATTTCTAATGATACGTCATACTTTCACAGACCAAACTAGTCATTTATCTTCAGATTTGCTTGCAACAAAACTCTCGCTTAAACGTTTGTTTTTTTGCAAGAGAAGACCCCCCCCACCCCCCACCCCCCATATCTACTGTTGTGATTGCAAACACTAGAAGCTAGATTAAAATTATCTTTTGTCATTGAATACCTCCTCAACATACAGTACTGTAGCTGCCACAAACCCTTGGAACTGGTGACGACAAAAACTAGAAACTCTATATCAAGCTCTTTTGTGAGAAGACCTCCCAAATGTATAAACACTACAAACTGGTGACCACAAAGCCTAGATACTAAATTACGACCTTCCAGATGTGTTGTAGCAACCTCACTAATGTAATGTGGTGACCACAAACACGAGAAACTCTTCTTTTACAAGAGAAGACCTCCAAAAGGCACTGTAGCAGCAACCTCCCCGCATTCCGAAGCTACCGTAAACCTGAGAGTCACCTTTGCTCTTGGCCGACACCCTGGCGGCAGTGAGCAACAGCAGTTCCACCAGGTCCTTCCCGTACCACACCAGCAGCTCCTCGTCCTTCTCGATGCGCCTAAGCGAGCGGTAGAAGAGTTGGCCGTTCTTCACGTACGCCTCCAGGTTCTGCTCGTCCTTGTCGCGGGCCGACTGCACCAGACGAAGCCACGTCAGGCCCTCCGACGTGCTGTTGGCCGCGGATGTGTCCACCTGTCAAAGGCATCAAATGCACGTGATCATTAGTAACGGTGCCCATTCGCTACAATGGACGCCTGCATATTCGCAGTTCGGCATTTGCAAAGTCACCTTTGTGTAGATTTTTTTGGAACCAATCCATGTTATTTGCGCTTCCCGATCCCCTGCCTATTTGCAGAAACCCCTGCTTTCTTGCATTTTTCTGACCCTATCCCCTGCTTGTTCTTGGGGTTTTTTTCTCGAAAAAAAAAGGATCGTGGCAATTATAAGGGAGCCTCAATTACTCATGGGTTTTTGGTCATTCACTATTACAAATCTTTTTTTTTTTTTTTAAAAACACATTTTTAAAAACAAATCCTCAAACATACATGTTGACATTTTAGGAAAGGATCGACATTTTTAAATCATTTTGATGCATTTAAATATATATGCATACATAGAAAAGAAAACATCTAATTTTCAGCAAAGTTTTTTTCTATTTGAACTCAAACTACAAAATATAGAGATTACATTTAGAGTAAACTAAAAATGTAGGCTTTAAAATAAATTGTTTTTTTGCATGTGACAATAGCAGATACAAAAAAAAAAGTGGGTTAAAGAGACAAATGATTTAATTATTTTTGCGTTCACATTTTGTCAATTTCAAAAAGAGATTTTTCATCCATCCACCCATCCATGTTCTTTTACCGCTTCTCCTCAGTAGGGTCGCGGAAGAGATTTTGCAAAATTGAAAATTTCAAAACGATATCTGTGATCTACTTTTGGTTCTGATTGGTCAAAATTCAATCAAATCAATGTGGAACACTTTGTGTGCTCATTGCACAAGTTAATCGATCTGAATTGAGACCACATTTCAAGGTGATCTTGGTGGGTTATTGGAATGGTACACAGACTCCAGACAATATTATAATGAATACAGTAGTCATTTAAAAAAATGAAACAGATTAGATTCCTATTTGTGTTCAAATTGCTAATTCACATTGAAAGCGGATTTTGTTCTTTGTGGTCCATTTCGGTTTCTGACAACTCCGGAGTCGTGACCAATATCAGATTTTGATACTGACGTTTATGTCGTTTTTTGTGTTCACAGATACAACACAATTTTTGCATTCACGTTTTTTTTTTTTTTGCTGTTGTTGATTGTTGTAAAAAAAATGATGTTTAACATGTATCACAATATGCCTTTGATGCCCCCCTCCCCACCCAAAAAGTGTATCGCTGTATCGTGATATTAAAGTGAAGTTAAATTTCATCAATATCATGATGTGCATTTAATGTCTTTTTCCCCTTCAAAATATTGCAATATCACGAGTTATACTGTGATTTTCTCACCTATTATTGAATGATTTAAATTGAATTGTTCCTTCCTTTCAGTTCCATCGTATTGTGTATTATAGATTTCTTTCACCCCCCTGTTATGAGATTATTGCAGTACCATGATAGTAATGTTGGCAAAATATCCAAATATCGTGAGACGAGATTTACAAATCCTGACTTTTATTTTATTCCCCCCCGACCGAATATATTACTTGTCACTGCATCATGATATCATCGCTGATGAAATATCAAAATAGCGATAAAATAAGGGTGGGTGGGGAATGCGGAGTCGTGCCTTTACCCGGAATATGTAGGGTGCGGTGCGCTTGTCGGTGGCCTTGAGCGCGATGAAGGCGATGCTGTCGTACATGGACGTGTGGCTGAGCACGCACGGCCCGAAGATGGCGCTCTCGGGCACGTCGCAGGTGGTGTAGACGCTGGTGAAGATGTCCGTCAGACACTGTTGCACCGCCTTGGCGTCGCCGTCCCACAGCTGCGCCTTGTGGTGCGAGCTCGACTCCTCCATGGCCGGCCTCTGGGTGACATACAACGCATCAGGTCATATTTATGCGCATTTAGGAGCAAAACGTAGCTCGCAGCAAAACAAATCAAAATAAATGCACAATGCTCGCAGAAGGGGAAATAAATCAGTTCTTGTACGCCGAAGCAACTGAAAACTGGTTTATTTCTCTACGTGGTTAAATAAAAAAAAAAACTAAGATTATATAAATAACACCTTTAAAGTGTTTCTCAAGACGCTTTTTTACATGTTAAGGCAAAAAAAAAAAAAAATACGTCACTGCAATTTCGACCTCATTACGACATCAACCTGTTTTTATAAGCGCTGACATGAATGAAAGAACAAAAATATCGTCTCTTTTGAAACAATAATATTGGCCGCTAACGGTATTAAGAACACTCATGCTCATTATTAATATTATTATTATTGCTTCTCGTTTCACACGTTTACACGTCACTTCATCATACTTCCATATTCACATTTGTATACTTCAATTACTCTTACTGAGATTTGCTTCACGTGTAAAATGAGTTATAAATAAAATGATGATATTATTATTATTACTACTAACAATTGTTCGTACTAATTATTGTGCGTGTAGATTTGGGGTCCCACGCACCGTACGGAGGTTTTTTTTCTACTGTATTCAAGACAATATTCTACAGTTTAATACAAATGTAATGATTGCATTACATTATTACATCGTAAAATGGCAAAGAAATGGCGTATAATTGCAATTATTGACATCGCTGTAAGTGAAGAAAACGATTTTAAAACAACTTCAAAAAAATCCTTCATCCTTTTCGTAAAATTATTTTTTAATATGGGTGTAACATAATATATGCGGGGCTACGTGGAGTTATACGAAAGCAGGAGTCACAAAAAGGAGTCTTAATTCTGTAATAATAATCAAAATAATCTTAATCCTGATCCCGTCATAAAGTCATCCATTCTCTTTTTATCCTCTTTTACACGCTTTATATAGCAGCCTCATTTGCATAATCCGCCACTTTCCACCCGGCGCGGGAGAGAGTAATTAAAGCAGCACAAGCGCTTCATTATTGTGATGATGATTTCTTTCTTTCTTTTTTTTTTCTTTTTTCTTTTGCTCTCTCTCCCCCTTTCGCGAAGATCCTCGCTTAAACTCGCACTTGACGCGCGTAATAATTAAAACAAAACAAAAAACACTTAAGGGATTTTTAACATTTTAAACTAAACAAAAATGATGCTTTATTGAATAAACTGTTATTTTAAATGAAATAAAAGGCATTTGAATCGCGTGACAAGTGCAGAAATGGTGGCTTGTTTGTGTGTACGTGTAAACACGATTAGAATTTTGCAGTTTTGAGAGGATTTCGGTACCTGCAGAATGCTCAATTCGATAGAAACGACGTGCAGTTAAAATAGATTCGTTGTGAAATGAAACGACGCTTGCAAATGCTAATCACGAAAGTGACACTTTTCAGCAGCTTTGCCGACAAATGGAAAGATTTGCAATTGCAAATAAGGAAGGACTTGGCACGGGACCTCGGGTTGCTTCACCCGGCTTCATCGGTCTCGGCGTGCTCGGTGCCGATCTGCCGACCCCCCCCCCCCTCCCCTCCCCCCCCACGACCCCCCATAAACACCCCCCATAGTGTGTTTTCAGCCCCTACCTCTTGTGCAGAATCGGAACCAAGTAATCCACAACCTGGAGCCACAAAAACCGACGAATACGAACGAAGAAAAAGCAGTCAAAAAAGCGAGAGGGGAAGGTTGCGGGGCTTCCTCAGTGTACGAGAACCAGGACCCGTCCGGCTCCGGCCTCGTGGCGCTCGCGCACGAGACGACGTGTTCCAGGGCTGTGGAAGACTCGCGGGGCGACACGCGCGTTTTGTTGGCCGCACATCATCTCTCCGATGAGGCGTGTCAGTCCGCGTCTCCTCCTTTTAACTCTTCACTGGCCGACCGCCGCTTGACGGCACTCAAGCCCGGCCCACCCCACCCCACCCCACCACCACCACGAACCCATCAACCCCCCCCCCCCCCCCCACTCGCCCTCCTCATTATTATTGTAATTCTCATCAAAAGCCTTGATGCTCACTAACCCACTTTGGGTAAATCAAATGTTCAGTCGAATGAAGTCTTATCGCTCCTATTGATTTCCATACATACGCGATCAGAATGAATGAATGAATACAGAGCCGAGTCGACCTTTGCCCCAGTTGCAGCGAGCTTCAACTCCACACGCAGGTTCCGCCTCCGTGCACCGGAAGCCGGCTCAGGTGGCTTCTCGGCCGGCCCGGTTCGCCTAATTCTCTACCTACCGAGTTCCGTCTCCGAATATCGGTCCATTTCGTGAGCAGTAGCCGGGTCAACAGACGCCTCAAGCGGCCCACGTGGCTCAGTTGTGATGGTTGGTGGTCTACTATCCTGTGCCGTTCATTTATTCTCATACATATTCATGAATGAAGACCCAAATTGACATTCTATTATGCTCAATTTGCTTGACGTCACAACCATGTCCACAGTCAAGCCCTGCGCACCAGCCGGATCAGGAACGTCTCCACATCCCAGTCGGCTTTTGTTGGTCCTCTACACTAATTCATATATCATTGACCTCAATGTATTTTGTGTTCCGCTCAAGTTGCAACTTGAGCGGACCTTCCCTACCCCCAGAACACCAGTCCGCTCCGCGAACAGGAGCCGACCCGGGAGACTCCTCAGACGGCCTCGCTCGGCTCTGCATCCCGACAGTTTATGGTGGTCTATCTTGATTCATATTCATATATCATCGTAAATATTAACCAGAATTGAGCGCTCATTACCTTTATTGTTACACACATCCGCGCTCGAATTGCTACACAACCCTGTCCCTCTGCAGCCTCCACCTCCGAGCCCCGGGCCCGCCCGCGAAACGCGGCCGACTCAGGAGGCTCCCAATGCGGCTTTGCCTGGCTCAGCGTCCCGGCGGAGTGATGTGGGCGGTGGTCAACTCTCCGGCAATACCCCGAGGCGCGCTCAGGGGGCGCCAGCGTATAATGCTCGTGGCTGTGTGAGACGAGGGAGGCTTTTTTTTATTTATTTATTGATTGATTGATTTATTTTTTTTACCTTGATGTCAAGTGCATGATTCATAAGCACTTTTAAAGGCAGGAATATGATGACAAATTGATGACGGTATTAAAGTGTAATCACACACTTTTTTAGCTCAATAATTTCCACTCAAGATCCACTTGAGGCGACTAATGACACAATTTGAAGATGTCTCGTCCTTTTAGGTGTTTGCCCTTGTGCTGCATCATAAATCCATCAGATCAATGGCGGCGGCGCATAAACAAATAAGACCTTCATCTTTTTGGATTATTCTAAATAAATCAAAATTGGCCAAACAAACAGAATGCACCGGAAAGCTGCTCGATGTGGTTTTAATTATATCTATATAAAAACAAAACTGTGCTGGCCGAGGAGAGCTGTCATACTATTAAAAAAAAAAAAAAAAAAAAATCCCAGTTCATTTACCAAGATTCTGTTTATGTTTTTGTTGTTATATCAAATAGTAAAATTGTCCCTGTTAGCCATGACAATTTTATTTTGATTATCATCACCCTGGCCTTTGGGGTTTTGAAAAGAGCAAACATAGAAGATAGATTGGAGATATAATGTTACATATTCTTAATAATAACGCACATGTATAACATACACACATTTAACACACGTACTACAGACACACAAAACACATTCAACCCATACAATTCACACACACGCACACACAAGCTACATGAACATACACAAATAAAATAGATACCGAACATACATCGCACACATTAGCAACATGCATATACAACTTGCATACAAAGACACATTCAACACACACACACACACACACACACTTATAAAACAAACACATAAAACAAAAACAACATACATGTAATACATGATGGTTTTGATTCTGAAATACACAAACATTACATACACACATGTACAACAACTCTCACAACACCCACGTTTATACAACACAAATGGAAAACAGACACATTGAACATAGGTGCACATATACATCAAAAACATAAAATATATATGCAAATAAAACACATTCATAATACACGCAGAACACACGTCCAAATGCATAACACACAAATCGCAACTACATACAGCACAATACTTAAAACAAACATATACACAGACGCACGTATACATAAAAACATATCATATGTGCACATAAACACATACATTTACAATACACAGATTCACACATAAAAGACACATACACATTTACAACACACTCACATACTGTACAATGACATACAACACAACAGTTGCAACACGTATATACATAGTGTATGCGCATATACAACACGAGCAAACAAGCGACACACACATGCATTTAAAACACATTAATACAACACAAAACACACACACACGCAGCACATACACACATAAACATGCATACAACACACACAACACATTCTTCTTTAATATGCCAACATATAACACACTCGCGCACACCACAAAATACAGCACAACACTTAAAACGTATACACACATTACATAAAACAACACATGTATACAGTATATAATAAGACACACACAGACATAGACACACACACACACGCACGCACACACACTTGCAATACAATACATATTCAAATATAACAGACTTAACCCTAACCCAGACACACAAAACATAAACACATAGAATGCATATACATATGCAACACATACACATACTGTATACAGCATAAAACATGCATACAAACATACAACACACACAACAACACTGCCTTAGAGGCCTTACACAGTCATTCAGATGAGGACTAATTGAACCATAATGTCATGATTCTCGTTCTTCCATCCTACGATGTTGTGTAATTATCGATCAATGAGTTCCGTGTTCATATAAAGGATTTAAAAGCAAATGGTTGCTTTTGTTGCGTGCACAAACAAGATAAACCCATCAATCGTGACTGGCAGTCATCATGAGGCAAATAACATAAATACCTCAGAGGGGAGGGAAAAAAAGGGGATTTCAAAAAAGATGAATTAATAATGAGCCACTTTTTTTCTCCGTTTAAACCGGCGATTTATCCAAAGGGGGAACGCGGCCAAGAAATATTGTGTAGGGCACATATGGCACTTCAGCTGCCATATGTGCCACTTTTCACTAAAATTGGCAATGACGTCCGTGATGGTCAGCGGCAACTGCCAAAAACACAGCCAGGCCCCAGCACGGGAGGGGGAGGAAGATGCTTGAGGAGTGAGGAAGGCTGGCGAGGGTTCATATCACCACAGAAGAAGAACCAGAAGAAGAAGATAGGAAAGGGGTGGGGTGGGGAATGAAAGATGGTTACATCGTGGGCCACCAACCTACACACCAGGAACGCGACAATCCGTCCACTTCCAGCCACTTTGCGTTTGGAATCCTTTTTTTCCCCCCATAGAAAATAATATGGAAATGGCTTGAATCTGTTCCAGTGTCAAACTGACACCATACGTGTTTTATAGGAAGTTGACCACTGTAAAGATTAAGGCGCAAAAAAAGAAAACGTCCATACAGGCTATATACTGTACAATAGACACACACACACACACACACACACACACACACACACACGTACACATGCAACACACAATGCACACACACTTGAAGCACACATTATACACAGTACAGCACATCCAAAACACACATACACATATCGTACAACACCCATTACACGCACATGACCCAAATATCTACTGCATAACACTCACACATGCAGAACACACATTGCATGCAAAAAAAAGCATACACACATTCATGCAACACAAACCTACAACACATTCGTACGACACTCGCACAAAGACACACAGATTTAAAAGAATGTTCTTCTCGGAAATAAGGTAGATGACTGAAATAATTTGACATGTAAAAAAAATGTTGCCTTTACATAGTGAAAATCCACAAAATTATATAACAAACACGACTGGCTGAAATAGATTTTGTTTGAATCAGAAAAATATGAACGAACATATGACATTAGTTCAGCAGGTTTTACCAAATGAGTGTGTACCGGATGGATGGATGGATACAGACAATATAGTTTATAATACATATCAGGTCCTCCTTTAGGGTTAAAAAAAAAAAGAAAAAGAAAAACATCCCTTTTTGACTTCCTTTTTTTGTTTCCTAAACCTGAGCCTCCGTCCCTTCTTTCCCAGTCCAGCTGCCAGAGCGGCTCAAGGCTGAGGGGTCCACTGAGGCGCCGTGGCAACACTTAATGTCTCCAACCCTGTCTCGCCTCAGGGCGTCCTCCATAAAACACACAAAAACACGCGCACACGCAAAATGTGCACGTCTGCCTATGTCAGGACCGCCCCGCCCATCACTGCCGTCAACTCGTCTGGCACAAGTGGGCCGATCGGCTCCGACTGCGTTTCAAAGTTTCTTCTTCGATGTCTCCTAAGGGCAGGCCGACACCAGTGGGGGGGTAAGTAACCAAGTACAAATACTTATAGTTACTGTACATTGATTTTTTATTTTTTATTTTTTTTTAAAGTACAGTGTAACTCCAGTTTTTGTGATTTATCCCTTCTAGAAAGTCTGACTAAAACGGAATCATGTGAAAACCAAAGTAATAATCCCCATAGGAACTAATGTAAATCAAATGAATGCTAAAATATGAATATGTTTTATAGAGAATAATAATTTGATGGACAGATAGCAATGTGAAAGAAATAGAAATGACAAATGAAGTACATAAAATAACATTTTAAATCACCTTTACCTCTTTCTAAGTCGCTTGACGGCGTACGGAAGGTGATAACGCAATGCACATTTTTATAAAAAAGTGTTTATTAACGAGCCTCCCGGTCTGCTCGGCAACACTCAGGCTTTTGCACGTTGAGTGTCGCGCTTCACGTCGCTCATTTTCATGACCAAAGTTTGTTTGAACGTGTCCGGCAGGTCCGACGCGCCAGGGCTCGTTTTGATGTGGTGCCGGGCCGCGCCTGACGTGCCAGGAGCCGGCCGGGCCCTCGGGAGGGGCTGTCGGCTCCCTGCCCCAGACACGTCGCACGTTCAACAACAACATCAGCCGCCGTAGTGCCCCTCCGCCCCTGGTAGCCTAACACCTCGTTCGAACCCGCCGCGCACATCCTGCGACCGCTGCGGGAAAACAACAAATCAAAGCCAGCACACACGCGCGCTGTGTTGCACTGTGTTTGTGTGTGTGTGTGTGTACAGTTAATACATCTTTGTGCAGCTGTTTGTGCACGTGTGTGTTCCAATGCATCAGTGTGTGTATCTGCATGTATGTGATTGTTTGTGCTGTTCTTTTTGGTACACGCGTAAATGCTTGTGTGTCTACTGCACAAATGTGAAAAATGTGTTTGTGTGTTTGTATTCAAAACGTGTCTTTACGTGTGTGTGACATGCATCAGGAGACCTATGTTTGTGTGTCTGTAAAATGCGAGTGTGTGTGTAAAGGCATCTGTACGCAGGTGATTGCGTGTGAGTTAGCATCTAAAATGTGTTTTTGTATGTGTGTTTGCATCCATGTAAAATGTGTTTGTGTATTCGGGCCGGGCATTGTTAAGACCCACACGATTCGATTCGATTCGATTTTGATGCGGTAGGGTTGCAATTGGATTCCATATTGATTTTAATGTTCCGACATTGATTCAGTAAGAAGTAGGAATACACAAAGGATGAAGAGTAGATGTTGACAAGTTTGAAAAGATTTGTTTTTGATGCCGTGTAAAAATATGTCGTATGTCACATCACATATTTAAAGCAATAAATCATATGAAAGTAAAAAATTGCATAACGTATTTGGATATATGAAGTACATAAGTAAAAAAAAAAAAATACTGCAGTTGTGTTATAAACAGTGAAAAGGTAAAGTGCACGTGAACTTCAAATAGGTTTACTTCCTCTTAGAAAGTGTCATAAAAAATGCAGAATAAAAAAGGTATTTGTTCATATGGAGTGCAAAAGTTAAAATGAGTTGACAGCTCTGTATTGCAAAAGTAAAATATAGGTATACTTAAACAATATTTCTTTACTTATTTGATCTGCTATTATTATTTGCAGGGTATTTAAGTAATACCTGCAGCATTGTGAGACAAGCTAGTTAGTGATGGGAATTCTGGCTCTTCTTAGAGAATTGACTCTTTCAGCTCCCGAACGGCTCTTGAGAATTTTTTGTCCTTTAAATTAATTTATCACAGAAAAATAATGTAAAATTATGCATACTAATGGAGAAAAAAATGCATTATATTTTTATATATTATTATTATTTATTATAACAATATACCTTTATTTATTCACTCTACATGGTGCTGCATTACAATAAAATACAAAAACAAACAATTCACAATTGCACTAATAAATATTTTAAGCGACGCAGAATCACTGCAAAAAAACCACAACACAAGAAAATATAAATTAGAATATGTAAAACAAAAATAAAAATAAAAATATTGGCATTAAGATAACTTACCGATAGTTAAGATTGGCATTGAGAAAGCAAGTGCCTCAGCTTTGACGTGCTGATCCGGTTTCTTCTGTCGGCTATTATTTGCCGTCTCCTTTTTTGGGAGAAAGTTTTCTCACAAGGGACAGACATTGCCACAATGTGCAACAGTTGCATTAGACACACTGAAACCTTCATTAACATCAGGTTCAGATTGTATAATATAGAAGGTTTGAACGTGTTCTGTGCGCGTATTTTGTTTCCACAATGGTAGTATCATATGTCAGGTGGTATCGTGTGTTTTTTTCCGTCACGTTAAGCAGACAGAAGATTGTGAAAGTGCTTGTGGAACCAGGAAGAAGGCACTGCCTTTGTTGGTGTAACTTTGACAATGGCGTAAGGAATGGGAGATATTGTCAAGTTTTTTAAAAATTCAGAAATAATAGTTTCTCAACAGTTTTTGTTGTTATTGTTTTAGGGGATTCATTAAACCGCAGGATTATAGCAATTGGGGAACAGTAATTTTTCCCTCTCCCAATAAGGTGTTTATTGTACCCTACTTCTTTGGAACACAGTCAACACCTCACCTTTGAATAAAAATAAGAACTGGTGAAAAATCAAAGTTCTTGATAAACAAACCTAATTAACACATCTGAAGTAATGATCGTTATTCATCCTGAACAGTCCCGCCTGCATGACGTCGGGCACCGCCGAGCTGTAATACGTTGAATACCGTACATTTGCCCGCGCTCTCCACTGTCCAAGCCATCTCCAAACTCAATAAACACTAGAAACATTCTCCAAACCGGTAGCTTATACAAACTATAAAATATTTACCCAAACTCTGAGCTGATTGCAAATCTATCTATCGATCGATCGATCGATCGATCGATCGATCCACGAATGGAGGCCGCACGAAGGGTTTATCTTGCTGTCAAACCTCCTCCCCTAAACGAAGCAAGGCTCGATATGCGCTTTACGGAAACGCCCCTTCCATTACCCGACACACGCTTGGAAGACTCGGCGCATCTCGTAACATCGCTAGTCAAAGCCCATTTATTTATAGCGTCGGTCAGCAAGTTAGCGACAGTATATCGCTCCCTGCCTGTGCGGCTTCTGTGTATGGGGCTCCAGTCTGCAGAACATTTGAAACGAATTCCCCCTTGTTAGAAAGGAAATGAGAAGTGATAGTTACGTACGTAGCGGTCAGTCGCTCTTTCTGTCGACTTCAATGACTCCAAAACTGTCTTAACGCCGTGTACAGTTCAGGGATGGCGCCTTTTGGTGTGTTTTCGTGTTGAAATTGCGTGTTGTGGTTGAGTGTCTTTTGCTCATTTCTGTGTTCTGGATTTACAGGGGAATCCAAAATGACCCCAAATGGCAGATTTAAAAGTAGCCATTGTGTTTGGCTTCCGTCCAGACCACGCGAACCGCACGCACAGCGCCTCGTAGTGGACATAAGGTGAATCGATTCAGCAGATTTGCAGAATCGATATTGTATTGCAGGAAAGAAAATTCCGATGCGTCGCCGAATCATTGTCTTCGTGCAATTCTGTGTGTACACATAATGCGTTTTTGTATATGTGTGTGTGCCCTGCAACTGACTGGCGACCAGTTCAGGGTGTCGTCCGCCTTTCGCCCGAAATCAGCTGGAATAGGCTCCAGTGCCCCGCGACCCTAACCAGGATAAGCGGTGTTGATAATGAATGTATAGATAGATATGCAAAGTGTGTTAGTGTGTGCGTGTGTTTGTGCATGTGTGTGTGTGAGACAAATATGTTTTTGTATGCGTATAAATGCAAGGCATGCGTGCGTGCGTGCGTGCGTGCGTGCGTGTCTCCTCCCAGCCTCCCTGGGCTGGGCAGGCCTCGTCCTCCCACAAGCATGTCAGCAAATTTGATCACAAAGAGAGACTCAGAAAAATAGTGTGACAGTGAATAAAAAAAATGATTAAAAGTAAAAGAAAAACAACAACAAAAAAAGTCATCAGGGAGGTTCTTGTAAAAAGTGACGCATCCTCAGCTTTGTGTTAAGCTTTTGCACGGGAACATTCAGGACTCGTTTTGACAGAAATGCTTAGTTCACTGAGGGCCCACATCATTCTTCAGATGTCAACACACACATGCATATGTGCACAAACACACACGCGCGCACAGAGCTGTGTTAGCGTGGTCAATGTGAGTCATACTGCTGCAAGTGGGACCAAGTTAGCACGCTAATTGTGGATGTGCTGACACGTTTTATTTGTCCATTGCGCTCCACATGTTTCCATTCAACCACTTTACATGACATTTTTCATAGCTGTCGTATTTATCGTCGTTTTGACTTTTTTTTTTTTTTACCAACAATCAGATTCGCCAAACCAATGAAAAGATTTTTCTATGAGACCAATGATTTTGTCCATGCCCGCCGAATGTCTCGAAAGACGATCGCGAGCAATTATCCTGTGGTGTATGTTGATCAATGAACGTGTGGTGTGGCGTGCTTTAAAACGGATTATCCTGTGGTTTGCACAGGGGTGCGTTAAGGTTGATTATCCTAAAGTGTGAGGTGTGATATGATTGATTTCCGTGTGGTTTGGGGAGGGGTGCTTGAAGATAGATTATCCTGTGGTGTGGGGTATATTGATCGGTTATCATTTTAGCACGTCATAAAATCAACTTTAATAAGCTTATGGTTAATATAATATACTTTCCATTCGGAGCCATTGTACTTTGTTAAAAATATGTTTTATTAGCCAGTAAAAAAAAAAGGACTATATTATTTGTTGAATCTTGAATTGGCTTAGTGTTAGTTCAGGGCCAGAATTGTGAGCTGACATACTTTCCCGTCAGGCACACGGTCGATGGGATTTGAATGCTTTTAATAGAACGCGAGTCAATCCTGAGGGATTTGGGGGTGTCGGGGTTGCTTTAATGGAGGCGAGGTAGGTTAGGTGGCACGGGGGGTGCGCGCTCCCCAGTCCGGGACATGCCGGCAGTCACCAGGGATCCTTTAACTTCTGACCCTGGCCGACATGGATAGCAGCATCTGATGATAATCGCTGTCAATTCCCACCCCCTTTTCTTCTTGGAGCGTGTGTGTGTGTGTGCGTGCGTGCGTGTGTGTGTGTCGGGATGGTCCTGGTCCTGAGTGACCCCGCCCCCTCCCCCCCAAGTCTTAACGAACCCCGCAATAGCCCTCCGGCACTCGGGACCCTCCGGGGATCCGGGCGCTCCGGACCACCGCGACCTCATTCCTGGACAGATTTCACAGCAGATTTACCTCACGTGCCGCCGTGCCGCCTCCCGCCATGCCACCCTGCCATCTCCTTTGTCCTGCTAAATGAGGCGCAGTGTGGCGAAAGATGTGTTAGCAGGAAGGCTGCCAAACTCCGGGACTTGCTCCCGCTTTTAATCATCCCCATATTCTCGGCCTCCTCCAAGGGAAGTGCGTCAAGAAGGGACGCATGGGAGTGAACGAGTGAGGCGGGAGATGTGATGACGATCTGTTTTAATTTGTGAAATTTGTTTCGCATGTTATAATAATTGTTCGACAATGACATCTGAAAAAAATGTGTGCCCCTGGAGCAGGTTTAACTTCGCAACATGGAATTTAGTAAGGATGTCGATCATGGCAAGATCCATACAAAAAAAGTCTGCCCTCTCTGTTTTATGTCGCCATTTTAGGGTCATTTTGGCCACATCCAATGGAACTTCAAAAGTATTTTTTTTTTTTTATTTTGCTTCCGAAGCCAGTTTTTACTTAGCAACATGAAATTTGGTAACCATGTCTTTTTTAAACACAAGATGTCGCCACAGAGCCACCAAAGATGACGACAGAAGATTTTTCGGCTTCATTTGTGATTACATGTATAATGTAACATTTGTATAAAGAAATGATATACATGTATTTAACTTTTGTCCGAAGACACCAGCCATGAAGAAAATACAACTTCAACAAGTTCGGCTTCAAACAATAATGTTATCAAATCAAGTTCGGCTCATGAGCATAGTATACACACAAAGTCAGCTATTCCGTGTTCCGCATTGGTCACCTGACGTTCCACATGCAGCGGATTTGAAACACGTTTACATCTCAGATGGACTAAATTGTGAACATATTTTTGAGTTTTCAAATTTGCATGTGGCGGCAAATTCGGTTGACTCACCATAAAACACGAAACACTAACTCAACCACATGATGTTTTGAAAAACTCAGTCCCCCAAAGCCATTTTCACTTACCAACATGTAATTTGGTAGACATATCTATTACGAATAGACCCCCAAAAAAGTTGAAAGAAGACATGCCATGCAGAAAAGGCACAGGAAGTCTGCCATCTCGCTTCAAATCGACCATTTTCGGCTCATTTTGGCTGTTTCCAGGGGTCTTCAAAAAAATAGCCCCTGAAGCTGGTTGCACTTAGCAACATGATATTTGGTAGACAATTGGTTTCACTTAGCAGCATTACATTTGATAGACATGTCTGAGTACATCAAATCAAAAATCTCGAAGAAAGACACAGGAAGTGAGCTATGTTGCTTTGAAGTGGCCAATTTAGGCTCATTTTGGCCGTTTCAAAGATGGACTTGTCATTGAGATTTAGTCTGATTGCGACCAAATTTGAAGCGAGCATAATTGACAGATTGATGATGCTAAATTGTGAAATATTTTGACGAATCATTACGTGGGGTTGAAGCCTGGCGGCGAATTTGGATGACTCGCCATCATATATGAGGTTCACTTAGCAATAGGAAATTTGTTCGACATCAGTCATGCCTGAAGACAAAGGAAGTCAGCGCTTTGTGTAACTTTTGCTCATATTTCTTGAAAATGTTGACAATTGTTCAACCTTAACCGCGTTCAAATTTGTCGGTTCCACTCAATTTCTGCTGTGCCCATTTCCTATGGGCAAAATTGTTTCAAAATCTAGTTCGACCAACGTCCTGGCAAAAATGTGTTACAACTTCAAAGTTTCTAGTTTAGTCAAGGATGTTTTCAAACTCTGTAACCTAATAAACTGACCAATGAATACCTATTTATGTACAAACATTTAGAAAAGCTCCTGCTATATATCGGAGAGACGAGACTTGCGAATGCTAAAGTTGGACGCTGTCGGACGCTCACTTGTCTCCCGATTGTCCTTCATCAGCTAACGAGCTTCCTCCTGTCCGACCTCGCTCAGTTTTGTCCCATCTCAGTCAACTTTTAATTCGATTACGCGCCACCGGGGCTGACACGAGGCCAAGGCGGCCCCGGCGTCCGTTTTCCCAAAAGCCAACATAAGAGCTTTGGATGGATGGGTGGATGCTGGATAAAGGATGGGTGCTCACTCGCCACTCTGTGCCCCCCTTCGTTGGCTGGTCCTGCTCTCGTCTCCAAAGGCTCGCTAATGTCACATTAAGGGTCTGCGACAGTGCTGATGGGTTGGCCCATGTGAGGGATTAATGGCCGCACTTAACGGTACCAGCACGCCTGGGCCAATCTCAGCAATATTTTGCTGGACGTTGAGCTGCCACACCGCACACTCAAATCGCGTTAGCTCAACGACAAATGCCACTCCACTACAACCAGGGGGTGGGGGTAACGTGTGTAGTGTGGTATAGTGTGCGAAGTGTGTTGTGGAAGCATTTGCTACTTCCCGAAGTCCAACTTCCTCAGGCATTTCTGTCTGTCTTTAGACTTGGTGAAGCAGCATGTGGCTCTTTTGCCCAAGATACGTTTTGGAACACCTTGTTCCATTAACACATTCAGTGCCACTGACTGCTTTAGAAGTCAAATATCCATGTTAACTGGGAGGGCTGACCCTGAATGAGTTAAGGTAAAAAATGCTGTGTTTGTCATCATAATGTGACTCAATGTTTTAGTATCAGTGGAAGTATGGACTTTAGTATTTTATCGTGATTTGTCAAACTTTGCCACCTTGCTGTATTGATTCGCGATTACGGAAACCCTAAATATTTGCAATTGAGCTTTGTCCTGTCTGGCTTCTTGAGCCTTTTTTTTCTTGGTTTACTCACGATAGACATGGCTACCACATTTCATGTTGCTGAGTGAAACTGGCATCAGGGACTGAATTTTCAAAAATTCTTAAAAAAGTTAATCTGCGAAGGACACCTGTAAATGGCCAAAAATGACCCTAAAATGGTAACTTTGAACCAAAATGGCTGACCTCTTGTATCCAGGGCTGGCCCACCCTTAGGGCAACATTAGCAAATGGTAGGTGCGCCGTGGCCTCGGGGGGTGCACTGAAGTGTACCACTAGTGTAGTGATGCTGACATAATGGCAATTGCGCAAATTATGCAGTCCTCAAGCAATTTAGAGCAATTTAAAATGAATAATAGTGCAATGATCTGGTAGTGTGGGGATTGTGCAAATGGTGCAGACAGTTCTCAAAACACATAAGTGGGTAGTAGTAATCAACAACAGTACGCAAATAGTGCCACGTAATAAAAACAGTAAGTACACGAATTATGTAGAAGTGTCCTGACAGAGATGTGCAAAATTGGGAGCATGTTACAATGAAATTGCAAGTCAACTGTTTAAAGTGACACTAAGCAGGCCCAAAAAAAATCGCATGTAAATTTGACACACCACAGAGAAGAGTAAGCAAAGCAAACCAAAGCAAATGTATTTATATTGCGCATTTCATACACATGGTAACTCAATGTGCTTTACATGATTAAAAGCATTGTAATTGGATTTATTAAAACAATTATTACATTTTTTTATATCTATAGAGAAAAATGTGGGCTGTTGAAAAAATAACTCTATTTTTTTTTTAATTAAGATGTAAGACATTTTTACATTTACATGACAATTTGACAGCCGGGTGCATTGAGGTGAAGTCGTTCATGTAGAGAGAGAAGAGCAGCAGAGAGAGGACACATCCTTGGGGGGCCCCGATGCTGACGTTGCGTGTGGACTAGGTGGTGTCCCCCAGCCTCACCTGCTGTGTCCTGCTTGTCAGGAAGCTGTAAATCCACTGGCAGATGGCAGGGGAGATGTTGAGCTGGAGGAGCTTGGAGGAGAGGAGGTTGGGGATGATGGTGTTGAACGCAGAGCTGAAGTCCACGAACAACATCCGCGTTTTAGGTTCCTGCGCCGTCGACGTCTTCCAGGATGAAGTGCAGTCCCATGTGGACTGCATCATCCAGAGACCAGTTTGCTTGATAGGCAAACTGCAGGGGGTCCAGCAGGGGTCCCGTGACGCTCTTGAGGTGGTCCAACACAAGGCGTTCAAAGGACTTCATGGCCACAGATGTCAGGGTGACATGTCTGTAGTCATTGAGTCCAGAAATTGCAGGTTTCTTGAAGACTGGGATGACGGTGGCACGTTTGAGGCAGGATGGGACTTCACACAGTTCCAAAGATCTGTATGAAAACTGTAGCAAGCCAGCCCGCACAGGTTTTTCAAGCAGGAGGGGAACACACTTTCCGGGCCTGGTGCTTTGTTGGTCTTTTGTTGTTTAAAGACACGTTTCACGTCCTGTTCATGAACGGTCAATGCGGAGGGGGGGAGTCAGAGATGGTGGTCGTTGGTGGTGCGGCGGAGTTGGTGTGGGGAGTGAAAGTGTCCTTTTCAAATCTGCAGTAGTAGGTATTCAAATCGACAGCCAGTCATTTATTGTTCTCTGCTTGGGGGGGTGATCGCTCGCAGTGATTGTAATCCTTGCCATACTGATGGAAAGTCGTTAGCAGCAAACAGGTTTTTCAGATTTTCTGCATAATTTCTCTTTGCAAAGTTGATTTTGCGGCACGGTGGCCGACTGGTTAGAGCGTCAGCCTCACAGTTCTGAGGACCCGGGTTCAATCCCCGGCCCCGACTGTGAGGAGTTTGCATGTTCTCCCCGTGCCTGCGTGGGTTTTCTCCGGGCACTCCGGTTTCCTCCCACATCCCAAAAACATGCATCAATTGGAGACTCTAAATTGCCCGTAGGTGTGCATGTGAGTGCGAATGGTTGTCTGTCTGTATGTGCCCTGCAATTGGCTGGCAACCAGTTCAGGGTGTACCCCGCCTCCTGCCCGATGACAGCTGGGATAGGCTCCAGCACGCCCGCGACCCTAGTGAGGAGAAGCGGCTCAGAAAATGGATGGATGTTGATTTCTTTTGTCAGCTTGTTTCTGGCCTGATTGTACAGGGCTCTGTCCTCTTTAGCCTAACGAAGGTGGCAAAGTTTAGCAGTTCGATGTTAAAGCACACCCTGTGCTCCTCCCTGACCAATCATCAACGGGGGCCCTGGGTGGCTGCCTATATCGCCCATATCAGAAACAGCCCCTGCATGATAGACATTGCCCCCAAATTTAATTTCAGTGAGACAGGCTTGAATTTCAAAAACTCTTTAGGACAAGTTTGTCTTCGAAGGACACCTGTAAATGGCCAAAATGACCCTAAAATTGTCGCCTCAAAGGAAAATGTAAGACTATGTGTCTTTCCCAGCATGGCTTCTTGAGGCTTTTTTCTGGGTCAACTCATGATAGACAAGCCTACCAAATTTCATGCATCTTCGTGAAACAACCTTCGTAGCATGAATTTTAAAAAAATCTCTAGGAGTCATCTGTCTTTGAAGGACCCTTGGAAATGACCAAAACAAGCCTAACATGGCCACTTAAGACCAAAATGGCAGACTCCCTGTGTCTTTTTGGGTGTGGCTTCTTGAGACTTTTTTGTTGGTCTACTGACGACATGCCTAACAAACGTCATGGTGCAAAACTGGCTTCGGGGGCTGAATTTTCAAAACAATCCTAGGGATCGTCTGTCTTTGGAGGCCCCATGGGAATGTTCATGAACTTGGCTGATTCAGACCAAAATAGCAGACTTCCTGTGTCCCTTAGGGCATGGTGTCTTGATACATTTTTGTAGGTCGACCTGCGATAGTCATGCCTACCACGTTTCACGTTGCTCAGTCGAACTAGCTTTTTGGAGCTGAATTTTCAAAAACTGTCTAGTCAGTCTTTGAAGGACCCCTTGGAAATGGCCAAAATGAGTCTAAAATGGCTGCTACAAAGCACAATGGCCGACTTCCTGTGTCTTTTAGCTCCATTTAAATTTCACTTAGTGTTCCTGCATGTGTTTAGTTAAGTGCAACATAGTTGAAGTTGAATGCGAGGTCAGCCAAGTGAAGAAAAATGCAGTGATTCCTACTCGGTGACAGGCTGGCAAAAACATCGGCAAGATGAAGCTGGCCCGAGGCTCTCGCACTGGAGGTGACGAGCTTCTGAGGATTCTTTGCTGCCCATTCGAGCGACTGAGACTTCCTGCTTCTCTTTCAAAAAAAAAAAAAAAAAAAGTCTTCTGGGCCCCCCAGGGGACAGAAGGGGGCGGTGGTGGGCCTCCTCAGCAATCAGCCGCCATCAGCGTGGCGCTTTCTTGACACGTGAAGCCACAGCTCATCCGCTTTTTTTCTGCCCGCCGACTCCTCCGTACTCATTCAGTCAAACACACATTTGCGTTTACAAAGCGCGCTCCAAAGTCTTCCCTTCGTGTGTCTCTGCTCACCAACTTCAGGGCCGTTGAGGAATAAGCGACTTTCCCGCCTCGGGGAAAAAGCCATGTTGCTGCATGTTAGGAAAATTACAAGATAATACTCAGTATATCAAATTTATCAACACCAGGGGATCCAAATATTAGAAACAGATTTGATGTGTCAATTAAAAGTCAACAGAATTTGGAATGTAGTTAATGAAGTTATAAGGAGAATGACATTTGGGTATGATAGTAACAAAAACATTTCACAATAATAAACAAAAAAAGGAAATAATCAACAATTTATCCATTCATCCATCCATTTTCTGAGCCGCTTCTCCTCACTAGGGTCGCGGGCGCGCTGGAGCCAATCCCAGCTGTCATCGGGCAGGAGACGGGGTACACCTTGAACTGGTTGCCAGCCAATCGCAGGGCACATACAAACGAACAACCATTCGCACTCACAGTCACGCCTACGGGCAATTTAGAGTCTCCAATTGATGCATGTTTCTGGGATGTGGGAGGAAACCGGAGTGCCCGGAGAAAACCCACGCAGGCACGGGGAGAACATGCAAACTCCACACAGGCGGGGACGGGGATTGAACCCGGGTCCTCACAACTGTGAGGCTGACGCTCTAACCAGTCGTCCACCGTGCCGCCATCAAGAATTTAATAAAATGTAAAAAAAAAAAGGGGAGAGAAATTCTTTTGAATTATTTTGTCACGTTCATTTGTATTTTTGGATTAAGAAAAAAAACAATTCTTGCCCACCTAGCCAGTATCTCCTTAAAGCTCAGGTCCTCTACCAGAGGCCTGGGAGTTTTGACGGTTCTGCGCAGGATCTTAGCTGTTAGAAGTATCGTACTCTTGTTGATGGAGATGTCGTTGTTGTTGTTCCTGGCATCTGCTGGAGCTATCCTCTCACCCTCGTCCTCGGTGTTCAAATCCTGGCCAGGCCTGTGTGGTGTTTGCATGTTCTCCCCGTGCCTGTGTGGGTTTTCTGCGTGGGTATTCCGGTTTCCTCCCCAAAACATGCATGGTAGGTTAATTGAAGACTCTAAATTGCTCTGAGGTGTGAATGTGAGTATGAATGGTTACTTGGTTTATTATATGTGCCCTACGATTGGATGGCGACCAGTTCAGGGTGTCTCCCGTCTTTCGCCCGAAGATAGCTGGGATAGGCTCCAGCACTCCCGCGACCCTAGTGAGGATAAGCGGCACAGAAAATGGATGGGTATATATATATATATATATATATATATTATTATTATTTTATTTTTTTTATTCGCTTTTGTTTGATTTTAGTTTTATTTCAGAGACCTTTTAGGAAGCTTCTGGACAGATAAAATCCAAGAAAATTGTTAATGCGCGAGTTTGAATGTTTCACTTAATCAGTCACCAAGGCAACAAGAAGACGGTAATTTGCCGACGACTTCATCACCTGTTCCCCCAACCGCCCCTCCCCCCTCCACCCTCCTCCCTCCGCCCTCGTCTCGTATTAAATGCCGCCGACTTCTCTCATGTCCAATTTATGGCAAGCGTGGCTGCCACCGGTGAAGACGTCGGGCCGCAAAAGGAAGCTTCCAGACAGATTAAGGCGAAGTCCATCCTTAATTTGTTCATCACGAGGAGACCTGTCAGCGAGCGCTCCCATCTTCATACGCCGCGATGTCGGGGGGGATTCGAGCGTGAAACACAAAGGGGGAATCAAGAGCAATTATTCGGGGGGACGGCGGCGACGTCAAACGGGGACTTTAATGGATGCCGTTTTAGTCCATTTTCCCCGCGAATTAAAACAATTCCAATGTGTCTTCCGGGGTCAAAACAGCACAAGGAGGAAGAATTACGGCACATTTTTCATCCTCCAATCAGCTCGCTTTGTGGGGGCAGACTTGACTGCTCACCCCGTCACCCTCTACTGTGGGGTGTGCCAATGAATCCGACAGACAAAACAAGATGTCGTTGAATTGGTCACTTGCCATTTTTCCCCCCTAATAATTTTACACTTCGTTACTGATATTTTTGCCTAAATTTACAGTAATTTTAAACAGTATTTTGACATTTCCTTTCCAAAACGTGTGTATTGTTTTTACATAACATCTTCGCTTTTTGTCTGCTATTTTTAGTCTTTGTATTTTTCCATCATATTCTTTTGTTGTAATTTTAAAAGTATATATATATATTTTTTTTTTCATCAAATAATCAAATCTCATATTTTTTAAATGTGCCTTGAATTATTTGGTTTTGTCTACTATTTTTATATTTTTTCATCTTCTGTTATTGGATTCATTTAGTATTTTTCATCAAATATTTTTGTCTTGTTTAATCTTTTTTATTTATCCCTTTATATTTCATCGAATATTTTTATCATATTAATTTAGTTTTTCATCATTTTTGGCTCATTCATTCATTCATTTTCCATACCACTTATCCTCACTAGGGTGGCGGGTGTCCTGGAGCCCATCCCAGCTATCTTTGGGCGAGAGGCGGGGTACACCCTGAACTGGTCGCCAGCCAATCGTAGGACACTAATAAACAAACAACCATTCACACTTACACTCACACCTACGAGCAATTTGGAGTCTTCAATTAACCTACCAAGCATGTTTTTGGAATGTGGGAGGAAACCAGAGTACCCGTAGAACATAGAAACTCCACACAGGCAAGGCCGAATTTAAACCCGGGTCCTCAGGACTGTGAGGCAGATGTGCTAACCAGTCGTCCACCGTTCCACTGTCATTTTCGGCTATTATTTTTGTATTTTTTTATGTAATATTTTTTTTTATTCTTCTTGGAATTTTTTTCATCCTATTGTTACTGTTTTGTTGTAATTGCTTTTATCTAATCTTTTTTTTTTTGTTTCCACAATTTTGGATTGAACTTATCTTTTTTGTTTGTTTGTTTTTTTTGTTTTCAGTTAGCATTTTTGGAATTAAAAAAAAAAATAAAATAAAAAAATAAAACATACATTTGTATTTTTTGTTGTAGTAGTTTTGTGTAGTATTTTACAATATTGTTAATACACTATTTTCTATTTTTTATTTTGTTTTCATCCAACATTTTGTATTTCTATTAGAATATTTGAGTCTCTGATGTTGCAGTGGGACTTTGGTCCGGGCAGCGTGGGTTCAGTTCCCACTCAGTGACAGTGTGAATGTGAATGGATGTGCCCTGCGACTGACTGGCGACCGGTTCGGGGTGTAGTCTGCCTTTCGCCTGAAGTCAGCTGGGATAGGCACCAGCGCCCCGCGACCCTGAACGAGTTAAGTGGTGTTGAGAATGGATGGATGGATGGATATTTGTTATTTTTTATATTTTGTTGTATTCTTTTGTTTAATTTTTTTTACTGTATATTATTTCCTTATTGTTTCTCAAAAATATTATAAATATTTTTTTTGGAGATTTTTGTATTTGTGGTATTACTTTTGTGTATTTATATCAAATATTTTTTAGATTTTATCCCCAATATTTGTTTTAATTCCTAATATTTGTGTATTTTTGGTCTAATATTTTACATATTTTAATTTTTGGTCATATTTTGAGCATTACATATTGCGTGCTGGTTATTAAATAATGCTTATTGAGTAGTGTTAGCTCATCTGTGTGTCCAACAAGACTGTAGCTCTGATTTACTCTTGTATGTTGACAATAGCAGTTCTTTACCCAGGTGACAAAAAGCTATGGGTTCACAAATGCCGAGGAGTCGCAAAACAATTATCAGTGCTGAGGACAAACTTTAATAACTTCCATAATTCATAATTAGCTGAGTGGCTGTTATTTTAGAAGCTCCTTCGAGGAAAACTGTTATCGCGTGCTAACGATGTGTCTAGTTAAAACAGAAGAGCAGAGTCCACACATAAACGCCATCAATCCATCATGACTGTGTGTGCCTCTGCAAGTTTGTGTGTGTGTGTGTGTGCGCGCGCGTGCGTGAAAGGGGGTCTGTGTGCGTGAGTGTCTATATGTTGCGTTGTCCAATTAGGCCATTTTCCCCCCACTCATTAGGTCTGCTGTGGTCGTAAAGGCCGCGAACAACAATGTCAGGATGTGAAGAGTGTGGCTTAAGACATTTGATCATTACTTTTTTCAAATAATAATTTTAAGAATTATACGTATTTTTGGGAATCACTTTTTTAGTGGTTAAATTCTGATGATGTTACGACTTCGGTTCTAAAAACAGTGAGTTTTTTCTTGAAAGAAAAATGTTGAAGTGCTATTTTTTTTAATGAATGAGGGTGGCGTGCCTTCTCCAGGTCGGGGGATGAGATCCTGCCCCAACTGGAGGAGTTCAAGCATCTTGGGGTCTTGTTCACAAGTGAGGGAAGAATGGAACGGGAGATCGACAGGCGGATCGGTGCAGCATCTGCAGTGATGCGGACTTTGTATCGATCCGTTGTGCTGCAGAAGGAGCTAAACTGAAAGGCGAAGCTCTCAATTTACCAGTCGATCTACGTTCCTACCCTCACCTATGGTCACGAGCTGTGGGTCGTGACCGAAAGAACAAGATCCCGGATACAAGCGGCGGAAATTTGTTTCCTCCGCAGGGTGTCCGGGCTCTCCCTTAGAGATAAGGTGAGAAGCTCGGTCATCCGGGAGGATCGCAGAGTAGAGCCGCTGCTCCTCCACATCGAGGCTGGGGCATCTGATTCGGATACCACCTGGACGCCTCCCCGGTGAGGTGTTCTGGGCACGTCCCACCGGGAGGAGACCCCGGAGACGACCCAGGACACGCTGGAGAGACTATGTCTCCCGGCTGCCCTGGAAACGCCTCAGGATCCCCCCGGAAGAGCTGGATGAAGTGGCTGGGGAGAGGGAAGTCTGGACATCCCTGCGAAAGCAACTGCCCTTGCGACCCGACCTCGGATCAGCGGAGGAAGATAGATGGATGGATGTTTGTTCTTCTTAATTCTCGTAGGATTCTGACATTTTTTGCCTTTAAAAAATCTAAACATTTTTGATTGAAAACATTAATTTAACTATCGCATCCATCCATTTTCTGAGCCGGGCGTGCTGGAGCCTATCCCAGCTGTCATCGGGCAGGAGGCGGGGTACACCCTGAAATGTTTGCCAGCCAATCGCAGGGCACATACAAACAAACAAACAACCATTCGCACTCACAGTCATGCCTACGGGCAATTTAGAGTCTCCAATGAATGCATGTTTTTGCGACGTGGGAGGAAACTGGAGTGCCCGGAGAAAACCCACTCAGACACGGGGAGAACATGCAAACTCCACACAGTCGGGGCCGGGGATTGAACCCGGGTCCTCAGAACTGTGAGGTTGACGCTCTAACCAGTCACCACCGTGCCGCCTTAATTTAACTAATTAAATTAATTAATTTACTCTCGTAATGATACAATAAATATAAACAATAATAAAAAAGATAATATGTCCGAGTTGCTCAGTCTGATATGGCTAAAGCTGCAATAAACTGGAGGCACTTGACCTTTGACAGCGCTTTTGACGACAACCAAACAACTTTAAAAAAGCGAAGATTTTGCTAGAATTTCAACTTCATTCCAATTCATTTTGCTGGTGATCATCTTCTGCCAATTGAGTGACACGCTACCATGCTTTTCTTTTGTTTTTGTTGACTTTTTCTGTTGTTTTTCTTTCTCAATGAGTTTAATCGCCTCAGCGCTTGCGGGAATTAGTAACAACCGTAAGAAACACACACACACACACACACACATGCAGAGCGAGACTAGTTTGTATGGCGTCATATTCCGTCAAAAGCAAACGGCGTGCAGACGAATTCACATTGTAATTAACATCCAATTAGACTTTGATTTGCCAGATAATTATACTGCTGTGTTGATGTTCACATTTGATGAGGTCTGTTTGCCGTAATTAGCAGGGGTGGAGGTACGCGTGTATACGTGGGTGTGTGTATGTGTGAGTGAGTGAGTGAGAGAGAGAGAGAGAGAGAGAGAGAACTCAGGTGTAGCCGAGAAGACGGAATCTCTAGTAAAGTGTTAAGTGCTAAAAGAAGTTTGGCTAACTGTTAACATTAAAAACAAAGAAGTTTGGCATCATACATAGTCTCTGACGGTATCACTTTTTTCTCGAAAAAATTCAATGCTTGTGAACAAATGTGAACATTTTTTAGGGAAAAAAGATTTTCGTCTGCAGTGGATTTCACTCTCAAATGTTACGAAATCCGACAATTTTGCTAATGTGTGTGTCAGTCAAACAACAAACAAACTGTGATGTTTCACTTCCCCTTCCAGCCACCTGACAATTTATATTGAAAGCAATATTGCATTCTAATAGTAATGTAGGTAGATTGTGGTTTAATTCCATCCATTCATCCGTACCGCTTATCTTCACTTCACACTTCATATCTTTGACTTTCAGTACGTGACAGGTACTATATGTTGCAATCCGTGTTTTAATTTCACAGCCCGGAATCATGTCTTCTTCCATCCACGTTGCCAACTCTTCTTTGAACAAGACGGACGAGTGATAATGTTCCTGGAATTTCCTGTTTGTCCCGGAAAACACCTTGTCAGGAAAGGTATCTTGTAGTCAACCTGAGGGGATGTTTAAAAGATTACTGTTATAAACACTTAGATGGCGATGTCTTGAAAACTACACAAAGCATATTCCTTGTGACTAATTTTCTTTGTCTTTTTTGAATAAATAGAAAAAACAATTGTCAAAAATGGGTCTTCGTTCTCATAAGATTATTTTGAAAATATATACATTTTCCTTTAATATTATGACTTCTTGGCGGCACGGCGGACGACTGGTTAGCACATCTGTCTCACAGTTCTGAGGACTGGGGTTCACATCTCGGCCTCGCCTGTGTGGAGTTTGCATGTTCTCCCCGTGCCTGTGTGGGTTTTCTCCATGTACTCCGGTTTCCTCCCACATCCCAAAAACATGCATGGTAGGTTAATTGAAGAGTCTAAATTGCCCGTAGATGTGAATGTGAGCGCAAATGGCTTTTTCGTTTGTATGTGCCCTGCGATTGGGTGGCAACCAGTTCAGGGTGTACCCCGCCTCCTGCCCGCAGTGGCTGGGATAGGCTCCAGCATGCATGCGACCGTAGTGAGGATAAGCGGTACAGGAAATGGATGGATTGATTATGACTTCTTTGTCAAAAACATATATGACCTAGTATCAGAAGAAAAAAACATTTTATCACCTCAAAAATCCACGTTTTTCTCAGTGAAAACGTCTTAAATGTCATAGGATTCTGAAATTTGTCTTGAAAAAAATATTTACTTATGTTAATGTTTATGTCTACTTAAGGTTTTTTTTTCATGAAGATAATATGATTTTATTGTCTTACTTTTTTGTTCTTGAACAGGTTGGAAATGTGGGTAGGACTTAGTCGAACAGTTCTTAAATGCTTCAGGTCCGACATGAATGAAAGGAGTTATTTCGGTATCATTGTAGGTTTTCAGTCTCATCAAATGGTAATGACATGGGGTATCTCAAGGATACGTTCTCGGACCCTTTTTGTTGAGCCTGTATGTTACAAATTCCTTAATGTTGACTATGATAGCTATGCAGATGATCCACAGTTATATCTAGCGGTGTCTGCAGATGACCACAGTTAATTTGAGGTGTGGTGTCACTGTCTAAAACAAATAAATATCTGTATAAACCAGAATTTCCTACAGTTTAACCACCACAAAAACCGAGGTAATTGTTTTGGAAGTAAAGAAAAGATTGCTGTTAGTAAATACCTGGAATCACTCTCTTGAAAAACCACAGACCAAGTCCAAAACTTAGGAGTGCTGATAGATTCCAATCTACTTTCAGCAGTCATATCAAATCAATCATTAAAACACCCTTCTACCAGCTGAAGAACATATCCAAAGTGAAGGGTTACATGTTCTAAGCAGACCAGGAGGAGCTCATCCATGCTTTTATGTCCAGTAAACTTAACTATTCCAATGTTCTTCTGACAGGGCTCACCCAAAAGCGCATTAAACAGCTGCATCTCATTCAGAACCCTGCAACTCGGGTTCTGGCCAGTACAGAGAGATCAGAGCTTATTACCCCAATTCTAAAGTCTTTACACTGGCTCCCAGTCAGCTTTATAATGAACTTTACAGTTCTGCTACTGGTCTATAAATTACTAAATGGTTTAGGTCAAGAATACATGGAAGAAATGCTGATGGACTATAAACCTAGTAAGGTTCTGAGATTTACAAACTCAGGTCAGATAGTGGGGCCCAGAGTTGAAACCAAACATGGTGAAGCAGCATCTAGCTGTTATGCTGCACATATATGGAATAAGCTGCCAACAGATGTGAAATCAGCCTCAAGTGTGAATCTTTTTACGTCCAAGTTAAAAACTATTCCTTTTTCTTATGCTAATGATTGCACTGTATGTTTTTAGTAATTTCAGTAAGCTGTCTTTTATTTTTCTGTACTTTGTTTTGAAATGTCTTTTGCTCTTTGTTTTTAACATTGAGTAACCTGGTGTATGAAATGTGCTATACAAATAAATTTGCCTTGCCTTGCCTAGAACAAAAATGCAACATTTCCTGAGAAAATATGACTTTATTCTCATAAAATACATGATATGTGTGTGTGTGTGTGTGTGAGTACAACTTTAAAAAAAGGAAATAGAACCGTTTTCCTGAAATATATTTTAAAAAAAAGACAACTTCATTTTCTTAAGATTATGGCGTTGCCCCATGAAATACAACAGTTTCCTTGTAAATATGACTTAAACGATGTAAGATTCTGACTGTTTTTCTCGAATAAATACAACTTTTTCTGAATATTTTTTAAATGTTTTTTTTTTTATACATATTATATATACATATTATTCTTGTTGGACTGTAACTTTTTTTCCCAAAAAGAAAATCTACTGTTTATTTTTTAATATTACAACTTTTCCTTCTTGAAAAAAATTGTAGATTTTTCTTTGAAGGGTTCTTGTGTTTTTACTAAAAAAAAAAATCCGACTGTTTTCCCTCAAAAATATTTTATGCTCGTTTTATTATTAGTAGTGTTTCTTTGACAATTTTGATTTTGAAAAAAAGTATTTTATTCTTCTGATTCTGCTGTTTTTCCTGGATACATAGTTTATTTTTAAAACACCAACATTGAATAATTTTCATAAATATTCATTGTAATAAGCTTACTTTGCTCCCTGAAAAGACGCTGTACACACAGCAGTTATTATTGTTGTTATTATAAACTGTATTAAGATTTTACAATTCCCCCCCCCTAGCTTCCTTGTAGTTAGAAGTTCAAAAATACGAGCTTCACCTGAACGCATCACAACTTCAGGAGTTCGACTTCGACAAAGTTTAGTTGTGTCATACCGTCACGCCGCTTTTTCTCACATTTTCCTCCAAAGTGACTTCCACGCGAATCATGGAGTTCGTTTGGAGTTTAGCGGTGATGCTAGTGAGCTTACTCTGAGCCAACAACGATGACGTCTCAGCGGTAATTTCCTCTATTTCACATGTCGCTGAGGACTTTAATGTGGTGTTCTGACATGTAGCTTGTCACTAGCCGCCTGCTTCTTCCACGCAAATGTCTCGAGATAAACGTTCGAAAATGTCCAAAAAGTCGCTTCACATCTCCCCGGCGAGTCAACTTATCCCCGGGCAGCATTGGTGGCGTGTGGCCGCCCTCGCTGTGCTGCTGCTGGGTGTTTTAGCCTCGACGGGCTGGGCGGAGGAAACATCCTGCCACGGCGCTTACGACCTCTACTTCGTCCTGGACAAGTAAGTCGTACTTCTTTTAATCATGTCTCTCGCGTGGGAATGCTGAGAAATCAGCTATACTGTGGAAAAATAATAATAATAATAATAAAAATAAAAAGAAATGCTGATAGCGCTAATAGCATCACAGTTTACCATAACAACCCCGGGTACCATGTAAATATTCCCCCGAGTAGCTGTGGCCAGCTGTAGATGGCATAACAATATGGCTTATCGTGATAAGTGTTTGAACTCCAAAAGCAATGGCACACCTGTCCTGGACAAACTGTACATTTGATCCTCGATTGGGTTTGAATTAGTTAAACCAGGGGTGTCAAACTCATTTTTGTCTCGGGCAGCGTTGTAGGTTATGATTTCCCTCAGAGGGCCGTTAGAACAGTGAAATGTTTCATCACCAAATCATATTATTACCATGACACAACAAATTGAGGGATAACTAGTTTTGAAATCAGAAGACAAGGATAATAGTTTGTTCAAGTATTGTTTAAGTTACTGTAGAAGAAGGGTTTGGCAACAGAAAAATGCAATATCTCAACCTTATTGTTTATTATTATGACAATTTGGAATTTGGGTACAGATTTGAGCAAAAATCACGGAAGTTGACGACCATGATTTGCTTTTGCGGGCCACATAAAATGATGTGGCGGGCCGCATCTGGCCCCGGGCCTTGAGTTTGACACCTATGCATTAAACGATGGAGATGCTAAATGTGAAATTGCGTTTGAACGTAAAATGTTACTTCTTAGACTAGCAGTGCCCAACTGTTGTCACCCTGGGACCCGCAATTTCCTATTGTTGCAAAGTCACGACCCACTTAAGAACATTAATTCATTCATTTTCCGTACTGCTTCTCCTCACTAGGGTCGCGGGCGTGCTGGCGCCTATCCCAGCTATCTTCTGGCAAGAGGCGGGGTACACCCTGAACTGGTCGCCAACCAATCGCAGGGCACATATAAAAAAACAACCATCCGCGCTCACATTCACACCTACGGGCAATTTAGAGTATTCATTGAAACTAGCATGCACGTTTGTGGGATGCGGAAGGAAACTGGAGTACCCGGAGAAAACCCATGCAGGCACGGGGAGAACATGCAAACTCCACACAGGCGAGGCCGGATGTGAACCCCGGTCCTCAGAACTGTGAGGCAGATGTGCTAACCAGTCGTCCACCGTGCCCACTTAAGAACAATAAAGATTATTTTGTTTTGTTTAGAAAAAGCCTCTGAAAACACATGGAAAGTATATTATATTTTGAAACACCATTTCAAATGAGTTTGACATACCGACAAAGGCATATTGCTAGCCATGATGCCCGCTAGCCACAGGCTGAGCTGCACTGTACAGTATTTGTTTGCGGAGTAAACTTGTGACGAGAGCACAAGTGAACAGCATTTCATTTCCCTTACCAAGTACGTTCCATGTGGGAACTTGGTACGCCTCTGTACAATCCAGAAAAAAATCTAAATACGAATACATGTACATTTTTAATAGCCATCCACGACCCACCCAAAATGGGTCCACGGCCCACTTTTGGGTCCCCAACCACTAGTTGAGAATCACTGTCTTAGATTAACTGCCCAAAGAAGAAAATCACTGACAGTTGACTCAGCATATATCATACAGTAGTAATCCTAGGTGACATGCATATACGAGTGGCTGTGGGCAGCTTGACAATATTAAATGCTGTAGATGGCTTAATAATAATAATAATGATTTTTTTTTGTAAAAGACATATTTAAATTCTGTTAAATCATTGGAATATGTAGTGTAATAGCACATCTGTCCCGGACGAGCTGTACATTTTCTACTCGATTGCATTCGAATCCATTAAGAGATAGAGATGCTATTATGCGATAAATGTCAATTTGCATGAGAATTAAGACTTACCTAACAAGAAATAAATGGATGGTTATACATGTCATGACAACTCCAGATGCTTTTCAAATATGTCCCCCTGTTGGCGTGGGCAGTGTGACATTATTAAATACTGTATATGGCATAACAATAGGCTTTTAGTAAACTTTTTTTTTTAATTTTTTTTTTTTTTACAGAAAATAAGTCCAATATTTTCGTTCTAATAAGTAGACTCCGAAAAGTAACAGCACACCTTTCCTGGACAAGCTAATTTGTGTTCTTTGATTAGCAACGTGACAAGTGGTCGCCATCTTGGTGGAATGTTCTAAAAAACTAGGCTTTACACGATCAGGATTTTTGGGGCCAATCACCGATCAGCGAGTTTAATAAACCGATAACTGGCCACCAATCCAATCACAAGATGGAGCAATGTGTCTATTTAAATGACTCGTTCATTTACTGGATATACTTGTGGACTTAATTGCTCCAAAAATTATATTTACAATATAAATAATGTATCTTTGTTCATCTATTTATGCCAGTGAGGCACAGTGACAGACAGAACAAATGAATGTTCTTCTATTAGATGGCAGGAAGTACATACAGTAAATAATGTATCCACCTTTTGTGACATTTTTGTTTGTTGGCGTGCCGTGAGATTTTTCAATTGTAAAATATGTGCCTTGGCTCCATAAAGGTTGGAAAGCACTGCTCTAGTCAGATCGTGTATTCTAATCAGTCAGGTCAAACCAACATTACAACATGATAGAAATAATGGGTGCTAACTTACTGTAATTAAATTACTTTATAGCAATTAAATTACTTCACGCACACCAAAACTTTAGAGCATGATTTGACAGAACGCCTGCATGTTTACTTACAACAGTTAGTGCTAGCACTAGCTTGCTAGACTACACAACGTTTTGTTGACTGCTTGCAAGCCGTATCGTATTAAAAGTACGTGAATATACCTCAAGCAAGCCTTAAACGAACGTCCTCTTCCGAGCACCGGTGACCACCGACACACGTTTTTCGCCATTTTGTTCTTATAAACACATGGTGTGATCCATTATTGTTGTTGTCACCATGGTAACGAGTGTACCTGGTCGCGTTTGAGTTGACAAGATGAAGCCCAGTGATCGCAAAAAATGTGATGCGGTGGTATCGGAATACAAGATTTTATGGCAGTAGTCTGACTTAGTGCAATTGTGAAAGACCAAATTTGTCTTGTAGTCTGATCCGGGCATTACCCGTTGTCTGTCCCACACCGCCCACGTTTAAAAAAAAAAAAAAAAAAAAAAATTTTTAAAAACTTTATTGGTGGTCACATGTTACAGTACTACGTCAAAAGACACGCAACAAGGCTAAAAATAAACTAGATTTATGATTCGAATATACTGTACACGACGACGACATGGAGTGAATGTCTTTTGTGGAGTCAGTGATCGGATCGGCAAATTATGACATTAAAGCCGATCAGCATAAAATGCTAATAATCGGCCGATACCGATCAGGCCGATCAGATCGGTGTTAAGTCTATAAAAAAACATGGAATGAGAACTTAAAATCCCTCTATAATCCTCCATAATGAGGTTAATGATGGATTTTTTTTCACTGAAATGTCGGGGAAGTGTTTTACCGAGTAGCAGACGAAATGAAAAGATCGATTGTCGCTGTGGAAATCCTTATATGACGCCAAAGAAGACGTAAAATGTGGCTTTTCTGAGTACTAACATTGTGCCGGTTTTGTATAGTCCCTCAAACTCAGAGCAACTGTTAAAATCCCAAAAGTCAAGCATCATTGAGTTTTGAGGCCGTAAGTCAAAGTGGAACCAAATGCTTTCGCGAGCAGACGTGTGCGTGCAGCACATACATGTAGGCTACAGTAAAATTTTCCTCGAAAAAATGCAACTTGATTCTAGTCCTTTTACAAACAAAATTACTTTATTCTTGTGAAATTCTGATATCCATCCATCCATTTTCTGTACCGCTTATCCTCACTAGGGTCGCAGGTATGCTGGATCCGATCCCAGCTATCTTCGGGCGAGACGCAGGTTACACCCTGAACTGGTCGCCAGCCAATCTCATGGCACATATAAACAGACAACCATTCACACTCACATTCACACCTACGGGCAATTTAGAGTCTTCAATCAACCTACTGTGCATGTTTTTGGGATGTAGGAGGAAATTGGAGTACCCGGAAAAACCCACGCAGGCACGGGGAGAACACGCAAACTCCACACAGGCGAGGGGATTTGAACCCCGGCCCTCAGAACTGTGAGGCAGATGTGCTAACCAGTTGTCCACTGTTCCACCGAAATTCTGATATTTTTCTCTTAAAAATATGATTTTGAAAAATCGAATTTTTAAAAATTATATACAAATACAGCTTTAATCTTGTAATATTACAAATTGTATTAATGAATAATCCAAATTTTATTCTTGAGAATACGGAATTAAAACACACAGTTTTACTTTAAAATTTAACTAAGATTTAACTTTATTTTCACTGAATTCTTGTAAGATTAAAACTTTTTTTCTTGATTTATTGTACTCTAAGATTCTAACTCTTTCCCCCAAATGTTATTCATGCAACTTTCCAACTTTGTTTCTTGAAAAAAGTGACTATTTTCTAGAAAGAAAACTTTATTCTCCAATCTTTTTTTCCTCCTAAAAAAAAGTGTTGTGCTCGTTGGAATTGGGCCTTGTTCCTTGAAATAAGCAATACAAAAGCAATACTTAATAATTAGTCCAAAGACACAGTAAGTTTGTGAGGTTTAAAGAAAAAAGTTGGAACATTGTTGGCGTTCCAGCCGGACCGCCAGCTGGCATCCGTCCACATCATGACATGGATGGACACTCGATGGGGATCGGTTCCGGGCCACATGTTTCTGTTGGATGTCATCTTACTTCTAACCCAAAACAACTTCATGTGTTCCCTTTGTGGGGTTGATGCAAACACAGGAAGAAAGAGTTGCATCATCACATAGCAAACGCTCAACTTCCTGTGTCAGTGTCGCTCCCGTTGAGCCATTTTTGAGCCAGCGCCTCTCCCTCCTGTAAAAGGACTGAATGCTGATGCCATTGCTGGACATTTTAGTCAGCCTGTTTCATCAATGTTTGTAAGATGGCGTCAAGTTTGATTTTTGTGCGGCTTTAGGATGACGTCTAAATTCATATATAAACCTCAGTTTCAATGAAGCTGGGATTTTATGTAAAACGTAAATAAAAACAAAATACAATGATTTGCAAATCTTTTTCAATTTATAATCAATTAAATTCACTACAAAGACAAGTTATTTAATGTTGAGACTGATGAACATTATTGTTTTTTTGCAAATATTCTCTCATGTATTGCAAATATTTTGAATTTGATGCCTGCAACACGTTCCAAAAAAGCTGGGACAAAGGCAACAAAAGTTGAAGAATGCTAAAAAAAAAACCCACCTGTTTGGAACATTCCAAAGTTGAACAGGTTAATTGGAGTCAGTTGATTGTCATAATTAGGTATAAAAGGAGCATTCCGGAAAGGCTCAGTTGTTCACAAGCAAGGATGGGGCGAGACTCACCACTTTGTGAATAACTAACTGCGTGAGAAAATAGTCCAACATTTTAAGAACAAAATTTGTCAATGTACAGTTGCAAGGAATTTTAGGGGTTTCATTGTCTACGATCCATAACATCATCAAAGTATTCAGAGAATCTGGAGAAATCTCCGCATGTAAGCTGTAAGGAGGAAACCCACCATTGAATGCCCGCGATCTTCGATCCCTCAAGCGGCACTGCATTAAAAAACGGCATTATTGTGTAAGGGATATTGTCACGTGGGCTCAGGACCACTTCGGAAAACCTTTGTCAGTTAACACAGCTCGCCGCTGCAGCTATAATCGCAAGTTAAAACTCTACCATACAAAGTGAAAGCCATACCTGAACAACACCCAGAAACACCGCCGGATTCTCTGGGCATGAACTCATCTGGGATGGACTGACGCGGAAGTGTAAACGTGTGCTGTGGTCTGATGAGTTTCAAATTGTTTGGAGAAATCATGGAAAAAGACTATCGGGAAAGTTATCAGCGCGAAGTTCAAAAGCCCGCATCTGCGATGGTATGGGGGTGTGTTAGTGCCCATGGCATGGGTAACTTGTACACTGTGAAGGCACCATTAATACTGAAAGGTACATACAGGTTTTGGAGCAACACATGCTGCCATCCAAGCAACATCTTTTTCAGGGACATCCCTGCTTATTTCAGAAAGAAAATGCCTCACTGTGCACATCTTACCACAGCATGGCTTCGTAGTAAAAGAGTGCAAGTACTAGACTGGCCTGCCAGCAGTCCAGACCTGTCTCCTATTGAAAATGTGTGGCGTATTATGAAGTCCAAAATACAGCAATGGAGCACCTGGACTGTTAGCAACTGAAGTTGCACATCCATGAAGAATGGGAAAGAATTCAAAGCTTCAACAATTAGTGTCCTCAGCTGTCCGAGGTTTTTGGAATGTGTTCCAGGCAATCGAATTCAAAATGAGTGAATATTTGTAAAAAAAAAAAAGTTTATCAGTTTGAGCATTAACTATCTTGTCTATGTAGTGTTTTAAATTGAATATAGGTGGAAAATCATTGTATTCATTTATTTACGTTTTAAACAATGTCCCAACTTTATTGGAATTGGGGTTTGTAGATTTCTAGATACAAGATGGATAGAATTCTTAAAATATTTCTTTTCCCAACCCTATTTATGTGAATGGCTAAATAACATTACTCTTGTGAAATTCTGAAATTTATCATGGCAAAATGAAGTTTTTTAATTAATTTATTCAAATTCAATTTTTTAAAAAAAACGATTTCTATAACAATTATGACTTTTTCTCGAAAAATAATTATAAAAATAAATCTGACTTTAATTTTGTAACATTGTGACTTTTTCTCGAAAAAAATGTTTACTCTATGCTTCCACATTTTCTTGGAAAAAAAGTATTTTCCCAAAATACTACTTTTCACAGAAAAAAATATTAAAGTTTTGTGAAAAATAACACTATTTCTAAAATGGAGGATTTTCTTCTCAAAATGTCTTTATTTCTGTAAATATATGAGTTTTTGTTAAAAAAAATTAACTCTTTCTATTAAAAAATGTTTCATGTAAGGTAAAAATGCTTGTAAGGTAAAGAAATATTCTTGAAAAAGTAAGTGTGACCTAAAAAAAATATTTATTGTAGGATGCCAATTTAATTTAAAGAAAAAAAAAGATTTTTTTTCTTGGAAAATAGTTTACAAGTTTTTCATAAAATAACATTTGTTTCCTGGTAAAATTGCAACTTTTCTTTGAAAAAAAAAAAAGGTTTTTTGTTTGTCTCAAAATACGACTTTTCACTGAAATAGTACAAATAATTTTTATTTGATATTTTTTCCTCTCAAAATGTGCCTTAATGTGAAATTACTTTTTTCTCAGAATTGTTCTTTAAAAATATCCTTATCCTTATAAAATAAAATGTTTCTTGACAAACTGTGACCTTTTCTCTAAAAATGTCTGTATTTGTGCATGATTCCGTTAATTTAAAAACTGCAAATCTTTCTTGAAAAAACACGATTTTTTTCTCGTAAAATGGCAAATTTTCTTGAAAACAAATTCTACTTTGATATTTTCTCTGCCACTGTTCTACTAATTTACTTCAAATAGAGCATAAGAGAATAACCACAGGCAATGAGCCACCAACCCAAAAGCCACCAAACCAAAAGATAACATGATGTCAAATTCATTGATGCTTCCTGTGTGGTGAATTTCAGCCTAGTCACACTTCCACGATCTTTCAGCGATTTAACTTTTGCTGTACAGCAGAGCAAGAATGCTATTGGTTTTTGGTGATACAGTATATGCCACAAGATGAGCAGCAGCGTTTTTGTCTCCTTTCAGGTCGGGAAGCGTCGCCGCCGACTGGTTTGAGATTTACTCTTTTGTCAGGAATCTAACTGACAGATTTGTGAGGTAAGTGGCAAGCGTCCAAAGTGGCTAAATTTGCACGCTTTCACGGATTATGTCCCTAAACTCCAGGCCACAAACAGCTACAATCTGCTCCAATAATAATCATAATAATAATGATGTTATTGATAATGATAATGATCATGAGTGCTAATGACGATGATGACAACACAAGTCACAGCTACGTATGTAGCAACAACTCAAATCAAAATGGGAAGTAAAAATTAGAAGACACATCACGAAAAGGAAAATTTTTGGAACGAAAAGTTGAACACAATAACACGTTGTAATCACTCTCTACAAGAATTATGTTGTTTCACTTTAGGTATGACACTTCAGTCTGTTTGAATATCCAGAGATTTAGCTCTTAGCCTTTCTATTCCAGTTTTTTTGGGGTAAAAATGCAATTGTTTTTTTTTCTTGAAAAATAGTACTTTATTTAAAAAAGTGCTTATTTTTACTCAAGGTTGTTTGGATTTGATACTCGTGTAATATTAAAATATATATTTTTTTTAATTTCAAAATTTTCATTAAAATTTACAACTTAAACAAAATGCTACTTTTTGTTTAGAATACATAAATTACTGGAAATATTTAACTTAAATTGAATGAGACTACAACTTCTTTTTGGGGGGGAAAACATTTTACATTTCCCCCTTACAAACTTTTTTCACCCCCTAGAAATTACATCAACATTTAAAAAAAAAAAGAAATGTATAAAATAATTAAATGATAACAATTTTAAAATATTAAAAACATATTACTCTTTTTTTTCTTAAAGAAATATGATTTTATACTTCTAATATAAGGATTATTATAAGGAAAAGAAATTGCGTAGAATTACAACTGGTAATAAAAATATTCCCTCAAGATTCCGGCTTTGTCCCCTTAAGAAAAATATGACTTTATTGGTAACTTTTCTAAAACTACATACAATATGGAGTAAACAATACGAGGATGGATGTCCTGCATAATCCAGTAGTTTTGTTCCTGGTTGAAATCCTGTCACGTTTTTTTCACATTTGCCTGCTGCTGGCGCGGGCCTCTGAAAAACACTTGCGGCTCCCCTCCTGACTTATGGACGACTAGGCCACACGTCCTCTTCAGACCCAAAAATTGTCCGACTCAAAGTGTTAACGCTGCCGCCGGCTGCCAGCTCAGCTAAAGGACAGACGGCGGCGGCCTCGCCAGTAGCGCTGCTCGCTCGCTTGTTCGCTTGCTTGCTCGCTCGCTTGAAAAAAATAGCAAAGGCAGCAGGTGGGAGTGGGTGGCGGAGTCGGGCACTCTTCTGTGCTGTGAGAACGGCCATTTGCCACGGGAGTGGCCGCAACACGTCCCCCCCCCACTGCCAATCCTGCTACCCCGCCTTCACACACACACACACACACACACACACACACACACACACACACACACACACACACGCACACACACTCTCTTGACTTCCACCATATCGTCTCCGATTGACAGAACCTACTGGACATGCTAACTTTTTAAATACAACTTTTACTAAAAAAAGTATTTTTTCTCGTAAGTTTACTTATAAATTTAATTATTCTTTAAATAAGACACGATTAAAAAAAAAATCACCCAAAAATATCTCTGCCTGTGAATATTCTCATTCATCCAGGTCATTTCATTCTCAAGGCATTCAATTGATTTGCAACTCGACTGTTCTGGTCTGAACAGTCCAGTTGCAATTGATTCAGTGCCCTGAGATAAAATGTATAGTCTCGTAAGATTACTTTCTTTTGAAAAATATCACACTTTTCTTTTCATTCTTACAAGATTGTGACTTTTCTTGAAAAATAGTACTTTTTTTCCAATAAAATTCCACAGTTTTTCTCAAAAAAATTATTTTCATCGGGAAAAACAGTCTCATGAGATGATTTGAAAAAAACTTTGTAAAAATACAACTTTGTTAAATAAAATACACCATTCCCTCAAAATGTTTTTTTTAAACAAATATATCTATATTATCATAACAATACGACTCCTTTCCCCTCAAAATTCGCCTTCTAAAAAAACATTACTACTGTTTCACTGAAAACAACTTATTTCTAGACATGATAAAACCTTAAAAATTTTTTTAAAGTATATTTCTTTATGCAAAGCTTTCCTTTCAAAGTACATATTTTTTCCTTAGTTTTCCTTTCTAAAAAAAGTCCATTCTTGTCAGATTATAAAGTATCTTTTTTCCTCTTCAAAATTATTATTAGAAATTATTTGATAAACAAATGAAGACCTCCAAGAGGTTTGCAACTTTTTTCTCCGCTAAAAACAGCTTTAAAAAAAAAAGATCTTGGAAATGTTACTGTTTCTTGACAAAATATTAATACAAAATATTTCTCAAAATATGACTTTTCACAGACAAAGATATTTAGTTGACAAAAAAATGTAGGACAATTTTATTTCTAACTTTAAAATCTAATTTGCGAAAACATTTTCTCTAAAAGTTTCGTTATATTCTCGTCAGATTCTAATTTGTTTCTTGAATAACTGCGACTTTTTAATCTAAAAATATAGTCTTCTAGGATTCCAGTTCGAGGTGCAACAATCAATTAATTGACAATGAATCATCAAATTAATCAACAACTCTTTTGATGATCAAATAATTGTTTAAAGATCTTGTTTAATTTAAAGTTGTCCTAATCCTTGGAATTTCAGCCTCTCAAGAGTAAATTTTCTGAGATATCTGTAGTCCTCGAGCAGACAGATTACCGTAATTTTTCGTGTATAATGCGCACCCATGTATAATACGCATCCCCAAAATTGTCCTAAAAATTCTGGACGACCCTTCTTCCTATGTATAATGCATTTTTACAATGCATGTTTTTGCTTCTTCCCATATGATCAAAATGAAGTATTATCTGTACTTTGTTTGTTTTTTTTCAAATAATAATTCTGAAATTGAGCACTTTATTTGAACATGTAATACTTGCTTTTTTATTTACTTGCTCTTATTTTGAAATTCACAGCCCTTCTTTTATTTAGTAAATGAGAAAGCACACAGTTGTGCTTGTAATTTTGATTACCCAGGAAGAATTTGTAAGATGGGCACAATTCTTTAAAGAAAACATGATGGGCCAGGCGAAAGACATTTAATTTTATTTTAATGGGATTCAAATTAAACTGTTAACCATTTCAGAAAAGTATTATCATTAAACAAAACATAACCATAAAGAAATTGATGGTTGTTGTTCAGTTGTCAGTCCATTTCGATCCATTTTCAACACCGCTTTATCCTGATTAGGGCCGCGGGGCGCTGGAGCCTACCCCAGCTGACTTCGAGCGAAAGGCGGACTACACCCTGAACTGGTCGCCAGTCAGTCGCAGGGCACAGTCGGCAGTCGTATTTCAAAATAAATGAATAATTTTTCACAAATTCTCCCACGGTATGTAAACTTATGAGCACAACTGTACATATATGCAGTCATACGTACCCCTGTCAAATTGGAATGAAAGTGTAGGCGACACCTTTTTCATAACCTCTAGATAGCGATCAACTTCTTAAACACCTAACCTATAATTCCATTACAACAAGCTGGCAATTTTTTGACTTGAGTTCGTTGTCACATTTCTGTGGGGCCAATTATGTATTACTCGTGCACTCACTGTAGTTGTCTCGCCATGCTGCACTATTTGCATATACTGGCCACTCATGCCAGAGTAGCATCTGCTCCATTTGCACACTGATTGAGGAGTATCTGTAACATTTGCACAACCGACATTGTCCCAGATGATCGCAATACTCGTCACTTTAAACCGCATACACTCCTTGAAGTCTCAGCGCCCTTTGCACAATGGTCATTGCACCGGACTATTGCAATATTAGTCATTCGAACTGCTCTAAGTGCTAGAGGACTCTGCATCTTTTTTCACAATTGTTTTTTGTCAATGTCTTTATGTCCCCAAAGTGTTCTGTAAATTGACTGTTTGTTGTACTAGAGCGGCTCCAACTACCGGAGACAAATTCCTTGTGTGTTTTGGACATACTTGGCAAATAAAGATGATTCTGATTCTGATCACACATTTATAAAATGTGAAAGTTTTTCCCATTTTCCCCTAATACCCATGTATAATGGGCAGTATTGACTTTCGACAATTTTTTGAAGAGAAAATGCACGAGAAATTACAGTATCTTTGTGTTGAATCAAAATAAGACATGCAAACATCTGCTTTTACTTTGGAAAACAATGACCAACATTTTGCCTTTAAACCAGTAACTCAATCATAATCAATTTCCATTTTCTTCACTGCTTAACCTCACTAGGGTCGCAGGCTGCTGGAGCCTATCCCAATTTGTTTTTGCATTTTCTGCACTGTCAATTTGAAATAATCCTGCTTTTGAATAAAGGGATGGACATTTAAAAAATTTTTTTACCCGATTGATCGATTAATTGAAAAAATAATACAAATACAAATACATACAGCAAATACAGCTTTTTTTTGCCACTTTTGTCTCCTATTAAAACATGACTTAATTCTGAAAAGATTACGGTTTTTCCCCAGTTATGAATTCGGTAACATTCACCAACAATTTTTTTGTCCTTTATTGGAGCAAGAACTGTAGTAACTTTGAACAATATCAAATTCTTTATGACTAAGGATACCTTTATAAAAGACATGTTCCTTGTCACTCGTTAAGCACTTTTCTACTGAGAAAAACTCAGTGTACATTGTTGTGTGTTAAAGCAAGAAGCCATTAAGCCCACCCCCAGCCCTCCCCCCAAGACCCCCTCCCACTGCACCAAAATGTACACGATGTACACTAATACAGCTGGAAGGCGACGAGGACAATCTGTTGAAGATTGCCGCACACCAGGAACGCTTCTGTTCCACCATGTGTGGCTAATGGCTACACTACGTCTGACCAATCCCGACAGGAAGTCATCCAACCCCCCCCGCTGTGCGTTTTGGCGTAACTTCATGTATACAATCGCCGAGGTCATTACATGGATGTACACTGTGGCCGTTTTGTGGATGAATTCCAAGTTAAAGTGGCTGCATTGGACAGCATCCGTGTGCAACTTTAAGCCAAATTCTGATTGTTTCTGGCCAGATGCTCAGTTCAAAACACTTGTCTTTCTCTTTCCACCCAATATGTCCCCTGTTATAATTAAAGAGCAATTTAGGAGAAATTAACACAAAATAGTCAGGGTGTTCATGTAAAATTATAAAACGAAGGCCTTGCTATATAAAATGAAGGCCTTGCTGTTGCTCAAAAGCCTTTGAAATGTATGAGTAACGCTCCTATGTTTTATTTGAAAATATTGATTAAAAAGTCTTTTTTTTTTTTTTTTTTTTTTGCGAAAAAAGTTTTTATTTTAAAGTCGTACTTTTACGCGAATAAAGTCATATTCTTCGAGATTAAATGTTTATTCTTGGAGATAACCAAATTATTTTTCTAGACAAAAGTGTGTATTTTTTCAACATAAAAATGGAAAAAAAATATACATTTTAAAAAGTTTTCAAGACAAAAAAAATAAATTTTTGTCTGTTTCTGGATGAAACAAGATGTTTTTTAAAATATATAATATATATATATATATATATATATATATTACTCTTACAGAAGAAAGTGTTATTCTTTTACAAGGTAAAGTGTTCGTTTTTAAAGACAACATTCTTTTTCTGATCATTTGTTACATACTCTTTGTTAAATGTTACTTTTTTTTAAAATAAAACCTTTTTAAATAGAATAAGTAGTCATCATAATGAAGTAATTTTTCTAAAATAAAGTCTTAATTTTACGACAGTAGTCTTATAAAATTGTATTAGAAATCTGAAGTATAAAATTGGTGAAAACAAATATTTTCGTTCACAGTTTTCATCAGATATAAATGTATTTTTTTTTCAAAGTAAAATTATATATTTTTTGAGATAAAAAAAAGCATTTTTTAATAGAATGTGATCTCACCTTAGTAGTCATATATACATAATATATATATTAGACAAAATATTGATTATTAAATCAACATACCAAGGTAAAATAACAAATATTTTTCGAGATTAAAAGCAAATTTTTTTCCCAAAGAAAATTCCAAGGTAAGAAGTATTTTTTAAATCGTAATCTCTTGAGTCAATAGACACTTATTTTTTGCTGCTGAAAAAGTCCGTAAGTTTTTACATGTGGTATTCCAAAATGAAGGCCTTATTTAGCCTTTAAAATGTCACATTAATCGTTAAAGCAACAATCATTGTGTTGTCAGGATGGTTTATCAAAAATAGGATATAAAAAAAAACAACACAAAACATAAATATCAAAACTTAAAATGGAACAAGTTTAAAAAGTAAAATACGGTGCCAAGTATCTGTACCTTATGCTCCCACAAAGGCCTGTGGGAATGCTGGAAGTTGGCCGGTGTGATTTGCAACTTCACGCCCGGCAAAGTGAAAGTGGCACATTTTGTCTTTCCACCCAATATGTCCTCATTTACAATTCCATTTTACACTTTTAACACAAAGGGAACAAAACATACAAACTGGCCGCTACATTCAAACATCTCCAAGATGATTATTTCTCCTTTAAAAAGTGACACTTTTATTCCTGAAATCTGCCATTCTACGATCTTAAAAATGCACAACTTTGCTATATTTTCGTTAGAAATATACAACCAAAAATAGGACAGCATTTCTTAAAAATGACAAATATTGTGATATAATATTGAGGCCCACATAACCTGCTCGTTGTGATCTTAAATTTGACCGACATGATCTTTGTTGAAAAAATCTGGCTTCCTTCAACGAGCAGATATCCTAAATAGAACTAAATAAATATAGATTTTAAACATCCAAATAAATATAAATTTTCTGAACCGCTTATCCTCACTAGGGTGTGGTGGTGCCTATCTCAACTGACTTCGGGTGGGAGGTGGGATACACCCTCAGAACTGTGAGGCAGATGTGCTAACCAATTGTCCACTGTGCCGCCAATCCATCCAAATAAATTAATAAATAAAATTATATGGTGTTATTAACATGAAATAGGGATGTTAACTGTAATGAAATAAACTACATCCATCCATCCATCCATCCATCCATTTTCTGAGCCGCTTCTCCTCACTAGGGTCGCGGGCGTGCTGGAGCCTATCCCAGCTGTCATTGGGCAGGAGGCGGGGTACACCCTGAACTGGTTGCCAGCCAATCGCAGGGCACATAGGAACAAACAACCATTCGCACTCACAGTCATGCCTACGGGCAATTTAGAGTCGAAATAAACTTCAATTAAGCTTTAAAAGAACAAAAATATAAAATATGTAATGTATAAAATACGATTTTCCAGTGTAAATAGACATTACCATCCATCCATCCACTTTCTGAGCCGCTTCTCCTCACTAGGGTCGCGGGCGTACTGGAGCCTATCCCAGCTATCATCGGGCAGGAGGCGGGGTACACCCTGAACTGGTTGCCAGCCAATCACAGGGCACATACAAACAAACAACCATTCGCACTCACATTCACACCCATGGGCAATTTAGAGTTTTCAATCAACCTACCATGCATGTTTTGGGGATGTGGGAGGAAACCGGAGTGCCCGGAGAAAACCCACGCAGGCACGGACGAGGAGAACATGCAAACTCCACACAGGCGGGGCCAGGGATTGAACTCCAGTCCTCAGAACTGTGAAGCAGACGCAACCAGTCGTCCACCGTGCCGCGACATTACCATATAAAGTGTATTATCTACAGTGTGCACCGTTATGCAGAATGTTAGTGTTTAATACATTGATTCTATATGGCTTTAACGCTTTCTTTGTACTACTTCAAGTACAAATATTATCACTGATATTGTTTCGGTACATATTTTAAAATAAATGTCGTTTACATATGTAAGGTCGCGGAAATGCTGAAAGTTGATCGTGGAAAAGGTGTCGGAACAACTTTAGCTGCATGAGCTTAATTTGGCGAAAAACTAAGATCCTCTTTCCAAACAGAACACACCATTTGTCACTTTTCAGCGTGTGAATGTCCTTTTAAAAGCGGTAAAAATTGAGTATATGCATGTATACATGCGTGACTTTGTCTCTCGATATTGAGATTTAAATTTATACAGTGAGTCATCAAATGCAGCTAACTTTGTCCGGTGTGGCGTTAAAAGTGTGAGATACAGATTTGTGTACATATTTGCGCTCTGCATGATGTGATTCATATCGCAGCAACATGTTAACTGTGACTTCCTTTGGGTGCACAGAAGCTGCGTTTAAAAATAAATAAATAAATAAATAAAATGCTAAATTTAGTATTATGCTTACATCAGGTGTAGAAAATAAAACAAATCTTTTTCTCCCAAAAACCTTCCTCCAAAAAAAATCTCTACCCCTAAAATCTCCCCCCCTCAAAATAAAAAGGTACCCCAAAAATATCTTTCAACCCAAAACTCTTCTCCCCAAATAAATAATTTATATATAAATAAATAAATAAAATATCCCCACAAAATCTTTTTCTTAAAAAAAATCACCCCCAATTTCTTTCCCCACAAAATCTTTATTTTGAAAAAATATTCCTCTCCCAGAAATTCTTCCACCATAATTCCCCCAACAAAATATTTCCCTGTCAAAATCTTTTTCCCGACTCCCTTGAGAATATTTACCCACTCCCAGAAAATCTAGTCCCAGCTAAAAACTAAACCCCCTCTCCAAAAAAATCTTGTTTCCCCACAAATATTTTTTCCCCTAAAAAAATATCTCCCCTAAAAATAAATTCTCACGATATAGTTCCTCCCAAAGATCGCCCCAAATCTTCACCCCCCAGAAAATATTTCACCCCCAGAAAATCTTGTTCCCACTAAAAAAAATACTCCACCCCTCCAGAAAATGTTATTTGCCCCCAAAATAATATCATCCCACAAATATTCTCCTCCCTAAAATGTTCCTCAAAATCTTTATTTCATCCCTAAAAATTATTGCCCCAAGAAAATCCTTGCCCCCACAATAAATCTCGTTCCCACTCTAAAAATATTTTCACCCCTTCAGAAAATCTTTTCATCCTCAGAAAATTTCCCCCACAAAGTTTTTCCTCTAAGAAATTGTCCCCCCAAAATCTTTTTTTCTCGCAAAAATTCGCCTGAGCCATAGATATGAATTAATTGATGAATTCAATTAATCACCTAACCCTAAGACACGCTAACAAAATGTTAACACCACATCTTGAAAATTTCTGCTTCATAGCCATCCGTTGTGATCGCAAAAATGCTATTTAGCTTATGTTATTATGAGCTAAAGTTAGTACACAATCTTATTAATAATGCCATTGTTTTTTTTTTTTTTTTTTTTTTTTTTTTTTATACCCTTCAGTCCCAGAATGCGAGTGTCGTTCATTGTGTTCTCGGCCCAAGCTCACGTTCTCCTTCCGCTTACCGGGGATCGGTAAGTTATTGTTCTTGTGCTAGCATGTTAGCATTTAAAGCTCTAAAATGATAAAAACGAGACAGTTTTTATCCAATTTTCTTCAAAGAAAAAAACAGTGCAGTATCTTAGGATACAAAAACACGACAACTATTTTTGTATTTTAAGGTATGAGATCGAAGAAGGCCTGGAGAAGCTGCGTGCCGTCAATCCAGCTGGCGAGACTTACATGCACGAAGGCATCAAAAAGGTGAGTGCCACCCTTTAACGTGGAGATACTTTATCAGAGTCGTAACAGCTGCGGGAAATTGGTCTTACTTTTTCCCTCATTCCACCCTGCAGGCCACGGATCAGATCCAGGAGCAGACCATCAAGTCGTCCAGCATCATCCTGGCACTGACGGACGGGAAGCTGGAAGTGTTTGTTCACGAGCTCACCGTCAAACAGGTGCCGTCCTCATCATCTTTTTCCCGGCGGTTTTCTGGATTTCACATTTCTTGTTTTGTTTTCGGGGTTCCTGCAGGCAGAGGAAGCAAGGAAGTACGGCGCTCGTGTCTACTGCGTGGGCATCAAGGACTTTGACGAGCAGCAGGTGAGAGAATAGTTTGCTTAATGCTAACATAATGCAATACGCCATCGACAGGCTAACAGAAATGAACATTGATGTCACGGTTATTCTAAACCGTCAGACAACTGTTACTTTACAGACACGGAACAGCAACACATACAAACAGATCATACAACAATATTCACAGGCAATGGAACACTGGACACAGTGGGCTTGCTTCTTGACACAAAATGGCTGCTTTTGGAGTGGAACCAGCACTGGCACCAGCTCTGTGTGAAAAGGGGTATGAAAAAAAGAGCCTCCAGTGTCCCTTGCCGCTTGAGTGAATCCCCTGACCCACTTTCATGCACCCCGCCCTGGTCTAAATGGGCCAAAATTACAGGATGTCATGTGAAACCATTAAGGGTTGCTTTTGTGGCGTCCCACCGGGAGAACACACAGACGAGGAGAGACATCAAGGTTTCATTCACTCATTAAGTCAGGCAGTGCCTTCAAGGATGGTGTGAAATCCTAGATTTTCTCACACAACAACTGAGTGGTTGTTCCAGATGTTCATAATTGATTTGTTACATTTCTACTACCGACCAATCAACCGACCTACTTACTTAGCTACGTTGCTTCCTTCCAACAAACCGACCTTCTTTAATACCCAACTGACCAACCGACATTTCAAACTACCTACAGTACCTACTGATCGAACAGCTGTCTTACATACTTACCTATCTACTTACTGGCAAACCAACTGCCTGACCTACCTACCTACCTAGTTATCAAACTACCTACCGACCAAACTACCCACCCATTTATCTGCCTTCCTAACTAATTAATGATTGACCAACCTTCTGACAATTCTTACCTACCCTTGTAACTACTGACCTACCTAGCTACATATTGTAGCTACCTAGCTACTGACCTACCTACCCACTAAAATACCTACTGACCTGCCAACCACCCACCTAACTAATTACCTACCTACTGACCCATTGACCTACTGTACCTTTTTACCTATCTAATTACTGACCGACCAACTGCCCAACTTGCCTGTCCACCTACTGACCGACCAACCGACGTACCCACCCATCTAACTACCTTTTACTACCTTTGACCCATCAAAATACCTACCTACTAGGTGTGTAATGATTCATTCACTACATCAATGTATCAATTTAGAACACTTGGATCTAACATTAATTGTATGTTGAAAAACAAAATCAGAACTAGCAGGTGAATGTAATTTTAATTCAACCTGAAGAGATGTTAGTTGAACTTTATTTTAATAAAGTGTGACTGCATTTGCCATTAATAGTTGTTTATTATAGCTATAATTAATTTTACCTGATTCCGTTAAAACAAACAAAAGGAATCCAGGAAATTTCCACTGCACTGTCTAGTATTCAGGTATTTATTTCACAGTCAAACTGGTCAAATTTATGTCTAAAAAGTTTCTGAATCTATTTCAAGCCACTAAATCGTTTTGGATTGTGTCAATCTAAATGAACCAATCATGGCTACGTTGACAAAGATCACCACTTTGGATTTTTTTGTTTAATCCGATCTTTTAATGTAGTCGTTTACATTACAAAAACACATGCGGTTTCTGCTGTGGAAGGAATGTGTCCGTGACATCACACACATTGACACAAAACAGGACGTCACATTGCGCATGCGTGCAAACACGAATCACTGTGTTGACGGAAGTAAACATCGCCCCTCTCGTGGCTCTCGTTATGACGTATTTTTTGCGATTTTGTGCAACTGTAACTAACATTTTCTAATATTTATCAGTTCTAAAGCGTATTATTTTCGCCACTGATTGTTTTCTGCTCCTTCGTCCGCCATTGCCGTTTTGTGGCGTGTCTGTTTTGTCAAACAGTTGTGACATTTGTCGCCTTTTGATGACTGACAGTACAGGTCGGATGCGCGCCACGTGAGCGTCCATACTGCGCTCACGTCGGAACACAGCCATAGTCCTTGAACCGACCACGAATTGTGATACGAATCGAATTATTGTTAAAACGAATTGTTACTCTCCTACTACGTACTGATCGAACAACTAACCTATCTACTTAACAACTGATCAGCTATCCCACCTATCTATCTACTTCCCAACTAACCATCTGCCCTATCTTACTATCATCGACCTACCTATCAACCTACTTAATGACCAACCAACCGACTGACTGAACGCAACCTCCACCTACAATTTTCAAATATACAGACATTATTTATGAGCAAGACTCCCATTGATTTTACCTCATAGCTAACCCAAGATATATGTTTTAAAATGTTTTATGGTGACCAGGCCCTAAGGTCAAATCAGCTTATTGTTATGCTCGGTTTCATTTCAAATATATAATTTTTTCACCAATTAAAAAAAAAGACAGATTCATTCACTAGCAGCAGTTTAAGGAGGAGCAAACCCTGTAGGCCACATTTGGCCACCGTCAGGATTTCATGCGCACTGGCTCCAATACAGTGTCCTGTTCCCCCCTCGGTAACCATGGCAACCATTGGTAACCATCCCGCGCCTGTTAAGTCCGAAACAAAGGAAACATTAGTCTGCCTTTGCACCACCATCGAGCATTTGCCACAGTTGGACCATCTGCTCCGTCGCCTGCCCCCGACTCGCTCAAAAGTGAAGGCTCAGTCCAACCCGGACCACGCCGTTCTCAAACCTTTTCTACCCCTTCCGCAGCTCGCCGACATCGCTGACACCAGGGACCAGGTGTTTCCTGTCAAAGATGGCTTCCACGCGCTCAAAGGGATCGTTAATTCCGTAAGTGGGGCCTTCGTCGTCTCGTTCTCTCTTTCTCTCTCTCTCTCTCTCTCTCTCTCTCTCTCTCTCTCTCACACTTTCTCTCTCTCTCTCTCTCTCTCTCTCGCTGTCTCTCTTCCACTCTCACATTTCTGGTGTTTTATTTAAAAGTAGGAAACTGCTTATTTCCTGTACCCAACTTCACCCACGCTGCTAAAGAGAAAGCCTGAGTGAGGCGTCAAACTCACACACGCACACTTACACACACAGTGCGTGTGTGAGAGCGTTTCAGTGATGTGTGACAGCTTTTCAGTGGTGTGTATGTATTTGTGTGGGTGTGAGAGCGTTCCAGTAGGTGTGAGACCTTTCCAGAAGTGTGTCTGTGTGAGCGTTTCAATATTGTGTGTGAGCGTTTCAGTGGTGTGTGTGTGTGTGTGTGTGTGTGTGTACGAATTGTATATGAATGTTTTAGTATGATGTGGGAGTGATTCAGTCGTGTGAATGGGAGAATATTTCAGTAGTGATTGTGAGAGTGATTCATTAGTGTGTGAGTGTGTGAGAGTCTTTCAGTAGTTTGTGTGAACAGATAGTTTTTCAGTAATGCGTGTGAAAGCGTTGTAGCAGTGTTTCTGGGCGGATAATTTTTCAGTAGTGAGTGTGAGAGTTTCAGTTATACTGTATGTGAGTGTTTCAGCGTTAGTGTGAGAGCCTTTCAGTAGTGTGAGCATTTTAATTGTGAGTTTTGTTATTTTAGCAGTGTGCGTGTTTGCTACAGTCATTTTCAGTAATATGTGACAGTGTTTCAGTAGTGGGTGTGTTTGTCAGCATTTCAGAAGTGCTTGAGTGTTTCATGTGTTTGTGAGCGTTTTAGTATTGGTAGTGCTTATTTCAGTAGTGTGTTTGTGAGATAATTTTCATAAGTGTGTGTGACTGAGTGGTTTTTTTTGTAAGCAGATAATCTTTCGGTAATGAGTGAGAACATTTAAACAGTGTATATGAGTAGATACATTTTTTGTAAAAGAGAGCGACAGAATTTTTGCTAATGTGGCTGAGAGTGTTCAGTAGTGTGTATGGGCTAATCATATTTTCAGTAATGAATGTGAGCGCTTTTGTGAGAGCGAATTGGGGTGCAATAAAATACAGAGCGCAACTGCATTTGGAGCTCAAGCACACACACACATGGAAAATTTGTTTGCATGATGTGTTGAAGGCGAGGCCAGAAGGAACATCTGCTTGAGATGTTCCAGCTGTTTTTAGGCAAACACGGAGCTGCCACGTGTGCAGCCGGGCCGGTCGCAAGACCAAAACAGTTGTTTTTGTTAACACAATTTGTCGACCTCGCAATTGATTGGATTGCTAAACTATTTTTCCCATAGGAAATAATCGGGATGGAAATAATTTGTTCCGAGGTGGACACTGTGATGCTGTATGGGAAATGTCAGACATAAAAGTAAAAAAAAATATGTAAAACTATTTAACCAGACGTAATAACAAATCACTGTCTTAACTTTAATCCCAACGGTTTGGGGCAAAGTCATTGACATAACCCATTTGTTAAATGTTGATACAAGTCTAAAATGTTTTTTTTTGAATAGTGTTAATATTAAAAATAATAATAAAAATAGTCTAAACTTTAATGACAAATGACAAAGATATGGAGGTGAATCGCATCCTGTCATATTTTTAAATGTTGAAACATGTACAAATCTGTTTAGATTTCATTTCATTATTCAATATTTTTGTATTTATTTAAAACAATTTCTTTTTAACCTTTAATATTATTAAAGTACATTAATTTGGTTGGTTCGAATTTAATCTGGTAAATTTAGGGAAGGAGGTGTTGCTGGTCAGTTTAGAAAAGGTGATTGATTGTAAATTTCAGAAAGGGGGGTTGCTGGCAGATTTAGGAAAAATGGGTTGCTTATATGTTTAGGAAAGAGATTGCTGGAAAGTTTAGGAAATAGGTTGCTGGTAAGTTTAGGAATGGGGGGTTTTCTGGTATATTGATGAAAGGGGGGATTGCTGAAAAATTTAGGGCAGGGTTATTGCTGGTAAATTTACGAAAGGGGAGGTTACTTGTAAGATTAGGCTGGTCCACTGACCAAAAAGGCTCGGTCGTTTGAAAGCCGACTCAGACTCTACGCAGTCGAAGTGTCCTTGGGGAAGACACTGAACCTTAAATTGCCTTCAGGTCAGCGTTGTAAATGAGACTGATCTCAATTGCCTTACCAGGTTAAATAAAGGAAATTATTATTATTATAATTATAATAATTATTATTATTAGGAGCGGTGGTATTGCTGGCGCATGTATGAAAGATGAGATGACTGGTAGATTTTGTAAATGTGATATTATTAGATGATTAGGAAAGTGGCTTGCTGGTATGTTTAGGAAAGGCAGATAAAAAAAAAAAAAGGCAGGTCATTTTTAATTTTTTTTTATTATTTTTTAAATGTAACCTCTATTTAACCAGGAATAGTCCCATTGAGATTCAGAATCTCTTTTGCAAGGGAGTCCTGGCCAAAATATTGCTGGAAAGTTTAGGAAGGGGGAGGGGAAGTTTAGAGATGTGGGCATAGTTGGTACGTTACAGAAAGAGGGGGTAGATGCTAAGTATTCCTGACAAATGCAGTGGGACGCTTCGATCGGACTGATTGGTGAAGGCAAACAATCCCGACATCTTTGGTCTTTATCTCCACTCTGCCAAGGAAGTCATTATCTGGGAATAAATGCCACACTTCCTTTTTCCTGTAGCATCCCTCCATGCACCCTTGTCTTTTTTTAATGCTTCCAAAGCCCGCTGTCACATTTATTTCATACACTTGGCAATAAATACATCTCACTTGTCAGATGGAAGCTGCGACCAACCTGGGATGAAAAGTGCAAGCGCGTGCTACGCTGGCTTAATATGCTTCTTTTTAACCACGCACCATTTGCATACGTTGTCCTTTGTTGATTTATTGAATCCAGGCAGTGGGACCCTCACAAGCCTCTTTAAATGTTAATGTGGCATCCACAGATATTTTTTTCGAAATACAAGCCTCGGATGTAATCGCCTCGCATAATTTCCCCATAAAAGCAAGAGTAGACCACCCCCCCCCACCCCAAGTCAGACCGGAGACGTTTCTCAGGTGTTGCACCTTAATCAGTTTTCAAAACTGACACAGTCGATAACCAACCACAACCATGATGATAATGTGTCACTGGCGTCTTTCTTTGTGTGCAGATATTGAAAAGATCCTGTACAGAGATCCTGAGTGTGGAGCCCTCAAGTGTCTGTGTCAACGGTGAGTGGATTTGAACCAAGTGTTGGTGCCCATAACTCAGTAGCAGCCCTGGAAAATTGGAAAAATTCAGCCTGTTAAATTTTGATGATTTTACAGATATTTAGGAAAGGGCGGGATGCTTGCAAGTTTAGAAAAGGCGCGGTTCACTGAATCGGTTAGGAAAGTGTATGTTGGTGGTATGTTTAGGAAAGGGGAGATTGCTGGTAAGGAATAAGGAATGGGGGGAATAATGGCATGTTGAGTGAAGGATGGGTGTCTAGTACATTTAAGAAAGTGTTTTTTTTTTGGTATGTTTAGGATAAGTTGGATTGCTGGTAAGTTTAAGAAAGGGCAATTGCTGTTTAAGCTTTGGAAAAGGTGGTTTGTTGGTAGGTTTAGGAAAGGCAGGGTTTGCTGGTACATTTAGGAAACGGAAGATTGATGGTAAATTTAGGAAAAGGAAGATTTGCAGTATGTGTAGAAAAAGGGGGAATTGCTGGGGAAGGACACGGTGCTGCTAAATTTAGGTAAGGCAGGGTTTGCTGTTATCTTTAGGAAAGTTCGAGTCGCTGGTATGTTTAGGAAGGGGGGGGGGGGGACGTTGCTGGTAAGTGTAGGAAAAGGGGGGATACTGGCATGCTCAAGGAAGGGCAGGTAACTAGTATGTTTAGGAAAAAAATTGCTGGCAAGTTTTGGAAAGGGGGCAGCACACCCGTGGAAAGTAAAAAAAAACATTCAGCCTGTTAAAAGACTTATTATACGTTAATAAAAATCAGCCCCCAACAGATGGACGTGACAATTTTTGCATGTGTCGATCATAACAGGACAGATAAAAAAAGTCTCAAGGAACCATGCCCGAAATTGAACAGGAAGTTGGCCATTTTGGTTTGGAGGGGCCCTTTGGGGCTATTCCAGGCCTCTTACTTTGATTGATTCCAACGAAGGAATCAGCCCAAATAAGTCCTAAAGCGCTCCTAAAATCTCCAAACTGTTTCCACTCCAGAATCCTTCGACATTGTGCTGCGCGGGAATGGCTTCGCCCTGGGCCGCAGCAGCGAGAGTGTGGTGTGCAGCTTCATCGTGGACCAGCAAACCTTCAGTAAGTGTCTGTAGCCTATGTGTCCGCAAAATACCGTAACATCTTACCACACCATACTAAACTAGAACGAAACCAGATGCTTAGATACACTATATAAAGACACATGAGCTTTATTTTTTTCTCATTGTGGGACATGAAATCGGACTAAACCTTTACTGTTTTAGGTCAATTCGGATTACTAAAATTATTTATATCTTCCAAATTCTGATCCTCAGTGCCTTGCCATGTCTCGACACTAATAACCAATATTTGTTGTGTGTGCGTGTGCGTGCGTGTGTGGGTGTGTGTGTACGGGCGGACGTGTTTGTCCGTGTGTTTTGCATTTATATATGGGGACGAATCCTGGAAGCCGTCACCTTATCGTGGTGTAGGGGTTTGTGTGTCCCAATGATCCTCTGAGTTAAGTTGTCTGGGGCTTCAGGTAGGGTCACCCATGGCAAACAGGTCCTAGGTGAGGGACCACACAAAGCACGGCTAAATTACCCCTATGATGAAAAATATTAATGAATTAAGGTTTCCCTTGGCCGGACGCGGGTCACCGGGGCCCCCCTCTGGAGCCAGGCCTGGAGGTGGGGCTCGAAGACGAGCGCCTGGTGGCCGGGCCAGGCACAGCCCGAAAGGGTAACAAGGGTCCCCCTTCCCATGGGCTCACCATGTGTGGGAGGGGCCATAGGGGTCGGGTGCAGTGTGAGCTGCGCGGTGGCCGAAGGCAGGTACCTTGGCGATCCGATACCCGGCTACAGAAGCTGACTCTAGGGACGTGGAATATCACCTCTATGGCAGGGAAGGAGCCCGATCTGGTGTGTGAGGTCAAGAAGTTACGACGAGATATAGTTGGGCTCGCCTCCACGCACGGCTTGGGCTCTGGTACCAGTCCTCTTAAGAAGGGTTGGACTCTCTTCCACTGTGGAGTTGCCCACAGTGAGAGGTGCCGAGCAGGTGTTGGATATACTCATTTCCCCCTGGCTCGGCGGATGTACGTTGGGGTTCGCCCAAGTCGACGAGAGGATAGCCATTGCTGAGGCGGACGACCAGAGCTATGGCCGTAAGGTGCCTGTCGTGGCAGCAATCCCCGAACCCGTTGGTGGACACCAAAGGTGAGGGATGGCATCAAGCTGAAGAAGAAGTCCTATCAGGCCTTTTTGGCATGTGCGACTCCTGATGCAGCTGATGGGTATCGGCTGGCCAACTGAATGCAGCTTTGGTGGTCGCTGAAGCAAAAATTCGGGCCTGGGAGGAGTTCGGTGAGGCCATGGAGAAAGACTTCAGGACGGCTTCGAGGAAATTCTGTTCCACCATCCGGCATCTCAGGAGGGGGAAGCAGTGCACCATCAACACTGTGTATAGTGGGGATGGGGTGCTTCTGACCTGGACTCGGGACATCGTGAGTCGGTGGGGAGAATACTTCGAAGACCTCCTCAGTTCCACTGACATGCCTTCCCATGAGGAAGCAGAGTCTGGGGTCTCTGAGGCGGGCTCTCCTATCTCTGGGGTTGAGGTCACCGAGGGGGTTAAAAAACTCTTTGGTGGCAAGGCCCTGGGGGTGGATGAAATTCGCCCGGAGTTCCGAAAGGGTCTGGATGTTTTGGGGCTGTCCCAGTTGACACGCCTCTGCAACATCGCATGGACATCGGGGACAGTGCCTCTGGATTGGCAGACTGGGGTGGTGGTCCCCCTTTTTAAGAAGGGGGACCAGCGGGTGTGTTCTCACTACAGGAGGCTCACACTTCTCAGCCTCCCTGGTAAGCTCTATTCAGGGGTGCTGGAGAGGAGGGCCTGTCGGAAAGTTGAATCTCAGATTCAGGAGGAGCAGCGTGGTTTAAAAGTGGACCAGCTCTACACCCTCTGCAGGGTCCTCGTGGGTGCATGGATGCACCGTGTCCATCGTGGTGTCTTGTGGGGGGTGCTTCGGGAGTATGGGGTACTGAACCCCCTGATACGGGCTGGTCATTCCCTGTACGACCGCTGTCAAGAGTTTGGTCCACATTGCCAGCAGTAAGTCGGACTCGTTTCTGGTGCGGGTTGGACTCTGCCAAGTCTGCCCTTTGTCACTGATTCTGTCCGTAACTTTTATCGACAGAATTTCTAGGCGCAGCCGAGGTGTAGAGGGGGTCCGGTTTGGTGGCCTGAGTACTGCATCTCTTCTTTTGTCAGATGATGATGTTCCGTTGGCTTCATCAAGCCGTGATCTCCAACTCTCACTGGAGCGGTTCGACTCTCACTGAAGCGGCTGCGATGAAAATCAGCACCTCCAAATCTGAGACCATGGTCCTCATTCGGAAAAGGGTGGCGTGCCCTCTCCAGGTCAGGGCTGAGATCCTGCTCCAAGTGGAGGAGTTCAAGCATCTTGGGGTCTTGTTCACGAGTGAGGGAAAAATAGAACAGGAGATCGAGCGGCAGATCGGTGCAGCGTCTGCAGTGATGCAGACTTTCTATCGGTCCGTTGTGGTAAAGAAGGAGCTAAGATGAAAGGTGAAGCTCTCAATTTACCGGTCGAGCTACATTCCTACCCATACCTATGGTCACGAGCTGTGGGTCGTGACTGAAAGAACAAGATCCCGGATACAAGCGGCCGAAATTAGTTTCCTCGGTAGGGTGTCCGGGCTCTACCTTAGAAATGGGGTGAGAAGCTCGGTCATCCGGGAGGAGCTCAGAGTAGAGCCACTGCTCCTCCACATTGAGAGGAGCCAGATGAGGTGGCTCGTGCATCTGATTCGGATGCCTCCCGGACACCTTCCTGATGAGGTGGGGGACGACCCAGGACACGCTGGAGAGACTATGTCTCCCATCTGGCCTTGGCGTGCCTCGGGATCCCCCCGGAAGAACTGGATGAAGTGGCTGGGGGTAGGGAAGTCTGGGTGTCCCTGCTAAAGCTACTGCCCCCGCGATCCGACCTCGGATTAGCAGAAGAAGGATGGATACATATGGGGACGAAGGGGTGGGTTGTTGTATATTTCGTTCCATTTTAATTGTCTGTTTGATCTCTGTAAAGTACTTTGTGTTGCATTTTAATGTATAAATCCCAGAATAATGAAAGATTTTCTTTTGACAGTTTTTCATTACTTGAGTCAAAGTTAGAAGTTTACATACCTTTTATTAGTATTTGGTACCAATGCCTTTAAACTGTATGACTTGGGTCAAATGTTTTGGATATTCTTCCACAAGCTTCTTACAATATGCTCAATTTGTGCGCACGCTGACAATATTTCTATGCATTTATTAGTGAATGAGGCCCATTGACTTTGTAATTCTTGTGACACTTTGCAACTAGTTTGGCAGTATGCTTTGGATCATTGTCCATTTGGAAGACCCAAGCTTTAACTTCCTGGATGGTGTCTTGAGATGTTGCTTCAGTATTTTGACATAATGTTCTTTCCTCATGATGCCATCTGTTTTGTGAAGTGCACCAGTCTCTCCTGCACCGAAACAACCCCACCACTTGATGGTGAAAAGATTTCATGTCAGGCAGTGAAAAAGGCATATGTCTTTATTTCGTGTATGTAAACATCTGGTTTCAAATGTAAAAAGCGCTATAGAATGCAATGTGTTGTCCATCATTGTTCAAAAAAAACAAAATAAGATATGATGAAGTACAATATGTAGCTTCTGTGTGGGTCAGCATGCTTCTTATTTTGGGCTGCAGTCTGTTTCCACCACGTTTGGCTCTTCAGAGCTTATATTCTCGAACACCCGTTTGGCATGTGCCAATGCCAAAAAGTTATTTTCTGACTGTTGACTGAAATACTTGTGCAGCATATTTTCAGTTTTTTTTTGGTGTGTTTTTTAAAATTTATTTATATAAAGATTCAACTTGTCATCAGCAGATGTCCTCGTGCGTGTCCTTTCTCAGTTCCGCCGCCCACTTGGGGAAAGGCCCGCCATTCCCTCTTTTTTTTTGGCTCCCCCGCATGTGTTTCTGACGACCTTTTTGATGGCGGGGGCCACGTTTTTAATTACGGACGGTTGGTGTAGCGGGGAAGGGAGGGGTGTCTCGACGGCTCTCGAACATTTGCCACATATGCCGGACAGATGCCACCGTCTTGTCTGTCACCTCGGCAGTTGGAGGGCCAAACAAACGACCTCAGTGGCCGGAGACTAGAACACATACGCACGGACACACGCACGGACGCACGCACGCACACACACACACACACACACACACACACACACACACACACACACACACACACACACACATGAATCTAGACCTAACCCTAAATAGGTAAAATACTGTGATTCTGTACTATTTATGCACCTTAAATGAGTCTGTTTCATATCGACTATTACGATTACATTACATGTTGTGTGCCTTTAAATACAGTGAATCCCCTTTTATCACTAGGGAGACATTCCAGACACACTCTCAGTAGGTGAACATCCACGATAAAGAGACGATGTAAAAATTTATTTATTATTATTATTTTTTTGCATTTGTTTTCCCCTTTACACACATGGTAAACATGTTTTTAACTTATTAAAAGACACTTTCTAAAGTATAGTAATGTAGTACCTTGACTTGTGAGTGACCCCAACTTATGAGAGTTACGGGCTGTCTCCTCCTATATACAGTGGGTACGGAAAGTATTCAGACCCCCTTAAAATTTTCACTCCTTTTAATATTGCAGCCATTTGCTAAAATCATTTAAGTTCATTTTTTTCCACATTAATGTAAACACAGCACCCCATATTGACAGAAAAAAAATTGAATTGTTGAAATTTTTGCAGATTTATTAAATAAGAAAAACTGAAATATTACACAGCCATAAGTATTCAGACCCTTTGCTGTGACACTCATATTTAACTTGGGTGCTGTCCATTTCTTCTGATCATCCTTGAGATGGTTCTACACCTTCATTGGAGTCCAACTGTGTTTGATTATACTGATTGGACTTGAAAGCCACACACCTGTCTATATAAGACCTTACAGCTCACAATGCATGTCAGACTAAATGAGAATAATGAGGTCAAAGGAACTGCCTGAAGAGCTCAGAGACAGAATTGTGGCGAGGCACAGATCTGGCCAAGGTTACAAAAACATTTCTGATGCACTTAAGGTTCCTAAGAGCACAGTGGCCTACGTAATCCTGAAATGGAAGACGTTTGGGATGATCAGCACCCTTCCTAGAGCTGGCCATCTGGCCAAACTGAGCAAATTGGGGAGAAGAGCCTTGATGAGAGAGGTGAAGAAGAACCCAAAGATCACTGTGGCTGAGCTCCAGAGATGCAGTCGGGAGATGGGCGAAAGTTCTTGAAAGTCAATGCAGCCCTCCACCAGTCGCAGCTTTATGGCAGAGTGGCCCAACGGAAGCCTCTCCTCAGTGCAAGACACATGAAAGCCCGCATGGAATTTGCTAAAATACACCTGAAGGACTCCAAGATGGTGAGAAATAAGATTCTCTGGTCTGATGAGACCAAGACAGAAATTGTTGGCCTTAATTCTAGTAAGTGGCATGTGTGGAGAAAACCAGGCACTGCTCATCACCTGTCCAATACAGTCCCAACAGTGAAGCATGGTGGTGGCAGCATCATGCTATGGGGGTGTTTTTCAGCTCCAAGGACAGGTAGACTGGTTGCAATCGGAGAAAAGATGAATGCGGCCAAGTACAGGGATACCCTGGACAAAAGCCTTCTCCAGAGTGCTCAGAGCCCCAGACTGGGCCGAAGGTTCACCTTCAGAAAAGACAATGACCCTAAACACACAGCTAAAATACAGGAGTGGCTTCTGAAGAACTCTGTGACTGTTTTTGAATAGCCCAGCAGGAACCCTGACTTAAAAAGAATTGAGCATCTCTGGAGAGACCTGAAAATGGCTGCCACCAACATTCACCATCCAACCTGACAGAACTGGAGAGGATCTGCAAGGAGGAATGGCAGATGATCCCCAAATCCAGGTGTGAAAAACTGCATCATTCCCAAAAAGACTCATGGGCTGTATTACCTCAAAAGGTTGCTTCTACTAAATACTGAGCAAAGGGTCTGAATACTTATGACTGTGTGATAGTTCAGTTTTTCTTTTTTAATAAATCTGCAAAAATGTCAACAATTAAGTTTTTTTCTGTCAATATGGGGTGCTGTGTGTGCATTAATGTGGGAAAAAAATGAACTTAAATGATTTTATCAAATGGCTGCAATATAACAAAGAGTGAATACTGATCTGAATAATTTCCGTACCCTGTATGTGTGTTGTGTGTGTGTGTGTGTGTGTGTGTGTGTGTGTATATATATATATATATATGTGTGTTTTACACACATATATATATATATTTTACACACACACACACGTGTGTGTGTGTAAAACGACTGCATCTCTGGAGCTCACACACACACACACGTGTGTGTGTGTGTGTAAATGTGTATATATGTATTTGGTGTGGGGGGGGGTTGTGTTGTGAGCCAAATTTTTGATTTAGAGTGAGATTCATCTGCGCCGTCGGTCCAGTAAGGTTAAAAAAAGAAAAAAATGGAGCAATGACCTAGCATGTGGGCAACAGTCTCCCATGCACTTTTAGCAGTTAATTGAATGTGACAAACATTGCTGAGGCGGGCAACCTGGGCTGTGGCCGTAAGATTTTCGGTGCCTGTCCTGGCAGCAACCCCCCGAACCCGTCGGTGTACACCAGCGGTGAGGGATGCCGTCAAGCTGAAGAAGGAGTCCTAGGGTTAGTCCCACAAGCCTTTTTGGCTTGTGGGACTCCTGCGACATCTAATGGGTACCTGCTGGCCAAGCGGAATGCAGCTTTGGTGGTCACTGTGGCAAAAACCAGGGCATGGGAGCAGTTCGGTGAGGCCATGGAGAACGACTTTCTGACGGCTTAGAGGAAATTCTGGTCCACCATCCTGCGTCTCGAGAGGGGGAAGCAGTGTACCATCAACACTGTGTATAGTGGGGATGGGCACTACTGACCTCGAATCGGGACGTTATGAGTAGGTGGGGAGAATATTTCGAAGACCTCCTCAATTCCACCGACACGCCTTCCTATAAGGAAGGAGAGTCTGGGGTCTTTGAGGCGGGCTCTCCTATCTCTTGGGTTGAGGTCACCGAGGTGGTTAAAATGCTGATTCGCCTGGAGTTCCTAAAGGCTCTGAATGTTGTGGGGCTGTCCTGGTTGACACGCCTCTGCAACATCGCATGGACATCGGGGATAGTACCTCTGGATTGGCAGACTGGGGTGGTGGTCCCCATTTTTAAGTAGGGGCACCGGAGGGTGTGTTCTCACTACAGGTGGATCACACTCCTCAGCTCCCTGGTAAGGTCTATTCAGGGGTGCTGAAGAGGAAGGTCCGTCGGAAAGTTGAATCTCAGATTCAGGAGGAGCAGTATGGTTTTCGTCCTGGCCATGGAACAGTGGACCAGCTTTACACCCTCGGCAGGGTCCTTGAGTGTGCATGGTTGTTCGCCCCACCGGTCTGCATGTGCTTTGACTTGGAGAAGGTGTTCGACCATGTCCCTCAGGGAGTCCTGTGAGGGGTGCTTCGGGAGTATGGGTACCAAACCCCCTGATACAGGCTTTTCAGTCCCTGTAAGAACAGTGTTCAAGGTCGCATTGGTGGCAGCAAGTCGGACTCGTTTCCGGTGAGGGTTGGACTCCGCCAAGGCTGCCCTTTTGAATTTGTTCATAACTTTTACGGACAGACTTTCTAGGCGCAGACGAGGCGTAGACGGGGTCTGGTTTTTGGCCTCAGTATTGCATCTCTGCTTTTTGTAGATGATGTGGTTCTGTTTGCTGCAAACCGCTCCAGTGAGAGTTGGAGATCACGGCTTGATGAAGCTGAGTGTGAAGCGGCTGGGATGAAAATCAGCACCTCCAAATCTGAGACCATGGTCCTCAGTCGGAAAAGGGTGGCGTGCCCTCTCCAAGTCAGGGATGAGATCCTGGCCCAAGTGGAGGGGTTCAAGTATCTTGGGGTCTTGTTCAGGAGTGATGGAAGAATGGAACGGGATATTGACAGGTGGATCAGTGTAGTGTCTGCAGTGATGCGGACTTTATAAGGCGAAGCTCTCAATTTACCGATCGATCTACTTTCCTACCCTCACCTATGGTCACAAGCTGTTGGTCGTGACTGAAAGAACAAGATCCCGGATACAATCAGCCAAAATTAGTTTCCTCTGCAGGGTGTCCAGGCTCCCCCTTAGAGATAGGGTGAGAAGCTCGGTCATTCGGGAGGGGCACAGAGTAGAGCCGCTGCTCCTCCACATTGAGAGGAGCCCGATGAGGTGGCTCGGGCTTCTGATTAGGATGCCTCCTGGACGCCTCCCTGGTGAGGTGTTCCGGGCATGTCCCACCGGGAGGAGATCCCGGGGACAACTCCGGACACGCTGGAGAGACTACGTCTATCAGCTGGCCTGGTAATGCCTCGGGATCCCCCCGGAAGAGCTGGATGAAGTGGCTGTGGAGAGGGAACTCTGGGCTTCCCTGCTGAAGCTAATGCCCCCGCGACCCAACCTCAGATAAGCGGAAGAAAATGGATGGATGGATAGATGGATGGACTAACAGTCAAAGACACAAAATGAGAACACTTCCCAGGAGCCCTGATGATAGGCCACACCCCTTAAGGCAACAACAATTTTGCTGTTGTTGTGACTTTCTGCTTGTCCCAATGTACAGTAATTACACTTTATAAAACCAGTTTATTTCTTTATGGCACATACAAACAGAGCATACAATACTCACAGGCTTATACAGTAGTCTCTGCTCTATGAGGACAACAACCAATGAACAATGAATCGCATATAAGTTTTAACGTGAACACTTTTTCTCTCCCTCCAGATCACAAGCCAAGCGCCGTGCGTAACGACTACCTGCTCTGTCCTGCGCCCAAGCTCTACGACGTGGGACAGTAAGTACTGTAATATGCTTGTGCTTATCGCCAATTAATAAGTAATCATTTTAATATTTGGCGTTAAAGCTTGGTGAATATGTGAGTGATAAACAGACTGTGAACGTCATTATTAATGACATCATCATGTAAAAATCTGACATTTCCCGTTAAAATAGACAGCCTATAGCCTATGTGCATTTTGATTGGCTGTAAGCTGCGATGTGCGATATTGTACGCCGGCGATTAAAATTTTGAATGGTTTTGCCGCACCAGTGACAGACTGATCGGCCATTCATGAAAACAGTTGGCAAACCAGGCACGCTGCGAGACAGCTCAGTCAGTTTCAGCCGCATCGCTTGGTGTGCGGCAACCTGAAGAGGTCAAGGCGTGCACAGTGGTTTTTGCATTGCATTTGATTCATTGTTGCAGCCCTACAACGTTTAAGTCAAATCAAGTTCATTTGTATAGCCCTGAATTACAAAAGTCTCAAAGAGCTTCATAGGCCCACATTTGACAAAGATTGACCACTTCACCTGATCTAAGGCAATCAAAAAGTTGATTATTCATATTATTTTTAATGACAGTTTTATTGTTACATTTTATTCTTAAAGATAATCCATCCATCCATGTTCTGTACCGTTTAATGGTTGTGTTTAAAGGGCCACCTTCTTTTTTTTTTTTTTAAATGATGTCATTGTCATTTAATATTTTTTTTATTGAAGAGGAAATATAATGATTAAAATCCTAAATGGGATTTTTGGGAAAAATCGCAGATTTTATTTGAAGGCCATCTCGCCCAGCCCTAGCTACAGCGGAAATATTTGTGGGTCAATATGACTCGCTGCATGTTTAATTGTGTGCGTGTGTTCGTGTTCTCCACATAACACACACACACACTCTCTCTCTCTCACACACACACACACACATACACGGGAAAGTTAACTGTTTATAAACCATACCCACAGTGGCACACAATATCAATATTCAGGCAGTAGTTGACTTCAGTGAACTCATTTTGAGTGTCATTGGATTGACACACATCACAGTCCAGCAGCTCGAGAGCGGACATTATATTACATTTTATTTATCCTTTATTTAACCAGGTAAAACCTTATTTTGTGATAAAATTTCTTTTTCAAAACCCAAGAGGCAGCAGAAATTATACAGGGAGCAGAAATTATACAGTTTTTTTTTTGTTTTGTTTTGTTTTGTTTTTTTTGTTTTTTTTGTTTTAATTCATTCCAATTTGGCAGGGATTAAGACATTATTTTTGGGCTTCTTTAGTAGGTTAATGCCTCTATACCTATGTGCCAAATGTTTAATATTTGTTTAAGTGCAAGTTTTGCAGACAGAGTCTGATTTATTCATATTTTTTATTTAGCTGAGGTATTTATTGTTCTACATTACAATGCCATTGTTCTTTAGAATTGAAAGTTAATTTTCTTAAAAAAGATGTACTTGAAATATTATGCTCTATAATATCATTATATCAGTGGCTAAAAAAAAACATCAACAATGCTATCGTTTATCGTGATAGTTTTTGGGAAAATATATTGTCCCAAAAAATTTGAAGGCTGAAACATAATATATTGACCGAGAGAGTTATTGATAACACGAAAATATTGTACAAATTGTACAAAAAAAATCTGCAGTATAGCGGCACCGCGAAGCAACAACCGTTATATAACGGAGGATTACTGTTCTGTACTCAGTGATGATAAGTTGCACGGACTCATTGTTGTGGGACTGGGACTCATTGTTTCCAGACATGTGCATCCTGGGACTCACATAGTCTCAAGTGTAAAATGATCTATGTACTGCTATTAACACTCTAGTGATGTTGCTGGTAAAATCATGTTTTTTGATTATATTTAAAGAAAAATATATTTTTTTTCTGTTTTTGAACTTAAAATAGGTAATTTATGTGAATCGTATAGATCTGATGAGTTTTTCCTGTGGGGCGGGGGCAGAGGGGGGTCGCCGTCGCTGTCGTCATAGGCTGTTTCATACTCCTTGAAGACTGGCACCTAGATCCATTCCACACATCCACCATTCACAGACAGATTGTAATTGTGAATATTACTCCGCGGCGGACTAATATGCAAGCGCATCGGCCTGAGGTTCCGCCTGTGCGCTCGGGACCTGCTTTGGATTAGTCACAGGAGTTGACGAGACCAGAAAAAACACTTCCACCGCTTCTGCTGTTAAGAAGTAACGGTACTTTTATTCTGTTACAATGATCTAAATGTCGCTCACTACTTTTATTGATCAATTATTGCTTATTTATCAACTATTTCGTGTGCGAGACTATGACCTCCGCATTAGGCACTGTTTGTGCCAATCCAATTTAAGTGCTCGTGACGTTTAAGTGTAGTTCACCAATCAAACGACACAAGAAAGTCACATGACCTAACACATCATCTTCTATTGGGCTTTCCGGGCATAGGTATTAAAACTAGATAAGCCAGCCCGGCTGATCGTCGTGCTTAAGTGGCCACTATTTTGGGAAGGTCGTCGTTACGATAAAGGCAACGGCGCGATGCTCTTGTTTACATTTAGACGAACAAAAACAACAACTTTCATTTATTGTAGTATTTGTCTGGCACTGTCTGCCCAAACGTGGATATTTCAGCCCACTTATAACTTGAGAAGAACACCTTGCAGTAAATTGCAAATGTTTTGTTGTGGTATTTGTCTGGTCCTGTCTGCCCAAATGTGGATATTTCAGCTCACCTATAACTTTAGAAAACAGTGCAGTAAATTGCAGATGTTTTGTTGTGGTTTTGGCACACACACAGACGCACACACAGCAACATCAGAATTTGCACAGTCACATTTTATTTAGTAATTTCTTTTATTGATGTTCATGCTGTGGTTAAAAAAAAAATCCGAAGTTACTCACTATTCCTCAGTACTTGAGTAATTGTTTCACTGTGTACTTTTTACTCTTAAGTAATTTTTTGGAGGACTACTTTTTACTTTTACTTGAGTCACATTATTGTAACAGTACTCTTACTTGAGTACAATGTTTGGCTACTCTACCCACGTCTGGAGTGGACATCCTCTATTGCTAATCTTAATCTTGGACATTACAAGAGGGTTAACAATAAACATAATAAATATATTTATTGTGACATTCCTGAATTTTCGTGTCCATTAACTATTTTAATAAAAAGATAAACATTATACATGTACAGTAAGAATGTAGTGATATTATCTGCAAAGCTGCAAAATGAACCGTAAGTAGACATATTTTTGTGCTGGCGTGGTTGTCATCTTCCGTGATGATCCCCAAACACAGCGCAAACATTTGCCTGCAATCCAGTCAAACACGTATGACTGTGAGCAGGAATGCAGAATTATTGTCATACTTAGTATACTTACAGTAGGCTACATATGCTATAATCCTCTGATTTTAAGGCCATCTAATTAGAAGAAATATGATTTGAATAAATGGGATTTATAGCAGCAATGATATTTGCTTTGCGTTTAGAAAACACGTTACACTTTTATTTGGAATATGTTTGTTTGGTATTTAGATATGAACATGGAACACAAAAACAATAGCTTTGTTTTATTATTCAAGTGTTATGACAAATGTATTAGAGTACATATGACAAATTTATCTTTGTACACCTGATCATACGCCTGGATGCATGTGTGTCATTGTAAGATATTACCTACAAAAATGAAATCTGCATTACTTAAATACAATAATTATTGCTATTTATTTAGACATTTTTATATTATTATTCAGATGTATTAACTTTATAGAGCTATATGAAAAAATAAATAGGACAAATATACTATAAAATATTGAAAAAAATAAAATGTTTCTCCGGGCACTCCGGTTTCCTCCCACATCCCCAAAAGATGCATGGTAGGTTAATTGACAACTCTAAATTGCCCGTAGGTGTGAATGTGAGTGTGAATGGTTGTTTGTTTGTATGTGCCCTGTGATTGGCTGGCAACCAGTTCAGGGTGTATCCCGCCTCCTGCCCGATTATAGCTGGGATAGGCTCCAGCACGCCCGCGACCCTAAAGAAGAGAAGCAGCTCAGAAAATGGATGGATGGATGGATATTTCACGTTATTTTGTTATATACAAACATGCATACATATTGTATGTGTGTGTGTGTGTGTATATATATATATATATATATATATATATATATATATATATATATATATAATGAAAATAAATTAGTTTAATATAAATATTTAAACACATAAGTAAGTAAACAAAGTCTATACATAATAATTCCCTCAATTGGGGTGTAAGGGATTTGAAATAAAATTCAGAAACACAAATTTGAAGGAATAAAACTGGAGCAAAAAGGCGTAAGTAAAGGTCACTATTTTTCCTAGGATGTGGTCTCGTTCACACATGCACATTGGGTAAGTACACGTTTAGGAGCTTCGTCGAATGTCGATGCTGTGGGCCATTAAAGTAGGAAATGAACATCTGCCGCCGCAAGCGTCCGATTCTCTTCGCTTGCCAAGTATGCCGTAAACTTTTTTTTTTTTTCGTAGAGCGCTGACATCTGTAAAGCTGCATTTTCCTGCCACGCCGAGGCCCAGCGCTTAATTAACGCTTGCCAGCCCCATTAAGAAGTTAACTAGTCGGGGGACTGGTGGTAAACACATCTGCTGGAGGGTTTGAAAACGGTTGGGAGACAGCTTGCCAGGCTGTCTCCCAACCGTTTTTTTCCTCCCTGCATTCTCTAAATTAGCTTGTTAGTGCCACAGATGCTAACCACGGATGTATACCAGCATAGCTTTATCCAGGGACGAATAACTATGTGGACCACCACACAGTTTTATGTGGAGCCGAATAACTATGGAGACAACGGCTTGGACTGTGGATGACTGCATAGCTTTATCCTGAGAGCAACACAGCTTTATTCTGAGCCACACGTAGACATCCACGTAGATTTTTCCGGAGTCAAATGCAGGCAACTGTATAGCTTTATCAAAAGCTAAATGTCTATGGGGACAAACTCATGGTTAGCCACATAGCTTTTTCCGGAGGTCAATGCGAGCAACCACATAGCTTCATCTGGAGCCACATGACAATGTGGACAATCTTATAGCCTATGTGGACGAACGCATAACTTTAGCTGAAGCCAATGCAGGCAACCACATAGCTTTATTTATCCAGAGCAAAATGCAGATGACCGCAGAGCTTTATCCTAAACCAAATGACTATGCAGACAACCACATAGCTTTATCCAGAGCTAAAGATTATGTGGACGACCACATAGCTTTATCCAGAGCCGAATGACTATTCAAACAGCAACATACAGTGGAACCTTGATGTAACGGACCAATAGGACGAGGGTCCGTTAAATCAGAGTGTCAGTTAAATTGAAGCACTTTCTTGGTGGCCTAAAAACACCAGTAGAGTTCAAAGTTATTGTAAATAAATATAAAAAAGCTTTAAAATATTTGAAAGCTTTTATAGCTTAGCCAAACTTACCTCACTGGTGCATGAAAGGGTTGATCTTGAGTTCCAACTGGACACTATTTGCTGTTAAATCTGAAGTCTGTTAAATTGGGGTCCGTTAAATTGAGGTTCCACTGTAGACTATTTGGATAACCAAATAGCTGTATCCAGAGCCAAATTTGGACAGTTTTATCTCAAGCCAAATGACTATGCAGACGACCACAAAACTTTATCCAGCGCTAAATGACTATGTGGATGACCACATAGCTTTATGCAGAATGAACTGACTATGCAAACGACTGCATAGCTTTATCTGTAGCCAATTGACTATGCAGACAACCACTTAGACTTCAACCCCAATTCCAATGAAGTTAAACATAAATAAAAACAGAATACAATGATTTGCAAATTATGTTCGATCTATATTTAATTGAATACACTACAAAGACAAGATATTTAATGTTCAAACTGATAAACTTTATTGTTTTTAGCAAATAATCATTAATTTAGAATTTGATGGCTGCAACACGTTCCAAAAAAGCTGGGACAGGGTCATGTTTACCACTGTGTTACATCACCTTTTACTTTTAACAACATTCAATAAATGTTTGGGAACTGAGGACACTAATTGTTGAAGCTTTGAAGGTGAAATTCTTTCCCATTCTTGCTTGATGTACCATTTTTCTGTAGTTAATGCTAAGGTGATTATAGTTCAGTCATCATCGACTAATTGATGACATCATTTATATTTTTCTGAACTCACTGTGTGCGCCAATGTGAAAACATAATAAAATAAAAATAATTGCTCTGCAAAGGCTCCCTCCCTCACTCTCTCACTCTCTGGCTGCTCCAATGACCTTAACACCCCACCCCCGACTTGTTCATCCAATCACATTCAGGTACCTTTAACGTAAGGCTGGCTGATTATATGATCGCGATTAGAGATTTTGATAAATTTCCCATTGATCTCTTCGATAAGCTGTGTGCGTATTTCCTCAAACTAACATGGCAGGAATGTGCGTGACAAATGCTGGTCGGAGTCGTCCTTTTGCTGCTCCACTTCTGTTTGCAAGTTGTGGAAGTAAACAGAAACCGCACCTCCTTGGCTGGCCCGCAGAATAAGAGGTTATTAATCTCCCATGGCTTGCCTCCGTGTCATTGTGTAAGCAGACGCTAGAGTATATTGTCTGTCTTTTTACTGTTACAGGAGGGTGTTTGGTGGTGAGGATTTACAGCTCATCAGCTAGTTTTCGCATTAGCCTTTTAAAAAGGGCGTGCATACAGGCAGCACTTATGCTTTTCTTATATTTCAGGATAGACTTGCACATTTTGCAGGTGACCTTGCTTACCAGTCTCATTTTTAATCAAATATTGCCACATGCTTGAGGCACCGTTGCTAGTTTGCTACATGAACCTAACACCTGTCAGCTAGGTGTCCATGTCCAAAACATGTCAGTGGCAATTAGTCAACCTTAGTCAACCACAAGCGATAACCATCATTGCGCACTGGAAAAGTTGACGTGTCGATTAATCAACAAACTGTTTCAACCTCTACTATGCGGATGACCACATAGCTTTATCCAGAGTCAAAAGACTATGGGGACAACCACATAGACTATCTCGACTACCACATAGCTTTAGCTAGAGCCAAATGCGGACGACCACATAGTGTTATACTGATCTAATAACTATGCGGACGACCACATACCTTAATCCATGACTATGTTCAGACAAATGACTATGCTGCAGAGCTATCTAGTCAGTGGAATAAACATATATGCTGCGTTAGGGTTACCTTTTAGAAATGGTACGTGACAGATGCCAGCCCCCCCGTGTTCTCTAAATAATTCACCACTCTGACAATCCCGGCAGTGGGACCCTCCTGCCACTCCTGCCGCCTGTGCTCTGCTCCCCATCTGTCGGCCCGGGCGCAACCCGTGCCTGGAAACTCCGACTGCAGTCATTTAAGGGAACAGCGTTTTCTCCCCCGCCCTTTTTCCGCATGTTCCGTCACACTCGGGTGGGGGCTCGCGTTTCGGGAAGGTCCCCCACATCTTGGCGTCACTTTGGCGGCATCATCTGGCCCTACAGCTGGGGCGTCGTCCCCTTAATACTGGCATCTGCTTCAACCCCCAACTCCCCATTCGGGGACCCATGCCTGGACGCATGTTGGGAGGGGCCCCTCACTGTCATCTCCTTACCTGGTGTTTTCCCAATGGGGGTGGAGGGTTAAAAGATAACAGAGGAGCCCCGTTGACACTTGCGGGTTTGATGCTAGTGCTAATGCTAAAGCTTGTCAATTATTAAGACTGGTGGTGTTGTGGGGGCAGTTGCTCCCATCTGCTATGTGAAGACATTTCCTGTTTTTGTGCGCTCCTTTGTTTTCATGAGAACATTAGCGTGTGCAACTTTGACTGTTTCTCGCTAGGATTAAATGAAAAAGACAGCTACAGGAGCACCTACGTAGCCTCATTAGCTTAGCCGTTTGAAAAGTCGTTTTTTTCTCCAGACAAAGCTATGTGGCAGTATGCATAGTCATTTTGTGCCGGATAAAGCTATGCAAAGCTATGGGACTATCCACAATTTGACTCCGGATAAAACAATGCGGTTGTCCACATAATCATTAGGCTCTGGAGAAAAGCTATGTGGCCATCTGCATACTCATTCATCTCAGGATATACTGGCTATGCAGTCAAATCTGTGGTCTTTCATTTGGCTCTGGATAAAGCTATGCAAAATTACCCAAAAGCGATCCAAAAGCTAATGCCTGGATCGGACTAAAAGACAATTTCGGTCTTTCACAATTGCACTATGTCAGACAACTGCCATAAAATCTTGCTGTATCTCGGTGAGACAGTGGCAACACTACACGACATGTATTCCGATACCACTGTATCCTGTCTTTTACGATCACTGGGCTTCATCTTGTCAAATCAAACACTGTTGGGGAGGCGTGACCAGAAAACGTGTCACCCTTCACCACAACCGGATAAAACCATTACCATGGCAACGACAAGTTATTGTCAAACAATTGATCGCTGCGGCATTGTTGGGGGGGAAAAAAAAGAACAAATAGAGGACAAAAACATGCAGTGTCACCGGGTGCTCAACAGATGACATTTTGGGCTATCCGTTCAAGGATTACTTAAGGTATGCTCATGTACTTTTAATACGATATGGTTCGCAAGCAGGTAACAATATGTTATGTAGCCTGGCAAGCTAGTGCTGCACAAATCCTTGTACATAAACATGCCGGCGTTGTGCTGTGTAATAATGCTCTAAAGCGTCGGTAAACATTGGTTTGTACATGCATGGGAGTCGATGCGCTGGTCACAATACGCAGTCCTATTGGTCGACGTCAAGGTGTGCTGTAGGAGACTTGTTGTTGACTTGTCACACTACACAGAATATCCATCTATATTCTGAGCCACTTCTCCTTACTAGGGTCGCGGGCGTGCTGGAGCCTATCCCAGCTATCATCGGGCAGGAGGCGGGCGGGGTACACCCTGAACTGGTTGCCAGCCAATCGCAGACTACACAGAATATATCCCAAAAATCTAAAATAGACTTTTTATTTTGGCGTCATAGGGCTATTGTTGGGTCAAATCGTGTCTTATGTCACACTAAACAAAGCTTTTGTCGTTACCGACAAAATATGTTGGACCTGATCTAAGAAATCGCCCGCGATAGCTAATCGGGCCAATATCGTGGATAAAATCCTGTAGTCTGATCTCGGCATACGCGGCCATCAGCATAGTCATTCCCATCCGGCCATCGATCCATTTTCTTCCACTTATCCGAGGTCGGGTCGCGGGAGCAGTAGCTTTACCCGGGAAGCCCAGACTTCCCTCTCCCCAGCCACTTCATCAAGCTCTTCCTGGGGGGATCCCGAGGCGTTCACAGGCCAGCCGGGAGACATAGTCTCTCCAGCGTGTCTTGGGTCGTCCCCGGGGTCTCCTCCCGGTGGGACATGCATGGAACACCTCAACAGGGAGGCGTCCAGGAGGCATCCTAATGAGATGGCCAAGCCACCTCATGTGGCTCCTTTCAATGTGAAGGAGCAGCGGCTCTACTCTGAGTCCCTACTGGATGACCGAGGTTCTCTGCCCGGACACCCTGAGGAGGAAACTCATTTCGACCGGTTAGATCCAGGATCTTGTTCTTTCGGTCCGCCTCTAGCACCTTGGCCACGCTTATTTTGTCCGTAAGTTATGAACTTAATTGGTGACAAAGGGCAGCCCTGGCGGAGTCCAACACTTTTCTCCAAGTCCACAAAAATACATGTAGACTGGTTGGGCGAACTCCCATGAATCCTCGAGGACCCTGCTGAGAGGGTAGAGTTGGTCCACTGTTCCACGGTCGGGATGAAAACCACACTGCTCCTCCTGGATCCGAGAAGGTCCCGACGGACCTTCCTCTCCAGCACCCCTGAATAGACCTTACCAAAGAGGCTGAGGAGTGTGATACCCCTGTAGTTGGAAGACACACTTTGGTCCCCCTTCTTAAAAAGGGGGACCACCACCCCAATCTGCCAATCCAGAGGCACTGTCCCCAATGTCCACGTGATATTGCAGAGGTGTGTCAAGCAGGACAGCCCCACAACATCAAGAGCCTTAGAAACTCCCGGTGAATCTCAACCACCCCCGGGACCTTGCCACCCAGGACCTTTTATCCACCTCGATGACCTCAACCCCGGAGATAGGAGAGCCCGCCTCAGAGATCCCAGACTCTGCTTCCTCATGGTAAGGTGTGTTGGTGGAATTGAGCAGTGCCCATCCCCACCTTACACAGTGTTGATGGTGCACTGCTTCCCTTTCCTGAGAGTTTCTCCCTTCAGTGTCCTCTTCAGGAGGTAAAATGTATGCTCCATTTGGTTAAGGTCCGATAATTGACTTGGCCAGTCTAAGACCTTCCACTTTTTCCCCAATGAAGTCCTTTGTTGTGTTGGGAGTGTGTTTTGGGTCATTGTCTTGTTGTATGATGAGATGAGGCTTCTCCCGATTAGTTTGGATGCATTTTTCTTTAAATTGCCAAAAAGACTACGGACAACCACATAGCTTTTTGTGGAGCCTTGACAACTTTGCGGATGATATCATATCTTTATAGCTTTATTTGGAGCCAAATGAATATCTAGACAACCACATAGTTTTTTCCAGCACTAAATAACTATGTGGAAAGCTGCATGGCTTTATCTGGAGCCAAGTGATGATGGTGACCGCTGCACAGCTATATGTTGTTTTATCCGCTGCCAAATGACTATGCAGATGACCACATAGTTTTATCTGGTGACAAATATTAATGCTAACGACCACATCGCAAATGGCTTAAAAAATTACTATGCGAATGACCTATCCTGAGCCAATGTACACCATGTCCACTTGTAGCTGGTCATAGTTTTATCCATAGCCAAATGACAATGCTTATGACAGCATAGCTGTATACTACATAGCTTTATCCCACAAAGCTTTATCCAAAGACAAGTGACTATGCAGATGATTGCATAGCTTTATACTGGACAGCTTTTGCCCACATAGCTTTATCCCGCATTGCTTTATCCTGCATAGCTTATCCAGAGCTAATGATCCTGTAAATTTTGCATTCCAAGTAATTTTTCCTATTTGAAGCTAAGGCACTCAAAGTGTGTCGCATGTAAAATACTTATGAATTCTGTATCATCTGTCAGGAGTCCAACGTGCACGTCTGTCATTCCGTAACATTCTGGAGGTTCACTCCGCTGTCAGCAGAAGTCTCAGCAGAGTGATGCCTGCTGACAGCTCTCGCATATGCTCCGCCGTCAATTATTCAGCCTCCTCCATATTCCTGTCTTTACGGGAAAGTTTGAAAGCCATTAGCGCGTCCTGAATCCCTTGCCGTCACGTCCAGATGTACGGCATCGGCAAAGCTTAGCGTCTTCCGTGGCATCCGGATCATCTTCTGTCGCGTTCTTGACAGATCCTTCGACGAGCCGACTCGCTGCCCCCTCGGGTAGCCGTCGCTCAAGAATGCAACCTCGGAGACTCCAAACAGCTGCAATGCCTTTCTCGGGCCACTCTCAATTATTGTCACGTTTTTATAAAAAGCATCAAAATATATATAAAAAAAAAAAAAAACTTATAGGCAATGTACTTATGTTGCATTTGTAACTTTCATATAAATGAAAGACGTTTACCTCTGTTAATATTACAACATAAAAAAAATTATAAAACACTTGATCTTAACTTAAATGACAACAATGTAATGCGCAGGTGATATGGTTCACAAACAGGGCTGAAGTTAACTTTTTGACTCACCGGCTAAGTTGGCTGGTAGATGAAAAAATCCACTGGCCTAGCATATTTTTTACCAGCCAAATGGCACATGCAATATGGGTATGTGTGTGAAAGCACGGCTCCAAAAACCCCTATGAAGAATAAATCAAATGGATCTAGGTTTCCCTTGCCCGGACGCGGGTCACCGGGGCGCCCCTCTGGACCCAGGCCTGGAGGTGGGGCTCGAAGCCTAACCCTAACCCTGCACCCATGGGGCCCGGCCGGGCACAGCCCGAAAGGGTAAAGTTGATCCCCCTTCCCATGGGCTCACCACCTCTGGGAGGGGCCATAGGGGTCGGGTGCAGTGTGAGCTGGGCGGTGGCCGAAGGCGGGGACCTTGCCGATCTGATCCCCGGCTACAGAAACTGGCTCTCGGGACATAGAACATCACCTCTCTGGCAGGAAGGAGTCCGAACTGGTGAGGTTGAGAAGTTCCGACTCGATATAGTCGGGCTTGCCTCCACGCACGGCTTCGGGTCTGGTACCAGTCCTCTTGAGAGGGGTTGGACTCTTTTCCACTCTGGAGTTGCCCATGGTGAGAGGCGCTGAGCCAGTGGGGGTATACTTATTGCCCCCTGGCTCGGTGCCTGTACGTTGGGGTTCACCTCGGTGGACGAGAGGGTAGCCTCCCTTCTTCTTCGCGTGGGGGGAACGGTCCTGACTGTTTTTTGTGCCTATGCACCAAACAGCAGATGTGGTTTTGTTGGCTTCATCAGGCCGTGGTCTCCAACTCTCACTGGAGCGGTTCGCAGCCGAGTGTGAAGCGGCTGGGATGAGAATCAGCAACTCTAATTCTGAGACCATGGTCCTCTGTCGGAAAAGGGTGGAGTGCTCTCTCCAGGTCGGGGATGTGATCCTTGCTTTAGTGGAGGACTTCAAATATCTTGGGTCTCGTTCACGAGTGAGGGAAGAATGGAACGGAAGATTGACAGGCGGATCGGTGCAGCGTCTGCAGTGATGCAGACTTTATATCGTTGTGGTGAAGAAGGAGCTAAACCGAAAGGCAAAGCTCTCAATTTATGGGTCGATCTACGTTCCTACCCTTATCTATCGTCACAAGCTGTGGGTCGTGACCGAAATAACAAGGTCCCGGATCCAAGCGGCCAAAATGAGTTTCATTCGCAGGGTGTCCGGGCTCTCCCTTAGAGAGAGGGTGAGAAGCTCGCTCATCCGGGACGGGCTCAGAGTACAGCCGCTGCTCCTCCACATTGAGAGGAGCCAAATGAGGTGGCTCGGGCATCTGTTTAGGATGCCTCCAGGACGCCTCCCTGGTGAAGTGTTCCGGGCACGTCCCACTGGGAGGAGACCACAGGGAGAACCCAGGATACGCTGGAGAGACTACTTCTCTCGGCTTGGCTGGGAACGCCTCGGGATCCCTTCGGAAGAGCTGGAGGAAGTGGCTGTGGAAAAGGAAGTCTGGGGTTCCCTGCTAAAGCTACTGCCCCCGCGACCCGAACTCGGATAAGCGGAAGAAAATGGACAAATGGATGTTTTACTTAAGCTCCATAAAGTTTAGCCTCACACAGTCCTCGTGCGACAGCATTACAGCCTTCGTGGGATCATACTCGCTGGCACGTGTGTGTTGGTTTAATTTGTCATCATTGAACACTTTTTAAGAAATTTTTAGCAGCTAGGAGGCTGAAACATCAGGCTGTCGATGTTTCATTTAATTTGGTTTTAAAGAGTTTGGATTTTGGTTTGTAAAACTATTGATTGTTGTATTATGACATTATTTTAATGTTTTTAGCTTGTATTGTCAAACCTATGTGTTTGTTGTAGGGTTGTTCGGTCTGGCAAAAGATCATGATTAATTTTTTCTCGATTATTATCACAATTTTTTAAAACGTTTTTTAAATAGCCTGTATTGAAATGGAATAGAAGTAAAGAAGTAGTTCAACATTTTATTAACGCCTTTTGTTAAAAACACTCCTTATAGTCAATAATTATAACACTAACCCCATGATATTAGCATACTTACTAAGAAAATAAAACACATGTACAAAAATATAAGAAACATTTTCACTAAACAGTGCAGCTAATGTTGAAAACTATAACGCTAGTTTGAAGTTCTGAGTATTTTTTGGAGGTACAAGATACAAAATAAACAAACTGCCCCCTCAGGGATAGTGAAAATACCTTGAATTGTAAACATTATCATTCTCCATTTATGATGCTACATACCCTGTTAAAATTATTGTCACTTTCAAATGTACATCATATTTAATATCAATACAGAATAACTAGTTTTGACATTTTACAAACCACCTGAATAATGATGACATGATTAATTGTTGTTGCTTTGGACTGGTGGCCTCACCGCTAGTAGTGGATAACTCTGAATGCTACTTGTGCGAGCAACAGAGAGTGACAGGCTGTACTGACTGCAATCACAATTTATTTTTGTATTTTTTTTAATTTTTTTTTTGCTTTCCACATAATCACTTGGGTGGTACTTCTTCAAATGAATAAACAGCGTTGTCCGTTTTTGAGGGCGCAGACATACCTTACACATCCGCAGGTTAACAGCATTTCTCCATGTCGCTTTGGAGACGCCACCACACAACCGACGTCTGACATGTCGCCAGGGCGAGGACGGGTGGCCCCCAACTCAGCAGGCTCCGAGGACAGCTAAGGCAGCATTTTGATCTCGGTACAGGGCAAGGCAGCGAGCTAGCCTAGGAGGCGCGGTTTCTTTTTACTCCCCCTACTTGCAAACGGAAGTGGAGTAGGAAAAGGACATCTCTGATTGGCTGTTGTCACGCACATCCCATCAAGTTAGATCGAGGAAATACGCACACAACTGATAACTGAGATCGGCGTTATTAGGAATTACTCGCACTTTCCTGGCAGGACATGCCCTGCTCCAATATTACTGGCTCCAGAACAAAGGCTGCTGCACTATGATTTGTGCATGTATGTTTATGGACGTGGGTACAAACATTCACTCGCCATGGGGCGAGTAGCACTCTGAGATTCTCTCGCCAAACGGTTAATTTAGTTGCATTTGGCAACTGGCGAGTGTTAATTTTGGACCCTGGTCACAGATGTGTCTCACTGATATCCAAACAGTCCCGTTAAAGCACAACGGAAAGAGTCTGCAATACAGCTCACAGAAATCGAAAGAGTAATTGGTAAATGGGTGTTTATTTGATTACGGGCCTTTTTGTGTCCTTGATGTAAAATTTAAAGAAAAAATATATTTGAATAGATTTTTTTCAATAACCAGCAGTGGACGTGCCTAATTATAAGTGTTGTCTAAAATTTCATGTTAATATTAGTATATTTTGACATTTTCGAGCGATTTTATGGTGGTATTTTACAGTTTTCACCCTGTCCCTAGCACAGGGTTTGGATATATGAAGCTCTATCATTCTACTAAAAAATGCTAAAATGCTGTAACTTTTACCATAAATTCCTTAAAATATAATAGAATTAATGATTTCTCATCATATATACAAAACATTTCAAATTCTCTTTTATTTGACTAAAATATGTCTGTCCCTTAAAGTTGCTGTCATTACCGCCACATTGACCATTTTCAGATCAATCAAGTTTATTCAAAATCTGATTCTTTAATTCCCTGTGTAATTTTGTCTTGTCACTCAAGCACATGCTAGGGCAGAGAGAAGTCAGACATTTTTCCTCATTTGTACCCAGAAGTCACAATATTTTTATTGCATGTCATGACCAAACGACTTATAGTGTTAATATGTTTAAAGATTTTTCTGTAAAAACTTGATAATCATATAAAATGTTGTACAGGACTAGCTAGCTAAAAGAACAATTTCAGATAACTCTACCAGCATAGGACAGTTAGCTAAAAACTTTGAAATGTCATTACCATCACATCATCACAAGATTAATAAAATTTTAATCAATATGCCATTGTGGCGGTAATGGCATTTCTCGAGGGTATCTGACAAAAAGACCAAATTAAAAAAAATATATCTTAAATCATGGACATGAACTAAATATATTAAATATGGACATGAACAGATTCTGAGTCACAGAAGATGACAATTAAGGTAAGGTAGGTATATATAGTGTTTGTGACATTTTATTTTTGAGAAAAACAAAAATCAAAAGTGCCCGAAATAAAATAAACACCCAAATGGGCTTTGGGTTTAACACTGTCTCCTCATTCACCTGCTGATGACGGAGCTTCAGGAGCAGCTGGAGGTTCAGTATCTTGCACAAGGATACTTCGACATGGTTACTGGGGCTCAAAGTCGAACGCACAACCATCGGGTTGGGAGATGACCACTCTACCACCTGAGCCACACAAAGTCTGCATTAAAGTTCACCGATAATTGGAGTCTACGTTAAAGCTCGCTGACCTTAAAATAGGTTGCATTAAAGCTCACCGAAATTGGAAAGAGTCCACATTAAACCTCACAGAATAAAGCTTGCCAAAATTTGAAAAAGTTCACATTAAAACTGATTGAACTCAAAACAGTCCACATTAAATCCCAAGAGGCCGCTTTAAAGCTCAGCAAAATCTAAAGACAACCAGTTCAGGGTGTACTCCGCCTCCTGCCCAATGATAGCTGGGATTGGCTCCAGCACTCCCGCGACACCTTGTGAGGATAAGCGGCTCAGAAAATGGCTGAATGGAAAATCTAAAGAGTCCACATTAAAGCTCACCAAAGTTGAGATTGCATCAGAGCTCCCTGAAATTGGAATGAGTCTGCATTAAATCTCATAAAAATAGAAAGAGTCCACATTAAACTACATTGACTAAAGATTGCCAAAATTCAGTCCACTTTAAAACAGACTTAAATCGAAACAGTCCATGTTAAAACTGACAGAAATCAAAGAGTTTGCATTAAAGATAACCTATATTAAGAGTTTTAATTAAAGCTACTTGAATTTGGAAAAAGTATGCATTAAAGCTTTTGGAAGTCAAAACAGTACTTATTAAAGCTCACAGAAACAGAAAGAGTTCAGATTAAAGCTCACCGATATTTGTAAGAGTTCACATTAAAGCTCACCAAATTTGGAAAAAGTCAGTGGTAAAGCTCACCAAATTTGGAAACTGTTCGTGCTAAAGCTCGCCTAAATAGAAAGAGTCCGTATTGACGCTCACAGAATTTGAAATAATCTGCATTAAATCACTTCACAATCCTGGATGGGCTCGCTTCTAGTTTTTGATGGGTGCTCTCATACAGTACATTATTCGTAAAGAAATAAGTCTATTTCATTTTTTTGTTGAACAGTAAATCTGAAAATAAATTTATAACAGTTACTATAGTTGGGCCCCATGAATTTTGGTCAAAGAGGGTGTACATTCATACTAGTGCATTAATATTCGAGAAAATAATTTTTATTATCACTAATGCTGTTGATTAAGGGCATAAATGTGACATTGGCTGCTGGTCTAATAGAATCATTAAACGCACCGTAAACGAGCAAGTCCAAATATTAAAAATGACTATCATAAACCATGTACTGCAGCTCATGAGGTAAATGGGAAAAAAGATTGCTGGTGATGCTTGCGTTTGGGATGTCCAGCTGTGTCAGGAGGTGGTGGGATTTAGTTGAGGTGAGGGTGGGGGTGGGGGGCATTCATCAGTGTTTCTCACATGGGAGCCCTCCTGTCTGGTTAATAACCTGCCCGCCATTATCACCAATTCAGGTTAAATTAATTGGCTTAATGAACTTCTGCTGTCACATCAAACACGGAGAGTTCAGATTTCCTTTGCATGCCACAAAGGGATGGACACATTCTGCACTCTTTAATATGCCCTGTATGGGGGTGTGGGAGCATGGTGGTGCTGGCCAATTCTAAAATAAAAAAAATATAATAATAATAATAAAATCTACTAAAAAGAAGAAAAGTATAAACATAACGCCAGCAGAGCAGGTTTTATCCTTGATTCTTTTGAACACTACTTGTTTGACCGGGAGCATGACAAGATGGTGAAAGAAAAATAAAATACATAATAATTTCAGAAATATGTGTAATAATAATAAAAAAAACATCGGAAGACATTTTTCCTATCAAGAAATATATATATATATTTATATATATATATATTTTTAACTGCAGGTCAATTTGACCCATAACAAACAGTAGAGTCATTAGAGACGTTACTGGTCAATAGTCAGTTATGTTCCCGTATTTAATATATCATCTACATATGGATGGTATATATATATATATATATTTCAACATTTTTAAACTTTGAGGTAAATTTGACCCACAACATAATAAGAGGTTTAATAATGTGACGTGTTACAGTATCAGAATCAGAATCATCTGCATTTGCCAAGTATGTTAACAATTTGTCTCCGGTAGTTGGAGCTGCTCTCGTACGACAACAGACAGTCAATTGACAGAGAATACTTTTGAGACATCCATCCATCCATCCATTTTCTGAGCCGCTTCTCCTTACTAGGGTCGCGGGCCTGCTGGAGCCTATCCCAGCTATCATCCGGCAGGAGGCGGGGTACACCCTGAACTGGTTGCCAGCCAATCGCAGACTACACAGAATATATCCCAAAAATCTAAAACAGACTTTTTATTTTGGCGTCATAGGGCTATTGTTGGGTCAAATCGTGTCTTATGTCACACTAAACAAAGCTTTTGTCGTTACCGACAAAATATGTTGGACCTGATCGAAGAAATCGCCCGCGATAACTAATCGGGCCAATATCGTGGATAAAATCCTGTAGTCTGATCTCGGCATAGGCGGCCATCAGCATAGTCATTCCCATCCGCCCATCGATCCATTTTCTTCCGCTTATCCGAGGTCGGGTCGCGGGAGCAGTAGCTTTCCCCGGGAAGCCCAGACTTCCCTCTCCCCAGCCACTTCATCAAGCTCTTCCTGGGGGGATCCCGAGGCGTTCACAGGCCAGCCGGGAGACATAGTCTCTCCAGCGTGTCTTGGGTCGTCCCCGGGGTCTCCTCCCGGTGGGACATGCATGGAACACCTCTGGTTGCCAGCCAATCGCAGGGCACATACAAAAAAAAACAACCATTCGCACCTTATACAGTGGAACCTCAGGTTACGATCTTAATTGCTTCCGTGACCTCACTTGTAACCCGAAACGTTCTTAAACCAACGTAATTTTTCCCATCCCCCCAAATTAAATAATGCTTACCTTTTTTGATCAGTGTGTGGTTAAAAATATAGCGCAATATAGAAATAAGTGAAAATACAGTATTATAAAGAAATATGATCGCAGTTTATTGCGCATTAACTTTAACTAGGGAGGTGAAAGAGGAGGAGGATTATCGCTTCTCATTGAAGAAGACCCTTCTTCCATAATAACACGAGAAAATTCTGATTCAGGTCGTTTTTCATTTGTCTGTTTCTTTTCCAATTCATTGGTTGATTGTGGCACAAAAGACTGATCCAGGGAAACTTTTCTTTTTCTGTTATAAAAAAAAAAATCTTAAAGTGGGACGCCACATTGTCATTTAAAAGATGTATTGCTCTGTTGGCCAATTTGCAGCAAATTTCTTTTGATATATATATATATATATATATATATATATATATATATAATTTTTTTTTTAAATTGCCTCGCTCACTCAGCGAGCGCGTTCTCATTATTGTCAGTGGAATAAAGAGCAAAATAACCCCAACAAAGGGGTTTTATTTGGAAGAAATGCCATGCAACAATAGCGCACCTCTTTCCTCTTTTGTAATGTGGCGGCTGCTGGTCGCATCTGATTGGCTGAATGTGCATATAGGCGGAACTTCCGCTCAGCCAACGCGGGCTATTTTATTTTGACATGATTACGCCAACATTAACCAGTTGTTGTTTGAATTAAAGAGATGCTACAATTGATTAAACAACATACATACTGTTAATTGTATTTTTTGATGAAAATAAAATGATTTCTGGATGTTTTTTACGATGTCAATCACAAACGCTATTAGATTTGTGATTGGATGATCAAGGATGTTGAGGCGGAATGTCAGCCAAGAACCGATTTCCGCCTTGCGCCGCGGAGCAGACAACTAGTTTTCAGCATACATCCAAGGCTCCAAGCGTTATGCACAGTCAGTGATCGTCATGTGGCACGAGTAGAATCACAACATAGATCCTTCTGTTCATCCATACTAAGTCTGTTCGCAAGCTGAAAATAATACATAACTAGAGGTAATTTTTGTACGGGAATTTGGTATATGACCCGGATTATTCGTAAACACAGGCGTTCGTAACCTGAGATTCCACTGTCTATACATTAAGATTTTCAAATTTTTTGCCACATATTATTTTTAACATTAAAACATCAGTCCATCCATCCATTATCTCTACCGCTTATCCTCACTAGGCAATATGTTTCAAAAATTGTAAACTTTAAGAGGTTAGTTTGACTTGCAACATAAAGCGAGTGTTATTATAAATGATACTTATAATAAAAATTATATATGTATAGTAAAAAAAAAACTTTTCTCACTATATATTTTTTTCAATTTTGAAAAATATTTTTTCTAGATTTTAAATAGCCTACCATCACGTGTATGTAATACGTCCAAGTTTGAGAGGTTTAATATTAATAATATTGTAAATATACTCAGTGATGATGGTGATGCCATCGTTTTTTCGTTTTTTCAAGTGATTGAAGTACCGGTAGTTTATTTGATATATTTTCATTTGCATAGCCAAGTGTGGCAAAATCACTGAATGTTGAGCTGGTGTGCGGTAGCAAGCCTCACAAAGTACTATGACTTATTTAGGTGGGCGGCGTGGGTTGCGGTGCGTAATGGCCCGCAATTAAAACCCTAATGATGAACGGCACCGCAATTTCCATATGTCTATTACACTCCGTTACCGTTGCCTTAATGAGAATTCAGGATAGCTCGGAAACGCCTCAAATCCTCTGCCTGACAAAAAAGGTGTAGAAGAAGAAGAAGGAGGAGGAGAGGAGAAAGGAGGCGTGTTGCCGAATGGCGAGGCCCCGGCCTGGAGTGCAGAATACTAACAAGGAGAGGTCTCTTTGCTTTTGGATTTGGCCTGAGGCGGCCAATCCTCCCGTGGATCTCAACAGATGAACGAGCAGACCGTGTGTCCATTACGCCCCCCATAAATATTCTGCTGCCTTGGCACCTTACCCCTTATTTACACGCTAAATATTTAAGCAGCGCACGGCATCCCGACCCCCTCCCCACAGCACCCCTCCACTTCCGACTGCACTCTGATGACGATTTTTGCGCAACTTGTTGATGCCTCCCCTCTCGCTTAATACTGTTAAATTAGCCAGGGGGGGAAATTGTTTTCATTTTACACTGTTTGATCACTTTGCTGTGGTTCATTGTTTGCGACCCCAATATACTGTAGATTTTTAATACTACTTAAAAATATTCTGTTAGTTAAATACTTTCGCAAGTCCGAGTTTAGAGTTGTGCCCCTTCAGTGTAGTACCACATTCCAGATCCATTAATAGCTTTTTTCCCCCACAGAACAGGGAGAATATTTGCCTGTGAGTATTGTTGTATGCTGTGTTTGCATGTGTTGGTGGTCCATTTGTGTTAAATTAGCAATTGTGAAGGTTTAGAATTAATGTAATATTGATGCTTGTGTTAGAATGTCTACGCCTTGTTCCATCATATGTTAGAATTCAGCGTGCAGACTTTCATCAGATTAAATGATATGGTTCGGTTGAACATTTTAGTGTTTAAATATACAATAATTGAATTGTCTTTTGTTTTATGCAACAGTTTTACAATAAATTTCAACTTGGTGTGACAAATAATGGAAGTGATTTTTCCATAAATGAATAAATAAACATCTCCCGTCGAATAGACAGCTGTCAGGAAAGTCATAACTATTTATTTTTTGCTGATTTTAGTTTTTTTCTCCAAGCATCAAATAAAGCAAAATTGACTCATTTGTTTGTTCCCAGGACCATGGATGTACTCATCAGCTTGAACAATGGCAAGTCGTTCATCTCCAGTGCGTACACCATCACCGCCTCTACTTGTGTGAGTTTTTTTATTTGAATACAAATACAGTGGTTACCTTGACTTACGAGTTGAATTGGTTCCTTAACTCAAATTACTCGCATAGCAACTCAATTTCCATTTTTCGCAATTTTTTTGCGAAATGAAGCATTTCAAGCAGAACTATGACTTTGATGCGCATGTTTTGGGCTTTTGTGACACATCAAACTGTAAAACAACAGAAACAAGACTGACAAAGGGCTTCGATGGCAAAATAATAATGTATTAAAGATATATAATGTTTAAAAAACTTCGAAGAAACACGCCATGAGCGATGTTTACTCACCGCATGGCTGGAGTTGAACTTCATCTGCCTCTTTACATGGTGTTAGCTATTCACTCCATCTTTTCTCACGATCGCAAAACACGCTTTCCACTAAGTACCGCATCAGATACAAATTACTGCTTACTCCATCCAGCTCACTCAATTCTCATATTTTGGCTCACAACACAAAGACAAATTGTGCAAGCAACAGCTGGTAAGTCAGGGCATTTGTAAGTCAAAAAGTGCCAATCTGTTAATTTGTGATAAGACAAGAGACATTGACAATAATGAAGACATGTTTGCAGTCCAACGGTCTGGTGGTGGCCATCGTGTTCCTGGTGCTTCTTGCTCTGGTGGCTCTGGCCCTCATGTGGTGGTTCTGGCCCCTATGTTGCACTGTGGTGAGTCTATTAAAGCACACAATTCTAGACTGACTGCGTAAAAAGGGCAAAGGGACCTGGTATCCTGCAATCATATCAATCCTGCCTCTGAAAATACCGCCAAAGGCGAAAAATTGTTGAGTTGACGTCAGTGATGTGTATATAGAGCAAAAACACAGAAAAAACAATACAAAATAACAGCTTTTACAGGCAGTGTGAAAGGGACTTTCTGCCTTGTTCCATTATTCCTAGTTCTGTGTAGATGCCTTTCACGCAGAACAACAACTTTGTGGAGGAAGTGAGTATGGAGTGGTAAAGGTAACAACCTGGTTCCGGCATTGAAGAATAATACTTTTTCACACAGACACAGGCTGGGAAAAATCTGTTTTTTTTACATGGATTTTTGCTGGGTTGACTTCATACCCCTATTCTACGCTAGTGACGTTTATAAAGAACAGTGACACTGGAAAAATTCCAGCTTTTACAGGTGGTGTGTGAAGCTTTTTTTAAAATTGTTTTTATTTTTTTTTGCTAGGTTGCATTTGTCCCACATGTCTGTGGCTCTCATACAGAACAGCAACAACCACTTTCAACACAACAGGGCAGGAGATTTGAGTGTCGAATGTGGAACTCAACATTCGTGTCCCGCCTTCCCGGCGGCCCCTTACACAGGAATACTATCCCGCCTCTACTAGTATCCCCAAAAGCGGAAAATTGCCGGGTCCACCCACCATTCCACGTCGATGCTGTTAATACAGAAACAATGATTCCAGGGAAAAATTCCATCTTTTTCAGGCAACGTAAAAGGGGATTATGATGGGTCACATCAGTCCCACCTTTCACATAGAAAGGAATAACTGCAGGATGACTGTCAATAACAATTTGTGGGTCGACTTCATGGCCCCCTTTCAATGTTGGTGGCTTTTACTCGGAACAGCGACGCTGGAAAAATGCCAGCTTTTACAGGCAGTCTGAAAGCGGCTTTTTCTGGGTCGCATTATACCTACCATTCCACACAGAGAAAAGGGAACTGCGTTCAACGCAACAGGAAGACAGTCAGTTTACAATTGCTGGATCAACTTTGTACCCCCAATCTACCGACCTTTTAAACAGAACAGTGACGCTTGGAAAAACGACAGAAGAATGTTCTACACAGTGTAAAAGCGGGTTTTCGCTGGGTCACGTTGGTCCCAGCATTGTCGGTTCTTTTCACACAGAACATGACAACTGATTTTAATACAATAGGATGACAGTTGGTCAGTGACTGTTTTTACAAGCAGCGTAAACGGTTCTTTTGTTTCTGTCTTCCAATCATTGTGACTGAAACAGTGCGAATGACGGGATTAGCAAACACACTGATAACAGAACAGCATAGCAACGGCTGCAAATCCGACAAAAAGCGCCATCAATCTCTGCGCTTATTATTAATGACGTCGGTCCCCCAGGTAGTGCCGTGATGCCGGTGCCGCTCAAACAAAAGATTTTGTTCACTTTCATGCAATCTGTCACCGGCAGGCGGCTGCCATCTTTTGGTCACCATCTTTGCTTCCTTTTTGAGCTTCTTTGTGTGCCGTTGCTAGGCGACATTAGCGGGCAGCCGGCTGAGGTCCATAGGTTGCTCTGTGCTCTTAACACAGTTTCCCAACAAGAGAGGCCATTTTCTTTCCTTTGAGGTGTTTTGATGTGGTTGTTATGTTTGTCTTGTGCCAAATTCCTAACCAAAATTTGGGATAAAAGCGAAGTTCAGCGAGCAAAGAATTAATTCTGCTTGTGTCCTTTGTGTATTTTCTTGGAGAAAATGCAGCCTGGCAAATTCTTGGCTTTCGAGATTGTGTCAGAGGCATAGAAAACACAAGATGATGGGGTTGGAATGACTAGTTTACCACTGGAATGACAATTATAGCTAGAAGTCAATTACCGTAATTTCTCATATAATACACTCGTAATAATCCGATCCATAATACCCATCCCCAAAGCCGCTCTTTCACAAAAGCTGAATTTTCCTTCTTCATATACATACCCCAAAATTGCTAGGATGGACCATGCTCAAAAATTTAAGTGTTATCCAACACTCACTGTACACAGTGTTGATGGTGCACTGCTTTCCCCTCCTGATACACTGGATGGTGGACCAGAATTTCCTCAAAGCTGTCCGGAAATCGTTCTCCGATGGTCTGATGACACGACCACAAAGTCGATCATCGAACTTTGACATAGGATGTCCTGGTGCCAAGTGTATGTGTGGACACCCTTATGCTTGAACATGATGTTCGTTATGGACAATCTACGGTGAGCACACAAGTCCAATAACAGAACACCACTCGGGTTCTGATTGGGGGGGGGGTTGCGTTCCTCCCAATCACACCCTTCCAGGTCTCACTGTCATTGCCCACATGAGCATTGAAGTCCCCCAGCAGAACGACGGAGTCCCCAGTGGAAACTTTTTAAAGCACCCCCACCCCACTCCTAAAAGGGTGGGTACTCTGAACTGCTGTTTGGTGCATAGGCACAAACAACAATCAGGACCCGTCCCCCCCCACCCGAAGGCGGAGGGAGGCTACCCTCCCGTCCACTGGGGTGAACCCCAACGTAGATGCGCCGAGCCGGGGGGCAATAAGTATACCTACACCTGCTTGGCGCCTCTCACAATGGGCAACTCCAGAGTGGAAGAGAGTCCAACCTCTCTCAAGAGGACTGATACCAGAGCCCAAGCTGTGTGTGGAGGCGAGCCTGACTATATCTCGTCGGAACTTCTCAAACTCACACACCAACTCAGCTCTTTCCCTGCCAGAGAGGTGACGTTCCACGTCCCTAGAGCCACCTTCTGTAGCTGGGGATCGGATCGCCAAGGTCCCTGCCTTCGTTCACCACGCAGCTCACAAAGCACCCAACCCCCATGGCCCCTCCCACAGGTGGTGAGCACATGGGAAGGGGGACCCACGTTACCCTTTCGGGCTGTGCCCGGCCGGGCCCCATGGGTGCAGGCCCGGCCACCAGGTGCTCGCTTTCGAGCCCCACCTCCAGGCCTGGCCCCAGAGGGGCGCCCCGGTGACTCGCGTATGGGCAAAGGAAACCTATTTCCATTTATTGTATTCATCATAGGGGTTTTGGGAGCTGTGCTTTGTCTGGTCCCTCACCTAGGACCTGTTTGCCATGGGTGACCCTACCAGGGAAGCCCCCGACAACTTAGCTCCTAGGATCATTGGGACACACAAACCCCTCCACCACGATAAGGTGACGGCTCAAGGAGGGGGCAGTTAGTTAGTCTCAGGAATTTTAATTGCATGTGTGCAAGATATATTAGAAATTCATGGGTGAGTGTTTCTGCCGTCTTTTGTAAACTAAGACGCTAAATCCCATGCTGTATTACGTCAAACATCCGTAGGTACTGGTATACGTCTATACAATGTAGAGGTAGTTGCAGGGAAATTTAATGCATTGGTTTTCTTCATCTTAAGGCTACCTAATTTGGGTAATTTTCATTCTCAGTATGTACTATGTAATATGCACCCTCGATTTTCAATGAAATGTTTAGCAAAAAAATAAATAAATAAAGCGCCTTCTTCTTTGTTTCCATTGGGCTTGTCCCGTGAGGGGTCGCCACAGCGTGTCATCCTTTTCCATCTAAGCCTTTCTCCTGCATGTTCCTCTCTAGCACCGACTGCCCTCATGTCTTCCCTCACTACATCTGTCAAACTTCTCGTTGGTCTTCCTCAAGCATGCTTGCCTGGCAGCTCCACCCTCATCATCCTTCTACCAATATACTCACTCTCTCTCCTCTGGACGTGTCCAAACCCTCGAAGTCTGCTCTCTCTAACTTTGTCTCCAAAATATCAAAGGTTGGCTGTCCCTCTGTTGAGCTAATTTCGAATCCTATCCAACCTGGTCACTCCGAGATAGAACCTCAACGTCTTTATTTCCGCCACCTCCAGCTGTGCTTCCTGTTGTCTGTCAGTGCCACTATCTCTGAGCCATACATCATGGCTGGCCTTACCACTGTCTTATAAACTTTGCCCTTCATCCTAGCAGAGACTCTTCTGTCAAATAACACACCTGACACTTCCCTCCACATGTTACAACTTGATTGGACCTGTTTCTTCACATCCTTACCACATTCACCATTGCTCTGGACTGTTGACCCTAAGTATTTGAAGTCCTCCACCCTCGCTATCTCTTATCCATGTAGTCCTACGCTCCCCCCTCCACCCCTTTCATTCTTGCATATATAGTCTGTCTTATTTTGGCTAATCTTCATTCCTCTCCTTTCCTGCGCATGCCTCCACCTTTCTAAATATTCTTCCACCCGCTCTTTGCTTTCACTACAGATCACAACACATTAAACAACACGGATGCCTCACTAAAATTGGTTGGTCGGTGCAAAACCTTTTCACTAAAATTAAGACTGGTGGCAAGTTCACTTTCAAAATACGCAAGTCTGCCCTCGCTTTGTATTGCGAGCCAAAATTTTAGTTATGAGGAAACTTCAGATATGCCGCAGCTCCAGTCAAGTGAAAACAAAAATGGAGTTATTAAGGTACTGTAATGCTCTTGCATGTGGGCAAGGAGAGCCACAGCCCCCCATGCACTGAGAGCAGTTTATTGAACGGCTCAAACTGTGAAACACACAGATACTAAATGAGAATACTATTATAGAGTTACCGGTTATGGTACAGGTAACCCACGGTGCGGTCTGTGACATGTTTTTTTGGGTGACGGGTTAGTACATTTTCAGTATGTGTTTTGTGCATAAAGACATCAACTTTTTTATCTCTCAACATTGCCTTTATTTAGCTTGTCAGCATAAATTACATTTTTTACTGCACAGAATAAATAACCTATTTCAAGTTATCCGTTATTTAAACACGTCTTTCAAATGGTAAACTGCATCTTACTACGAGACTAATTGTATACACGTGACACTAGAGTAGTATCAAATATATATCACAAATACAAAAATGTAAAAGAAAAACAATACCTGTTAAATAATTGGATTAAACGTGGGTCGATTGGTCATGCTTTGCACCTCGCTCTGCGGGCATGATCAATTGACCCAAGCTTAACATAAAGTGGGTCGAGTGTAGTCATAGCCCTATTGCCGGTTTAAAGGTATACTACAGTTATAAAAAAAAACTAAACTTTCCATCAGCGGTATGAGCTGTTTTTGGGTAATTGCAGGCAAAGTGACACGACCCCTCTCCCTCTTGTCTTTGGTGCGAGCAGTCAGTGAGTCAGACAACTTTTCCCCTTATATTAGTTGTCTCTTTTGGGATTTTTGGGTACTTTTTTTTATCTTGGTAGAGACAAGATACACAAAATGTGTAATTCTTCCAAGACAAAATCACATTTAGGAGTGCCACTCATCAATCTCCAACAAATTCCAAGATAACATTAAGATATTATTGTAATGCTGTCTTGAAATAAACATTTGCAACCAGCTACAAGAGTCAGCACGTCTACAGTTGATGAAATAAATACTTACTAATAAAGACTTACTACCGAGGCAGGTAACTACATACAATAACTAGCTTGGGCAACAAAAGTTTGTTTGTGCTCTAACGTTAACTCACAAAGAGGAGAAAAGCAAAGAAATAGCTAATAATTTTCTGAGAAATAAGTACTTTTACTGTTAAGGGCTGGGCATTGTTAAGAACCTCATGAGTCGATTAAAATTTGATTCTTTAGGTTGCGATTCGATATCGATTTTTAATTCTCTGATACTGATTCCGTAAGAAGTAGAAATACACAAACGAGTGAATTTTGTCAATTTTGAAATATTTATTTTTGATGCTGTGTAAAACATATGTATCATATGTCATGTCACATTTCTTCAGCAAATAAACTGGAAATACATACAGTATTTGCACTTTAATGTGCACATGGAGTACAAAAATAATAAAGATGACAATAGTGTACAGTCCCCTCCAAATGTATTCGAACGGCAAGATCAATTCCTTTGTTTTTGTTGTAGTCTTAAGACATTTGGGTTTCAAATCAAAAGGAATATGAGACAAAAGTTCAGAATTCCAGCTTTTATTTATGGTATTTACATCTAAATGTGTTAAACAACTCAGGACAGCACACGTTGTTTGGAGCCACCCACTTTTAAAGTTAGCAAAAGTATTGGAACATGTGACTGATGGGTGTTTCTAGTTGTTCAGGTGTTGCCTTTTAGATTGATTGCTTAAACATTAGATGTTGCTTGTTTTTGGCTTTGGGTTTCACCTGTGAAAACTGCATTTGCTGTTAAGCAAACATGAAGACCAGAGAGCTATCTATGGGAGAAAACCAAACGATTTTGAAGCTGAGAGAAGAGGGGAAAATCGATCAGAGTTATTGCACAAACATTGGGCATAGCCAAGACAACAATTTAGAATGTCCTGGAAAAGAAAGACACTACTGGTGTAGTGAGCAATAGACATCGAACAGCTCGGCGAAGGGTATCAACAGCAGTTGATAACAGAAACGTGCGAGATGTGAAGCTGTGAACGAGAAACTCCCGTCAGTCACATGTTCCAATACTTTTGCTCACTTTAAAAGTGGATGGCTTCAGAAAAATGGTGCTCTGTCCTGAGTTGTTTAACACATCGAGATGTAAATACAATGAAATAAAAGCTGGAATTCTGAAGTTTTGTCTCATATTCATCTTTTGATCTGAAACCCAAATGTCTTCAGTATAGCCAAAAACAAAGGAATTGACCTTGCCGTTCCAATACCTTTGGTGGCGACTGTATGTACCTGCAGAGCGTGCTCATTAGAAAAGGTTTTTACAGTTTAAAACATTTAAAATAAGAAATTTTATAGCTGTAATTGCAGTGCCATAATACTCTGAAACTACGATACTGCAACAGGCATGCCCACATGTAGCGTCCACACAAAGACTGAAAAACTGCGGTACCATGCAGAGCATACCGACACCAGGTACCGTCCCACCCAAAGGACCTTTTTGCCGATCTCAAAGTTACGACTCGCGGCCCCTCAGTTTCTTTTTCTTATCACTTCTGTAGTTGCAATTTGTGTGAGAGTCCGACCTCCTCCATTGTTCTCTTTGAGAGCCGCTTGTACTTTGTGCTAGAGTAAATTCAGTGTACCCTCAAGCCCTTTGGAAAACACTCGCAGCCACTTTAGAAAAATCCACAACAGATTATGGGGGGCACAGATGGCGCTCTTTTTCCCCGTGTCCCTGCTTTTTCTAGCCATGAACGCAAACCCCCTCTTGCCCCCTTCACCAGAAATACGTTACCTGGCATGGGTGGAACCTGCAGGGTCGGCGTCCAGCATGAGACGGAAGCATATTTTGGAGTGGCAACAAAGGCATTAAAATGTAAACCCCCTGCAGCATGTCTGGCCGCCGCTGTGTTTGTCTTGGTGCGGGGAGCTGCTGTCGCCTCGCACCCGCACCCGGGGAACGCGGCACAAGAGGAGGGCCATGTGTGCCTTGTTAATATTTAAACCCCCCCCTCCGCCCCCCTCCAGCCTCCTTTATACCCCTTGCCAGTCTGCGGCAAGTTGGAATGAGGCGCAAATTCCCGGCTCGGCGCAGAGCCAGCGGAGTGGTCTCACAAACACACACACACACACACGCACACACGCACACACACACACACAAGCTGCGTAGTGTTGATTTTCTTTTGTCTGGCGTTTATTTGTGGAAATGAAACGCAAAATGGCGCCGGCATCAAAGGCCCAGTGCAATCGGAGATCAATTGGAGCCACATTTGGACACATTTGCCTCCCGATTGATGTGTTGCTAACGGTAGTAACAATGAACCCCCTCTATATAGTTCATTTTTAAAGCGGAAGGAAAACGACAAAGATTTTGGGCAAGAGTATGTTGTATGTGCCTGCATTAGTCCATCCATCCATCAATTGTCCATACTGCTTATCCTCACCAGGGTCGCAGGCGTGCTGGAGTCTATCCCAGCTATCTTCGGGCTAGTGGCGGGGTACACCCTGAAATGGTCGCCAATCGCAGGGCACATGTAAACAAACAACCATTCGCGCTCACATTCACACCTACGGACAATTTTAAGACTTTAATTAACCAACCATGGATGTTTTTGGGATGTGGGATGAAACCGTAGTACCTGGAGAAAACCCACGCAGACATGGGAAGAAAATGCAATCTCCACACAGGCGAGGCCGGATATGAACCCGTGTCCTCAGTGAGGCAGATGTGCTAGCCAGTCGTCCACCGTGTCCCCACATTAGTCTAAACACGGAATTCTGTGTTGTGTTTGTGGTATAAGATTTAAACAGATCCAGTAAATTCATCAATTTTCAACTATTCCTGGAGGCGGCCATGTGGGGCAATGTCGCCCTCTGCTGTCGACTGAAATTAACGTCACAGATGCCCTCGATAACGTCACGTGACCAAACCCAGCAGTCAGGATATTGGGCTCCCGTTTGCTGCAATAACTAGCAGAAATACAGGTTGATTACATGATGGTTTGGAGAATATTCTAGCAAGTTTGAGTTCAAACCATCATGTAATCAACCTCTGCCTCCAGTCAAAGAGTCGAAATCAAGCCACCTGCAACAAGGTTGTTCATATTAAGAACCAAGGCATTAAAAACAAAAACAAAAAAAACAAAAGCACAATGGCAACACGCCGGACATCAACAGTTCGCCACAGAGGTCAACTGCCAACTTGAAAATAAAAGCTCCAAAGTTGGACATCAATGCCTTGTAAGGCTTTTGTTTGTGAATATTCTCATTCATCCAGGTCATTTCATTATAATGGCATTTAATCGATCCTAACTGGACAAACAGAGCAGTCCAGTTGTCATAGATTCAATGCCCTGAGAATTGTCACTTTTATTTTGAAGTTGGCCATAAGCAGCATCCCCGGCCCTGAACTCCTAGACTGGATGCTGTCTTGACTGCAGTTTATATTTATATATATACTGTTGACACCAACATCAACACAACACCATCCCGAAATCAAGTTCAATCGCTAATTTAATATGCTAAATTTACTACACTGTCACTGATTAAATGGTAGAATAAGGCGCTAGCTCGCCGACGTTAACGGCTAGCAGCGAGCTACATGAGTGCCCAGTAGGCTCACGACAGCCAGGAGACTACTTTTCTGAGACAGTTTAGGCTGACAGCCTGACACAATTGCAGTTCTTACCAATCCATTTTTAACATAGTAGGCTTGCTCAAATGTAAGGGAACGTGCTAGCTAGTAGGTACATTAGCTGTGATGTCACTTTCTTACGACCTCTGCACATGAAATGATGTAAAAATGGTGACTTACCATCCAGTGTTTTAAAAGTATTTTTTAGAATAAGTACTTAGTAGGCACGGTGGCCGACTGGTTTGAGCGTCAGTTCTAGAGCGTTAGTTCTGAGGACCCGGGTTAAATCCCTGGCCCCGCCTGTGTGGAGTTTGCATGTTCTCCCCGTGCCTGCGTGGGTTTTCTCCGGGCACTCCGGTTTCCTCCCACATCCCAAAAACATGCATTTATTGGAGACTCTAAATTGCCCGTAGGCATGACTGTGAGTGCGAATGGTTGTTTGTTTTTCTATGTGCCCTGCGATTGGCTGGTAACCAGTTCAGGGTGTACCCCGCCTCCTGCCCGATGACAGCTGGGATAGGCTCCAGCACGCCCGCGACCCTAGTGAGGAGAAGCGGCTCAGAAAATGGATGGATGGATGAAGTACTTAGTAGATTTAAGTAACCTGCATCTGATAAAGAAAATATGGACATTTACAATATAACAGGAAGTTTTTCCCTCCAGACTTCCGCTTTAAGCAAACAATTTTTTTCCTCCACACACAGGCAAGGCGGGATTTGAACCCTTGTCATCAGAATTGTGAAGCAGATATGATAACCACCGTGCCACCAACCTTCAATTTATTGTTGGGGAAATTCCTAAGCATTTCGGAACCAGACTTTTGCTGTGTTCATGCACATTTCATGGAGACTGACTTCATAAACTTAAGCTCTTACACACTGCTGGATGTGCATCTCCGGATTTTCAGTGAGCAACCCATCTGGGCAGTCACTGCCAAGCCATACAAATACAATATATAAACCATACATATATTGTGTTTTACAAGAATACTTAAATACAGCTGAAACCAGGGGCTCTATTTTCCTAACGAGCGCATATCCAGCACGGCACGTGCTGTAACTCTGTGAGGGGGCAGGTTAAACCGGGTTGTCATAATCTTGCAGATGCACGCAGCTGGCGTATTTAACAAAAGGGGCTATCTCCGCCGGTGAGCACAAACACAGCGGACTTTATTCGCCACCAATTAATTCATTCATTCCCTTTAGGTGAGGTGCAATGACAGTCTCGCATGCATGGAGACGGCAGGGAGAGACACCAAGCGTGACTGGAGAATTGTCACTTGGACTGTGTGGCAAAAGACAGCTGAAAAGAGCTGGTCAAAACCGCAGGGGACTTTAATAAGTCCGTGGACCTCATGAATCTATCCCCACCCATGCACGATCGTTCGTGCATGTGATCCTCCTCACCCCCATAGCTGCTGGCTGGCCAGTGGGGTGATTTAAAGAAATTATTATTATTTTAATAATGACGATGATGACGCGTTTCATGAACAGCTTTCTACAAGTACAATGATTCAGAAGGTTCGAGTTCCGCTGTTCACATATTTATGAATGAAATATGCCTGATCCACCCCCATGTCTGCGGACCTCGTGTATGTTTGCCCATTCTGCGAGGAGGCGGGCTAGACCCGGTTTTGGTACTTTTACGGACCTTGTGCACGCCCAGCTTATTTAAAATGGGACGTCTGTGCTCGTGTTGGTGTCACCACAGCTGGCTTCAATCCTTTAAAAGCAGCACAAATAGTCTCGCATGGTGACGTTATGTATGCGGAAGGGGACTCAGTGACCCGTGCGGTACTGGAGTATTGAATTTTAGCGTTATAAAATCGTTGGTCACTGAAATGTGTCTGCTGACCTCATTGATCTACGGTATATCCCCTCCAACGATTGTTCGTTTCCACCCAGACCCCCATAGCTGGGATTTAGTCCATGGATTAAAAAAAAATATAAGAATGATGATGGTAATATTAATGCATTCAATGAATTGATTTCTACAATGATTAAGCGGTTTGTTAATAAGTCTGTTAATAATAAGTCTGTTATCCACCACACACGTCCGAGGACCTTCTGTATGCCTGCATGTACACCGATCAGATTCACCAATATCGTGTTAGATCCCTGCTCCACAAGTTAGGCGTGGTATGAGCAGGCCTAAGTTAAGACAGACTTTCTGTGCACAAAGATCTCGTTCCGCCAAGCACATCTCCAAGGGCACACCCTCGCTGCGCTGACACAAATGCGCACAATGTGCAGTCTATGCAGTCTAGTCTCAGCCTCGCGGGGTGAGAAGGATGAGGGGGAAAAATTCATCAAGGGTGACCGGTATGGATGTAAATGGATAATAATAGTATATAATAATAATATTAATGTGAATTATATTGAGTTTGGTAGCACTATGAGCCCGCATGGCTAAATCTGGATTGGCAGCACAAACTGAGTTGGAAAGCGTGTGTCGCGGTTCTGCCATTTAAAAGTTCATGTCTTCAGAATATCGCAATTTTTAGTTTTGAGACTGTACTGCAAAGGACAGGAGGGACCTGCAACGGGTAGTGAAAACAGCAGACTGGGTGATTGGGTGCACACCCTCAGGGACACCTACGCTGTCAGACCACTAAGGAAATAAAGGATCCCTCCCACTCTGGACACTCACTTTTCTGCCCCCTTCCCACTGGAAAACGCCACAGGACATTAAAGTCTACAATCACGAGGCTCAAAAACAGCTTCTACCACCAAGCTGTGAAATGCCCTAACCCCCGCAGTAAAAACCAGTAATTCCCACCCACCCACCAACTCCATTTTACACGCAAGTGCAAAATAATGAACAAGAACCGTGTAATACCATCTGGAAAAAAAATGTGCAATACCTATCTATAAATAATTATTGAACTACATGCAATAATGTCATTCTCACAAATATGACCAATTGTTTGTTCTTTCAGTATCTTTGGATAATTGTGTACTCATTTATTTATTTATTTTTTACCTCAGCGCTGCAGATTGAGATGCTCAACTGGTTTTCATTGTTCCTGTTACAGTGGAAATAAATTCTACTCTATTCCATCCTGTCAGTATTGTTTAATGCAGCAGTTTTACAGTAAACTTGGGAGTGATGAAGAAAGAGCTGCGCATTCTTTTTTGGAGAAGTATATGCAAGCAAGAGTCTTTTCATTTCCTCAAAGCGATGTTAAACGATAGTCTCCCATTTCTTTGAGAGCGAATGAGTAAGAACAGGCACTAAGGAATACTTTTAAAAGTGTCTTCAAACAAGCATCTTTTAACTCCCTGTTAATACAGATCGCATCCAATTTCGGCCTCAGTGTGAAAACACGTTTTGGTTAAGACCAAAGCAGGTTTTTTTTTTTTGTTGGAACACAACAAAATGTGGAAGCAGTGCATCTGGAAATTATTCATATAGCTTCACTTTTAGAGACTTTTAGAATTTTGACGCGAAAAAATTAATTCATTCCATTTTCAAATGAGGATGCTTACCCCGTCATGGTTGCGTGTCTGTAGTCTTTTTTTCATTGGATTTTAATTCGGCATCACATCTGTCCAACAAGAATAGCTGGGACAAAGTCCCCTCTATTTATCCTGCAATATGTCCTGAAAATCTGCTTCGGTAATTACTCGGGAGGAGCTAATCCGGCGAGCGTACGGTGGCGGTGGGAATGACGCCGGGCAGCGTATGGAGAGGTCACAGGATTTGCTGACGAGCGTGTCAAAGAGGAATTAATTAACACTAATTGATTACTTTCTTTCATTACGCTAATGACCACACCAGCCCTATGTTTTAAACAGAGTGTGGGAAACGGCTGTTAGCGTCTATGGTAGGTTGTCAATACTTTTTTTCCCACTCTGCAGAAAATTCTGTTTCAAGAAGAAGAAGGGTTTCGAAGAATGGTTTTGAAGCCCATGTTAGGGTTTCAAGACAGGATTAGGTTTTCAAATTTGGGTTTCAAGCGAGGGTTCAGCTTTTAAAATAGGGTTTAAGTTAGGTTTAGGGTTTCAAAGAAGCGTTTGAAGCCCATGTTGGGTTTCCAAACAAGGTTAGAGTTTCAAATTAAGGTTTCAAGTGAGGTTCATGGTTTCAATATATATGCCTGTGTAGATTCTTAGTCATCTTGGTCATGGTAATCCGCAAATGTTGATGTCAGGCAACTGGACTGTTCTTGTTTGTTGAAGAGATTTCACCTTTAATCCAAAATATTTCTTCAGTTCAAAATTTTTGGTGTGGAGTCCCTCTATGTAGGACTGGGTGGGTGTGTTCCCTGAGGATGGTCAACAATAGGGGAAAACACTGGACTCCCCCAGAGGAACTAAACTCAGCCAGTGGTTCAGGTATACAGACGATACATGGGCTAAGACCTAAGTCTGCAAATTATTATTTTCTTTACTGAACTCACAAACTCTGTGGACAGAAACATCCGTTTCACTCGAGAAGACATCACAGAGTACAGGTTGCCGTTTTCGGACTGTGAGGTGTGGGCAAGGAAGGGTGGAAACCTCAATATTGAGGTCTGTAGAAAACTTCACCACACTGACCAGTACCTTCTCTTTGAATCCCATCACCCACTGGAACACAAGCCGGGGGTTATCAGAAACCTCGAGGACAGAGCAGAGGAAATTCCCTCCACTGACAACAGACAACAGAAGTAGCAGACTCACATCAGGAAGGCTCTTACTAACTGTGGGTATCCAAAGCGGACCTTTGTTGAATCCACCAAGAGAAGAAGAGCTCCTCCGCCCGAGCCTCAAGCTTGAAATGGGAGGCTTCGTATGGTGGTCCCTAATGTTCATTCGAACTGCTCTAAGTGCTAGAGGACTCTGCATTTTTTTGCACAATTGTCAAAAAAAAAAAAGTACCGGCATTACCAGATAACTTGCAACCCTTTACTGCTCAGTGACTGTTTTTTTTTTTTTTTTTTTTTTTTTTTTTTTTGTGTCAATGTCTTTATGTCTCCAAAGTGTTCTGTAAATTGACTGTCTGTTGTCGTACTAGAGCGGCTCCAACTACCGGAGACAAATTCCTTGTGTGTTTTGGACATACTTGACAAATAAAGATGATTCTGATTCTGATTCTGATCTCTACATTGGAGAGACTAAGCAGTTGCTGCACAGGTGCATGGTGCAGCACCGGCGGCCTGCTGCTTCAGGTCTACATTTAGCGGTTCATTTGCATCTCAAGAAGAAAGGACATTCCTCCGAGGACAACAATTTTCAAATTCTGGATAGGGAGGGCCGCTGGTTTGAAAAAGGTGTCAAAGAAGCTATCTATGTTGAACTACAAATGGAGTCTCTGAAGAGAGGAGGAGATTTGAGGCTTCATCTTTCACCTGCGTATTACAAAGTCCTGACATCTCTGCCTCAAAGATCGCCTCATTCAAAGGGAAGAGTGGCCCTAACGAGCTGTTTTGCCACGAGACGTGTGAACGATAGGACACTGGCAGGACAGTCGTTTAATCGCACTGGGCAACAACAGCAACTCCCTAATGTTGACCACTCCCAAAGAACACACTCCTGTGGCATAAATAGAGGGACTCCACACTGGAAATTTTGAACTGAAGATGCTTTCTGGATTCAAGGTTTTCAACAAACAAGAACAGTCCAGTTGCCTTGATCAACCTTTGAGGATTACGGTTTCAAAGTAGAGTTTCACACCAGAGCTGGTGTCTCAAGCCGGTGTTACATTTTCAAGCTTGGGTTAGGGGGTTCAAGTTAGGGTTTTAAATTAGGGTTTATGTCCAATGTTACGGTTACGGTTTCAATGTAGGGTTTCAAGAGAGTGTTAGCGTTTCAAACAATGGTTTAGTTTTCAAATTAGGGTTTCAAGACAGTGTTTTAAAAGTGTCATAGGGTTTCAAAACAAGTTTAGGATTTCAAGTTCAGGTTTCAAGCTGGGAGTAGGGTTTAAAGCTAAGGTTAGGGTTTCAAGTCTGGGTTAGACGAGCATGTCAAAGAGGAATTAATTAACCTTAATTTTATTTCATTATGCTGATGGTAATGTGGTGTGAGGAACAGCTGTTAGTGTCTATAGTAGGCGGTCTATAATTTATTTCCTCTCCTGCAGAAATGCATCTAGTAAATGCCGTAATGCTCCATCTAAGGTGAATTACGGACAAAAGGTATGCCTTACACGAAGCGTCTTCACCAATTAAATGCAGAGCACTCAAAATGGCTGCCCCATGACAGGGCAGAGTGCGGATGTTACACAATGGATGTCCTCCAGATGAACACGGGGTAGCGTTTTAGCAGAAGACTTCATCAGGCAGCACAAGGTAATGCTTACATTGTTGAAAGTAGGGCTTCAAGAGAGGGTTGGTGTTTCAAGCCATGGTTGTGCTTTCAAGATGGGGTTAGGGTTTAAAATTTCTGTGATAGGGTTTTAAGGCTGGGTTAGCATTTCAAATTAGGCTTTCAAGTCAGGGTTAATGTTTCAAAGTAGGGTTATAAGGCAGTCGCTGTCGTAGGAATGGAACTCTGTTGTGTCCCCTGTCGTGAAAATAAATAAATGAACGTAAAATACATAAATAATAGAAAAAACATATATACTACTAAAAAATAGAAAAATATTAAATGAAAACTATGTTATAAAAATAATCTCTTTATATGTTCAAATGTTTAAATTGAAAATTATTACATGCAAAAATTACATTACAAATTAAGAAGTAAGAATATAAGAAAACAAACAGTATTCAAATAAAAATAAATAAATAAAAATATTAGAATTTAAAAAAGAAGTGTGTATATATATATATATATATATATATATATATCTCCATCCACTTCCTGTACCGCTTTATCCTCGCAAGGATCGTGGGCCTGCTGGACCTTATCCCAGCTATCTTCGGGCGAGAGGCGGGGTACACCCTGAACTGCTCGCCAGCCAATCGCAGGGCACATACAAACAAACAACCATTCAGGCACACATTCACACTTAAGGGCAACTGAGAGTCTTATATCAACCAACCATGCATGTTTTTGGGATGTGGGAGGAAACCGGAGTGCCCGGAGAAAACCCACGCAGGCACGGAGAGAACATGCAAACTCCACACAGGCGGGGCTGGGATTTGAACCCCGGTCCTCAGAACTGTGAGGCAGACGTGCTTACCAGTCTTCCACCATGCCATATATGTATATATATATTACACACACGATTAAACTAGTAACTATAATATACTAATAAAAAAGGAAAAATATGACACAAATAATTTAAAGATACCAAAATATAACGACTCTTCCTTTCTCTTCGTACTCGTCCTCCTCTTCCTCCTCGTCTTCATCCTTCCCTTCTGCCTCATCCTCATGCTTATTTCCTTTTTCTCCCCGTCTTCCTCCTTATCTTCTTCCTCATCCTTGTAATCATTATCCTCTTTTTTCTCTCCATATCTTCTTCCTCCTCTTTCTTTCCTCTTCTTCCTCATCCTCTTTTCCTCCTTCTTTCTTTCCCTACTCACCCTCCTTCATTCTTCATTTCCTTTTAAATCCTGCTCTTCCTCTTCATTATCCTCCCTTTCCTTCCTTTCTTCTTATCCTTCTACTCCTCCTTTCCCTCTTCCTGCTCAATCCCCTCTTCCTCTTCTTCACTATCAAATTCTTCCTCATCCTCATTCTCCCTCTTCATCCTCGAGGCATTCTCATCTTCTTCCTCCTTTTCCTCTTCCTCCCCCTTCTTGCTCCTTATCCTTCCCCTTGTCCTCCTCCTCCTCTTCATCCTGCTGTTGGTCTCCCATCTTATTGGAGTTAATTAACTCGTCAGGACATTGGTCTGCTCGAATGCGCTGAACCTCGTCCAATTAATTTAAGAGTCTTCCCCACGTCAACAAGTTGATTGTTCATTTTTCATGAGGGGCCCTCATGTTGCTCTACAAGAACACTAATCAGAGTCAGCAGTGAAGGGGGGTGGGAGTGCAGGGGGTGCTCTTTTTTGACTCAGTGGCCTGTCAGCCATCAAGCCTCCGTCACAACGTCAGTGGACATTATCTCCTGACAGACTTTCTGGTGAAATGTGTCACTTTTTTTTTTTCTCTTCCTGTTTATCCAGGTCATCAAAGACCCACCGCCACCACTTCCCCCATCAAGACCTCCACCACCTGTGAGTGACATTGTATGCTTTCAAAAGTAGGGTTTCAAGCAGAGGTTAGGGCTTCAAATTAGGGTTGCAAACAAGTGTTAGGGTTTCAAGTAGACTTTACACAATCAGGATTTATGGGATTTATTTAAAAAAAAAAAAAAAAAAACCTCACCGATTCGATCACAAGATGGAGCAATGTGTCTATTTAAATGACTTGTTCATTTACTGTATATACCTGTGTGCTGTATACTGAGTATCTTCAAAATTATTCTCTAGCATTTTAGACAACAGGTAAAACATTAATGACCTCTAGGGGGTATTCAAGGATTGGCCACTGATATAAGTTTAAGTTTTCAGTCAGGTCAAACCAACATTACAACATGACAGAAATAATGGGTGCTAACTTAGTGAAATTAAATTACTTCGCACACACTGAAACTTTAGAGCATGATTCGACAGAATGGTGGCATGTTTACGAACAACCGTTAGTGCTAGCACTAGCTTCCTAGGCTAGAGAACGTTTTGTTGCCTGCTTGCGAGCCGTATCGTATTAAAAGTACGTAAACATACCTCAAGCAATCCGTGAATGAACATCCTCTCGCGAGCACCAGTGATGACCACCACCCGTTTTCCCTTATCCCCCCACCCACACACAATAAATTTGCCCGATCAATTGTTGTTGTTGTCGCCATGGTAACGGGTGTATCCAGTCGTGTTTGAGTTGACAAGATAAAGCCCAGTGATCGTAAAAGACGGGATGCGGTGGTATCGGAATACAAGATTTTGTTGCAGTAGTCTGACATAGTGCAGTCATGAAAGACCAAATTTAATTTGTCTTGTAGTCTGATCTACGCATTACGTCTGTCTCAGACGTGTTGTCTGTCCCACAACGCTAACATTTTTATTTTAATTTTTTTTAAATAACATAGCGGTCAAATATTTATAGTAGTACATCAAAAGACACGCAACAAGGCTAAAAATAAACTCTCTTTTTTTTCTAAATATACTCTTCACGATGGTGACGCAGAGTAAATGTCTTTTGTGGAGCCGATCAATGAATCGGATTGGTCGAATTATGACATTAAAGCCGATCAGCATAAAATGCTAATTATCAGACAATACCGATCAAGTCGAACAGATCGGTGTATAGTCGCAAGCAAGGGTTTGGGAATCAAATTAGAGTTTAAAGCCAAAGTTAGGATTTCAAGTTTGGGTGTAAACCTGTGTTGGGGTTTAGAATTTGTTTTCCTGGCCTGGGTTAGGGTTTGAAACAAGGATTAGGGTTTCAAGACAGGGTTAATACTACAAGCAAGGGTTAGGGTTTCAAATTAGGGTTTAAAGCCAGTGTTAGTGTTTCAAACAAGGGTTAAGGGTTGGTTTTCAAGTTAGGGATTCAAGACAGTTCAAACATGGGTTAGGGTTTGAAATTAGCATTTCAACTCTGGTTTAGGGTTTGAAACAGCGATTACGATTTCAATGTAAGGTTTTTAGATGAGGTGAGGAGAAGTGTCATGTTTTCAAGCAAGGGTTAGGGTTTCAAATTCAGATTTACAGCCAAGATAAGATTTTCAAATGATCTTTTCAAGACTATTTTAGGTTTCGAGACAGTTAGGATTACGAGCAAGGGTTATGGTTTCAAAGTAAGGTTTTGAGACAAGGTGAGGACTTCAAATTTTGTTTTCAAGATAGGTTTTGAGTCAGAGTTAGATTTTCAAATTAGGGTTTGAAGTTAAGTTAGGGTTTCAAGTCAGGGTAAAGCTTTCACACAAGGGTTAGGTTTTTAAAAAGGATTTGAAGCCTGTGTTCCATCCTATAATAAGAAGATGATGTAAATATGTGTAACGACTCCATTTCAGGAGCCCGAGCCAGTGGGCAAGAAGAAATGGCCGACTGTGGATGCATCTTACTATGGAGGACGAGGAGCGGGAGGCATCAAACGCATGGAGGTCAGACACTAGAAAATACAGCTACAGTATACAGTGCATCAAGATATACTCATCTTCATCTCTCTTCCTCTTATTTCTCATCCCCCTTTCTTGCTCCTCAAACCCCTCTTCCTCATGTTCCTTCTTCTCCTATTGCTCTTCCTGTCTTCATCTTCTTTTTCCTCCATGTCCTCATCATCCTCCTCTTCCTGATTTTCCTCTCTTCCTCCTCTCCCGTTACTTCTTCTTACCCCACTCTGCCTCTTCCTTTTCATCCAATCTTCCTTATTTTCCTGCCTCCTTTTCTTCCTCCTCTTCCTCCTTCTCCTGTTGCTCTTCCTCCTCGTATTCCTCATTCTCTTTCGCCTCTCTCTTCATTCTGCTTCTTCCTCCTCTTCCTCCTTCCCTTCCTCTTCCTCCACCTCTTCATTTTCCTCTTCTTCCTACTTCTCTTCCTCTCCATCATTCAGTCCTCCTTTCTCTTTCTTCTATCTCCACCTCCTTCTCATCCTCCTCTGCCTTCTCCTGTTGCTCTTTCCTCTTCTTCCTCGTCTTCTGTTTTCCTCCTCGTCTCCTTCTTCCTCATTCTCCAACCTCCTCTTCTTACTCCTTTTTGTCTTTCTGCCTCCTCTTGTTCATCCTCCTTCTTCATCCTCTTCCTCCTTCACTTGCTCATCCTCTTCATCTTCCTCATTCTCTTCTTCCTACTTCTCTTCCTCCCTATTATCCACTTCCTCCTTTTCTCCTTTCTCTTCCTCCTCTTCCTCCTCCTCTTGCTCTTCTTCATGGTCATTCCCCTCTTCCCCCTTCTCTGCCATTTTCCCTCCACCCACCTATTCTTCCTTCGCATCTTCCTCCACTGTATCCTACATTTTGTTCTCCTCATTTTCCTCCTGCATTTCCTCCTCTTCTCATTCTTCCTCTTCTTCTTCCTTCTCCACTTCTCATTGTTCTTCTTTCGACTCTTCCTCTTCCTTCTCTTCCTTCAACCGCCCAATCAGATGTTTGACCAGTAAAACATCTTCAAAGAAGTGACCTCATCTAAAAGTCATGTTCTGGTTTTGAAGTCAGGGGTGTTGTCGTGAAAACCAAATGCGGGTCAACAGAAAAGCGCTTACGCTTGTTTTTTCCGACTGCCCTCTGTCCGTCCGTCAATCTGCATGTTGACAACTTTGACGTGACAGGCTGTCCTTCATCCTTCCGTCGCAATGCCGTCACGTCATGTCCGCTGTCAACGTGTCCGCCTCCTCCTCCTCTTCCCCATCATCTGTAAGTCATCACAGGGATTTCCCAGCATCCTCGGGGAGTGGGTACCTCTTCGCTCATTTCCCCCGCGAGCACGCCGGAGCAGGGAGCGCTCGATACCTCGCCCTTAGTCTTAGCATAGCGTCTTGATTAGTCTTGTCAGGTCACGTCCTCGCTTCTAATGGAACAATCCCACCACTAAGGTCTCAAACATTAAACATCCTTTAAAGTATAACAATGCTGTTTCGCATAATGATGGTATATTTGTTCACAAAAGTGCAATATTTGTGCACACAAATTTATATTTTGGTATATGTTGCCATCAAAACATGATATTTTGTCACAAAAAGGCTATGAAAATGTTATGTCTTCCATCTAAAAATATTACTTGTTCACAGAAAGGCTTTACAACATATATCAGGCTTCATTTTCATCTTAATATATTTTTGGTCTAACAGGCTATTTTTTCTAATATAGGTTGTACTGGACTACAAAAGTTACATTTTGCATTAAAAGCTATATTTTGTAATTGAAACACTATTTGTCCACAAAAATGCAATTTTGTTTTGCGACACTGTATTTGGCTTTATGTTTGCCTTAAAATGCTATATTTTTGGTCAAACATGCTGGCCTCCTTTGTAAAAGTAAAATTTTGCCAGTAAAACACTATCTGTTTTAAAAAAAGATCTATTGGACCACAAAAGGAAATATTTTGTCTTTGAAAAACTATGTTTTCAAAAGTAGAATATTTGTGAAAAAGGCTATATTAGAACACAAAACATTATATATTGCCTTACAGGCTATATTTTGTCATTAAAAAAATAGGTTTGAGCTCAAACAAGCTAGTTTTCCATGCCATTGAAACACTGGGTTTGGTCACAAAAAGGCATCCCTGCCTAATCAGTCTTTTAGCAACGCTATTCTTTGCCACAAAAGAATATATATTTTTTCACAAGAATGCAAAGGTTGAACACAAAATCTTGTATTTGGCACCAAAAAAAATTAATATTTTGCTTTAAGCCATTATATTTGGTCATAAAAAGGCTTTAAAAATATCAGTGTTTTGCAAAACACTGACATTGAAAAACACTTGTTAAGAAAAGACTGTCATATTAGATTTTTCGCCATAATGTTTTAGTTTTGTTTTCAGTTATACAGTCTAGTCGTACAGTCTAGTTAAATGTTTTGTCTTACCACTGAAACACTAAGTACGTTCACAAAAAGGCAGTAAAGGCAGAACATACAACATAATATTTATCATTAAAATTTTACTTTTTGACAATACAATTTTAGTTTTTTGCTGCGACAAGGTAGATTTTTATGTACCGTAATTTCTCGTGTGTAATGCGCACCCATGTATAATACCCACCCCCGAAGTTGACCTCAAAATTCTGGAAAACCCTTCTACCTGTGTATACGGTGGCCTGGAAGTTCAAAACAAATTAACAAAAACCGAAACATTTTTACATTTCCGAAAACAAATTGACAAAAACTGAAACACTTTTACATTTCAGAAAACACATTAACAAAAGAGGAAAACACTTTTACAAAAGACGAAACAAATTACAATTGAGACAACCCGGAAAGGGAACGTCCCATTTCACAGACATTCTGAGAAATCCCACGCCCTTTCTCGGCAAGACCTGCCCTGCTTCAACATGATTGGCTCCTGGATCGCGGGAAGGGTAGGCTACGCAGATGTAACGAGATGTCCCCCCCAAATATAAATTAAAAAAAACAAAAAAACCTTAGAAGTTTATTATGGTTAGGTTTAGGACTAGAGTTGGGTTTAATGCAGTTTAGGATGAGTTAAGGTTAGGATTATGGTGGTTAATGCTGGCGCACACTGAGCACCGCCCGCCGCCAAACTCGACTGAACTATGGCGCAGTGTGCGTGGTTTAGCAACTGTTTCCTTGAGCGGCAGATTGGTCGGCCACTGGTTTTGACACGATTCAAAATTATAATCTCCATTGCACGGTGTCTTAACTTCCCTGCAAGACATAACCATAAAGACATTAATGATGGTTGTTGTTCAGTCATTAGTCATATTTAAAAAAACAAATAAAACAATATCTCACAAATTCTGCCATGGTATATTAACTTATGAGCACAACTGTACAAATATGCAGTCATATGTACCCCTGTCATATTAGAATGAAAGTGTAGGCTACACCTTGTTAATAACCTCTTGGTGGCGGTGGCATATTAGAATGAAAGTGTACACCTTTCGCATAACCTCTAGGAGGCGGTGGCATATTAGAATGAAAGGGTACAGCTTTTTTTATAACCTCTAGATGTGTGAAAGTTTTTTGACAATTTTTTGGGGGATAAAATGGGCATTATACACGAGAAATCACGGAAACTGTCGTTCACAAACAATTTTTTTACAAAAAGGTTACATTACACCACAAAAAGATTGTATTTCGCCAAAAAAACAGCTTTGGCTGTACCGATAATTGAAAGGTAGCCAATGTAAGATGACAAGTCAAAATATAGAGTTTTGGTGCTATATCAATCAATCAGTCAATCAAAGTTTATTTATAGAGCACTTTTCATACAGTGATATGAATCTCAAAGTGCTCTAATAAAGCCTTTTTAATCAAATGCTTTTTTACTTCAAGGCAAAACACAATATAATATCCATAGTTTGATATAGCTTTTTGTGACAAAGTATTATGTTCTGAAGACAGCATATTACTTTTTGTGCTAATATACAACTTTTTATGGTCAAATACACATTTTTGTGCACAAATAGACTGGGTAAATGTAGTACTGCTTCACTCAAATGTAAAACTGAAAGGGTTCTGAGTGCCTTAGCTCTTACCTGCAGGTGCGCTGGGGTGAGAAGGGTTCCACAGAAGAGGGCGCCCGTTTGGAAAAGGCCAAGAACGCTGTAGTGTCCATGCCGGAGGATGCCGAGGAGCCTATGGTGAAGCGGCCCACTCCCAAACCCGATGCCTCCTCCTTCCACCGCAGGGACAACAAGTGGTACACGCCCATTAAGGTGAACCATCTTTACTTGTGTTTTTTTTAAGCTTTTGGAACAGAACTATTCGAGTTAAGTTCCCAGTGCATTGAATTGATTGCAACTGGACTGTTTTGTCTGAGATTATGTTTCGCCGGTCACCCGAGCAGGCTTCATCAGTTCATGCAACAAGGCTTAGTTAGGATGCACTAGACAGTGTTTATGTGGAAAACGCTTCTGTATGCTCCAATTTAGAGGCATGCCCCACACCACATATTTGATCACTCTTTTGGAATGCAAAAAGGAGGAGAGCTGTCCTTTCGTCCATTCCAAAGAACCTCAATAATTCTACCTGCAGCAAACAGCACGACCTCCTTGACCGTCAGGTAACTCCACGACCACTTCACAACTGAATGTAAAATTAATGAGGGAGTTTCCACCCAACGACTCTGGTGGACTGACAATGGCCTCTCGGCCAAGACGCTTAACAGCTCTCCTCCTTTTTGCATTCCAAAAGAGTGATCAAATATGTGGTGTGGGGCATGCCTCTAAATTGGACATAAGTAGTTGAGTTTTCCACACAAACATTGGCTAGTGCATCCTAACTTAGCCTTGTTGCGTGAACTGATGAAGCCTGCTCAGATGAGAGGCAAAACATCTTCTAAGACAAACAGAGATTGAGTCAATGCCCTGAGAATGAAATGAAGTGGATAATTGTGAATATTCACAGGCACACAAGAGTTAAGCAATTAATGTTTTGCTCTATCAGGGTCGCCTGGACGCTTTGTGGGCTTTATTGCGACGGCAGTACGATCGAGTATCCCTCCTGAGGCCCACCTCTGCTGATAAGGTATTTCGGAGTAAAAGCCTTTGAGATTTTATCAGTGAATTTATTGATTTTCAGCATTATTCCGTTGAAGATGCTTGTTGGGTCCTCCAGTAACATATTTTGTCTTAAACGGTTATACGATGCCATTAAAAATTTTATTGTAGCTCAAATAGCGTAGTTTGTGGTATGAAATAAAAAAAAAATTGCCATTAAAACATTACATTTGTTCACAAAAAGGGTATATTTGGCCACAAAAACATTATATTTGCCTTGAAAGGCTATACTTTGTCCTTAGAATTTTAGATTTTAGCTTAAAGTCAAATTTCCTGTGATATTTTGCCATTAAAACACGATATATTTTCACAGAAAGACTGTTTGACCACAAAAACATTACATTTTACCTTTATAGGCTACATTTTGCCATTCAAATTATATTTTTGCTCAAACAGGTTAGTGTCTGGTATGAATGTCATATTTTGCTATTGAAACTATTTGTTCACAAAAAGGATATATTTGACCACAAAAAGGATATATTTGACCACAAAAACATTTTTTGCCTTAAAAGGCAATATAGCCTATATATATATATATATATATATATATATATATATATATATATATATATACACACCATATACTATTTACCATTTTAAGATTTCAGTTCAAACAATCACGTGCTATTAGCCAGAGTCAGTGACACCTCCCTATTTAAGGCCAGGTTGATGATGCAATCATTGTCAGAGTATCATATGAGCTTCCGTGCAAGACGCGAGAATGGTAACTGTCCATGACCGGCAGTTCTCAAATTTGTCTGTTCCTGTTGGCTGGCTGGCTGGCCAGCCTTCTGAATTTCGCCTGCGCCAGGAAATTCTGCTAGCTCAAGGTTCCCTGTTGCTGTGGCTGTTGGACCAGCCTTCTTTTATGACCTAGAGCCAAATATGCTAAATCTCTGATTCTGCTACAAGGTCAACTCAGTGTGAGTTTCCCGTTTTCTCTTTTCTGGTGTCGTGGATTAAGGTAACAGTGAAATCTGAGCATTTCCGACAAGCTATCTGTAAATTACATACCATTGCATCGTCTGGGCGGCACGGTGGGCGACTGGTAAGAGCGTCAGCCTCACAGTTCTGAGGACCTGGATTCAATCCCCGGCCCCGCCTTTGTGGAGTTGGCATGTCCTCCCCGTGCCTGCGTGGGTTTTCTCCGGGCACTCCTATTTCCTCCCACATCCCAGAAACATGCATGGTAGGTTAATTGGCAACTCTAAATTGCCCGTAGTTATGAATGTGAGTGCGAATGGTTGTTTGTTTATATGTGCCCTGCGATTAGCTGGCAACCAGTTCTGGGTGTACCCCGCCTCCTGCCCGATGACAGCTGGGGTAGGCTCCAGCCCGCCCGCGACCCTAGTGAGGAGAAGCTGCTCAGAAAATGGATGGATGGATGCATCGTCTGGGCCAAGATCAAGCTATCTTCAAAGCCTGACCCCCTTGATTGTGAAGTGTGAAGTAATTGCCCTTAACTGCAGTGAATGCTGGCTTTGATTCCAAAGACCTGTCACAGTTGATGTCCAATTGATTATTAAAATCCTTTCCAACTTTTCTGGTGTATTCTCTCCAAACTCGCTCTGTCATTTCAGCAAAAATGAAAATCATATTATGATAAAATATTGTCTTTCAAGGCAAATTGAGAATGTTTTTGTGATCTAATACAACCTTTTTGTGAACAAGTGTTATAATGACTTTCAAATCACATTTTCACTGGAAATAAGCGTTTAAGAAAAAAATTCATTTTAATCGCACAATATAATGGTTTTGTGGTCAAATACAGCCATTTTGTGAACAAATGTTTTAATAGCAAATTATAACATTTACACTGCAATTAGCCTGTTTGAGCAAATGAAAACAATTTTAATGGCAAAATATGAACTTTAAATGGTCTAATTTAGCCTTTGTAGGCTAATGTAATGTAGTCTAATTTTTATGGTCTAATGTAGCCTTTGCAGGCTAATGTAATGTAGTCTAATTTTTATGGTCTAATGTAGCCTTTTTGTGAAGAAAGTGTTTTTATGGCAAAAAAAAAAACAAAAAACAACTCACATTTACCTGGAGACTACCCTGTTTTTTATTTCTTAATTTATTTATTTTTAACACAAAAAGAGCCAGAGGGTAATGAGTCAGTCAGGTGTGTGGCTGAACCACAGCAGTAAATTCCACACAAGTGAAGCTGGGTGAGCTTAACCAAAAATGGCTTTAGTCTGACCTGCTCCATGTGTAACCATTAAAAAAAATGAGAGACAATAAAAAGCAAAGAACAACAGTTCTAAACTACAATTGTTAATTTGTCCCAAAGCATAACAGGAGAGGTTAAAAAGAGGCAGTAATGTGAACGGAATAGCGGGACTCTACTGTGATTGTGGTCAACAGAGGATATTGGAGCAACAAAAAACAAACCACAGAAACCGACGGAGACGTTAAACAAACAAACCACAGTGTCTGCTTCCATCTTTTTTCCCTAAAGAATATGTTTTAAAGTCAAAATATGTTTTAAAGTCAAAATATGTTTTCCAGTCTAATGTAGTCACTTTGTGAGCAAATGTAGTGTCTTAATAGCAAAAATATAAAATTTACACCAGAAAATAGTAGCTGCAGAAATCCATCATCCATCCATCTGTTCTATGAACCACTTATCCTCACTAGGGTGTGCTGGTGCCTATCCCAGCTGACTTAGGGCGACAGGCTAGATACACCCTGAACTGTTCGCCAGCAAATCGCATTGGCGAATATAAACAACTATTCACACTCATTTTGACACCATCATTTTAATTAGGGCTGTCACGATCCAATCTTTGACATTGGAAATTGGTCCGATGTCAGCAAAAAAAAAAAAAAAAAAAAAAAACAGTATCGAATTACATTGGAATGGATGAAAAATCTCAGATTTGACCACTTTTATACAAGCTATCCATTCCATGCTCCGCTCCAGCACTTCAATCCAGCAGCGCCCGGATGGCATGCAGAGCCCATGTGATCAGAACAGGTTGCTAAAGTCCTAACATAGTAGCAAGCAGTAAGAGTGAATGTTGTTTGGTTTAAGACATTTATTGACATTCCAGTTGAAGTTCACTGTAAAACTAAACTCACATAACAAAGGAATTACACCTAGTGAATGTTCAAATACATCACAGAGTCCTCTTCGTTTTTGTTCACAAAAATTGCTAGCTCAAAGCTAACATACAATGAATGAAAAACACCATTGACGAGCTAACGAAAATTAGCAATGAAGTAAAGTTTTTATGATTATTGCTGATATGTGATCAGACCAATATCAGTATCAGTCAAAACTTAAGGCTGCAATATTGGTATCGGATCGGAAGTGAAAAAATTGGATCGTGACATCCCTAATTTTAATGGCAAAATATAATGTTGATGGGGTTTTTGTGAACAAATGTCGTGTTTTAAAGACAATAAAAATCACAGTCTGATACAGTATAATCTTTTTCTTAACAAACGTGACTAAATTTCTCATTCACACCGAAAACTAGCCTCTTTGAACAAAACAAAAAACACCTGAAACTAGCCCTTTACGGCAAAAATCCTTAATTTTATTGGTGAAATATAGCTTTTTAGTGTGAAATTGTAGTCTAATATAGTATTTTGTGAACAAGTAATTGTACTTTAAGGACAAAATATAACCTGACAGGGGCTCGGCTGCTGGTAAGGCCACTTAACGCGCCTGGTTCTAAGGTATGATTTGACCGATGGAGCGGAGCAAGCGCAAGAGAGCAAACAAACCCATTTGTATTATTTCATTCCCTCACCCAATGAGAAAATCAATAAGGAATCGCATAGATAGTAGATAGTATCCATTTTCTTTACCGCTTATCCTCACTAGGGTCGCAGGCTGCTGGAGCCTATCCCAGCTATCTTCGGGCGGGAGGCGGGGTACACCCTGAACCGGTCGCCAGCCAATCGCAGGGCACATAGAAACAAACAACCATCCGCACTCACATTTACACCTACGGGCAATTTGGAGTCTTCAATCATAATGGAATCAAAATTATTAAATTATTTTCAATTCCCCTCACTAGTACTCGTACAGATGTCAGAAAGCAGTTTGTCACCAACATCTGTTCGGCACATGTCACCGGCCTCCAACCGGTCCTCCGGCGGTATGAAGGAATCGGATAGATAGGCAGTATCGATAATGGAATCGAATAATTAAATTCTTATCAATTCCATCCCTATTACTCGTACAGATATAAGAAAGCAGGTTGTCACCGACATCTGTTCAGCATCTGTGTCGCCGCCCTCCAACCGGTCCCACAATGGTATGAAACCTTTACCCGCCCCCTCCCACCCACACTCCTATAGTTGATGGTGTGTATCGGGTGGTACCAGGTGTTGTTGGTGAGAGCATGTTTTGATGGCGAACAGGAACCCTCCTGGTTCGTGAAGGTTTCAAGTTCTTGGGTACTCGTACGTTGAAGATCCATTACTGGATAGGGTGGGGCCCACTTGGTTCTAATGAAAATGGACTGTAAAAGCCCAGCATGAACTGCCTCAAAATATAACACGGTCTTCTGAGGAAGTTTCACAGAATATCAGTTGGTTAGTTTTGGTTAGTTTTTTAGTTTTTCACTTCAACATGACGATTCCAAAGCGTCCCTTTGCAGGTGGCTGTCAAAAGTGCGACTGGGGGGCTGCTTTTGATGGCGGACAGGAACTCTCCCGGGTCATGAATCATTCAGCGAATGTTTCCTGGGGTATTCGTACAGGTGTAAGGAAGCAGGTTGTCACCAACATCTGTTCGGCACGGGTCACAGTCCTCCAACCGGTCGCACGGCGGTATGAACACCCCACCGTTCCCTCTTTTGCCCCCCACATGCACTCACTCACACAGTCGAATTCCGTGCCACTGCCCTGAGCCACTGCTGCATGTTCCAGTAGATGCAGACGACGAGCAAGACAGTAAATGAGAGGGAAAATGTTTCTGGGGGTCTCACATTTAGCGCCTGAGGGCCTTCGACACCAAAGGTAGGCAGCAGCGGGGCGGGGGGCATCCACAGCTGCGGTGCCGAACTCGCCCCGGGCGCAAATAAAGAGATTTGATGCGTTTTGACTGTGTTGTCGGGCAAGAGCTGGGAACCGGGGAGGCACTTCAGAGCCAACTTGATGCTCGCAACATCTGCCGCCAAGTTTTTCCTGGGATCGGCTGGGGACGGCAGGTAGAGCAAGATGGCGGGATGGGGGAGGGAGGGCATCCTTATTCTAGCAGCCCCCCCAGCAGCTGTGCGTTCAAACATAGCAGCCCCCCCCCAACGGCGTCTGACAGGAAGCCAGGCGCGAGTAGGCGAGCTGCGACGAAACAGGCGGACTTGTTCTGCTGGTGTGTGTATGTTTGTGTGTGTGTGGGCTTCCAGTTGGATTTCCATTTGTTCCTCTCGCTTCGCATCTGTTCCTCACCAGGGGAACGAGTAGGCTGAGTGCTGGTGGAGGTTAACGGTACGAGCTGCCGGACCTCCATGATGCTAAAATGTTGTTTTTTTGTGTGTGCATTAGTGTCTGTATGTGGGAAACATCTTTATGTAATAGTCTTTTTACTAAAGTAGTACTCATCAGGTCTTATTTTTGTATGCTTTGTTTTTATTTTTTTTAATAATTTTTTTTTTTTGCGGTTGCTCTGCGTGGTTTGTTAAGTAGAGATGAGACGGTGTGAAAGTTTCACATCATCATTATAGTGACCAAAATAGTGAAAAACTGTGAGTAATTGATGGTTATACAGTAGTTGCCTATATTAATAGATATGATCTCAAAACATGTTAAAACCATTTCAAACTCATCTTATAGCTTTACCCTTAAAAATACAAGGCTTACAGGTGATTTGATTCTAAAAAAAAATGCACTGGATTTGGAATAACCCCCCAAAAAGTTCAGAGGTTCTAGTTGTCTTTTCCTGATGTTTTTCATGCTCTCTAGCAAAAGACTATGACTCGTGCTGCCAGATGTGACTACAAAAATGTAAGGAAAAGCCTACTATAACAGATTAACTTTATTTGGGGTTAATCAGAGGCACTTTAACTGGTGGCAGGTGTGTGCTGACTCCAATTTGAGTTAGAATGTGATTAGTTAATCCTGAACACAGCCGCATCCCTATTTTAAGAGTGTCGCACTTGTGCGATCACAATATCTTAATCATTTTTTGTTTTTCTTCCCCTGTAGAACATATTTTTTTAATAAGGTTGTACAGGTAAATAATTCACTACCAACACGATGCTGGTTAGGGGGGGCTTTCTGGTGCCCAAATTAAATAAAGTTGAGAAATAATGTCTCATTGCTGTCAGGTGGAGTCCGCACATCTCCAGAATGACTACTTTGTTGGTATTACTGTGTATCTTTAATTGATATCATGTACTGTTGTGCACCAACAGCAACATAACACCACCCAAAAATCATGTTCAATCGCAACTCTACATCCTGACTTTCAGGTGACATAATGCCACACGGCTTCCACAGAGTGAGGGAAGAGGCAGAGTTTTGCGACACCTCAAGTGTCCAAGACAGTTAATAGATTTGTTCAGAAGCTTTTTTCAACACTTTTAATTGGTTAATAATGCATAAAAATAACAGACGACGTGGGGACAGACAAATAAATTATTATTTTTTTAAATTTAACATTTTGGGCATACAGTTGACACCCGCATACTCGTGGTATTGCATCAGCAGATTCACCTATTTGCAGATTTTGTCAAATTAAAAGCAGAAAATATTTATACTGTTTTTGTTTGGGGCGGACCAACTTCGATAACGCTTATTGGTGATTAATCCCCACTTATTCAAGATTTTGAATAAGTTTTAAGATTTTCTAGTTTTTGGGGCGGTTTAAAATAAGAAATAAGTTTTTGGGGCGGTTTAAATAAAAACAATAATATATATATATATATATATATATATATATATATATATATATATATATATATATATATATCATGTAGACTTTTTGTCTCATATTCATCATTTGATCTAAAACCCAAATATCTTTAGTATACAACAAAAAACAAAAGGGATTGACCTAGCTGTTCTAATACTTTTGAAGGGGACTGTGTGTGTGCCCATTTACCATATATATATATATATATGGAATTGGGGTTGTACTTGAGATGCTTCTACAACTTGAATGGAGTCCACCTGTGGTAAATTCAGTTGATTGAACATCATTTGGAATGACACACACCTGTCTATATAGGTATATATATATATAAATATATATATATATATATATATATATACCTATATACATATATATATATATATACACACATATATATATATATATGTATGTACAGTGGCTGAAATAAGTATTCAACACTTCACCATTTTTCTCATTAAATAGATTTCTAAAGGTACTATTGACATGAAAATTTAACCAGATGTTGGGACCAACCCAAGTAATCCATACATACAAAGAAAGCAGAACAAATAAGCTCAGAAATTGAGTTGTGGGTAATAATGTGAAATGACACAGGGGGAAAGAATTGAACACGCCAACTGGTATTTATTTAATACTTTGTGCAAAAGCCTTTGTTTGCAATGCCAGCTTCAAGGCGCCGCTGGTATGGAGAAACTACTTGCATGCATTGGTCTGGGGTGATTTTGACCCATTTCTCCACACAAGCAGTCTTCAAATCTTGAAGGTTCCGTTGGCTTCTTTTATGGACCTTGAGTTTCAGTTCTTTCCGTAGATTTTCAATTGGGTTCAAATCAGGTGATTGGCTGGGCCATTCTAGCAGCTTTATTTTTTTTCTTTGAAACCAATTGAGAATTTCCTTGGCACTATGTTTTGGATCATTATCCTGCTGAATTGGACACCCTCGTTTCATTTTCGTCATCCCCGTAGATGGCAGCAGATTTTTGTCAAGAATGTCTCTCTACATTTGGCCATTCAGCCTTCCTTCAATAATGTGAAGTTTACCAGTAACATTTTCTGGAAAGCAGCCTGCACCATCATGTTCCCACCTCCAAGCTTCACTGTTGGTATGGTGTTTTTTGGGTGATGTGCAGTGCCATTTCTCCTCCAAATGTGATTTGCATTATGGCATCCAAACAGTAAAATTTTGCTCTCCTCCAACCAGACTCTATTCTCCCAGTATTTAACTAGCTTGCCCAAATGTTGTTCAGCAAACTTTGAACGAGCTTTGACATGCTTTTTTTTTTCAGCAATGGGGTCTTACGTGGTGATTGTGCATACAGGCCATGGCGGCGAAGTACTTTACTCACTGTTTACCTTGTGACAACAGTACCTGCTAGTTCCAGGTCTTTTTGAAGCTCTCCACAAGTGGTCCTTGGCTCTTGGACAACACTTCTGATTATTCCTTGCACTCCTCTGTCAGAAATCTTGAGAGGAGAACCATATCGAGGCAAATATATGGTGGTATGATTGCCTTTCCACTTTTTACGGGAACTTTCAGAAACTTAGTTATGCTCCTGTAACCAATGCCATCATTATGTTTTGCAACAATTAGTTTGTGATGGTCTTGAGACAGCTGTCTGGTCTTACCGATCATGAGATGTGTCTTGACCCACACCTTGGCAATGAGACCTTTTTGTAGGCCAACAATTAGGACTGAACCAGCTGATATTCATTTGCATTGACAAGGGGCTGGATTGCTGTTTGATTATTGATAGATTTTAGGTGCTGTCTTGGCTTTCCATGCCTTTTTGCTGTGTCGTTTCACATTTTTACACACAACTTAATTTCTGATCTTATTTGTTCTACTTTCTTTGTACGTATGGATTAAATGTGTTGTTCCCAACATCTGGTGAAATTTTTAGATCAATAGCACCTTTGAAAGTATATTTAGTGAGAAAAAAGGTAGTCTTAAATCCTCATTCTAGCCGCTCTATATACATATATATATTTTTTTACAATGCAATTATAATGGCCGTCAATTATCCACGGATTTTCGCCATTCGCAGTCCGGCCCAGTCCACATCCATCCTAGAGCGGGGGTCCACTATATGGGGTTTCCGCCTGACAGTGCTGAGATATAAAATAGGAGTTGATATTTTATTCAAATTTGAAATCATTCATTAGATCTTTCACTAATTAGTTGCATTGTTAAATGTCATCTGAAATAACAACATTTAATCAGTCAATAAAAATGTCATTGAATAGATAAATCAGTCATGTCACAATCAAGATCTAGGTCATTTTGTTTTGCTCCCAGTCTAGCAGCTTTGGTCGTGAGCTCGGCCCTAGTCCATATCTATGCAGTGGTCCTATACGAGGTCCTGGTCCATTTCCTTGCTCCTGATCAAGGTCATGGTCTTAATCTTGGTCTTTATCTTGGTGCTACTCTTGCCTTAATGTCCTGGGCTAGTGCGTTGTCTTTGTGTCCTTACCTACAAACAGACCACGTTCTTGATCGGGACCCGGAGGATCTAGACCATGGCCATGGTCTAGAAATGGACCAAGGCCTAGAAATTGACCAGTGGCCTAGCACTGTATCAGGGTGTAGAAGTGGACCAAGACCAATGACGTAGATCAGGACCTAGGGGGCTAGAGCAGCACCAAGGCCAATAACCGTTAGAATCATCTTTATTGTCATGACCATGCATGCATTTACACGAAATTTGTTCTCTGCATTTTACCCATCACAGTGAACACACACACTTGTTAGTGGAACACACTGGAGCAGGGGGCAACTTAAGATCCCGGGGAGCAGTTCGGGGTATCGGTGTCTTGCTCAAGGACACCACAGCCGTGAGTCCGGAGGATGTTAGTGGATGGTCCACTCGGGGTCTTGAACATGGGTCCCCCACGGTGGCAGGCAATGATCTTAACCATCGGGTCACGGCTGACCTACGTTACATAGAGTGGGAACAGGATCTAGACCCGGTAAAAGCATAGAACAGACCCATGGCCTACAAATGAATCTGGTCCGTTGCCTGGATGAAGAGCTAGACCAGGACATATGGAGCTTAAGGGCATAAACCCAGGACCAGAACCCTTAACCATGACCAAAAACGAGAACAGGAAATTTACCAGAATAGGCTGTGCCATGTGATTAGATTATCATATATTTGCCTAAAACATGGCGAAGCAGCATATGGTTCATTGCCTACGGTTACAAGTCAACAATTGTAAGTTTGTGATGACGTTCTTTTTATTTATTTTTTCACATTTTCCACCACTCTGGCCTGGTCTGTGGTCTCCAGACGCTTTATTAGCCGCACCGCTGCAGTTTAGTAGCAATTAGACACATTAATTACGGAATATCACGGTCGCTGATCCGGAGGCGCATGATAAGCTGGCTTGTTTACTTTCCATTAAAAGCCTTTTATTGGGAAATTAGTGCGATGTGGGCGTCATACAGAGGTGCGTGTACTAAACATCTCACCACCATTGCGGCCATCTCTTGTGTTTTTGTTGTACGTCAACTCTTTCTTTGAGCATAAATTAGCGCTGCATTAGCATATTGTCTCCTTACACGTGTAGCTAGCTAGCTAAAGTCGTGATTGAAACCTTTAAGATGTGTCTTTTGGAACAATAGCCCCTTTTAGTAGCACTGTTGTCACACGCCAAGACAAAAGGCGTGAAATGCCTGCTGCATCCGTTAGCGCTTGGTGCTAACAGTAGAGTAGCCAGCAAATGTTTGCCTTTGGAGTTGGGATAATTTATATCCAGGTGTGAAGTAGCGCTTGTAATATTCAGAGGCTATTAGTAGTAGTAGTTGTAGTAGTAGTATTATGATTATTAGTATTAGTGCAACCCCAATTCCAATGAAGTTCCAACATTTAACAACATTCAACAAGTATTCACACCCTTTGCAATGACACTCAAACTTAAGCTCAGATGCATCTGATTTCCACTTATCATACAACCCCAATTCCAATGAAGTTAGGACGTTGTGTTAAACATAAATAAAAACAGAATACAATGATTTGCAAATCATGTTCAACCTATATTTAATTCAATACACTACAAAGACAAGATATTTGATGTTCAAACTGATAAACCTGATTGTTTTTAGCAAATAATCATTAACTTAGAATTTCATGGCTACAACACGTTCCAAAAAAGCTGGGACAGGGTCATGCTTACCACTGTGTTACATCACCTTCTCTTTTAACAACATTCAATAAACGTTAGGGAGCTGAGGACACTAATTGTTGAAGCTTTCTAGGTGGAATTCTTTTCCTTTCTTGCTTGATATACAGCTTCAGCTGTTCAACAGTCCGGGGTCTCCGTTGTCGTATTTTACGCTTCATAATGCGCCACACATTTTCAATGGAAGACATGTCTGGACTGCAGGCAGGCCAGTCGAGTACCCGCACTCTTTTACTACAAAGCCATGCTGTTGTAACACGTGCAGAACGTGGTTTGGCATTGTCTTGCTGAAATAAGCAGGGGCGTCCATGAAAAAGGATGTTGCTTGGATGCGGGCATATGTTTCTCCATAACCTGTATGTACCTTTCAGCATTAATGGTGCCTTCACAGATGTTTAAGTTACCCATTCCATTGGCACTAACACAGCCCCATACTATACAGATGCTGGTCCTCAGAACTGTGAGGCTGACGCTCTAACCAGTCGGCCACCGTGCCGCCTCACAAAATCATATCAAATGTAAATTAATGGATTTGCAGAAAATCTAGAAATACTACAGACAGAAACATGTAAAGAATGCAAGAATGCAGAATAGGGATTTCATGGCAATAAGAGAAAACAATGAAACAATGTGAAACCTTAGGACAAGATTAAATGTATTTTCAATGAGTTTTTAAAGTGGAAGGAAACACAAACATTTTTTGGGTAAGAATATGTTGTATGTGCCCCCTCTAGTCTAAAAACACAGTATTCTGATAAATCGTGGAATAAGAATTAAACAGCTAAAATCAAAAGATTTCTGCAAGTTATCGCACCAAACACCGGAGCCTGCTTTCCGGGTCTAGTCAGACGTTCACAAAACAAGTGCAAGGGCACTTGTGACGTTAATTTCAATTGACAGCAGAGGGTTATATTGCCCAACAGGGCTGCCCTCTGGGATCGGTGCGATTGATGAATTAATGTTTAATTCTTATTCCACAAACACAATATTAATCAGTATACAGTGTTTAGACTAGTTGGGGAACAAACAACATATTCTTGCCCAAAAACCTTTGCCATTTCATATTCAATAAACATTGCCAGAGAGCAGGTCCTCGGTGACGTTACAATTTTTCCGTCCTCTGATTAGTTTAGAGCTACTCGAGTGGATTACGTGAAGCCGGCAGCTGAGCAAGAGGACGAGCATGACGGAAATAATGGTTAAAAATTTATTTTAAAGGCGTACTTTTCAAGACAATTGTGACAGTAAGTCAGACAATGCTTGTAGCTGGCTGGTTTAATAAATCCTTGATTTTAATAAATCCTTGATCAAATAAATCCTAGATAACCCGATCAAGGATTTATTTGTCACTTAAACAACTACACAGCAGTCCCACCACTAGCTAGTAAAAGTGGATGGAGTTTGTGTATAAATAATACACATCTCTGGTGAGTATGGTGTGTTTTATAGAAAATGTTTAGGTTTTTGTCATGTTATTAGATAAATAATGATCGTGAACTGCTCTACTTTAGTGTAAAAATGTGGCATCAGAATCACAGTAGCACTTTTGCCTGCTAAAATAAGCACGCTTGACTTGAGTAAGCCTGGTTTATTAAAAATGGATTGGTAGGAGTCGGCACAGTAGACGACTGGTTAGCACATCTGCCTCACAGTTCTGAGGACCCAGGTTCAAATTTGGCCACACCTGTGTGGAGTTTGCATGTTCTCCCTGTGCCTGCGTGGTTTTCTCCGGCTACTCCAGTTTCGCCCCACATCCCAAAAACATGCATGGTAGGTTAATTGAGGACTCTAAATTGCTCCAGCACGCACGCAACCCTGTGAGGGTAAGCGCTCTAGAAAATGAATGGATGGATGGATCGGTAGGAACTGCAACTGTCAGGCTAAAAGTGTACACATTCTTTTTCGCCTAATTAACTGCCTTTAAAATGTAGTCCGGCAGCAGTGTCTAAGCAACTATACTGGTCATTTGCCGCTATTGGCAGCGTCTGGCGCCGTTTTATACAATTTCAAATAATGACAGTATAATTAATTAGTCTGGTAGGCTCGCGACAGAGTTTAATATTGTAATAGAAGATATACAGGGCTTGACATGAACTGTTTAGGTCACTGTGGCTACAGGTTTTTAAGAGTAACTAGCCACTTTACATTTTGACCAGCCACAATTTTAGATTGTAAGGTTTTCCCCATCGAAGTACATTCGTCAACAAAAGGGGGTCGGAGGGTGGTGGGGTACTGAATGAAGGCTTACGTCAGAATTGTACCACCCGCCACTGCTAACAGATCATGAGAAGCGCCATAGACGAGCTAGCAAAACCAGCATCCATATTGCGGTCATTAAAAACCTTCAAACCACTAATATTGGAAGACAGTTGATGCAGCACCACATGCAGCCAGAGCATATTGTTACCACAATAGCATAGTTGCCTCAATCGTATCTAAATCTTTTTCTAAAATCAGAAAAAAACACAACAAATTTAACAACGAAGAAGAGTCCAGTTGCCTTGATTCAACCTTTGTGGATTACCATGAGCTGGATGACCAAGAATGTACACATACATAAAGAAAAAAAAAAGTTTCAGGAAGCACATTGGTATTTATTGTGACATAAGTAAGTAAGTAAGTTAAAAATGACCTGGGCAATTATGCTATCAGGCTAACAATTTAACAAGTAACACAGGCATATATTAATTTTCCTCTGTGAAAAACAGCTATAATATTACTGCAGCTTAGTTGCGACGGTCTTTTTCATGTTTCATAATCAAATCTGTGTATTATATGTATACCGTATACTATACTGCCCCCTGGTGGCCAAAGTACAAAGGAGTACCACAATGTCCGTTGATTTGAAGCAAGAGACTGTGTTTCAAAAACTGTTAGATTTTTAAAGTTGCTTACATTGTTATTACCATGTCTTTTTATGAAGTATAATACTTTAGAGTGATATTTGTATTATTAAAAAAAAAAACGTTTAATTTTCGTGTGAAATTTGAGTGTTCTGGAACAGATTAACGGCATTTCCATTCATTTCAAAGGTGAAAGTTGATTTGAGATACGAGTGATTTGAGTGGTCACAGAACGAACGAACATCTTTAAATGTGTCTTCATTAAAGCTGCTGTGAGCAAACCACAAATCGCTAATTTAGAAAGAAGGTAAAATGTGTTTGAGCCTTCACTCCCGTTCTCATCGCCACCCAATAATGCAGCTTGACCGACTAGCTCTATCACTGCGGTTTGCTAGCAGTGCGGCAAGCCCTGGGCCTCATTAGTTCTTTGAGTGGAGCTGGGCCTCATTAGTTCTATCAGTGGATGTCCTTGTTACCGCTAACAAGTAGCCAGCTGACAGCTCCATTCCGTCCCCCTCCCGTGCCCCCTCCTGCCTGTGTCATGACAGCTTTAACCATGGTGGAAATAGCAAGCAACCATGTACGAGCGACGACCGTTCTCTCTTAACCAGATGACTTCTTTTTACATTAAGCTAGCAAAAGTAGGGCAGATGTCTGTGTGACTGGTTGTAAACTTGATAATGACCGCCATGTTAATCCCACCCCACACTCCCGGCCTGCCTCCTCTCCTGCTCCGGACCTGACTGGTAACAGGATTAACCTCATAAAGCAGGAAGCCTCTTGTTATTGTTGAATGCCGATTGGACGACGTGACAAAGCTTAGTGTAGCAAATTAAAATAATACTCCTAAACAAAAAGCCCACAAGACGTTAGCACTCATGCTAATTAATGTTAGTGCTAGCAGCTATTTTGTACCGAATCAAATCAGGTCGCTCTTTTAACACTGGCTAGCTATGATTTGGAAACATGTTTCATCCTGTCGCTTGGAATCAAATCTACTCTGCATACAGTACATAGTTATTTAAAAAAAAAAATGTTTTAATGGTTTCATTGAGTAAATGTGCATTTTCACAGGTAGAAATGAAAATTTGTAAGACACATTTAAAAGTAAAACTTTTAAAAATGTTACAAATTAAAAGGATTTAAAAATGAAACGAAAAGAAATCAGATCAAGATTAAATTCTATGTTCTAGATTACAAAAAATAGAATTAAATAAAGTAAATAACGTGGAAAATAAATTTAAACTTTACAGTAAAATTTAAATAAACTAAACGTTGAAATTCAAAATACAATGAATTCAAATAAAAGGACAAATAAAATGAAAATCAAATTGAATTAAAAATAAGTAAAATGAAGATAAAGACAGAGTTAAATTAAAAATGTAATTGAAATTAAAACCAAATTCAAATTTCATCACAAAATAAATCAATCAATCAAAATCAAATTATTTTTTAGAATGAGATTAAAAAAACATTTAAATAAAAAAACTAAACATGAAAACAGCTGAACAATAAATACAATTAATTTAAAATAACAAATCCAATTAAATTTAAATGAAATAAAACATTTGAAATTAGAATGAAATAACAGACAAACTTAGACCCAAAATATATCTGACAAATGACATTAAAATCTAAATGGTTTTAATTACTACATTAAAATAAAATAAACAATTTTAAATTCTTCGATTTCCTCTTTCTTGAATTTGCATTTGCTCTCAAGATTTGTTATTCCCAGGTGTTTTCTAAATTTTGTGTATTTTATTGTGAGCTTTGCATCTTTACTATATGTCTTAAATTATTGCCCTCTTGTAACAATATTTGTTCAAAATATTCTTGATTTTGTGGAGTTTAACAAATGTTTTTTAAGTTTGGAAGAAAAACAAGTTTAACGGTATCCTGTGTTAAATGTCAACGGTTATCTAGATTTAATGTAATGTATTTGTGATCCCCTCTCATGAAGTTTGGGATTACTTCTCTTAAATCTCATCCCTCGCTGAAAGACTTAATCCCAAATATGTTTTTGGCCTTCTCGCCATGGTTGTTGTGGTCTTTTGTCGACCCCTGGATGCCACTCCTCTTTCCTCTCCATTAACTGATGGCTCATGTGGTATCTGGGTGGTTTGGGCTGGTACCCGCACCTCGGACAAAGGCGAGGGGAGGGTGGTCGGGGGGCTAGTTTGGCGGCCCCCCAGCCTGATCCAATCTGACCTGATGTTCCCGCCGCTCCTCTTTTGGCTTCTTTTCTTCATCGCCTATTAAAATCAAAACGAGAAGGAGAGGCGGCGGGATCTTGGCTTTAATTAAATTACATTATTGTTAACGTCAGCGTCGCAGGGGCCGACTTGGGCTCATGCGCTCTGCCTTCCTCCTCCTCTTTCTCCTTTACTTCCTGACAGACCTATAAAGGATGAGGAGAAGGAGAGGGGGTGACCAAAGGGGATGTGTCACACATCCTCTCCGTAATGTATTCTAATGCTCTCCTGCGTTGATTTGAATTTTTAAAAGGGTGGAAGCGGGGACGTCATGTTATGCGGGGAATATGTTCACAGTGAATATTCAATGAGTGCGTGCTTATTTTGTATACATGAATGTAACAAGGTGGCCGCCCTACCTAATGCGGAGTGAAGGGCCCTCGCATGCACGCAAAAAGCGTTTCGAACACCGCCACCGCGTTATGAATACACATGCGGACGTCAACATGTTGCGTTCATTACCTTCTACAAGCAGAAAGCCAAAAGGCCGAAATGAATAGAGTTCTCCCGAAGATTTTTTTATTGTTTTTATTTTTTTTATTGAGCCCCCGAAGCCCGTTTCACTTAGCAACCTGAAATTGGGATATGTCTATTATGAACAGACACACACAAACGTCTCAGGAAGCCATGCTTAAAAAACACACAGGCAATCTGTAATCTTGACTATTTCTAGCGGTCTTTCAAAGACAAACTCCTCCTACAAAGTTCTAGAAAATCAGCCCCCAAATCCTGCTTCAGGTTTGGTAGTCATGTCTATCATGAATAGACCCACAAAACGTCTCAGGAAGTCATGCTCGCCAAGACTGGAAAGCTGCCATTTTGGCATTGTGGCCACATGCAGTGGTCCTACAAAGATAAACTCTTAGAGAGATGTGGAATGTTCAGCCCTTGAAACCAGTTCCAGATAGCAGTATGAAATTTGGTAGGTCTATCACGGGTTATCCCACAAAAAAGTGTCAATAAGCCATGCTTGAAAAGGAAGGCTGCCATATTAGATTAAAGCAGACATTTTGGCCATTTCAAAATGGTCCTTTGAAGAAAAACTGCTAGCTTGTTCTCGAAAATTCAGCCCCCGTAGCCCGTTTCACGTAGCAACATAAAATTTGGTTGGCTTGTCTACCATGAGTAGACCCACAAAAAAGTATCAAGAAGCCATGCCTGAAAAGACACAGGAAGTCTGCCATTTTGTTTTGAATTTGGGGGTAATGTTGGCCATTTCCAGTTTTCCTGCAAAGATAAAATTCTGCATGTTTTTTAAAGATTCTGCCTCCCGAAGGCTGTTTGACTCAGCAATATGAAATTTGGTAGCCATGTTTCTCCTTAGTAGAGCAACAAAAAAGTCTCTTAAAACCATGCCCTAAAAGAAGCAGGAAGTCGGCCATTTTGATTTGAATTTTGGGTTAATGTTGGCTATTTCTAGTTTTCCTGCTTGAGACATTTTGAAAATTCAGCCAGGAATCTTGTTTCAGTTAACTACATGAAATTTTATGGACTTGTTATGGACTTGACTTATGAGTAAACCCCCGAAAAGTCTCAAGAAGCCATGTTTTTCTGAGTATTTGACAGTTAATGCTACACGTAACGCCACTTGTGTTCTGCTCTCGTCCCGTAGCTCGTAGGTCAGCGCTTTTATTTATAGAAAACAACCTTGTCGATGTGGAGACTGGATGCCGTAGCAGATGTCGTTTTGAAGGATGTATCTCTTCTTATGAATAAATCACCGCCTTCCATAATTGATGATGGAAAAAAGATGCAGATGTGACAATAGTTGGCGCGACCGTTGTTTAAAACACTCTTGGAGTCCTTCCAGATGTGCTTGTCTTAACCCCCCCCCCCCCCCCACACCCCTACACACACACACACACTAAAACGCCGCATTTCGACTTTAATTCCCTGCATTCGCTGTCTTTTTTGGCTTTGATGGATACTGGTGGAGTTAGTTAATAAACCAGCTTATTAACCTTAATGACAAGGTGATCTTTTACCATTGATAGCTTGTCTGGGACTTAATTAAAGATGATACACTTTTAATTAAGCACTCTCGCCGCCGTCGTCACGGCGACCTCTCCTCCTCCAGTTTGTCGTCAAAAAGCTTACGCGGCAAAATCAGGTCACCCACGACGGATACAGTCCTCTATTCGTCGTCTTTAGCAAGTTAGCCCATCAGCCGGTGAGTGTCGCCGCAGTTTTTCACTCTACAGAACACGTTTTTATGCGACTTGTTTTGCCCTGCTTGACTCACTGGAGAACTCATTTTAATTTGGGTCATATTATGCATTTAATACAGTAAAATAATACTTTTTGTTGTTGTTGTTTTTAAACTCCAGAGGTTATCAACTAGTGTCACCCTGGAACATACACAGTACGGTAATCCCTTGTTTATTGTGGGGGTTAGGTTCCGGACCACCCCCGCCATAGGTGAAAACCCTGAAGTAGCAGCAACAAATTGTTTCGATTATCTATCCATATTTTAAAGTTGTATGAACCTCCCCAGACTCTTATTCTTTCCCACACTCCTATTAACAGCTACAATTCTCTTATAAACACTTTCTATACTCTTAAACTGCTTTGAAATGCTTAAACATACAGTAATCCACAGTAGTACTGTACACTACGTACTGTATATTTTATTCCTTTTATTGTGTTCAAATGATTTTTAAAAAAAAATGGTTTTAATGTTTCAGGTTAGGGAGCATTGACAGAATTATACCCTACAAAATGTTACAGTATGCACTCGATATCCCACGATATGGTGAATTATCTGTAATATCCATCCATCCATCCATTATCTGAGCCGCTTATCCTCACGTGGGTCGCGGGCGTGTTGGAGCCTATCCCAGCTATCATGGGGCAGGAGGGGGGGTACACCTTGAACTGGTTGCCAGCCAATCGCAGGGCACATACAAACAAACAACCATTCGCACTCACATTCACACCTACGGGTAATTTAGAGTCTTCAATTAACCTACCACGCATGTTTTTGGGATGTGGGAGGAAACCGGAAAACCCACGCAGGCACGGGGAGAACATGCAAACTAAACACAGGCGGGGCCAGGGATTGAACACCGGTCCTCAAAACTGTGAGGCAGACGCTCTATGCCGCCTTATCTGTAATATGAATATGGGGGGAAAAAAATGGCAGTGCAATGATTCCTCAATAGGTCAACCGCCATTTAGCGAGGCAACACTGTATTGTTTAAAACTAGCCTTTGAAAACTAATTTTCAGAAATACTAACAGAAATACAATACAATTATATGTATGTGTAAATAGAATGATTTCAGAGCGCATTATTAACTCATTCATTTGTAGCAGTTTTCAAAGCTCCCTATAAATTTGCAGCCGTTATAGAACATTTTGACCGATGTTTCAAGACTCATAGAATACAGTATTGTGTTTTATAGCAATGCAAGAACGGGACCTACCAAAGGAAAGAGTAGACTCTCAAAGTTTGTTTCTAACTTTTTCCGTTCTTGAGTAATCAGCAGTAAAACATGGGTTGGTTTAACCAAAACCGGTTTCTGACCAAAGCGCAGAGGAAACAAGCTTTTTGTGAAAAGAAACATGACAAGCAGAATGGTGACTTTGGCACGAATATTTGTTGTTATTTTAACACCTCAAACTATAAAACAACAAAAACAAGTCTGAAAAAAGGCTTTTGATGCCAAAATAATTTATTTGCAGATATACAACTAAGAAACTCACCGTGAGCGACGCAGGGCTCAAGTTGAATGTCTGTGACTTTTTTACATGGCGTTCGTCATTCACTCCATGAACTGTCTCGTCTTTTCTCAAAATCGCGACACACAATTTCTACAACCTACCGTAACACAAGCTCTCTTTATACCATACATATACGTACATACTCTGTTCAAGTTTGAGGTGTCTAAACTTGTCCGACTTCCAATGTGTTGTCATTTCTCTCCCTCATAATCGACACAGCAAGCCGAGCTTCACCACCGAATCTAAGGGCCAATCCCAGTTCTACCCCTTCTTCTATGTCATACCCCTTCATCCTGACCCGCCAAACAGAGGTTAAGGTTCAGATAATGGCCTTAGGAATTCAGACGACACTTGAATACTGCCACGTCATCACTCCTTGCCCTCTGCTGGCAGACTTCTTTGCATTTCCGAGATTCCATCTTGTTTCAAATGAATGTTACCACTATAAATTGCTTGCTTTTTTTAAAAAATTGTCTGGCAGTTAATGGGTATGTGCAGTTCCTAAAGGTGAGGGTCTCATATTTTTTCATTCGCTGTTTCGTATTGTTGTTTATAATAAATATTTCCTACCACATGGTTCATTAATTTTCTATATTTCATTTTATGTACTCTATGAACACATTTTTAAATAATAACAATAGTAATAATAATAATAATAAGAAGAAAATATCTCTAACAGAATTAAAATAGAAAAGAACTTAATTGTCACTGTCACAAGAATAATGAAAATCAGTTAGGCATCTCACGATTTGGAGCATTAAGGTAAAACAAACTTACTTTTACAACCACAATTCCAATGAAGTTGTAAACAAATAAAAACAATACAATGATTTGCAAATCATGTTCAACTTATATTTAATTGAATACACTACAAAAACAAGATATTTAATGTTCAAACTGATCAACTTTATTGTTTTTAGCAAGTAATCATTAACTTAGAATTTCATGGCTGCAACACGTTCCAAAAAGGCTGGGACAGGTGGCAAAAAAGACTGAGAAAGTTGAGGAATGCTCATCAAACACCTGTTTGGAACACCCCACAGGTGAACAGGCTAATTGGGAACAGGTGGGTGTCATGATTGGGTATAAAAGGAGCTTCCCTGAATTGCTCAGTCATTCGCAAGCAAAGATGGGGCGAGTTTCACCTCTTTGAGAACAAGTGCGTGGCAAAGTAGTCGAACAGTTTACAATTAGTACAATTGCAAGGAATTTAGGGATTTCATCAGCTACAGTCCATAATATCATCAAAAAGTTCAGAGAATATGGAGAAATCACTGCATGTAAGCGGCAAGGCCAAAAACCAACATTGAATGCCCGTGACCTTCGATCCCTCAGGCGGCACTGCATCAAAAACCGACATCAATGTCTACAGGATATCACCACATGGGCTCAGGAACACTTCAGAACAGTCACCCCAGGCGTTCCTTTGTTTTTAGCTATGGCTGTATTTATTTTTATTATTTTGTTTTTATTTCTATTTTTTAATATATTAGTATTTTACTTGTTAGTAATTTATTTTCTGGCTGTTTTATTAATTTATATTTAAAGTTGAGTATTGGTAGTCAAATAAATACAACGTTTTGAAATCAATGATTAATCATGTTTATTAGACACGATTTCGATATCAATCAAAATAATTGTTATCATTACTTTTTCACCATATATATATATATCCACAATCTGCTTATATTAAGTCAATACTACATCACAATATTGCTTATCAGTTATGTGTTTAAAAAATGTTTTTGGAAAATATTTAATAACAATAACTATAAGTCGCACACTAACTGTCATTTTTGTACATTGAAATAACAATAGAATGTTCTGTCATCACTATCATTTTAATTATTTGATTTATAAAAGTAAGTTGGGGTCATATTTACACGATTGCATTTTACTTTTTTTTTTAATTGCACATTAGGGTGACAAGCTTATTTAGTCTTATTTTATTGTATTTGTAAATAGAATTTTATGTCATACAATATAGTATGTGCCTGCTCCTTTTAGCTGTATGAGCAGGATGAATGCAACTTAGTGTTAAACAGCTGCAATTCCTTGTAAAAGTGCTCATCATGCTGAATTATGTGTATTTATTAGCACACCATTAAAAAGACTTATATGGGGACGCGTTGAGGGTGTTGGTACGTGTCCGCCTGCAGACATGCAAGCTTATGTTTTTTTGCTGCATTTTGGAAGTGTTTGTGACATCTCCGGTGGGGCCGCTTTGTGAAGCCCACGCATAATTTCAAAGTACACATGAGCCTGATGGCCCCCCACCACACACACACACACATACACACGCACACACACACACACACACACACACACACTGACGCTGATAGGACGCTGATACGTCCTGACACACACAGGGGAAATTAACAAAAAGTACGCCGCCTCAGTTTTTCGTTTGTGGTGGTTGTTTGGACTTGTGTTTTGCAGACAGCATGGCTTTTTTTCCCTGAATGTTGACATTATTTTTTTATTCTACTGAAGACTAAACTGTAGAGGCAATGATTTGAAAACTCATTTGAATATACTTAACTTTCATACAAATGGAAAAAAAACGTGAAGGTAGAAATCAGAATCATCCTTATTTGCTAAATATGTCCAAAAAACACACAAGGAATTTGTCCCCGGTAATTGGAGCCGCTCTAGTACGACAACAGACAGTCAGTTGACAGGTAACACTTTTGAGACATAAAGACATTGAGAAAAACAGTCACTGAGCAATAAAGGGTTGCTAGTTATCTGGTAATGCCGGTACAATTTTTTTTTACTTTATTTTTTTGGACAATTGTGCAAAAGTCCTCTAGCACTTAGAGCAGTTCGAATGACTAATATTGCAATAGGCCAGTGCAATGACCATTGTGCAAAGGGCGCCGAGACTTCAAGCGAGTAGTACTATAGTCTGGGACAATGTTGTTTGTGCAAATGTTGCAGATACTCTTCAGTCATTGTGCAAATGGAGCAGATGCTACTCTGGCGTGAGTGGCAAGTATTGGTCAACAACAGATATGCAAATAGTGCAGCGTGGTGAGACTACTACAGTGAGTGCACGAGTAATATATAATTGGGCCGACAGAAATGTGACAACAAACTCAAGACAAAAAGACAAACAATTGCCAGCATGTTGCAATGGAATTGTAGGTTAGGTGTTTAAGAAGTTGATTGCAAGAGGGAAGAAGCTGTTGGAATGTCTGCTAGTTCTAGTTTGCATTGATCGGTAGCGCTTACCTGAGGGAAGGAGCCGGAAGAGCCGGTGACCGGGATGTGGAGGGTCCGAGAGGATTTTGCACGCTCTTGTCTTAGTTCTGGTCCTCAAGGGTGGGTAGGAGGGTACCGACAATCCTTTCAGCAGTTTTGATTGTCCGTTGCAGTCAGAGTATCTCCTTTTTTGTAGCAGCACCAAACCAGACTGTGATAGAAGAACACAGGGCTGATTCGATGACCGCTGTGTAGAACTGCCTCAGCAGCTCCCGTGGCAGGCCGTGCTTTCTCAGAAGCCGCAGGAAGTACATCCTCTGCTGGGCCTTTTTGAGGACGGAGTTGAAGTTGATCGTCCACTTCAGGTCCTGAGAGACTGTAATTCCCAGGAACTTGAAGGTCTCGACGGTTGACAAATGATCGGTTTCATGGTGTTGCCATCGTTAAGCATTTTATTACCTGTAAGGTGATTGTTTAAAGTAAAATTTTATGACTTAATTCTCATAAAAATGATGACTATTTTCTTGTAAAATTGTACCTTTAATCTGTTAAAATTACACAATATTACAACTTTATTCTTATATTACACCTTTGTCATACTCTTATGACTTTTATATACTAAAGAAATTTTAAAATGTAGTATTTTGTCATATTACAACTTTATCTTCTTAAATAGTTTTTTTTGTAATATTGCAACTTTAGTCTTATAAAAAAATAACTTTCACATTATTACAACTTCATTTTCATAAAATTATTTTCATGTAGTATTACAATTTTACTTGTAAAATCCTGACTTTTTTCAATGTATTATGAAAACATTATTCTCATATTACGCATTCATTTTCATAAAATGATATCATGACTTTATTCTTTTACAATTACAATTATTTTCTCGTAATATTACAACTCTTCTATGTGTATGTGTGTATGTCTGTAAATGTGTATATATATATATATATATATATATATATATATATATTGTGTGTGTGTGTCTGTGTGCATACAAGGGTGTCGAAGTGGGGGTACACGTTACAGGGGGCCCCCTGGGCATTTATACATTTTAAGATTTTTTTTCCTTCTATTTAAATATTTCAGATAGGAAAAGAAAAGTCAGAAGTGTTAAGATAAAGTAAAATTAGCTGTTAAAGTTCAGTAAGGTTGTTTTGATCAAATTAAGACAGTTTGAGACAAGTTACTGTACACCCACATTGACAACAAATCCACAATCCATGGTTAGCGACTTGGGAAGAAACGGCTAACAATGCCTCAGCTGTTTGCCGTCAGTTCTCGGCTCTCATTTGCTCTGAGTTCATTCAATGTGGGAATACTAGTACAGTTAATTCCACTTCACTGTTGTGTCTGGGACAGCGCTGCTATGTCGGTAAGCAGCAAAGCAGTTTACAGCATGCTGTAGCATTAGCTGGTAGAGGGAGGTAGAGAGTGAATGAAGAGAGCGAGTGGTGAAGCAGACAGCATTTTTTCTTTTTCTCTCACAATATTACAACTTCATTCTAGCAAAATTCTGATTTTTATTCTCATAAAATTGCAATTCTTATTCTCATAAAATTACCACTTTTTCCTCATATTACAAAATTTAATTTCTTTCAGATTTATAATTAATTCAAATACACTAATATAATTAGAAAAAGGTGTAAGACATGATTCTAAAGTTTCCTTACGTTACAACTTCTAAAAATCGTTTTATCGTAATATTGTGCCTTCTTTCGCAATACGACTTTATTCAAACAAAATGTAGTTTTTACTTGTAATAATGCAACTTCACTCTCATAAAATTACCGTTGTTTTTTTTCATATTCCCAATTTAAATCCCATATGATTTTTATTTTTATTTTATTTTTAGAAAATTGTTTTTTCTCGCAATAATGACCAAATTCTGTTAAAACAATGACTTATTTCTCGAAATGTAACTTGAATCTCGCAAAATTAGTTAATTTTTTATTTAACTCGAAGTAATTTTTAATCAGCAAGATTAAAGTTTACTGTATATGTATAGCGCTAATATACATTTGATAGCCAGTCAATTAGCCACTAAGCTACTTGTACGAAGCAGACCAATCTCTTCTGTGCATTGGCCTGGCTCCACACCGCTTCGAACTATTTCATACTCCTAAATTCTTGATGCGCGCCTCTGCGGCTAGCGAAGTGGGAGCATCCACGTTGGCCCTATGCGGCGTACACACCGCGCAACGATTTGGATGTTGCGGCGGGGCGGCTCCACCCGGGTCCCCTCGGTTGGATCCCATTCGTCCATTAGCGCCATCTGTGCCGTCCCCGCGCCGTCTGTGAGGGCCCCGCCACCCGTGCCAAAACCATTGGCATTTCTCTGGAACAAGCGCAGGGACGATGCCGAGAGCACTTTGCTGCCAATGATGTGTACTTATTCGCACACACACACAAAAAAGGAGGGAGAGGAGAAGGCTTCAACTCCAGGGAAGCAGATGGGCACCAAACATCTGCAACCACTACAAAATGGCTACAAGGCAAGAGGTAAACACCATTGATTTGTACTCAGCACTTAGCATTTAAATAGTTCTCATTCGAATCATAACTGACTTCAAAGAAAAATGGCTTTTTGAGACTTTTTTGTGGGTCAACTCATGATTTACATGACTACCAAATGTCATGTTGCTGAATGAAACTGGTTTCCTATGCTGAATTTTTAAAACTGCAGGAGGAGGTGTTTGACATTTCCGGGGCCAGAGAAAACAGCCAAAATGACCGCTGCAAACCGACTTTCTTTGTCTTTTTGGAACATGGCTTATTGAGAGTTTTCTGTTAGTGTACCTATAATAGACCTGTCTTTCACATTTCATGCTGCTGATTAAAACTGGGTTAGGGGACTGAATTTTCAAAAACTCTTTGTGAGAAGGAGTTTGACTTTTTTGGAGCCACAGGAAATGGCCAAAATAAGCATAAACTGGACACTTCAAACCAAAATGGCAGATGTCCACGGTCTCAATTTCAATTTCATATTGCTAAGTGAAACTGGCTCTGGGGGCTGACTTTTTTTCTGAGTTTTGGGGCCACTTCAAACCAAAATAGCAGACTTTGTGTGTCTTCTAGAGCATGTCCTACAGAGAATTTTTGTGTGGGTTTGCTAATGATAGGCAAGTCTACCAGATTTCACATTTCTAAGTGAAACTGGCTTCGGGGGCTGAATTTTAAACAACTTTACAGGAGGAGTTCGTCTTTGTAGGACCAATGTAACCGTCCATAATGAACCTAATATGGTCACTTTGAGCGAAGATGGCAGACTTCCTCTGTCTTTTTGGGCATGGCTTCTTGAGAGTTTTTGTTTGTTTTTGTTTTTGTTTGTTTTTTAACCAAATGTCATGTAGCTAATGCGTAGATCAGATTACAGGATTTTAGCCCCAATTAGCTATCGTAGGCAATTTTCCAAGTCACGAACGACAAAACGTCTTGCAGTGTGACATAATCCACGGCCAACGATTTGGCCCTACGATAGATTGAACGACCACTCGAAATGACTTTTTGTGGGTCTACTCATGATAGACATCCATCCATCCATTTTCTGTACCGCTTATCCTCACTAGGGTCACAGGCGTGCTGGCACCTAACTCAGCTAACACTGAGCGAGAGGTGGGATACACCCGGAACTGGTTGCCAGGGACAAACAATCATTCACGCTCACATTCACACCTATGGACAATTTAGAGCAGGGGTGTCAAGCTAATTTTTGTCTCGGCCGCATTGTAGTTAGGATTTCCCTCAGAGAAATCGTTATTACCATTACACAACAAATTGAGGGATAACTAGTTTTGAAATCAGAAGACAAGAATAATAGTTTGTTCAAGTATTGTTTACGTTACTGTAGAAGAAGGGTTTGGTAACAAAAATGCAATATCTCAACATTATTGTTTATTATGACAATTTGGAATTTGGGTATAGATTTTAGTAAAAATCACGGACGTTGACGAGCATGATTTGCTTTCGCGGGCCACATAAAACGATGTGGCGGGTTGCATCTGGCCCCCAGGCCTTGAGTTTGACACCAAACAACCATTCACACTCACATTCACACCTATGGACAATTTAGAGTCTTCAATTAACCTACCATGCATGTTTTTCGGCTGTGGAAGGACAACAGAGTACCTGGAGAAAACCCATGCAAGCACAGGGAGAACATGCAAACGCCACACAGGCAAGGCGAGGTTTGAACCCCAGTCCTCAGAATTGTGAGGCAGATGTGCTAACCAGTCGTCCACTGTTCCACCCCATGATCGACATGTCTACCAAATGTTATGTTGCTAAGCAAAACTGGCTGACATCTTCTCTTGTGGGTAAATTAAAAAAATAAAAATAAATAAAAAGTGCACCATGAGAGACTTATTGGTGCAGACGCTCAAGTTCAGAGATGCTTCTTCCAGACTTCCAGGCATATGTTGCGGCCGTTTGCTAACTTTTTAGCACAAGCTGTCGCGGCTGATCCCTGGGTCAACTGATTACAGCTCCGATGGCGACATTCCGCTCTGTCAGCTTCCCCCGTTCGGAGTGTTTGATACTCAAGCACTGCATCATAGGCAGACGGTTTAATACCCTCCCGTAAATTGTGCTGCTAACTCTGGTGCCTGCATCAGCGCTATCTGTTTGTGGACTTATCTGTTTAGCATAACGCTAACTCACGAATGACTGACACAAGGTCCCATTGAAAATACTCATGAGAATTGATAAAATGCTAACATTGGTTAGCATTTTATCAATTCTCACGAGAAATAGGACCCAACTACAGGGTAAGATGTTAAAACCTTATTGGTCAAACTCAGCACTTTTTTTTGCATTCAGGTTTCTATCAACTCTTCCCATGTTAGCATTTGATCAGTTCTCATTAGAAAGTTTACATGATTTAAGAGCATAATCTAGACCAGTGATTCTCAACTGGTGGATCGGGAGCCAAAAGAGGGCCACGTACCCATTTTGCGGACAGGTAATAAAATAAATTACTGTAATTTCTTGTGTATAATGCGCAAAAAATCTTCAACAGTCAACAGAGTTGTTAAAATGCTGTTTTAAATCAGTTCGTCCCGTAATCCCAGAAATAGTTGCAATAATGTGAATGTTAATCGAGTTTATGTGTGGTTATTCCCCCTCCACAGCTTTATTTGTGTCTTAACTGTTTTCTTATCATCTTGCACCAGGAGTGAACGTGTTATCTGGGCACATGACCTCTCTACCTTTTAGTACATTGTGTAAGCCGGCTGTTATGCCAGTGGTCACTCACGTGGGAGGTGGAAAATACCTCCGCAAAGCCGCAATGTTTAGGCTAAACACTAGCGTCTGGCACAGTAATATATAAATTACTAAAGAACAAGTAAACCTTAGTATTAATAGTAATGCGTTGACTTAATGAGAAAAACAAATTCGGAGGGGGCGGCACGGTGGTTAGAAAAATCTGCCTCACAGTTCTGAGGACCCGGGTTCAAATTCGGCCTCGCCTGTGTGGAGTTTGCATGTTCTCCCTGTGCCTGTGTAGGTTTTCTCCGGGTACTCCGGTTTCCTCCCACGTCCCAAAAACATGCATGGTAGGTTAATTGAAGACTCTAAATTGCCCATAGGTGTGAATGTGAGTGTGAATGGTTGTTTGTTTATATGTGCCCTGTGACTGGCTGGCGACCAGTTCAGGATGTACCTCGCCTCTCGCCCGAAGATAGCTGGGATAGGCACAGGCACACTCGCGACCCTAGTGAGGATACGTGCTACAGAAAATGGATGGATGGAAATTCGGAGGGGATCACCACTAACATTTATTGCATATAAATATACGTGTCATTGGATAGAAAGTCATTGGTGTACATTATACATAAGAAGAAGTGTTTTCCTGATTTTGGGGGGGGGGGGGGGGGGCGCATTATACTTGAGAGCGTGTCATACATAAGAAATTACGGTACATGTTTTCCTATTTTATTTATTTTATTTTTTTTTCGGCACTGTACAGAGGTGTACTCAATTCCTACACGAATCCTAGTTTCCTTGTTCTCTAGCCACTACTTTCTCTGTAAATAAATACAGTGCAGCTTAGCACTTTGGATGGCGGACGTCACAGCAAGCAATATGCCTTTGGCGGCACAGCAAACTCTTCAATCTGCCTTCATGCTTTTTGTTCTTCTGTTACTATAGTTTAGCATATCAACTGTTAGCTTGTTAACATTTTATTAGTTATCATGGCATGATCTTGAATGCTTATTGATACGATTTAGCACTTTTTCTACTAAGATTATCTAGCTTTATGATGGCACATTTTCCCATTAGCATGTTAGCATTCTATCATTTCTTGTATTTTATGTTACGTAACTGTTGCCGTCCACGTGAAGCAACATCAATCTTTAAAGAGAAGAAATGTCCGAGTGGTTGGTGATCACGCGTTTGGCCGAGTCTCAGGTGGCTGCCATTTCCCAGCAGGCCAGATGGCAGCACTGTGTGGGCAGCGTGTGTGTGCGTGTATGAGGGGCTAGCGTCAAGATGGCCAGCAGTCTTGTGGACGAGGGAGGATTGCTCACACACTTTGTCCTTTGCAGCTGCGGTGTTGCTGCCTCCAAATTTGATTTTTAAGACCAAAAACAACCCTAAAATCGCTCCTTTAAAACAACATGGCAGACTTCCTGTGGCTTTTCAGACATACAGGGTAGCTTCTTGAGACTTGTGTAGGTTGGCTCGTAACAGACATGCCTTCCACATTTCATGTTGCTAAGTCAAACTAGCTTAGGGGGCTGAATTTTGAAAAACTCTTGGAGGAGTTTGTCTTTGAAAGACCACTCGAAATGTCCAAAATGGCCACTTTAATCCAAAATGGTAGCCTTCCTGTCTTGTGAGTCAGGGTGCTTCTTTGATTGACTACATTCTGTTTCATGTCACATTTCACAGCATCATGACTCGGGGAGACTTCGGCTTTCCCCACACATATTAAGATTTTTATTTGGAGATTGTCGGCCCTGACCCATGTGGAACCCTATTATCGGGACAAAGCCCCTCTTAACACAACTCAGACCTAAGGAGGAATTTATAGGGTAATCTTTTATAATATGAAATAGTTTGACGTGCTTGGTCGGGAAGCAGCAAAATCGTGACAAAAAAACAGCCCAGTTGTCTTTATGTCTGTACCGCCCCTAATACCGCAAAAAGAATGAAACGAAGAGTGCGTTTAGTCAGAACGTTTCAGTCGGACTCGCTAAATCCCTGATTAGCAAAGTTGAAAAGTATCAGTAGTACTTGCTGAAATCTTCTTAAGACAGCAGCTTATCAGTGCAAAATAAACATCTTGCCACTGGATTACACGTCGACTTTTTCCACACTGCAGATGGACGATTGTTCCTAGATGATTCCGTCTAACTCTGTTTTGTGATCTGTTTAGTAGAAGTAAGTCATCCATCAGTTCATACGAGAAGCCAATAAGAAAAGAAAAAAAGCTTTTGGATGGTGTCTAATTCGCCATCAAGCTGTCTGTGCAAAAAGCAACACATGGCTGGCTAATTTACGTTTTGTACTTTTTCTTTGATTTGTAGATCAGGCTGGATTTGTTCATTATTTACTAAACCATGCAAGGAAAGTAACTGACTAACCAAACAGAATTTGACAAAAACATCTTCCCAGTAATCAAATAATTAATAATAATCATCATAATTAATTTATTAATCATGTCATCAGGTGATTATACTTCATATTTACGTCATTATTAATTTACAGTGGGCACGGAAAGTCTTCAATTGTTCACTATTTGTTATATAGCAGCACTTTGCTAAAATCATTTATTTTTGCCTCATTACTGTACACACAGCACCCCATATTGATAGAAAAAAACGGAATTGTTTAAATTTTTGCAGATTTATTAAAAAAGAAAACTGAAGTATTACTACAGTGTTATGAAAACTGAAGTATTACTACAGTGTTATTATTATTTGTTCAATATCACATTTTTGACTGTAAAGACTTCTGGGAAATGACTGCCATTGGTTGAGAATCTCCCCAAAGTGGTCAGTGTGACTTTACATTCTCTATTACTAGTGCTATCTGTAAAGAAACTAGTTTCTGGGATTTCTTGGCACCCCCCTTCGTCACCCCCTCTGTCGCCGGATGTTTGGCGGTCCGCAAAAGACATGTCCATCCTTGAACCGGTCCATCACTGAAACAAGGTTGGAGACCACTGCTTTATACTGTATATTTTTGGGAAATATTTACAGACCCTTTTCAAAAAAATTTTATATCATGGAAAAGTTTATTTATTTCCATAATTCCATTCAAAACGTTAGACTTTCATAGATTATAGATTCAGGGCCCACAATTTAAACAATTTCAAGTATTTATTTGTTTATTTTTACATAATTTGGGCTTCCAGCTCATAAAACCCACAAAATCAGGAATTCAAAAAATGTTAATACTATGAAGAAATCTGCCCAAATTTTGCAGGCCATAAATGTTTGAAACTGAGTGTCACACACTAATCAACTCAAAGCACCTGCACAGGTTTCCCCAGGTATCATTAAATTGCTTCAGTTGGGTTCAATATGAGGAAGACTGCAGACTTGACAACTGGCCAGAAGACCATCATTGATATCTTCCATAGGATGGGTAAGCCACAAAGGTTCATAGCTAAGAGGCTGGCTGTTCACAGAGTGCTGTGTCCAAGCATATCAATGGAAGGTCTAGTGTAAGGACAAAATGTGGCAGGAGAAGATGCACCAGCAAAAGAGATGACCGTGGGTGGATTATCAAACAAAAGATTCAAGAGCCTAGCAGAGATCCAGAAAGAGTGGAATGAGGCGAGAGTCACATCTTCAAAAACCACCACATTCAGACGCATCCCGGAGATGGGCTACAACGGTCGGGTTCCTCGGGTCAAGCTACTTCTGAGCCTGAGCAAACGTAGGAAGCGTCTCAACTGGGCCAAGGAGAAGAAGGACTGGACTGTTGGCCAGTGGTCCAAGGTCCTCTTTTCTGATGAAAGTAAAGTGTGCCTTTCATTTGGGAATCAAGGTCCAAGGGTTTGGAGGAAGACTGGTGAAGAACAGAACCCAAGCTGCTTGAGGTCCAGTGTGAAATATCCACAGCCAGTCATGATTTGGGGTGCAATGTCCAGTGCAAGTGTTGGTAAACTCTGCTTTCTTGAATCCAAGGTCACCGCAACAGTCTACATTAATTTTTTGAAGGACTTCATGATTCCTTCTGCTTAGGATCTGTATGGAGATGCAGATTTCATCTTCCAGCAGGACCTGGCCCCTGCCCATACCGCCAGAAGCACCAAAACCCGGTTTGATCTCCATGCCATTACAACGCTTGACTGGCCAGCCAACTTGCCGGATCTAAACCCCATTGAGAATCTATGGGGTATTATCAAGAGGAAAATGAGCAGCACCAGAGCCAAAAGCAAAGAAGAACTGGCAGCAAGCATCAAGGAAATCTGGGCTTCCATAACTCCCAGGCAATGCCACAGGCTGATTGCCTCAATGCCACCGCGCATCGAGGCAGTGATTAAAGCAAAGTGGTTCCCAACCAGCGGCACGGTGGCCGACTGGTAAGAGCGTCAGCCTCAAAGTTCTGAGGACCAGGGTTCAATCCCCGGCCCCGACTGTGTGGAGTTTGCATGTTCTCCCCGTGCCTGCGTGGGTTTTCTCCGGGCACTCCGGTTTCCTCCCACATCCCAAAAACATGCATAAATTGGAGACTCTAAATTCCCCGTAGGTGTGACTGTGAGTGCGAATGGTTGTCTGTTTGTATCTGCCCTGCGATTGGCTGGCAACCAGTTCAGGGTGTACCCCGCCTCCTGCCCGATGACAGCTGGGATCGGCTCCAGTACGCCCGCGACCCGAGTGAGGATAAGCGGCTCAGAAAATGGATGGATGGATGGTTCCCAACCAAGTATTGAAGATTAACATATCGTTTTGAAAGTGGAATATTTTGATTGATTTAATGCGACTCTAATTTCTTTCTTTTGTTCAACAAAAACTGAGAAGTAAATGGTAATTTCTTCACTGTATTCAAATTTTTCAATTTATTTTAATTCCTGATTTCGTGGGTTTTATGAGCTGGAAGCCCTAATTATGTAAAAATAAACAAATAAATACTTGAAACTGTTTAAATTGTGGGTCCTGAATCTATCATCAATGAAAGTCTAACTTTTTGAATTGAATTATGGAAATAAACTAACTTTTCCATGATATGAGAATTTTTTTGGAAAGGGTTTGTATATTTTGGAAAGGCATTTGGTCCTGACGACATACCGGTGTAGGTATGGAAGCATCTCGGAGAGGTGGCTGTGGAGCAAAAAAAATAACTCGGATGGCATCTGATTTGCCTTATTTATTGACCTATGACCTGGCAAATAGTGAGCCAGCCGTGCAAGATTACGAAGCTTGCCTAAAGCCTCCTCTAAGGCTGACCCGTCCTATTTTTTTTTTTTTTTCAGTTTAATCAACAACATTTTCAACCAAACTATATAATTTGGTCTAATGAAAGTCAGCTCGCTTAATGCTAACATATAATGTGAAACGCCATACACGGCTAACGGTAATTAGCATTGATATTACGGTAATTGTAAATCTGGAAACAATTCTTACTTAACACCCACGGAGCAACAGCACATACAATCAGAACATGGAACGAGACTGTGGGAAGGACAATTTACATTACTGGAGCTTAGTTGGGGTCCTTCTCTGCATTTTCTGTCTGTTTCTTTCCATAACTTTTTTAACGTTGTAAACTGGCTAACAAAAAAGGCTAAAGTAGCTTGTAAGATAAGATAACCTTTATTAAAGGGGACATATTTTGACAAACCAACTTTTTCTAGTATTTGAATTGTAATATTGTCTCTGTGGTGCTTCAGTAAACATGTGAAATGTGAATTAAAATAATTAACGCCTTCCTGAGTTCCAGACGTATTTCTGCCAAGAGACCTGAAATCTATGTCACTAGCTAAGATTTCCGCCTTCCCTTTCCGTTCCCGAGCAAGCGCTGTCAAACATAACAAACGTGGGCTCTCACAAGTGGGTTTTCTATACGGAGGCAACCAATCAGAGGAAAGGGGGCTATTAATCCATTCAAGCCCCCATTAAACACCAACCATTTCTTTAACTTTTTTTTAAATAAAAAAACAAACCTGAATAATATTGTACATTAGCTTTCTTTCTATTTACTTTCTTTACTTTTTTATGTTGTCATCTGCGAAAATGGAAAAAAAATTTTCTACAAAGGAGTAGAAAGTACAGAAATAAAAAGAAGATACTAGGGGTCCAACGATTCGTTTTAGTAACTAGTGTCAAGATGGAGAATCATAGATGGGATACAAGGAAGAGAGGTAGAAGAAGGTAGCGTTGTCCTAACTGCTGTGTGCTAACTGAAAAAGAAAGCGAAGCAAAAGGAATTACAAATGTTTTTCTTGGAAATACAACACATACACACCTCCCCATAAAGTCTGCCGTGCATAAATCCAACGCGTTATTTCCTAATATCGATACAACTGATTGATTACCTTTTAAAACGATTTAAATCGATATATATTTGTCCGGAAGGCTAACTTGCTGAGCAGTGATCGATGCAGTTGGATCGTAGGTAAAAAAAAAAAATCAATACATTGATATAATGAATGAATCGTTACACCCTGAATAAATATTTAAGTAAACTATAGATATTGTTTTCTAATAAAGAGAGGGAAGGTAAAAAGTCATCTAAATACTCTAGTAATGTACATAACCTTGAAAAATCTACTTAGGTAATGAAGTATTTGTGACTTTCCAACACTGGAACTGATTCTACATTTGCAACGCAAAATGTCAGCTATGTGACCCAGTACCGCACGTTTTGTTTTACAAGTATTACATGCCTAGTTTCATTTGTGTGTGTGTGTGTGTGTGTGTGTGTGTGCGCGTGCGTGCGCGCGTGTGTGTGTGTGTGTGTGCGCGCGCGCGGTTGCCGACATGCTGTTGAGGGATTCGCAGTGTGAGAGCTCCCTCTTGGTGTCAGCTTGACAACTGTTGGCGAGCACACACAATACACACGCGCACACGCATTGTGTGCACACGGACGAAATGAAGAGATTGTGAAATTGGACCTTTTGACTTTACTTTGTGGGTTTTTTTCCCAATATTGTTAAATATTATTCATTATTTGTTAATATTTTGTCTTTTTTTGTTTTATTTTATATTAAAAATTAACTTTATAGATCAAATGTATTGTAAACATATTTACTATTTTGTTTTTATAGCTCAAATTAGCTTTTTATAGGCGTTATTTGTTGAAATATTATTTTTATCAAATACTATTAGAATGTATGACAGACGTAATGTATTTATAATATTTTCCAAATACATTTTGTAATTCCTGAGTTAGCTTTATCATTCAAATGTATGATGGACAATAATTTTTTTTAACAAATATCCTTTTTTAAAATGTGTTTTTGACATTATACATTTTTTACTATTCTTTAAAAATGTATTACAGATATGAGTTATTTATCACCTCAAATTATTTTTAAATGCAACTATAGATATTTTAATATTGTAATATGATGTGAAATCATAATAATTACAATAAACATGATAGTAATTATCATAATCCTAGCACTAATAATAATAAATCATAATCATAGCCATAATAATAAATGTATAAAATTGTATTTTATGGACTTTAATGGACATAATGGAGAAATTGTTTTTTAATCAAATATTTAAAAATGTATTAAAACCATTATTCATTCATAAAATTGTGTGATTTCTATATGTCAGTGTTATATAGATTTATTTATTTACTTACTTAGCAAGTTTGTGTAGCAGTTTGTAATTTATTATTGGAATAATATTGTATGTGAGTGCGAATGGTTGTTTCTTTCTATTGCCCTGCGATTGGCTGGCGACCAGTTCAGGACTCGCCCAGAGTCAGTTGGGATAGGCTCCAGCACGACCGTGGTATGGAAAATGAATGAATGAATAATATTGTATTTGTAGTTTAGATTTTACTGTTTACAATAATATTAAATTTTTATTCTATGTTCTTTTTTATAATTCACATTATTTAATAGTAATATTGACATGATAATAATAATTTTGTCTCTCCTATGTAATAAAAATTTTATTTTTAACCATGTGAATGAAATGTGTTTCATTTGTTTGTGTTGCTTTTAGGGTCGCTGCGTAAATTTTAACCGTGTTCGGCGTTAGAAGATGACGACGACATCGCCAGAGGCTCGCCGCCATGGACCAGAGAAGAATTTCAGACTTTTTTTTTTTCGATATTTATGTTTACTCTTACTTTTTTCCCGGCGCTTTTTGTCAATATTATCCCACAATCATTCCCGGACCCTGAACACATCACAAGCATATTGAAGGAAAAACAAGAGTCTGTCAGAACAATTCCAGTGGGGGTAGTGGGGGCCCTCCCGACAATCCCGACCGTCTTCCTCTCGGCGACGTCTCGTCAACGTGGAACTCGCCCACCCACCGGCGTCCCTTTTTTGTTTTCTTTTTTCTTTTTTTCACGCGTGACGGCCGGCGGACAGGACGGACGCCCCCGAGGTTTATTCGGACCCCGGCAAGACTGCCCTTCCCGAGACACCTTCCCGTCCGACGTCAGGGAATTAATAGAGCGTATCGCCACCACACAAAGCGAGCGGCCAAACCCGTCTCATTATTTTTATTAGTTTTGTCCATCATCCAAAACTAATTTCACTTCATATAAAATAAATGAATAATGCACTTTGTACATATTTTGCTTTTTTTTGTTTTTAAATATTTTAGCCAAATACTGAATGTTTTTTGTATTCACTTTGGCACATTCAGCTAAGTCATCTTACACATAATTTAAATGCCATTCAAATGAGCATTCGCTATTGTTTTATGACATTAACAGCGTTTTACATTTTTATTACGGTTTTGCCATAAAAATATTTTCAAAATAAATAGGCTTATTTACTTTCTTTTAAGTCATTTTTTACATTATAAAATAATCTCCGGAAGTATTGAATTAAATATTTTATGGCATGATTATAATTAAAGAAAATGACTGTGAAATATTTTTCCATCCATCCATTTTCTGTACCGCTTTCTCCTCACAAGGGTCTCGGGTGTGCTGGAGCCTATCCCAGGTATCTTCGGGCGAGAGGCGCGGTACACCCTGAACTGGTCGCCAGCCAATCACAGGTCACATGTAAACAAACAACCATTCGCGCGCACATTCACACCTAAGGCAATTTAGAGTCTTCAATTAACCTACCATGCATGTTTTTGGGGATGTGGGAGGAAACCGCAGTACCCGGAGAAAACCCACGCAGGCACAGGGCGAACATGCAAACTCCACACAGGCGGGGCCGGGATTTGAACCCCAGTCCTCAGAACTGTGAGGCAGATGTGATAAGCAGTCGTCCACCGTGCCGCTGAAAGGTTTTTGATTCACCATTTTTATTTTTTTTACATTACACATTTTTTAATTACATTTCTAATTTTTATGAATAAATTGTTTTTGTTTGTTTGTTTTACACAGCATTATGATGTCCCTTTAAGAACAGCTGGCATTCAAAGCATACTGTATGCCGTCAAAGTATTTACAAAGAAATTTATTTTTAGAATATGTAATTAATAATTATAATACATAATCATTATAAAAACAGAAAAAATATTTTATTTAAAAAATTTTTATATTTTTCCAGTTGTTTTTAATTTCTATTTTATGACATAATTATAAGTGTATATTTGCAAAATATTATGTCTCCAAGTACAACTTGTATTCAAAGCACAATTATTCAAAGTACTTATTATTATTTTTTATAATATATAATGTTACCACATAACCTAAATGTGAGATTTTATGACACTTTTTAATGAAACTTGTTATATAAGTTTTTTTGTTTTTTTTCCAAAAACATTTTTAATTCAAAACTACTCCATAACATCTTCATTTGTGGTTTTTACAAAACATTGTGACGTCTCTGCGGACAGTTTGTATATTCAAAGCACACTCGTTTGGACCAAAAATGTTTTGTTCTACCCATCCATTTCATCCATCCATTTTCAACACCGCTTATGCTGATGAGGGTCGCGGGGCACTGGAGCCTATCCAGGCTGATTTCGGGCGAAAGGTGGACTACACCCTGAAGTGGTCCCCAGTCACTCGCAGGTCACATATAGACACGAACAACCATCCGCACTCACATTCACACCGTCACTGAGTGGAAACTGAACCCACGCTGCCCGCCCCAAAGTCAGGCGAGCGTACCACTACACCATCAGTGACACTGATAATAAAAAAAAAAAAAATTAATTATAGATTCATTACATTATTATAACCATTTTAATTTTTCATTTTCTTTAAAAATTCCCCCAAAAATGTCATGCACACTTGTATTTACATACATTTTTGAACGTTTTTTTAATTTTATAATCTTACAAAATAACCAATCATTCTTATTATACTATTTTCATTTGTTAAATCACACTTGTTTGGACAAAACAAATAATAATAATAATAATATTAAATAAAATGTTTTAATGTGTTTTAAGACAAGACATCCCGAGACACGTCCCTGTTTGATGTCAGGAAATTAATAGAGCGTATTTCCACCGCGGGGCCCGGGCGGGCAGAGCAACGTATGAACGGACGGACTGATGGTTGGCATTTTGAAGGATTGATGCCTTGAATTTGCTTGACGTGTGCTGGTGCTCGGCAAGGCATGAACTTTTTTTTAGGACAACAAAGAGCATCGGAAATGTTCATTAAAATAATTAAAACCGCCCGTGAAGTGACCCGTCGCTGAAAAATGGGGGCATGTGCGATAGGAAAAATATTCATAACCAGAATTATACTTGAATTAAAGTCAATTATGTTATTAAGTATATTTTTATATTTACATGTGGATTATTCAGTCGTTAAAACCATATTGTGGTCAAAACCTGAAATGTAAAAAAAAAAAAAAAGCAGTGACTTTCCGAATTCTCTATTATTTGGTCAAGACACAAGAAAATAGAAAGAGGGAAAAGATTGTTTTTATTTTTTATGTAAATTTATGTATTTATTTATTTGCAATGATCACAACAACCCAGGAATAATTTTTAAAATGCAAAAAAAAAATTTTTTTTTTAAAAAACAGTGTAAGGCAGCACAATGAAATTGTGGTTAGCATGTCTGCCTCAGAGTTGAGATTCTGGGTTAAAATCTCCACTCAGTTAGGAAAGATAACGACCAATAAAAAGTTGAATGGTAGCCGGACTACTGCTTTTAATGTTATGACTTCATGAGCAGTAAAAAAAAAAAAATATATATATATATATATATATATATATATATATATATATATATACAAAAAAAATTGCATGAAAAAGTTACATTTTAATATTTTTGGATTTCTTTGAGTTACAATTTAAAACATAAAATTTGGGAATTTAATATAAACAAATATTATTTTTATTGAAAAATACAACTTATTTTATGACATAAGCATTAAAAATGCAATAACTTAACATTAATTAGATATTTTTTTAAATCACTTTACAAAAACAAAATTATTGATTTCATGCCATTTTTAGACAAAATTAGTTTTTAAGATAAAACAAATATATACATATTGATATAAATGTTATTTTTTATAGAAAAGTACAGTTTATGACATCAGCATTAAGGGTATTTTTTAATATTAGATGATTTTCTTTAATTACAGTTAAGAAAAATAAAATTATGTATTTTATGACATTTTTTATTGTGAACATTTTTAATTGTTGTACAAGTAATTTTTTGACAATCATTTAATTTTCATTAATTTTTTTCATCATTATTTACAAAATATGTTGACCTTTTAAGTAGTCAGGGTTATCATCTATGAAGCTTTATTTATTATTGCCAATTGTGGTATGACTTTATTATAACTGGGCTCTTCTCGATTGTTGACGTTTCAACTTTAAACCTTAAAGTCTTTTTTGCTTCCATTTTGAAGTTCATTTACAATTCAACAATACATTTAGAACTGAAAAAGCCTTTTGGAATTGAAACGTCTTCCACAACCAAAATGCGTTCATTTGCCTCCATTTAACTTTTGCCGATTCCTATGACCTGAATGACTGATAATAGACCAAAAAAAAAAAAAGGGCCACGCCTTGTCCAGCATGTCCACCACCCCAAACGCAAACCCAAAGCAACGGATGCGACGGACGGATAAGTATTGTTCATTTCCAGAAATCATGTAGCCTATTTTTGCTTTTCCCAAATGACGGGGTGTGTGCGGGGGGCGGGTGTCCTTGTTGTTTCTTCTTCGCTGTGTGAAGAAAAAGGATGGAACGACGCAGTCACTTTGCGATTCGGCCACGTGGAAATTGGAGTGGAAAAGCTGACAAGGCCACCGCCCCTTTGACGGCAAGCGCTATGGACAGTGACCAGGTGGCGGCTGCCCGCCCGCTCGCCCGCCTGACGTGCATGACACCAAAAATAAGTACAAGCGCCGTCAATGCAGACGTACCCGTCTAATTATTATTCCTTTGTTCGCCACTCGTCAAGTGGCGAACAAAGACGTCTTCGACGATAGACATTTGGTCTATTTTCACCAAAAAGGTATACATTTGTTACAACATTTGTTACAAAATACATACAAATGTTCCAAAGTTATAGATTATTGTTTCATGTAATTTTATGGCATTATTTTTAGCCTTTTTGAAATAAAACCTGACATATCTTTAAAATTGTACAGTTCACATTCAAAGCAGTTATTTTGACAATTTTTTTCGTATAAAAAGTTTTTTGTAACTAAGTGTACTTTAAAAAAAAAAGACTTTTCATTTTTATTTTATTGCCCTTCGTACATATTTTTCTTTCATTAATATAGCATTTTTCTAAATATTTTAGCCACCGAAGATGATATTTTTTTAATTGAAACGTTCAAATAAGAAAATTATTTTGGGAGCAAAATGTTTTGGTTTGTAAAAAAAAAAAAAAAATTACAAAAAAATTATTCACAGATTATTTCACTAATTGTTGCAAGCATTTTGTAAAAATATATGGTGGTGTTAAAAAAAAAAGTAAAATAAAACAAAAAAATGCATTTTTTTAAATGTACAACTCAATGTCTCTTTAAATGTGACAAATTTGTCTCGACCTCAATTATAAAATGTTTTTTCATTTTTATTTCTTTTTTTTTTTTACTTATGGATATTGAAATGGTATTGTAGCGTTTATACCATTCTAATAATGTTTTGTTCCCAACTCACCAAGCCACTACCGACACGTACGTCTTTTACGACCCACATTTTGTCCATTGTCCCAAAAATGTATAAATACAAAATACGATGCAAAATTACAAATTATTTTATGACCTTATTAGAAATGTATTAAAATGTATTATTATGTATTATTTATACATTATATATATATGTATTATTAAAAATAATGTTAAGCTTTTTAAAAATTATATTATGACATGTTTAAAAGCGTTACCAAAGATGCAGATTTTCCAGTTTGTCTTCAAAGCACACTTTTACAAATATTCATTTTGAATTATTTGATGACCTTATTAGAAATGTTTTTTTTAAATTAAACTTCATGTCATGTCTTCATAAGACCAGCTTTAAAAAATATATTACAATATTTTATGACAAAATAATGTTTTCCTTTGTATTAAAATAATGTTCTATTCTATTAAGCTTTTTAAAAATTATATTATGACATGTTTAAAAGCGTTACCAAAGATGCAGATTTTACAGTTTGTCTTCAAAGCACACTTTTACAAATATTCATTTTGGGAAAAAAAAAACAGCTATGTTTCGAAGTCAAATACATACTGAATGTAAAGTGAGTTGTGTATGGATGTGTTTTTTGTTGTTTGTGTTGTGTCCGTCTGAACACGTGTGTGCTGGTGGTGAACACGCTAAAGGGGATCTTTAATTGGGCCCTCACAGATTTATGCGGCCCGACAGGGACCGCCATTATACGCTGCTGTCTTTGTGTGTGTGTCTGGGCATGTTCGTGTGTGTGTGTTTGGACAGCGTGGACAGTGTGCAACTTCTCCGCCTGTCCAGTCACCGGAGGGGTGGCATGCTCTCACACACACACACACACACACACACACACACACACACACACATATGCACCTACGATCCCTCCGAGGTCTTCATCGCCTCAAAAATCAGGTCTCGCATTTAGAAAAAAATATGCACTCGTGCACCTTCTGCTTTATCCACATTTACATGATGTGTGTGTGTGTGTGTGTGTGTGTGTGTGGTGGTGGTTGTGTGTATGGAAGTTGTGTGTGGGGTTTGTGTGTGTGTGTGGTAGCTGTGTGCATGCATGTGTGTGTTTGTGTGGTTGTTTGTTTGTGTGGTGTTGTGTGGTTGCATGTGGGTGTTTGTGTGGGGGTTGTGTACATGTGTGCATGTGTAAGTGGATGGGTGAGTGTGGTTGTGTATGTGTTTGAGGTACTGTGTGTTCGGTTGTGGTGCTTGTGTGTCTGGTGTGAGGTTATGTGTGGAGATTGTGTGTGTGTGTGTGTGTGTGGTGATTTGTGTAACTGTGTGTGGTGTTGAGTGGGGAAGAATGTGCATGTGATGGTTTTGTGTGTGTGTGTTTGTGTTTATGTATATGTCTGTGTGTGGGTTTGTGTAGGGGTCGTCTGTGTGTGTGAGGTGGTTCTCTTTGTGGGGGTGTGTGTGCGTATCATGGTTGTGGGTGTGTGGTTGTGTGGAGTTAGAGTTCCAAATTAGGGTTTTAAGACAGGGTTAGAGTTTCAAGGTATTTATCCATCCATTTTCCATACCGCTTAGCCTCACGAGGGTCGCGGGCGTGTTGGAGCCTATCCCAGCTATCTTTGGGCGAGAGGCAGGTCACACCCTGAACTGGTCGCCAGCCAATTGCAGGGCACATATAAACAAACAACCATTCACTACTACGGGCAATTTAGTCTTCAATTAGCCTACTATGCATGTTTTTGGAATGTTGGAGGAAACCGGAGTACCCGGAGAAAACACATGGAGACCAGGGAGAACATGCAAACTCCACAAAGGCGAGGCCGGATTTGAACCCGGGTCCTCAGAATTGTGAGGCGGATGTGCTAACCAGTCATCAACCCTGCCGCCATTCAAGGTATCTTTTTTTAAATTTGGGTTTCAAATGAAGGTTTGAAATTGACTGCCCACCAGTCCATTGTTTGCCTATATGTTCGCTATATGTGGTAGAATTCCGTAAAAGTGTGTCAGTGTTTACCAGCCTGGAAGCGAAGCGGGACATGAGGGTGGTCTTTGTCTCCGTCTATTTTCAAGGCGACGCAGGCGGCGCGGCAGCTAACAGCTAGCCGCTAAATCCGCTGCTGAGCTCGTGCCACAAGGTTGTGTTTTGACAGCGCGATGCTCACGATTCCTCCCGCCCGCCCGAGCCGTCTGGCTCGCCGGGTTGCCCTCGTTTGAACAGGTGCCGGTGGGAAAACCATACTTGGCGAACCTCCCCCAAGGCAGAGGGACACACCATCATCCAGCTCGTTAAGAGATGAGACGCAAGCTGTACTGGAAAATCTAGCCATCCATCAACCAGCCAAATCTTAGCCAGCTAAGCTAACAAGACTAGCTCCATGTTCGTATTATCTGTAAAACAATAGTATGGTCTTCGCTCATTTACAAAATGCTAATGTTATGCTACTAATTCAACACCTAATTACTATCTGTGGTCACTGGCAATCTTAAGCAAGTTAGCTAACAAGACTAGCCCTGCGCTTTTATTGTCTGTAAATAAAATGGCATGCTGTTAGCTTGATGGCTGAAATGCTAACGTTATGCTACGAACACGAGGTCACAATTTCCTTTGGGATTAATAACATAATTATCTGTCTAGTAGTGTATCTATGTATCCGTCTGTCGGGTTTTTCGGTTGGTCAGTCTTATCTGTCTAACGATTCATCTTTCGGCCTGTCTGTATTACTGTAGGTTAGTCTCTCTGTCTGTCAATCTGTCAGTCGGTCAGTCTCTTAATCTGTTGGTTTGTTAGTAGTGGTGTAACGATTCATTCGCTACATCACTGTATCAATTTATATCGCTACGTTCCAGCTACATTGATCTGTGCTCGGCAAGTTGACCTCCCGGACAACATCAATTGATTGAAAAATTGTTTAAAATGGTAAACAATGGCTTGAAAGTTGACCTGTCGATGAGGCCGACAGACAAAAACACTTTGCCTTTTGCAAAGACGGAAATTTTCATGCTCGCTTTTTCGCCAACCATCTACTATACGAAGGCGCCATGGGAATTTCACAATTCTTGCCACCCTTGCCACCTCTTGCAACCCACCCACCTCAAGGTAAAAAAACATTTTCGCTTCAAATTATTGCCTCAAATATGACAACGGCATTGTTTTTATGTGGGGAACGTGACTTTCAGAACAACAGCAGCAGAAAAGTACTCTCACTTTTTACTCAATAGTATGTCTAGATGTCAGTACGAACCCAAAACACTTTATCCTCTACATACATGCAAATAAGTTAGCTTTCAGCGAAATTCGCCGTTATGAACTCAAAATAGGCCATTTACGTGAATCGTATAGATTCGAGGAGTTTTTCCTGGGGGGGGCAGGGGGGTCGCCATCGCCGTCATCATAGGCTGTTTCGTACTCCTTGAACGCTGGCAGCTAGATCCATTCCACACATCCACCATCCACACAGAGATGTAATTTCTGAATATTGCGCCGCAGCGGATTAATATGCGAGCGCATCACCCTGAGGTTCCGCCTGTGCACTCGGGACCTGGTTTGGATAAGTCACGGGAGTTGACGAGACCAGAAAAAACACGCTTCTGCTGTTAAGAAGTAACGGTACTTTAATTCCATTACAATGATCAAAATGTCGCTTGCTACTTTTATTGATCAATTATTGCTTATTATAAACTATTTCGTTCGCGAGACTACAACTTCCGCATTAGGCGCTGTTTGCTCCAATCCAATGTTTGACGCTAGTGACGTTTAAGGTTAGTCCACCAATCAAAGAAAATCACACGACCTCACACAACGTCTTCTATTGGCCTTCCCGGGCATAGGTATTACCACTAGATAAACCAGCCCGGCTGATCGTCGTGCCTACGTGGCGGCCATGTTGGGAAGGTCGTGGTTACCATGAAGGCAACGGCGCAATGCTCTTGTTTACATTTAGACGAACAAAAACAACAACTTTCATGTATTGTAGTATTTGTCTGGCACTGTCTGCCCAAACGTGGATATTTCAGCCCACTTATAACTTGAGAAGAACACCTTTCAGTAAATTGCAAATGTTTTGTTGTAGTTTTGGCTGTGCATACACACACGCCCACGCATGCACACACTCACACACACATCATGATTTGCACATTCACATTTTATTTTATTATTATTTTTTGATGTTCATGCTGTGGTTAAAAAAATCAGAAGTTACTATTTACTCAGTACTTGAGTAATTATTTCACTGTATACTTTTTACTCTTACTCAAGTAATTTTTTGGAGGACTACTTTTTACTTTTACTTGAGTCACATTATTGTCAAGTATCAGTACTCCTACTTGAATACAATATTTGGCTACCATACCCACCTCTGGAGCGGACATCCTCTATTGCTACTCTTACGTTTAAGCAACATTTTTGCTCATCAGATCAGCCAGCGTCGTATTTGTTCCACTGGTCTTTTGTATATTCACGTTGAGGTGCCGCAGGTAGTGGCACACTGGTTGTGGTCCCAGCGGAACCGCGAAGTACACGTAACATCGGCAACAAGAGCTGATCCGGAAGTACATCTTGTATTAATTTGGAAACGCAGCTACAATTATCTAATTAGTTTACGGATGTTAATGATTAAATGTTTTAAGCGACGGAGCGATGTTAGGGAATATTGTACTTAATATTTTCCTGGAGGATGCATTTGGGATTAGCCTTTGAAGTTTGTAATAGTAATAAATGAAGTGAAACAGACAATGATTTTAGTCAATTCTTTTCCAAAATGAGAGTGCTTAAAGAGGAGGATGCTATTCATGTGGCACAGCTTGAAGCAGGTGGAGGGTGGAGATGGGCCTGGCTCAAGTTGGAGGCCAAAACAAAAAAAGCAAAGAAATGAGGCAAATTTAATTTTAATCTTAAATTCGTACATCAACATGTACGTGAGCGGTGTAAATAAATGTTTTTCTGCTTGTTTATTTTGCCTTATTGTACTCTTCAAAGTCTTCCAGAATGCTTAATTTATATTAAAATCAAAACATCTCTGCAGTTTTTTTTTTGGTCACCTTTTTCATGGCTTTGATGTTTGCATGTATGCCTCCACTACTGAGCTGAAAAACTTGAGCTACCCTTAATTCCCCTTTCTAAACGGTGTCTGTGTTTTTAGTACTGTGTTGACCATTCCTGGTTTAACCTGCAGAAATGTTGGTTATTTTTTATATTAATGTTGTATTTGTGGCTGCACGACTGGTTAGGACATCCGCCTCACAGTTCTGAGGACTCGAGTTCAAATTCGGCCTCTCCTGTGTGGAGTTTACATGTTCGCCCCCGTGCCTGCTTGGGTTTTCTCTGGGTACTCCGGTTTCCTCCAACAACCCCAAAACATGCACGGTAGGTTAATTGAATGATTGTTTGCTTATATGTGCCCTGTGATTGTCTGGCAACCAGTTCAGAGTGAACCCCGCTGCCTACCTGCAGTTAGTTGGGATAAGATCGTACCCGCGACCCTAGGGAGGATAGGCGGTGTAGCAAACGGATGGATGGATTTTGTATTTGTATTATTTCGATGTAGAAAAACAACAGCAGATGTCACAGGTAAACGTACTGTTAATTCAACCTGAATTAATGTTGGTTTCCCAGTTATTTTTGTTTACTTGTTTGGCTATTATATCCATAATTAATTTCTACCCGATTCCCTTACAAGAAACAACATGAATTTAGGAAATTTCATCTGCATTGTCCAGTATCCACTTATTTATGTCACAGTCAAACTGGTTGTTTTGTGAATCCGTCCAGCCATCCATTTTCCATACCCCTTACATCATGTTCCTGTACGTCGGCACACCTCGTTTGTGCTTCCGCTGCCGATCTGAACCCGGGCTGAACCGAACAGGCTGCTGAGCTGACGGATGGGCGTGTGACCCAATAGCGCGGCGGGAAATGGTCGGAATAGGCATAGGGCTCGTCACCTTGCCGGAAGCGCTCCGCATGAGGCTTTAATGAAGGCGAAGGGGGAGCGTGTCCGGAGGTGTTGCTGCTGCAGCTGATGTCACGTTGGCATGACGCGAGGGGCATCAGATCACTTCTGACTCGGTCAGCAGATGTTTGGAAATGGCGCTAATGTGAGCATGCTGTCGCCACGATGGGCAGTGGGGGAAACCGATTGTGAGCAGAGCTCAAATAAAAACAAGACAATTTTCAGCCTGTTGTCATTAGCCAATGAAAAGCAAGTAGCAAGAAAGAAATGTGGACATTTATATAGCTGTAGGTAAACATTTTAACCACCAGCCTTTTTGGAAAATTATGTCACAGAAGCCAGTTTTACTTAACAACATGAAATTCGGTCGCGTTGTCTATCATGAGTAGACCCACAAAGAAGTCTCAAGAAGTCACGCCCAAAAATTAGTGATGTCGCTGAATTGTTTCTGCCAAAAATAGCCCAAAATGTGGATTTTCGGTTTCGGACGGAAATACTTTTTGCATCGAAATAAAACTACCAAAATAACATGTCTCATAGATAACATGTCACATGTTGCTCACCAGTTCAATGAAAAAAAGTTCATGAACTAATTCATATTTTGGGCGAATGTGAACTGAACTTAGTTCATTTCTGCCTGACGAACGTTATTGAGGACGTGCGCACTCTGGCATCTGTGAACGGTTTTCGAATGAAAGTTCATTTTCATTCAAGAGTGCCAGGTTTTGTTTTGAACTTCCAGGACAAAAGCCTCCATATACCGGGGAATAAACTCCGTGTTTGGCAACCGATTCAGTGCGGCCGCCATTCACCTTTACATGAGCGAGGTGCATTCAGGGACACTCCGTAAATGGGAGAGAATCTGTTCTTTTCTCAGGAAAATTGTTATTTGTATTTGAATGGTTAGTTAAAACACTCTATGATCACACTGTCATAATATGGAATCTGTTTTGTAATATGGCTAGATGTTAAAATAGTCAGCCAAAGCTCCTGGGAATGTAGTGATCAATATCTTTTCACCATCATTCCTGTCATACTGTGTTGCATGTTTTTGTTTCCACATTAAGGACAAAAGTGCTGTTTTGATTTTAATTCCCTATTTAAAAAAACAAAAACATTCAAGCAACAAGTTTTGCCTCTTGTTTTTGAGTGTAGGGTGGAAGCTGCAGCTGGCTACTAGTGTGAGATGAATGGGTGACAACAATGGGAAAATAAAATGCCAATATTATATATTATAGACGCGCTACACTCACGGTTTGATAATGACATAGTGCCATACTGCCATAAATCAAGCATAAATGTCAAATAAGCATAAATGTTAACTAGCACATACTGTACATTCAACAAAGGGGAATGCATGTTGCAGGCTATTTTGAGGCAGCCGCCCCAGCTACCTACGAGCTGCAACTAACGCGGCTAAATACGATGCTGAGCCACAGAGGCGAACGTGCGCCTCGCCTCCGTTGTCAACGCAGCATAAGTCACGAATCATCGCCTCCATGACAGAAAATAAACTACACTTTTTAGACAGGAATTGTAATAACAAAGGGCGGACGATAAGACAAGAGACGGGGAAACCATGCTAATCGCAATGTTATCACATGAAATCGCGAGACACCAAAATAAGTAATTGGGTGGTACAGTATACTTGTCACATTGATCTGGCTGGAACGGCGTTATAGCAGAGATTAGCCAATTTTGAAGAGCAATGTAGCAGACAAATTTATATGTGTTTATAGAGGGAAACACTGAAATATGTATACGATAACGCTAGACATCGACATACATACAGGGACCAAAAACCGGAAATGAATATGTCCCCGCTGCTACGTCACAATCACCCTGTAATTTAAAAGCACATTAAGATAACCTTTATTAGTCCAACAATGTGGAAATTTGCATCTTTTCAGCAGCAATAGTGGATACAGGAAATACAAAAAGAGTTTTCGAGAGAAGACATTTGGCTGCAAATGCAACTGCCAGGTTGATGCAATAAATACTTCAAAATGTCAAATATTGAAGCCATCATTTGTTAACGATTATGATTATAGGGTAATGATTATGTTGTGAAATTGAACAGTATGCAGAATTTTTTATTTCTATTACATAACATACTGCAATAACTGTCCCGCGGTAATGTTCTTGACATAATATTTGTCAGGAAATTGGAAATTCAAATTGGCAGCTCTCCAGTCATTGCCATAAATGCAATTTTGCTAGTAATTGGCATAGTTTTATAATTAATAAGTGGTTGGTTTGATTTTTTTTAATGTATATTTTAATTAATGTGAAGCGCTTTATTGCATTTTTTTGTATGAAAAGCGCTTACAAATAAAGTTTCATTGATTGATTGATAATTTCTTTCAGCGTTTCAACTTTTGGTTTTAGGCCTTGGGTCCCTCAGTTTCATTTTGGTGCATTACTACCAAAAATACACAGAAAGGCTGCCATTTGGGTTCAAAGCGACCATTTTACAATGACTTTGAAGGGTCCTTCAAAGAAAAATACCCCAAATTTTTGAAAATGTTGTCTCCAAAGTCAACTTCACTTCGCAATATGAAAATTGGTAGACATGTTGGCTTTCATGAGTAGTTTCCGATGTGTTGTGGTGCTACTTTGCCGTTGAGTAAATATAATATATTTAAATAATTTCCGTATGCTGACGCAATTTGGTGATGGCTCCAAGCTGTTTTTGCCAGATGAAAAATAAATTCCACAGATTAACGACGCTTGAGCCGCAGTGAAGGGCAACATAGGTTAAAGGTGGCGAGCTATGCCACCCTCCGATTGGTCCACAAAAGCCATGCCTCCAATGACTAGCGAAAGTGTCCACCCACCTCCAACTGGTTAATCCGACCACTAGCCGTTAGCGGCACTTGCTAGCATGTGGACTGATTATAAAAATGGACATCAACATGTTTGAACAACCAAAAGAAACAAAGCTTTACGGGCAAAAACATGTTTGTGGATGAAAAGGTGTGAAATGTTAGAATTTGGATTGTTTAATTACAGACTTAAAGGCTTAATGAATGAAGGCGACAGTTTTAAAAATGATTAGAATGATTACATTTGACCTGTAAATGTGTTTTGTTTGACCTGTAAAAGTGTTTTGTTTCACTGTAAAAGTGAAACAAAACACATTGCCCTAAAAAAAATATAGAATTGGATTTTGTCATTTTTTAAATAAATTATTTTGCATAAATAAAAACAATTGTAATTTTCATCTTTAATTCATTATTAATTCATTAGATGAATGGCAGGTTAGGCACGATTTGGTTTACTTTGCTTTGCTTCTTCTTTTCCTTTCGGCTTGTCCCTTTAGGGGTCGCCACAGCGCGTCATCCTTTTCCATTTCAGCCGATCTCCTGCATCCTCCTCTCGAACACCAACTGCCCTCATGTCTTCCCTCACGACATCCATCAACCTTCTCTTTGGTCTTCCTTTAGCTCTCTTGCCTGGCAGCTCCATCCTCATCATCCTTCTACCAATATACTCACTATTTCTCCTCTGGACATGTCCAAACCATCTAAGTCTACCCTCTCTAACTTTGTCTCCAAAACATCGAACCTTGGCCGTCCCTCTGATGAGCTCATTTCTAATTTGATCCAACCTGGTCACTCCGAGAGCGAACCTCAGCATCTTCATCTCCGCCACCTCCAGCTCTGCTTCCTGTTGTCTCTTCAGTGCCACTGTCTCTAATCCGTACATCATGGCTGGCCTCACCACTGTTTTATGAACTTTGCCCTTCATCCTAGCAGAGACTCTTCTGTCACATATCACACCTGACACCTTCCTTCACCCGTTCCAAGCTGCTTGGACTCGTTTCTTCACTTCCTGACCACACCCACCATTGCTATAGACTGTTGACCCCAAGTATTTAAAGTCCTCCACCCTTGCTTTCTCTTCTCCCTATAGCCTCACTCTCCCCCCACCACCCCTCTCATTCATGCACATATATTGTCTTACTTCGGCTAATCTTCATTCCTCTCCATTCCAGTGCATGCCTCCGCCTGCTCCCTGCTTTCACTGCAGATCACAATGTCATCTGCGAACATCATGGTCCACAGGGATTCCAGTCTAACCTCATCTGTCAGCCTATCCATCACCACTGCAAAGAGGAAGGGGCTCAGGGCTAATCCCTGATGCAGTCCCACCTTCCACCTCAAAGTCCTCTGTCACACCTACAGCACACCTCACCACTGTTCTGCTGCCCTCGTACATGTCCTGTATTATTCTAACATACTTCTCTGCCACGCCAGACCTCCGCATGCAGTACCACAGTTCCCCTCTGGGGTACTCTGTCATAGGCTTTCTCTAGATCTACAGAGACACAATGTACCTCCTTCTGACCTTCTCTGTACTTCATCAATTCATCTTTTTTACAAGTAAAACGTTTCACATGTTTGTTAATGTAATATCTTTTAAAGTATGATAATTTAAACTTTTAAAAATAAAAGATAATTATTGGGAGGTTACCAGATTTTGAAACATGACAAAAGCTGCAATTTTGGCTTGTTCGTAGTCTTACTTTATTTTAGTTTTATTACACCACATATATTTTTATTCTTTATGTTTGCATTTGTTTTTTACACTTGTATAACTGTTAATAAGCATGTAACAGGTTTTTTTTTTTTTTTTTAGCAATAGTTTGACTATTATTACAACACCAATTCCAATGAAGTTGGGATGTTGTGTTAAACATACATAAAAACAAACTGATAAACTTTATTGTGTTTAGCAAATAATCATTAACTTAGAATTTTATAGCTGCAACACGTTCCAAAAAAGCTGGGCAAGAAATTTAGGGATTTCATCATCTACGGTCCATAATATCATCAAAAGGTTCAGAGAATCTGGAGAAATCACTGCATGTAAGCGGCAAGGCCGAAAACCAACATTGAATGCCCGTGACCTTCGATCCCTCAGGCGGCACTGCATCAAAAACCCATATCAATGTGTAAAGGACATCACCACGTGGGCTCAGGAACTCTTCAGAAAACCAATGTCAGTAAATACAGTCCGGCGCAACATCCGTAAGTGCAACTCAAAACTCTACTATGCAAAGCAAAAGCCATTTATCAACAACACCCAGAAACGCCGCCGGCTTCTTTGGGCCCGAGCTCATCTAAGATGGACTGATGCAAAGTGGAAAAGTGTTCTGGGGTCCGACGAGTCCACATTTCCAATTGTTTTTGGAAATTATGGGCGTCGTGTCCTCCGGGCCAAAGAGGAAAAGAACCATCCGGACTGGATGTTTGTTAATGTAATAAAAAAAAAGCCAGCATCTGTGATGGTATGGGGCTGTGTTAGTGCCAATGGCATGGGTAACTGACACATCTGTGAAGCCGCCATTAATGGTGAAAGGTACATACAGGTTTTGGAGAAACATATGCTGCCATCCAAGGAACGTCTTTTTCATGGACGCCCCTGCTTATTTCAGCAAGACAATGCCAAACCACATTCTGCACGTGTTACAACAGCGTGGTAACACGTGGTACTAGACTGGCCTGCCTGCAGTCCAGACCTGTCTCCCATTGAAAATGTGTGGCGGATTATGAAGCGTAAAATATGACAACGGAGACCGTGGACTGTTGCACAGCTGAAGCTGTACATCAAGCAAGAATGGGAAAGAATTCCACCTACAAAGCTTCAACAATCAGTGTCCTCAGTTCTCAAACGTTTATTGAATGTTGTTAAAAGAAAAGGTGATGTAACACATTGGTAAACATGACCCTTTCCCATCTTTTTTGGAATGTGTTGCAGCCATAAAATTCTAAGTTAATGATTATTTGCTAAAAACAATAAAGCTTATCAGTTTGAACATTAAATATATTGTCTTTGTAGTGTATTCGATTAAATATAATATATATATTGTATATATACATATATTGAACATTATTTGCAAATCATTGTTTTCTGTTTTTATTTATGTTTAACACAACGTCCCAACTTCATTGGAATTGGGGTTGTATTATGACTTTTCTAAAACCTTTCCCTTTATTTCCAACACCGAAACATTTGCACATTTCAGTCAGACCACAGGAAATTATTGATAAACTATATAATAAAACTGCATACGCGTGTTTATTGCGACACTTCTTTCAGTAGCAGCTTCTTAAAATATGGGGCGCGCTCATATGTGTACACGCAATTGGACTTTCTCTCACCACACACAAACCTACTCGCTATCTTGCTGCCGGGAAACATTAATTGTGAACTCTCGCCAATGTCGTGAACTGTCGCATTTCCTGTATGGCAGCGAACACCGCTGTGCAACGTTGCGCTTCCGTTGCGCTTTCAATTTGAATTGTAATCATTTTAATTTTAATCGCACGTTCCACCATTTTATTTATGTTTTACGTATCTTAAATATTAGCCACGCAATATTTTCATGACTTTTCCAAAACTTTTTATTTAAAAAAATAAAATAAATAAAAAGTCCATAACTTTTCCAGGACCTGGAAAATGCATTTTCAAGTTCCATAACTTTTCCAGGTTTTTCATGACCATGTGAACCCTGATGTAAATATGTGACTTAAATCATTGCCTGTACCATTAATAGGATTTTTGGATAATGGCCACAATTTGACCCAGGGACAGATAAATTCTTCAAATAAAAAAATAAAAATCAGTATGCCAGTCAATAACACTCACTTGTGTTATTGACTGGCATTGTGAAACAAGCTAAATAATCAGTCAGTGAAACAAGCTAAATAAACAAGCTAATAGGATTAATTCATTTTTTCCATGCTGTTTAATCACATTTAGCTTAGCGACATACCTTAGTGACGTGGCGCAATAGCGTGGCGACATAGCTTAGCGACATAGTGAGATAGCTGAGGGATGTCGCTTAGTGACATAATTTAGACATAGACCAGGAACAGATCTGCGGATGATGCAGTCAACATGGGAGTGCACTTCATCCTAGAACACCTCGACGGTACGGGGACCTACGCGAGGATCCTGTTCGTGGACTTCAGCTCCGCGTTCAACACCATCATCCCCGAACTACTCTCCTCCAAGCTTCTCCAGCTCAGCGTCTCGCCTGCCATATGCCAGTGGATTTACAGCTTTCTGACGGCAGGACATAGCAGGTGAGGCTGGGAGAGGCCACCTCATCCACACGCACCATCAGCACTGGGGCGCCCCAAGGTTGTGTCCTCTCTCCGCTGCTCTTCTCTCTCTACACGAACGACTGCACTTCAACGCAGCCGACTGTCAAACTCCTGAAGTTTGCAGATGACACCACTGTCATCGGCCTCATCAAGGACGGTGACGAGTCTGCATATCGACAGGAAGCGGAGCGGCTGGAGCTGTGGTGCGGCCGACACAACCTGGAGCTGAACACGCTCAAGACGGTAGAGATGATCGTGGACTTCAGGAAACATCCTTCGCCACAGCTGCCCCTCACGCTGTCAACTGCCCTGTGTCAACCATCAAGACCTTCAAGTTCTTGGGAATTACAGTCTCTCAGGACCGGAAGTGGGAGACCAACATCGACTCTATCCTCAAAAAGGCCCACCAGAGGATGTACTTCCTGCGGCATCTAAGGAAGCACGGCCTACCACAGGAGCTGTTACACAGCTGTCATTGAATTGGTTCTGTGTTCATCCATCCCAGTCCAATGTGGTCCTGCCACAAAGAAAGACAAAATCAGAATGCAACAGACAGCCAAGGCTGACGAAAAAATTACTGGTAACCACCTACCCACCCTTGAGGACTTGCATGCTGCCAGAACTAACACAAGAGCATGCAAAATCCTCTCGGACCCTCCAGCTCTTTCAGCTCCTTCCCTCAGGTCGCCGCTACCGATCAGTGCAAACTAGAACTAGCAGACATTCCAACAGCTTCTTCCCTCTTGCAATCAACTACTTAAACAGCTAACCTGCTATTCCATTGCAACATGCTGGCAATTTGTTTGTCTTGAGTTTGTTGTCACATTGCTGTCGGGCAAATTATACATGACTCGTGCACTCACTGTAGTTGTCTCGCCATGCTGCACTATTTGCATATCTGTTGTTGACCAATACTGGCCAATCATGCCAGAGTATCAGAGGAGTATCTGCAACATTTGCACAATCAACATTGTCCCAGATTATTGCACTACTCGCTTGAAGTCTCGGCGCCCTTTGCACAATAATATTGCAATATTAGTCATTCGAACTGCTCTAAGTGCTAGAGGACTGTGCATCTTTTTGAAAAATAATAATAAATGTACTGGCATTACTAGATAACTAGCAACCCTTTATTGCTCAGTGACTGTTTTTTCTGTCAGTGAAGTGTTCCCTGTCAATTGACTGTCTGTTGTCGTACTAGAACGACTCCAATTACCGGAGACAAATTCCTTGTGTGTTTTTTGGACATACTTGGCAAATAAAGATGATTCTGATTCTGATTCTTATTGACCTAGCTTTGCAACATACATTAGCTTAGCGATGTATCGATGTGGTTTTGTGATGCCGCTTAGTGGCATGGCTTTGCAACATAGCTTTGTAACATGGATTAGCGGCATAGCAATATAGCTTAGCAACATAGCGATGTAGCTCAGTGAGGCAGCGGAGGTGTCAGCGTTTCCGAAACCTTCCTTCCCACAAGGTCACCTGAGTTACTTTTCTGCTTCTAATGTCTTTAACAATCGCTCCTCTTTACGCTTTTATATGTCGTGTCTTTAATAATTGCTGCCTCTGCTGGTCATTTTTAATTGAGTGGGACCTTTTAACGAGCCCGCGCATCTTAAAGGCGTTCTGTAATCGTTTTCATTTGGCCCAATGTCGCCCATCAATCTTGACAGACAACTCGGCACTCGACACTTTTTTGACGTCTTTAAATGGATCTTGGAGTTGTGAAGTACACTTGACATTGTTAAATCATGTTGACTTTTTTAGTTGTTACACCTTGCACTTTGGGGCAGTATAAGATATACTGTCGAGTGTATGAACGTGGCCTCAAAAGTTTAATAAATCATGTTAGTTCTGTATTTTATATAGGTTGCAACATATTCCAAGGAACTTTTTTTTTTTTTACCTCCATAAGTACATATTAAAAAGACTTTGTAAATTAAAAAAAACTTTTTTTAAACATGATATACCTCCATCATGAGTGTATTAAAATGAATTCTTATCATCATTTCCAAAGTAATGTAGTTTTTGAATGTATCATTTCCTTCCGTTATAAATAAATATTTAAAGGAATTGATTTTCTCATAAAAAAGTTAATATTTTTCTCATATCATGGTTGAATTTAAAAAGTATTTTTAAATAACGTACTTTTATAATCAGTAAACATTTGAATATGTATTTTGTATTCATTTTGTACATAATGTCCTTCTATCATAAGTACAAAGTATGTTTTTACATACTTTCCTTTTATGATAGATAGCTATTTAAAAATAATATTGTAAGTAAATGTTTAATATATCAATGTTTGATTCGATACAATTTCGTTACCTTGTAAGTATGTATTAAAATTATTTGTTATTTTATTTTACGTAATTTCCTTGCTTCGTAAATATTTTTTTTAAAATTGGTATTGACCTTATTTCCTTCTTTCCTAAAAACCTATTTAGACAAAGTGTGGGTACCCTGTCATAGGCTTTCTCAAAATCTACAAAGACACTAGAGATATGTTTTTATATCCATTAGTAGTCGTCAAGGAGGCTGATAACTGATATTTGGAGCAGATAGTCATCTGATGTTAAAGGGAAAATATTGGCATCAAAATGTTTTGAATGAGACAAACTTAAACAAATAAATAGCTCCCCAAAGTTTTCTACCGTATATTAAATTCTTTCCAAATTTAAATATACATTGTCAGTTATTTTTGTTAAGTTCAAACAAAAACAAAAAGTGCAGGGAGTTTCCAGGGTCAGCAGCAAAAAGGGCGACTGGTGATGTGCATCAAAATGCATCTGCATCGGATAACAATATGTCTGCAGGTGCTATATTCATTGATCTTGATAAAGCATTTGAAATGGTTGATCATTATCTCCTTTTAGACAAATTATATGCCATTGGTCTCTCGACCAACTCTTTATTATTTTTCAATTATTTTCTTAATCAAAGAAGTCCATGTGTTTTCGTTCAGAGCAGCCAGTCAAACGTTTAAGATTATCAATAAAGGTATACTGCAAGATTCATCTTTAGGTCCTCTATTATTCTCTATCTTTATTAATGACCTCCCACGAGTCTGTTCTGACTGTCAAAGTCATTTATTTTCTGATGATACAGTATTATACTTCTCTAGTTCAGACATTACGCAAATTCAACAAACATTGCAATCCGCTTTTTAATCAAGTTAACAACAATAACAATGTCACAATAAGCTTCTACTGAATAACAGAACAATCATATTTCATGGTGTTTTGTTCTCGACCAGATTTGTCTTTGCCACACAACCGGTATACTCATTTCTGTGATGGAACAGAACTAGAAAAAGTAGATGAATTGAAATATTTAGGCCTTTGGCTGGATTCCCATCGATCTTTTAAATCTCATATTAACACAATCTCAAGTAAAATACGTAGTCGTTTAAAGTTACTCTACTGTTCAGTTGAATGTTTTTCTTTGCCAATATGGAAAATAATTGTGACATTGCTGACCTATTGCTCCCAATGCTTGACGATGCTGACATTATATATTGGAGCACCTCAGAAACACGTTTTCATCTTATACAATAGTTTGTGAAGATTCATTCTTAAGTGTACTTATAGGACCCACCGCTGTACAATGTACGAGTCCTTGAAGTGGCTAGCTCCCAAGACCAGAATGAAATTTCATTGGTTGTTATTTATTTTAAAATGTTTTTACCTTGATTCTCCTTCCATACTTGAAACAGTTTCTAATTCGTAGCATAATGCACACTGATCTTATTTACCTGTGTTATGTTCTGAATTGATCTTTAATTATAATTTTGTATAGTGGTTATTATTTGTATGTGGTGAAAGGACCCCTCGAAAGTGAGATAATGCATCTCAAGGGGCAATCCTGAAATACATAAATCAATAAATGCCGAATATTAACGTTGATAATCGGCCGAGCCGATAATCAGTCAAAATGCAGCTCCTTCTGACTTTGTACCTCTACATCAAAACCCTCAAGCCAAGTAAGGTATTCTTTCATCATAAGTAAACATTACATTTTTGTTTGTTTTGAAAATATTTATTGGGACACATATTCCATCCATCATAAATACTGTATGTGGCACATATACACATGCACACACACACACAATGGGAAAACATTTGGGCTAAATCCCGCCATGTGGGCACCCTTTCTTTGTCTTTGTTCAAACAATCATATTTGATCTTTGCATCATAATTGAGACGATGTTTTATGATCCTGTTTGTCCAAAGGAGATTCCGCCGTGGAGGATTAGCGAGAAGTTTTGGAGGCTTAGCAGGAAAAAAGCCAGAGGGAGAAAATAATTTTTAAAAATAACATTAAAATCAGTCATCTTAAAATTTGATTGTAAAGCGAGGATCCCGTTTTTTTATTTTATTATTTTTTTTAAGTAAAAAAATTCTAATGTCACAAAAAGATCACAAACAATTGGTTAATAGTTCATATGGATACAGAAACAAAACACACACAAGCCCAGGTATAGTAGATTATTTCACTCGTTATTTTTCAGGAAAATAGACCCCAAAAATGATCTGCTATGATATGTTTGATTTGATTTATTCTGCTAGCATGTTGTCTTTTTAGCAATTTTGACATGATTTCATTTGGACAATTCAGTACGTGTTTGCAATATTTGCCATCTATAATACCTCACATCCATTAGATAATAATAAAAAGATAACAATAAATGATAGAATGCAGAACAGAAACTATAATTTGATTTGTTGTAGAAATAGACTGTACGTCAGCTGAGCTTGGCACTAGCACGCCTGCGACCCTCGTGAGGATAAACGGTACGGAAAATGGATGGATGGGTTTGTATGTGTGTGTGTATATATATATATATATATATATATATATATATATATATATATATATATATATATATAATACAGCATACGGTACAGTATATTAACACCATAATCAGCCATAATGAGTGTGGTATATTTTTTTAAAGTTAGTTTTGTGACTTCATTTATATTTTGGTAATTAATCAAACTTATTTTTGTAACATTCTGTATTCATTTTTATTTAGAAATTTCAAGTTTAATCTATCCACAATAGAGGCGCTTATACGGTAGTCCCCAAAAGAGAGTCCTGATTAAAGTGTTCAATGTTAATGATACCCTGCGGTGAACAATGGGTATGTTTCATAATAATAACGTAATGCAGCTTGAAGCGGCTCATTTAGGTGTCAAAATATTTTCGCCTCCACGCTTTGGGCTAAAACAAGCGACCATTAAAAGACATCATTAAAAATATGAACACTTTTTTTTTCAATACACCTCAGGGAGACAACTTCTATCAATCAAAAAAAAAAACCAACATGAAATCATACCACGACACGCATTTTGTAATTGTGTGGAGTCAGCAGATGGTTACCTTTACACAATATATAGGCGTAATAATGAAGTTTAGGACCTGAAGGACATTATTAATTAGCAACGTGACTCCAAAGCGGCGGTGGAGGAAGAATGATGTGTGAAGGCTGTGACACAATGAAAAGACGTCCATCATCCTTTCACCTCCCCCGATCTTTTCTTTCGCCGTCAAAACATGAGGTACACCCGCATAAGCCGACGAGAGCAGTTTGATGAAAAATAGCAAAATATTAGAAGACAATTGGACAAACACAGCGAAACCTCAAATGAACTCGCTCATTAGGGGAGAGGCGTCGTCAGTTGAAGCTGTTTGTCTGTTCATTCGAAACACTTTTTTCAACGCCTAAAAACACCCAGTACAGTACGAAGTTCTTGTAAAATAAATAAATGACTAAAGAAGCTTGAAAAAAGCTGGTTAGCACGTCCGCCTCACAGTTCTGTGGACCCAGGTTCAAATCCGGCCTTGTCTGTGTGGCGTTTGCATGTTCTCCCCGTGCCTGCGTGGGTTTTCGCCGGGCACTCCGGTTTCCTCCCACATCCCAAAAACATGCGAGCTAGGTTGATTGAAGACTCTAAATTGACCGTAGGTGGGAATGCAACTGCGACTGGTGGTTTGCTTCTATGTGCCCTGCGATTGGCTGGCGACCAGTTCCGCATGTAACCTGCCTCTCGCCCAAAGATAGCTGGGATAGGCTCCAGCACGCCCGTGACCCGCGTGAGGAGAAGCGGAACGGAAGATGAACGAATCAATGAATAGCATCTCAGCACCTTTTGATGATATTCTGGACCGTAGATGATGAAATCCCTCAATTCCTTGCAACTGTACGTCGAGGAACATTGTCCTTAAACCGTTCGACTATTTTCTCACGCACTTGTTCACAAAGAGGTGAACCTCGCCCCATCTTCGCTTGTAAATTCAGGGAAGCTCCTTTTCTACCCAATCATGGCACCCACCTGTTCCCAATTAGCCTGTTCACCTGTGGGCTGCTTGAAGAGCATTCCTCAACTTTCCCATCTTTTTTTGGAACATGTTGCAGCCATAAAATTCAAAGTTAACGATTATTTGCTCAAAACAATCAAGTTTATCAGTTTGAACATTAAATATCTTGTCTTTGTAGTGTATTCGATTAGATATAGGGTGAACATGATTTGCAAATCATTGTATTCTGTTTTTATTTATGTTTAACACAATTTCCCAACTTCATTGGAAGTGGGGTTGTGTGTGTGTGTGTGTGTGTGTGTGTGTATATACTTAGTTATTATAAATTTTGAACATGATAACATCCATCCATTTTCTGTCCCGCTTCTCCTCACTAGGGTCGCGGGCATGCTGGAGCCTATCGCAGCTATCTTCAGGTAAGAGGCGGGGTACACCCTGAACTGGTCGCCAGCCAATCGCAGGGCACATATACACAAACAACCATTCACATTCACATTCACACCTACGGGCAACTTAGAGTCTTCAATGAACCTAGCATGCATGTTTTCGGGATGTGGGAGGAAACCGGAGTACTGTTGTATTCATAAATGTTTTTTTATGACAAATACTTTTCTTGACGTGTTGCCACGTGAGGATGTTTGGTTTTATGTGTACTTTTTTTTAATATGCTATGACAATAAAAAATAAGTAAGAAATAAATTATACAGTAATATATATATATTTTCAAAATAATAAAAGTATTATTTTATGCAAAATTATAACAATAAGAAAATGTGCTATTTTGCATTGGCACGGGAAACATTTTGTTTCCCGTGCCAACTAGAATCTCTCTCTGCGTGTGATTTAGTGTTTTGCTCGCCTGTTGCCATGGCAACAGCATCCTAACCGCACACTTCGTTGTAAACATGTGCTGATGTTTAACACCAGCGCAGTATTGGCACGCCAGTGAGTGACACGGCGTCTTCATGCGAATCCATAAAAAAATGAACATGTCATCCCGGCGTGAGGAAGATGCGACGAGGCGGGCAAGGAAGGCACGTCGTCCTCATCATCTTCTTCATCGTCGTCCTCATCTTCTGCGCGGTCCTTTGGCGTCACCCCGCTGAGGGGCCGCACCGTTGACATTGAGAGCATGCGACAAGGCCCGGACCCCGGGTGGACGGCGCCCCCTGCAATATTAACTCTCATTTGTGCAGCAGCTGTGCTGAGCTGAGAGCATGAAACATTGAAGGAAACAGCTGGCCGGCATCCGGGTCGTCGCTGCGGCGATTAGCACGCCCGCTTCTCCCCCGCCGCCGCCACGCTCCTCTCCCATAAAAAAAAAGGCACCGCTGTTTTCGAGGCCTTTGGCATACTCACGGAAAATGTCAGACGGTTGGAGACGTGTGATTTCAGAAAGTATTCGTACACGCTGCGTGCCTGTTATCCAAAGCATACCACATCATGTGAACATGTATAAATATGTATATTCGAGATTGCTGACAAATATTTACATTTGAGATAACAAACCATTCAAAATATACATTAGAGATCATCATAGACTATGTACAGTACATTTGAGATCGTAGGCCTTCATAAAAACAATAAATATGATGGAAATATTTGCATTAGACATAGATGTTCAAATATAATATAATAATGTCATGCAAACATGCATTAGAGATGATAGAACATTAAATATGTACATTCAAGATCAAATGAAATATGATGTAGACATAATACATTCGAGGTTATTGACTATTAAATACATGAACATGTACAGTAGAGATCAAATATGAAGTAAATATCAACAACATGACATACATCATTAAATATGATGTCAATGTGTTTTAGCTATCAGAGATGATTAAATATGTACATGGATGAGAGATCATAGACCATTAAATATGATGTAAATATAATGACTGGAACATAAAACAGCTTGTAAATATGTACATTACAGATTATTAACTAATAATGTGGTGGTAAATTGGGAGGAAGTATCAGTCGAGACCAAACTTAATAATAAAGATTGTTTCATCCATTTATTTTCTCATGTTGTTGTTGTGTTTTTGTACTAGTTATACTGTACATAAAACATTTAAAAGACAATCTCTCATATCGGGCGTTAAGGCTCCATTGCGCCCGCTATCGCTAGCCGAGCGTCTGTTCCACCCGAGCGCTTCTGATATGGCCCGTTTGTCAGACAGGCGGCAGTGTCTAACGCGATTTCCTCAGAGACGCGCTAATTCACTTTCGCTTTAACGGGGAAGTAGCACTAGCGCCATCGAGGGAGCATTAAAGGTGGGCTTATATTACGAGTGACAGCTTGAAGGTACGGCGACGCGACATCGCCGTCGCCTGAACCTGAACCTCCGCTGGGGCCCGGACCTCCTGGTGGCCCACGCCGCATGTCGCTGATGGCTTCTTTAAATAATTGATCAAAGCCAGTGGAAATGATGATGATGATGATGATGATGATGATGATGTATATCAATGTACATTTTTGTGTTCAACAATATACATATATATATATATATATATATTGTTTTTTTTTTTTTTTTTAAGGGACACTTGTAATTGAGCTTTGCACAATAAAATAAAATGAAATTTGTATGTCGAAATGTTTTAAAATAAATGTATAATAATAAGCATTCTTGTTTTTAAATGTTATTATTTAAAAGTAACAAATGATGTCATAAAATGAATAAGAAAATGTTAGATGTAGATGTAAAATTATTTCTCTTTTTGACAGGTTTTATTTGTAATTTATTTTTGTGTTTTTCTGTTTCAATATTTACGATAATCATTTATTGTAATAGTCATTATTTACAATCAACCAACTATTGAAAACACTTTTAAAAAGAGACTTTAATTCACCAAATATTTAAGAAAAATAAAATAAAAAAATGGTACATATATAAATAAAATTGTTTATTTTACAAATTTTCCATTTTATAAAACTAATTCTTTCTTGGTCACTGATGGTGTAGTGGTGCACCCGCCTGACTGGTGCGGGCAGCGTGGGTTCAGTTCCCACTCAGTGAGGGTGTGAATGCGAGTGCAAATGGTTGTCCGTGTCTATATGGGCCCTGCGACTGACTGGCGACCAGTTCAGGGTGTAGTCCGCCTTTCGCCCGAAGTCAGCTGGGATAGGTATGAGGGGCCGCTAGGGACATTATTCAGGATTAGCGCTCACACTTAAGTCCGCTTCATACTCCCGCGGTCGCGCGGCCGACAACGCCCGCATTGCATCACGACGAATTGCCCTGCGCAGCACCTATGCGTAGCTTGCCGCGCTCACGACAAAAATAGTTGCTGCGCGTCGAACACCGCAGAGATCATCTCTCGTGATTGGTCCATTTTAGTCACATGCTGTGATGACGTGCTCAGCGTGCCCCTTGGTTCTACATACCATCTACACCGCCAACTTCTCGATTGATTTTGCAGCATAATTCAACGTATCATCTGGTCATTTAGGTCCATTTGATCCACTGGTCGCCATTGTTGTTGCTTTGTTCCTTGTTACTGAAAGGAAAGGAAAAACGGCTACCGGAAATGGCCCAAAAATGCAAAGGAGTCACCCTGCGGTGCCCTAGCCAATACTAGCCGTAGCGACACCCCCGACTTGGAGGAGAACTGAAGTACATTTTCAATGACGTCAGCGCGGTCGTCGTCCGCGCGGGTATAAAGAAGCCTTTACTATTCAAACGCTTTCACACACACACAAACTACTGAAAGGCTCTGATAAACACAACTCAAACACTCTCATACGCACGAGTCTTGCTCTCGTTTACACAACTAAAACACTCTCAGTAACACTACTCAAACACTCTCATTAACAATACTCAAAACTCTTTAACACGACTCACGCACTCTGATATGCAGTAGTCTTACTCTCATAAGGACTACTCAAACACTCTCATACGCACGAGTCTTGCTCTCGTTTACACAACTAAAACACTCTCAGTAACACTACTCAAACACTCTCATTAACAATACTCAAAACTCTTTAACACGACTCACGCACTCTGATATGCAGTAGTCTTACTCTCATAAGGACTACTCAAACACTCTCATACGCACGACTCTTGCTCTCAAAAGGACTACTCAAACACTCTCATTCACACTACTCAAAGACTCTCATTAACACTACTCAAATGCGTTTACGCGAGCACGTCAATCACATTCTCGCACACATCACTGGCATTCACGAGTGCATGTCAATCATGCTCACGCACACATCGATTATGCTCACACGTGAATAGCGTAAATCTTTTCTTAGGTCGTTCAATTAAAAAAGCAAAATTATAGAGATGAACTGCACACACTCAGAGTGAAGTATTTCATATTTAAAATATGTATTATTTTGATGATTATAGCACATAGCAAATAAAAACAAATTCCCCATATTGAGAAACTAAAATATAACGTCAAACGAAATAGTGAATTAATTCAAGAAAAAAAGTGATTTTTAATGTAGAAATTAAGCTGGCATTTGCCCTCTGAAAAGTACTTCAGTGTTTAATCGCGCTATGAGTACTGAAGAAAAACTTTTCAACTATATTCTAATTTACTGAGATGTACCTATATTAAAAAAAAGTCATGAATTATTTGACTGTGAGTGTGTGTAGTCTGGAGTGCCTATCTATGACACGAGATTCACTACGACAATTAAATTCCTTCATTCCCTTTGTCCACCTCATTAGGTACACCGGCGCAGGGGCGCTTAAATGCGACTACCCGGCCATCCTGCCTGCAACGAACCTGATACGTTTCAGATTGTAACGCAGCGGTGATTTCTAAGAATGTCTGTGAAATGCGACGTTCCATTTCCGGGTGTTTCGGCTTTTGTAAAAGTGTTTCTGCTTTTGTTAATTTGTTTTCTGAAATGTAAAAGTGTTTCACGATTTTTTAGATTGTTTTGCACTTACAGGCCACCGTAATAAATAACTGTAGAATATGTAAAAATATAATCATAAAATAATAGCATGTCATATTTCAGGCATTTTCAATTAATGGTCATGATAACTAATTAAGCAATGATTTAATAAAGTAAATACAAAATTTAAAGCATGTATATGACAAATTGTTGATTTCACCAATATTTTTTATGATTTACAATCAATCAATCAAGAAATTTTATGAGCGACATTCATGAAAAAATGAAGATATACATTTCCATCCATCCATTTTCCATACCGCTTATCATCACGCGGGTCACGGGTGTGCTGGAGACTATCCCAGCTATCTTTGGGCGAGAGGCGAAGTACACCCTGAACTGGTCGCCAGCCAATCGCAGGGCACATAGAAACAAACAGCCATTCCCGCACACGTTCACTCCTACGGGCAATTTAGAATCTTCAATTCACCTCGCATGCATGTTTTTGGGATGGGGGAGGAAACCGGAGTACCCGGAGAAAACCCACGCAGGCACGGGGAGAACATGCAAACTCCACACAGGCGGGGCCGGGATTTGAACCCCGGTCCTCAGGACTGTGCGGCAGACGTGCTAACCAGTCGGTCACCGTGACACCATATATACATGTCAGAAATGTAAAAGTCTATCTGAATACTACAATTTATAAACTAGTTTATTTTACTAATATTAACAAAATGCATTATTTGCAATAATTCAGTTAACTAATTATAATGAGATAAACTACAACAAAAATTAATTAATACATTTTAATGAAACAACTTTGGGGGGGGGGGGGGGGGGGGAGATGCTAAATGAATGCAACAAATGTTCCCTGACTCTCAGACCGTGAAGGCAGGCGTCCTGAATTATTCAAGCGTGGAATTAATTAATGGCGGCGGCGGCGACAATTAGCAACACAACTAATTACTTTCACAGACAATTTGTAATGGCCGACAGTCTTGACGCTATGCCTCGTAGCGTCAGGTTAAGGGGCTGGGATGCGCTGATTGATCAACAGATGTTAGCCTTTTTTCACGCATGCGTACCAGACTCATTTTTTATTGGAAGAAATGCAGAAAAACTGTGCATGTTTGCGCCACACCCTATTTCATTCATGTCAGTATCCACAATATCAAAATTAAGCTTTCAGTTTTCTCTATGATGAAGTCATGAAAATGTTCTCTTTGCATTTTTCAAAGGTTTCGCCGTCATCATAAAAAATGATCACTGTCATTTGAAACCATACTTTGATACGCTTTTTTGAAACTGTAACCGTTGTTTTAATCCTAATTTTAAACCTGAACTCTGATTTGAAACCCTAACCATGTTCCGAAACCCCAACTTTTGCTTCAAACCCCAACATAAAAACCTTATCCCGGGCTTGAAACCCTAATGTGAAACTCGAACCGTGGCTCGGAACCCTACCCCTTGTTTTAAACCGAAAGGTTTGCTTCAAACCCAAATTTGAAACGACAACCATGAATTTAAATGACGTGTAGTAAAATATTTTCAATTTGACATGATGTAAGACACGATTTATATGTGACATATATTTATATGTTATATGTTACCAAAATGTCAAAATGTTACCAGACACAATGTAGCATAAGGCATCATTTTGATTGACATGAAGAAAAATCCTTTTTTATGGATAGTATGACGTCATTTTTAATGTGACATGATAAATAGCAAGAGATCATTTTGAGTATGAAATGAATGAACCCCTCCTTGAGCCATCACCTAATCGTGGTGAGGTTACTGGAGCGGTCGGCGGCCGAGTGCGAAGCCCTTCGGATGAGAATCGCCACCTCCAAATCTGAGACCGTGGTTCTCAGGTGGAAAAGGGGGGCGTGCCCTCTCCAGGTCGGGGATGAGATCCCCGCCCCGAGTGGAGGAGTTCAAGTATCTTGGGAAGAGCGAGGGAAGAATGGAACGGGAGTACCGGCGATGGTCAACAGAGGGCTCCCTCTGCCCCTGAGCGCCCGCAGAGTAAGAATGATTAGGAACGATTCATTCAATTCTAAAAGTTGAATTGCCGCAAGCGTTCATCAGGCACCAAATTACGCACACGGCATACGTCACACACGCAAATGTAAATACATAGGAATATTAAAGTATTATAATCTTAATCCTTGAATGGACGGAGCATGCCGAATGTAATCCACGTGTATGAATGATCATCATCGTCATAATGACGATAAACTGAATAAAAAATGCACGTGCATGCGTCCGAACAATAACCCAAATGAACGTCCTCATGCTGGACCACCTTAAATACCAACAATTCTAATCCTAATGGTGAGTGCTTTTAATCTACGTCATCTAGATTAAGGACTAACCGACGTGAAATCTCGACAAATAACTCGTATTAAAAAGGGATTTTTGTGAATAAATCAATAATCTACAAAGACTCAAGCTTTGTCTACATTCTGGGTCAAACTACAGTATGCACTATATCTCTTCAACCCCTAATTTGAAACCCTACTTTAAAACCCGTCTTTGAAAGCCCAATTCTGAAACTCTCATTTAAAACCCTACATTGGAACCCTAAACCTGTCTTAAAAGCCAAAACCTGTCTTGAAACCCTTTTTTAAAACCCTTAAACCTAGCCCTGTCTTGAAATCCTAATTTTAAACGCCGACCCTGGTTTTACACTGAATTTAACACTGTAACAATTATTTTAAATCTTACTCGGGCTTCAACCCCTATTTTGAAACACTAACCCTTGTGTAAAACCCAAAAAGTATATTGAAACCCTACTTTTAAACCATTACCCTGTCTTCAAACCCTACTTTGAAACCTTAACCCTGTTTTAAAACCTTCATTTCAAACACTAAACCTGTCTTGAAGCCTTTATTAAAACCTTTACCCATGTGCATAACAACCCTAATTTGAAAACCTAACCCTAGTTTTAAATTGAATTTTAAACCCTAATGGTTGTTTGAAACCACAGCCCAGCCTTGAAACATTAATTTGAACCCAAAGTATTGTCCTGAAAGCCTAACTCTGGCCTAAAAGCCTTATTTGAAACATGACTTTAAAGTTAATCCTGTCTGCAAACCGTTACCTGAAACCCTGACCCATACATTTTACGTGCGAAAATATTGTGATTTTTCTCCCGACAAAAATAACAAACACAAATTTCCGACTTCCCCATCAGTATGCCGACAAGCATTTAGTAGAATGACCATGCGATCTCAATTCCCTCCTTAACGTTGTGATATCGGTTTTGTCGCGTGACGGTAGGATGGCTCTCAGCTGCTTAAGCAGGCCGCCGGTAAATTGGTGGTCGCTCAGCATGCAAACACGGATAAGCAGAGGGGCCCCCACCCCACCCCTTCACACTGCACCCCCCATGTTAAGGACACACGACTGGCTTTAAATGGGGATTAGCGCATTTCAAAATGGAGGTTACACTCCATACAGAGGTGAGTGGCGATATGCCGCCCAAGATAAACCTCTTTTGTTTGCGAAACAAGAAAAGCCAGCGCTTATGTATCCGCTTGTAATGCGGCGGAAACGGGAAGACGTGTTTATATATCATGCGCAGCGCCGTGCTGGGCCTGAAATTCAGCCCGGGGATTGGAGATGGAGAGGCATGGCGCTAACCAATGAGCAGCGAGTGCGATTTTGCGACGCGCTTCGGGCTTGTAAAGTCCGCTGCCTCCATTGTTGGTCGCGCCACGAGCATAAACACACGTTACAGCCTGACACTTTCCGATACGCTGGCCGGGCCGCTCGGACCGCCGCGGCGGCAGCTTTGGCTTGCTTGACATGAGCCAGGCTACCCTATTGTATAACTCCTCTTTCATTTGTTGAATAGTAGTCTGTAATTACGTTTTGTTAAAAGCGGGCGACTGTGTCTTGGCAAAATATCGGAATTACAGCCTGAAAAAAAAATAGACAAAAAATAAATGGTGGGCCAGGACGTCGGGCTGGAATGAATCGGCCGTTGTGGAGTTGGAGTTGTCCCCAATTTCCCAATTGCCACCCCGTCCCTCACCCTACGTATGGGTGATTGGACAAACTGATATCGGACAGGAATGGACAGACAATTGCACAAAAAAGAATAAAAGCCAGTGCTTATTTGTGCACTTTTATGAGGTGCTGGCGGTAGGGGCGTGTTTTGATTGTGTGTGTGTGTGCAAATGAACAAAGCGATGATATGTGAATGGACAGACAACTGTGCAATAAAAAGCAACGTCTGTGAATGCGGCGTGTCAGGAAGGTGGGGGCGGCGTCTGTCGCTAATGAAGATAAACTTTTGACGCTGGCGTTCTTTGACAAATGATAAACAGGAAGTCACATCACTCAACGCCCGTTAATGTTAGCGTGCAACTAGACCATTAGCATTTGTGATGGAGGAAGGAGGGGGCGGGGTTAATTAGCCTCTATTTATGATTCCTCATTAATGATAACGAGCGTTTTGTTTTGAAGGCCGTAAAAATGTAAAAAACATTCATAATTGTTAGCGCTCGCGGCTCATTATGCCGCTAACGCCATTTGTTAGGGCGGGGCACTCGCTAGGCTTCATCTTCTTGAGGCGGAGGCGACCAACCAGCCTGACAAGGAAGCGTCCCAATAAATTTGACATGATAAGCCCTATTTTCGTAACTTTGCGCGGGGGCGGGTTAGTCCCGCTGTTGGTAATCTCGTGGCCCCGTGCAGCCCGGCGAATCTAAAAGAGGAACGTCTGCGCCGCTGCGGGACTGATCACAGCCGACTTCGTGTCCAATGTCCAATCAAAGCGGTTCCTCTCATCCCCTTTCAATGCGGCGCGCTAGTCACGCACCGGAAGTATCGACATGACGGCACGCGGACGTTCAACTGATTGGACGCTAATCAGACGTTGATGAGCGTAACCCTCGCCATGCTCATTATCTTAATGGCTGCCCGGAGTGCGGACGACACCCGTCCGTCCGTCGCATTTGATAGGACGTCTGCGGTGGGATTTACATCTCGGGTGTTCGGTCGACAGACGAGCAGACGACCGGTAGCGTCGACGCGTGCACAAAACATTTATGTCGTGTACTCGATACAGTACGGGCTTAATGTTTGTGAATGATTTTTTACGTAATGCATGGATGTGCACAGATAGATGTTGACGCCATGCTTTTATGCAAATTGGCAGACTGACATTGACTGTACATGACGTGTGTATGTGAATGGACAGACAGAAGTTTATAGTTTGTGCATGCGTGTATGTTAAAAGAAAGATCGATGTTTATATTATGAATAGGGGCCAGATCGATTAATAGTCCAGACCGTTTAAACGGCACATATTAGCCCTTTTGATATCAGCCCAATTTTTTTTTTTTTTACACATTAGCACATTACAACGTGCGACAAGGACAATGACATTCAAACAAACAACAATACCAAGTTTTCGCTAAGTTTCAGCATTTATGTAAAACCTATTTCTGGAATGAATCGCCATACTAATAGGTTATCGAAATGTTATGCAGCCTGAAAAAATCCTTATCTGTGGGGCCCTAATTATGAATTTACTTGAATAGACAACTTGCAGTTAAAGTTATTGTGTATCTGAATGGACAAACAGATATTACGAGTATAAAAGCTTTTTTTTTTTTTTTTTTTTTTTTTGCATGTCCAGCGCAGGGGCCTCGCCTGTGCAGAGATGAATCATCAAAACATCTGTCAGCTGATAACAAACGAACGCTTGCAGATGTTCCTCTCGTGCATCCTGTCGAAAGTAAACACCGCCACCCCAGGGAAAAGCTAACGACGACGACCGAGAAGGAAATGTGGTATTAAGCGCCACCTTCTGCTTTTATCCCGACACAAGATGGAGTCTAATGCATATTTAGCTTAGCCTCGCAGCTAAGTGAAGATGGAAAGTGTAACAATAAACCGAGGATTTTACGTCAACAATAGCGGCAGCCTACATTTTACTTAATCTTAGCCGGGATTAGCGTGCACGGCTAATGTCGGAGAATATCAAAATGCTTTTTTTTCCCCCCCCCGCCCAGATGCTCCGTGACAATGGCGCAGGCGGCGGCGGGATAACAGCGACAGATTTTTTCCCCACGTCTTTCTTCATATGCTGGCGAATTACCCGTCAGAACAGTTGCCATTAAGGGCTGGGATGTCACGACTTGTGCGTGCTAATGGCCTTTTGTTTCCAAAGAGCTTAGCTTCTATGTGTGTACATGTGAATGGACATACACATTAATATCATGCGCGTATGTATATGACAGGCAAATGTTTTGTGTGTTAGTACTTGAACTGACAGTTTACATATGTGTATGCGAATGGACAGACAGATCCATCCGTCCATTATATGAGCCGCTCATCCTCACTAGGGTCACGGGCGTCCTGGAGCCCATCCCAGCTATCTTCGGGTGAGAGGCGGGGTACACGCTGAACTGGTCGCCAGCCAATCGCAGGGCGCACATATAAACAAACAAGCATTTGCACTCACATTCAACACTACGGGCAATTTAGAGTCTTCAATCAACCTTCCGCGCATGTTTTTGGGATGTGGGAGGAAACCGGAGTGCCCGGCGAAAACCCACCCAGGCACGGGGAGAACATGCAAATTCCAGACAGATTTGAACCCCAGTCCTCAGAACTGCGAGGCACATGTGCTAACCAGTCGCACACCGTGCCGCCCAGACAGACAGATACTTACATTCTATGCAAACAGACATACAGATGTCTTCACTGTAAATGTTGCCTGTAATTCCTCATTTTGATCACAGGGGTTAGCGTCCAAACATTTTGGGGGGATTATTTCTTCATATTTGAAAGCTGTTTGAATCCTACAGACCGCCGCAGTCGTATTAACCTCGACCGTACGCTTAGAAACACTTTCCATACTCAAACACCTCTTTCACTCTTAAACATATACTATTGCACGGTAGTATTGTACGCTATGTACGCATTTTATTCATTGTCATGGTATTTTTTCCGCCCAGTTTGAATGTTTGAGGCAAGGAAGTGTTTATTTTACCACCCAAAAAATTACAGCATCCACAGTGGCAATTTATTTAATTTAGTGAAACATTATGCGTGATAAGAATATGAAAAAAAACAAAAACGGGTGAACCGCGATATAGCGAGGGAACACTGTACATGTGAATAGCCATAGCTGTCTTTACATGATATGTAATGGAATGACAGACTGCCGTTGGAATTATACTTTATATAAATGTGAATTTACAGAGAGATGTTCACTTTGTGTGTTAGTGTCTGACCGGCCAGACACGTTTCCTCCATGTGAGTTGAGAGACGTATGTTTAAATGACATGTGAACGGATGAGCAAATGTTTACTTTGCATGCTGGTACGTGAAGGGACAGACAGACATTTACGTAGTATGTGTTGCTCATCCATGTTATTGTCTTTGCTGTCATTTCTCTTGTCGTAGCATTTGCGGGCTACGTTGCTAAGATAACAGATTTCCTGCTTCTGCTCGCTAACTCTCTCCCGTGCGAGCGAGCAAGCGAGAAGTCACGGAAAGGACAAGCCACCGCTGCTACGCTAATTGCTCTTGATGAATAAACTCATCAGCCCGCTGTTATTATTATTATTACAAATAGATAAATTGCGGCAACAATATGAGGCTGCCGGCTAGCGATAGCGCCGCTAACAGTGCCGTAGCATCCGTCACGCAAAATAGCTCACTAGATTATTGCACCGTGGCGGCCATGTTGCAAAGATAAGACACAGGGGGAACGTGTGTGTGTGTGGGGGGGGGGTTATCAGATGGCGAGGGACCCTTCTCACTGACAGCGCGTAGCCAAGGGCAATGACGGATAAGTAATTTGTGGATTATTGCAATTAGCATGGCAAAGTACTTACAGGGATCAAATTAAAAAATTCATTAAGGTGCACAGTTAATTAAGGAACACTTTTGGGGGCGCGTGGGATAAATTATGACACCTAATAAATGTCTGACGGCCCGCCTTAGCTCTCTCGTTTGCTCTCGTCTCCCTCGCAGGAAACGCACTGCCTCTTAGCAGGAATAATGTTAGCCTCGCTACTTTTTTTTCTCAGTGGATTATTTTCTCGTGTTTTTTTTTTTGTTTGTTTCTATTGTGCCGTGCGGCGGTTATGACGAATTACTGGGGTGGGTGCGGTTGTCTCGGAAAGTGGAGTTGACCCCGTGTTGCGCTGATGCATCCGAAAAAGTGCCGAGACCAACAAAGGACTGCCCCCTATATGTCAACATTGGAATTTAACTGAGCACTGAATTTAAAAATGGTACAAAGGAGTTCGCCTACTCTTAATTTTCGAGTTCTCATTTGACAGTGTCAGTTGAGGCATTTTTTGTTGCATACTTCCGTTAATAAATTAACAAGCATCAAAAACAAAGAATTTGTAATTAGTCGTTCATCCTAATTTGGATCCTTTGGTAAAGCATATTTTCCATGTTTTATTTCATGGTGCAGATAATTGTGGATTCTTTGGAATCGGGAGATGGCTCAGTGTTGTGCTGATGAATCAGGAAAAGTGCTGAAGGCAATCATGAACTGCCCCCTGTATGTCAAAACTGGAAGTTAACATAACTTAAAACATGTTCAATTGGACTTAATCCACTCTCGTTCTCAGTGGCTCAACTGACAATGTCGGAAACCTAACCCTAGCCTTGACGCCGTAACCCTGGCTTTAAAGCCCAAAACCCTAACCCTGACATTGAATGCTAATTTGTTACCCTAACCTTGGTCTGAAATCCTATTTTGCTACCACAACCCTGGTTTGAAACCCTAATTTGAAACCCTACCCCGCATTCATCCCTCTGGGTTTGAAAGATGGTCCAATGAATTCATCGTATTGAAGCTTTTTCTTGACATTTCTGTCTGCTTGTGATTTGCAGCTGTGTATAATTTCCCTTAAAAAAAAAAAAAAACAGAATGTGATTCAAGTGAAGTGTTAGAAAGCAGCACTTAGCTCGTTAGCTCTTAAGTAAACGCCCGAGACCTCCGCGGGTTGTCAATCACAGCCGACCGGCGAGCGGTGGGCTGTTTCGCTGCAGATGTGCGGGCGTGCGAGTTACAGAATTATTGACTTGGCGAGAACAAAAGCACAAAATGATGGCGATTGTTGAAGGATAAACAAAGGAAGAAGAAAGATGAGGCGTTGTTGCGAAGATGCTCATTTGCATACTAATGAAGTCATCATAAACTCAACACATGATGACACTCAATACAACTTTTAATAACGTTGATAATAATGTTACTGACTTCTTACTGAATTGCCAATACAGCAAGCAAATCCGAAACCCCGAACCAAGATTTCTAACCCTGATTTTGACCTCAAACCCTAATATGAAAAGGTAATCCTTCATTTGAAACACTAGCCCCAGTTTGAAACCTTAACACAGACTTGCCCCCTTAATTTCAAACCCCAACTCTGGTTTCAACCCCTAATATGAAACCTAAACTCTTGTTTGTATCTTTACACCTGTCTCAAAACCTTACTTTCAAGCCCTGAATTTGGATTCAGACACACATTTTAAACCCTATCCCTTATTTGAAACCCTAACCCTGACTTAGAACTCTAATTTGTAACGCTATCCCAGTCTTCAAACCCAAATTTTAAACCCCTACTTTGGCTTCAAACACTGAAAAAGGCTTAATACTCAAATTTGAAACCCTTACCCTATCTTAGAACCCGAATTTGTAATCATAACTTCAGGTTCAAACCCTAACACAGCCTTAAGACACTAATTTGAAAAGTTGAGCCTGTCTTAAAACTATAACTTGAATGTTGGAAACTTTTATCGTGGCTTCAAAACCTAATTTGAAACCTAAACCCTGCCTTGGAACCTTACTTTGAGACTGTAACCTTGGCTTGAAACCCTAACAATTGTTTAAAACAGGCTTAGAGCTCTAATTTAGATCCCTAAACATGACTTGAAATCTTAATTTTAAACCCTAAACCTGTCTTAGAACCCTACTTTGTAACCATAACTTTGGCTTGACACCTTAGCCTTGGCTTCAAACCCTACTTTGAAAAGTGAAGTGTCAGCACTTACTTAAAAAAAAAAAAAAAGGAAAATAAAAAATCTGACTTTATTCTTGGAATATTCAGATTTTTTCAAAATATTTTTTTGAAAAAAACACCCCCAAATCTTTAGAAAATAAAACATATTTTGTTTTAAATCTAGAATTTGAAATTTAAATATCAGACGTTTATTTTCTTAAAAAAAATAATCCAACTCATCTCCCAAGAGGAAGAATTTGTGAGTCAAGTCGCTGCACGTCAAAGTAAGAAACTCGCGTGACAATCGAGCGAGCGCATCTTTTTTTTTTTGCGCTTCTTGCGGCTAAATTATTAAGCGTGTATTTCATAACGTATGTTCAAGTGTTTCTTCGCTCCCCCTGTGGAGAACAGATGGTTCCTTTTACTTTCTTTTTTGGGGGAGTGGGGGGGGGGGGGGGGGGTCGGGGTGGTCTTTTGGCCACCTGCCCCGCTCTCATTATTGATGCTCACAGCAGGACTTGTTCGCGGCGGTGTGGTGTATTGATGCGGGCGGCCACACGTCAACATATTGACATCATGTTCAAGGGGAACATTCATCATCACTTAAAGGGAGATGGGGGGGGGGGGGGGGGGTGATGGTGGGGCGGGGGGTGACATCCGGCCGCGTGCCAACACCTCAGAAGCCACTGACCTCCTCTTGTTTCCCGCGTTCCCGCTCGTCGCACATCTGACAAACGCGTCGGGATAATTACTTTTGGAAAATAGGCGGAAGCACGTGGGGCAAGTCAGAGAGAGAAG